>NW_025814828.1:40595000-41195000 GCF_022079265.1 Lynx rufus
GGCCACAGAGCAGGAAATGCACGTGCTTCTAGGACATGAGCTTGACCCTGGGCCAATGGTCAGCAAGGAAATAGGACTGTAGTCCTATAACCACAGGGAACTGAATTCTGCCAGTAATCTGAATGAGTTTGGCAGGGAGTTCTTGCCCAGAGCCCAACCCCACCCAACGCCTTCATTTTGGCCTTGAAACGGAGAAACCAGCGGAGTCCACCAGACTTTTAACCTACAGAATATAAGACTGTTGGTTGAAGCCACTGAGTTTGTGGGGATCCGTTACAGTGGCTCTAGAAGTCTAATGCAGAACAAAAGAGTAAAATAAGTGATATGACCCAGTTTGGGCCTTTTTCATGTCCCTGGGATGGTGGGGCCAACGCTTCTCTGAAGGGGGTATAACAGGTTTTAAAAATGCGGGTTCAGGTTCAGTGGGTCTAGATGGGTCCTGACAGTCTGCATTTTTACAAGCTCTCTGATGATGCCCAGGCTTCTGGTCCATGGGGACACTCGGGGCTGCAAGGACACATTTACTGATCTCACATCTGGCAGTCGCCACTCTTAACCCTTCACCACATTGTCACCACACCCTTAAGGATACGGATTCATGTATCCCCTTTGCAGATGTATCCCCAGAGCCTGAAAGAATGTCTGAAATAGAACAGGTGCTCAGTACGCATTTGTCAAATGAGTGAATTAATGTCAATTGTGAACTTCTAGGAAAAAAAAAAAAAAGAATAGCCAAAAGGGAAATTAGGGACCAAGGGAGGCAATCAGAACAAAAAGAAAAGCGTGGTGGGGGTGGGGGAGTCAAAGAGTAGGAATTTGAAGAAAAAAAAAAAGGCACTACAGCAACTGTTTGAAATCAAAGATTTAAGTGACTGGGTATCAGATTTCAGCCTGGAGGAAAGCTGGAGAAGGACCCAGAAGAGTTATAGGTCATTAACAGCTGATTTTCTGCTCGAGGGTGTGCGCGCACCCGCACGGTGCTGTCCTTTCCTCCACATTCCATTAATATCCTGCTTGTGATCTTGCCCTGCTGAGATGAGAAAGCCAGGATAAATTCAGAGTCAAAGTGCTCCTAGCTACTCCAAAGCGGCCCCATCGACGAGTGCTCTTCTATAAACTTGGGGAAGGAAGTGAATGGTTTGTCTGCACGTCCGGCCAACGGCCAACGTCAATCTCAGCTCTGTCTGGCAGGAACAGCTCCCCCCTTGAATGGGGTGAGAGGCCACCCCCAGGCCCAGGCAGCTTGCCTCCAGCTGGGCTTGTTTTTGTTTTGGTTGCAAAGTCACCAAGACCTCCGGAGAAACAAAGCAACTGAGGTTTTTGTTTTGTTTTGTTCTAATGAGTCAAACTTGCCAGGGAGGTGAAGCCGAAGTCTGCCCACGATATTCTTATGCTTCCCTCACAGAAAAGCCAAAAGTCCTAGCCAGAAGCCCCTTTCCCTCGCTCACATGAGCTAACATTCTGGGCTTCTAGATCCAGTGAGGAAAACCGCACTGTCATAACAAATTCGCTCCCGTCAGATGTCACTTTCCTGTTTGTTTTTCAGAAGATCATTTGGAACATGCGGTGAAGAAAGCTGCCCTTTCTTTGCTAATGGGGAACAAACATCTGGACTTCCCCCATTTAGGATTTCAGTTTCATGACATCACTGAGCGTGTGACCTGGATCCCTTTCAGGGGAAACTGCAAGAACCCAGGATTTCACCCAAAAATGAGGAGCCCATTTATTTCTCTGTTTTCCTGTTGCTCGTGACCACTGAGTGCTCCCAGCCCTGCTGTTAGCGCCTCGCTGGACCGAGAAGGTCAGGCCAGGAGGACTGAGAGAAATAAGGCCCTTGAGGTACAAGGGCATGAGTCACCTTTAAGAAGGTGCCCCGGGAAACCAAACTTGAAGTTCGCCTTTCCCCCCCCTAGTCTGACAGCAATCTTGAAAGACTTTCAAAATGCCAGTGGAACTCATTTTGACGGCCCTCTGCATGACTGTGTGAGAGGCTTGGGAGGAGGGAGGTCAAGGGGCTGATGTGACAGCAGATCCTGGTTAGAGGCGGCCAACGGGTGCCACTGGGAGTTCAGCAGAAGTCACCAGCGCCTGCCCATTCGCAATTGGCCCAAAGGGCCCTCCAGGGAGCCATCGGGAACACTGATGACCCCTCCGGACCCATCTAGGGAGGCTCCTGAAACTCACCCCGCCTGGGGCAGGGTGCATTATCTTAGCTGTCACTGCATGGGCTGAATGCAGTGCCAGAACCCTTAGCACTTGGGACCCACAGCTTTCTCAAACATTTCCATGGAGAAGTGACCAGCCAGTTTGTTTCTAAGTCTCGTTACAAGCCAAGCGTTGCCATGTGAATTTCTTCTGAGATGAACAGTAGGTTCCGCCACATGAAACCAACCAAACCATTTCAGGTGCTTCCTTTCAGACATGCTTAAATCCAGAGGCAGGGGCAATTAAAACAACAACAATAACAACAACAACAACAACAACAACAGCAGCAAAAGGGCTGGGAAAGTTTGACTCATCTGGAACTGACAAGCTGAAATCTCTCCAAACCCTGGCTATCCAGCTGGAATTGGCCTGTTTTTCTCACAAAATTCATCTTGACCAGCCGCGGTCCTGGAGAGGAGGCTTTGGAATAGGGCAGTCATATCCCACCAGAGCCATTATTTTCCATTAAGTGGAATAAAGACACTTCACCCAGGGTTTTCTTATAGTGAGTTTCAAGATCTCCCTAAGGGTTATACACTAAAGTTTATTTATTTATTTTTGAGGCGGGGGGGGGGGGGCGGGGAGAGAGGGAATCACAGAATCCGAAGCAGATTCCAGGCTCTGAGCTGTCAGCACAGAGCCTAACGCGGGGCTCCAACTCACAAACCGTGAGATCATGACCTGAGCCGAAGTCGGACGCTCAACCGACTGAGCCACCCGGGCACCCCTAAGTGTTATACTCTAAATTAGCTTCTAGGTGCACAAGTCCCGAACGCTTGTTTTCCAAACTCCTCAATCAAAACTAGAGTCCAATGGCAACTTTTCACAAAGAATTTCTCATTGAAACTTCAAGCTCCCAACACAATGGCCAGTTCTAATAGAATCTCTTCTGAAAATGTCCAGGTCTTTCAGAGGTCGTGGTTTTGTGTCCCTGAAGGAGCATCACCACCAAGATGTGACCACCCCTGAGAAGGAGATCCGAAAAAGCCGTAGCGGCACCTCCCGGCCCAGCACAGCGCAACACTTTGCAACACTTGCTAAATCTGGTGTGCAGGATGGAGCTGTTTAGAAGGTCCCCTGGAATCTTCAATATGTAGCCTGGATTTAGGATTCGGTGCAATTCCAAGCTGACTGGAAAAGAGGGAAATGCCCGCCATGGCTTCACGCACAACACACACGAGGGGTCGGGAACCTTGCCGGCGGTACTGTTAACTCCTGCCGTCCCCCCATCTGCCCATCAAATACCCACCGAGAACACCCCACCCACCCCCACCTTCGTTGCCAGGCACTGTGCTCAGCGCTGGAGATTCCATCCCAAATAAAAGACTTCCTGATGCCTAAGGCCAAGTAATAGCATTTTGTAACAAATGTCTGCTCCTGTCATAACCCTTCTTCCCCTAACCTTGCCTGCCCGGGAAATGCCAGCCTTGGGAAGGGGCGAACCTGAACACACGACAAGGGTGTCGCGGCAGCTCAGAATCACGTCTGCCCCTTTGTTGACGCTCCTCCCATAAAGAGGTGACAGTCCCTCTCCCCTCCCCCTTGAATCTGGGCTGGCTCGAGCAGCTCACTGTGACCGCCAGAAAGTCACAGATGTGACGCCGGGAGACATCCAGGGTCAGGAATGGCCATGTAGCTTCCACCTTGCCTGCTGGGACGCTGGCTTTCGGAACCCTGAGCCATCGCGTAAGAAGTCCGATACCCCGCGGCCACGTGGCGGAGCCAGGCGCAGGCATTCCGGCCGGCTGCCCTAGTCTTTGGGGTTCTCCCAGCCCAGGTGCCAGATACAGGAGTGAATGAGTCTTTGGATGATGCCAGCCCCCAGCTTTCCACTCGGAGCAAAGGCAAGCAGCCCGTATTCTGCCCTTTCCGACTTCCTGGCCTCGAGAATCCATGAGCCAGAGGATCGGCTGCTCACTTTCCTATGCCCGGTGCGGTTGGTTATATGCAGCAACGGTAACCGGAGCAGATTCTCTGCAGCAGCGGGGACGACTCTTCCCTGCCGGTCACACTCGATGCTGCCACGGGGCTCCTCTGGCACCACCCCGCCTAAGCCTTAACCATTATGACCTTCAGCCCCTACGGCAGGAGGTGGGGGGTATGAGTCTTGTTCTCTGCCGTTAGCGGGCTCGAGGGGAACTCAGTAGTAGAGGATTCCAGCCCCTGGAGGAACAGGACGGCCTGTGATCAGCCACATCCTTCCTCTCTTCCTCAGATTCCCTGCACTGGAGAGTCAGACCCCAGCCCTCTCCTTCCCCTGTGTGGGCACCACTGACAGACTCTGACCCAGTGACGGCGAGCCCACCACCAGTGTATTCAAATACCCATGCCTGGAAAGTAGGCAGTCGGGGACTTAGCTTGAATGCTCTTCCTGGCCGGCCTACCCCTCAATATGTTGTTTAAGAACGTTGACTCCACGGTCAAGTCCCGCCTTCATGACTTTCTAATTCTCCAACTGTAGACGACTCACTTAGACTCTCAAACTCCAGCTTCTAATCTGTAAAATGGGGATAACGGTACCTACCTCATGAGGTTGTTATCATGCTCACAGTGAGGGAATCCATGTAAAGATGCCTGGCATGTAGTAAATGCTCAATAAATTGTAGCTATTTAAAAAAAGTTTACTTATTTTGAGAGACAGAGCAAACATGCATGTGTAAGCAGGGGAAGGGCAGAGAGAGAGGGAGAGAGAACATGAGCAGGGGAGGGGCGCAGAGACAGGGAGAGAGAGAATCCCAAGCAGGCTCTGCGCTGTCAGCACAGAGCTCAACGCAGGGCTAGAACCCATGAACCGTGAGATCATGACCCGAGCTCAAGCCGAGCCGGACGCTCAACTGACTGAGCCACCCAGGCGCCCCAACTTTAGCTGTTTTTAACAATGTCTTCCCCTGGAAGGAGCATCTCTTGTGACTTACCCCTTGTAAGACTTGAAAGCTGTCGTTGTTGGGTGGTGGGTCTTGATCTGGGTCAACACCGACTCTAGAAGCCGCCAGGGAGAAAGACAAGGAGAAAAACGGAGAGTGTTAGCTTGGACCGTGGCGGCCATGCTGGTGGCAAGTAGCCAAGAGGGCTGACCATCTCCCGGAAGCGGAAGGAGTAGTTAGCTAAAAGAAGAGGAAGGCCGCCATGCAAAAGTCGTGAGAAAGAGGTCACGTACCATGCCAGAGCCCAGGGGGCAGAAGAGGCAAGAAGTCCCGTGTGCTCACACCCTACCCTGGTCTCTGGGGAACGGCACCAGATGGTCCGAGTTATCCGAGGGGGGATCCCGCTGCCCCCCACCTTTTCCTTTCTGCTGCTTCCTCCCCTCTGCCCTGACCTTTGAATTCCCCAAACATCTGCTACGGGATGTTTCACATGTCCAGGGCAGTGCTGGAGGAATTCATAGTGAACACCTAGACACCACCGTTGATATTTTGCTGGAGTTTCTTTATCGCATATCTAGCCATGTCTCTATCGGCTGTCTAATTTTTCAGAGGCATTCAAATAAAGTTGCAGCCGTCCGTACACATCGCCTCAATACCCGAGCGTGCACATCATTAACGTTTTGTCCTGGTGGCCCCCGCGTCCTCCTGCAGCAGAGACGACCTGAGAACCGGCACATTCGAGATCAACAACTGAAGGCAGACGGAAAAGGCCAAGTGGCGAGATCCGCTCACAGCAAATCCCATGCGTCTACTGGGGTTGAGCTGCCCTGTACCTTCCTCACTCGGAGGCAGAAAGCTGTGATGCCCATGACACGGAGAGCATGGGGAAATGGGGGAGAAAACAAAGAGGCCAGGAACATTCTCTGTCTTCCCTCGCTCCCTTGGGTGCTGCAAAGAACTGTAAACTGAGAACGCGGCTTTTTTTGTTTTTTGGGTTTTTTTTTTTTTTTTTTGGGCAGGTGTAACTTGAGCTTAAAGGGAGGTACCAAGTGGCCTCAACCAAGGGTCTCTGCAGCCCCGTGTGCACACCTTACTTTTCTCCCTCTCCCTCCCTCTTTCCCACCTGTGAGGCCACGTCACGTCTTGAGAAAAGAGACGAATGGAAAAGGGAAATAGAAGACAACCTCCTCGCAAAGCCAACCTCCGCCCTGTCTCATTCCAGGTCTGTCCGGCACTCACCCAAGGCGTGGAGCCCTGGAAAGGGGCGCTCTGGAGGGAAAGGGGACAGATCTCCCAGATGTCGCGGAAAGCGGAGTTGAAAACCACAGGATGAATGCACACATCTGGCAAATATTTGCTGAGTGCCTACTCTTCTAGCTAAAACCTAGTGTACCTGACACAAGAGTTCCTCCCTACGGGCCTGGGGCTTGGGGGGACCTTTGCAGGGAGTTAGATGGACTTTGCTCTGTGTCTAGGAGCTACCTCCAGGCAGGAGGTTCTGAGGCTTGGAGGCTTGTCGTCATCACCGGACGTTATCCGGGGTACCTCCGCGCAACAAATCTCACAGAGATTTTCTGACCGGAAATCCGTCCAATTCAGGGGCCTCAGGGCTGTCCCTTAAAAACGTCACACCAGGGCCTCCATGTACCCGATGTGTCTAATGCATCAGAGTGCTAGAGGAGGGGTCGCATATGGGCTTCCTCGCTCTTGATGTTGAGCCCTCACCTGTTTTGGAGACCCTGAACGAATGAACATACAGTTCGCAGAGAAAAGTCCTCTGTATGGTGAGTTTGTCAGCATTTGTAAGATCAACGGCTAGGAATCCAGGATGAGGCCTTGCTCTTTGGATTCTGCAGCAGCACGAAGCCACTTAATGGCAGGCTAGTTCACTTGGATGAGCTCCCCCATGCAGACTCAGAGGGGCGGAGCAGCGGTTAACCCGGCATTTCTCAGATGGCCTGCCAGAATGCCAGGTGACACAGCTGTCCTCGGCCTAGCCAAAAGGCCTAACCATACCGTGGGGCAGGAGCAATGAGATTATGGGATCTGAAGGGCATGGAATGCAGTATGGCCAAGGACATGGCGGCCCAGACCTGCCACTCATAATCTCTCCTTTCTGTACTGTGAATTTCGAAACAGGTGTAATGAGCCTTCATAAGTGGCTTCTATGTCAGCAAAGATGAAACAAATGGACTTTGCTGGCCTAGACGAAATAGGAAGGCGACGGGTAAGACAAAAGGTCACGTGTGCCCCGTATTACGATAACGAAAACAAAACCAAATACAGTAAAAGCTGCCACATGAAATTTAGCCCCCTCTATTCTTTTAACGAATCTCTATTAAGAGGAAAACAACTTGTTTCACAAGAATCAAATTCTGTGGAACAAGAGCTGCTTAGAAAGACTAGGTGGTGACTATTCTCACTCGAGTCCTGGCAATGTCAGTGGAACTCTCTCTCCTGGGCCCGCCGCGGCCAGGCCGGAATGCAAAACAACAACGCACAACACGTTGAAGGGACTTGATAAACTCACAAAAGCAGGGCCACCTTAACCTCATCTCAAACCCGTAATGTTCAACATTTTGTTTGGGGGAACCTGGGAATGATTCCAGATCCACGCTGTCCAGAACTTTCTCCAACGATGGTAGTGGTCTAGATCTGCGCTGTCCAATGTGCTAGCCACGGGCCACATGGGGCCGGCCGCTGAGCAGTTGAAATTTCACTCAGTTTCACACCAAAAGAGAAAACAAAGCAAGCAAACGAGTATGCTCATTCTGGAATGAATAAATACAGAAAGAAGGTGAATAATTTCCCTTCTGGTCTAAGTACCTTGGGATCAGCTGCTGTATAAAATGCCATGAAATGCCAGGAATTTTAGAAGTGTTCCACTTTAATCGATAACTTTTCAAAAATTTGAATGGCTGAGGTCCTAAATAATTGGAGGACCATGAGACACATACCTTCATGCAAAACCCTGAACACCAGATCATAGTCGGGATTCTCGAACGTCCCAAGGGTAATAACTTGCACTTTGCCCAAAGGACCTTCCTTCCTGAAGGTGGGATATTTCAAAAGAAAGGGTTTCCTCTGCAACTTAACTGGTACCTAGAGTCAGGTCTCCAAAAGTTAACGTGTGTGTGTGTGTGTGTGTGTGTGTTTGCGCATGCATGTGTATTTTAAACAGTAGAGAAAAATGTGAACCCAGGGAATTTAACAGCTTCCTTTAATTATATGCACATCATTACAGTATATCTGGAGCCTAGTGATATCGTGATGAACATGCCTGATGACAGGCATCGCTATTCTCTCTGCTGCCCTCAGTGACGTACTTTCACAGTGGCGAGAACAGAGTTCAAGCCTATTCTGCGCTGGTTTATCTACCAGCATTGAGAATCAGATCAGGAAGGAAAAAAGAAACATTCAAGTCTTTGCTCTGCTTGCTCACGTTGCCACTCTTAAGCCTAATCCAATCGTAAACTTGGATGAACACTGAGAAACAAACCGCATTAAAAGAGTCTTTATCTTCTGGTTTAAAAAACAACTCTTTTTTTTAAACCAGAAGATAAAGACCTTTTGGGATGAGCACTGGGTGTTGTATGGAAACCAATCTGACAATAAATTTCATATAGTGAGAAATAAATAAATAAAATAAAATAAAATAAAATAAAATAAAATAAAAAACAACTCTTTTTGTATCTTCTGATTCACCATAAGGTACAAGTACACAAATACAGACTTAAAAGTCTAAGAGAGTGTTGGTGCTTGATTAAGACTGATTCTCCAGTCACGGCGGAAATATCAAATGCTAGTTCTCTTGGGGCGCCTGGGTGGCTCAGTCACTTAAGTGTCGGACTTCGGCTCAGGTCATGATCTCCTGAGTTCGAGCCCCGGGTTGGGCTCTGTGCTGACAGCTCGGAGCCCGGAGCCTGCTTCTGATTCTGTGTCTCCCCTACTCTCTCTCTCTCTGCGCCTCCCCCATTGGCACTCTGTCTGTCTCTCTGTCTCAAAAATAAATAACCATTAAAAAACAATTCTGTCTTTAGGAGTTAAAAGCCTTGTCTACTAGACCAGAAACAAGACTTTGTGGGAAAAGATCTGTGGCTCTGAAAATGGACTGCTCTCAACGCTAAGCTCAGTGGTAAAAGAAGGGAGAGACACTTGCCATCTCTGGCCTTGGTGTTGACACACGTTGTCCAATATGCAGGGCAAGGGGACAGAATCTCAGGAACACCGACACATCAATCAACCCAGAGAAAGGGCGGGAAAAAGGGTTAGACGTGACCCGACCTCTTGCCCTTTTGCTGGAAGGGGCAGGGGGGTGGCACACACAGGGAGGAAGAAAGAGACAAAACAGCATGGAGAGAAACATCTCAGGTTAGGAGGAGGAGAGAAGCCAGGCCCGGTTAATTGGTTTCTGAGGACGCCCTTGTGTCACCTGAAGTACTGTGAGCGGCGTTCGTTCTGGTCCTCTTCGGAGGGCTCCTCGACGCCAACTCTGGGCAGCAGAAAAAGGGAGTGTGAGTGTGACAGGGACACGGGGGAGCCAGGAGCTACGGACACGGGCCCGGGACCACGCCCATCAGAGAACAGGCTGGCTCACCTTGAATATAAATCTGGACCCTCTCTTCAGCTGTCCCCATTGGCTTAAACCCGGAGAGGCCAAGGGGCCACCAAACTTAGATTCAAAGCAACAATGGCAGGAGCTAGCTCAAATGAGGATCGACTCGGAAGGAAGACGAGCCTCTCAAGATATAACGGAAGGACATCAGAGGACTAAGTGCAACGCGCAGGTGATGAGTTCCTACTTTTCAGGAATTCATCTGTTTCATAAAGCAAGATCCATCCGTAGGAAAACCGGGAGACAAAGTTGTCACTAAACACACACTTGAAGTGTTTACACATATTTTGACACATATTGGACAGAAACAGCAAAAAGTAAACCATGTTGTTCACAGGTTTGACCTGAAGGTCAGGAGCCCAACTGCTGCTATTCTCTTTGTCTTGCGCCTTCGAGCTGGCACGGCCCATCTGCACCTTCCTTAACAATTTCTGGGTTATTCAGGGTTCATTTGAACTTTGCCATCGTGCTCTAGGAGCAGGGTTTCACCATCTTGGTGCTGTTGACATTCTGGGCCCTGGCCTCTGCCTACGAGATATCAGTAGCTTCCCCCCTGCCCCCTTGAGGCAACCAAAAATATCTCCAGACATTGACAAATGTCCCCTGGGAGGCAACCTGCCCTTGGTGGAGAACCACTGTGCTAAATCATGTGCAATACCAA
This sequence comes from Lynx rufus, assembly GCF_022079265.1. Taxonomy (NCBI): domain Eukaryota; kingdom Metazoa; phylum Chordata; class Mammalia; order Carnivora; family Felidae; genus Lynx; species Lynx rufus. Next base: position 40,605,346 of record NW_025814828.1, read on the forward strand.
TTAGGGGTGCTATTGCCCCCACGGGTGTGAAAATTGGTTCTTAGGAGACAAAAAAAAACCCTTTAGATATTACAGTGGTTTCTAGCCCTCTGAAGCGTGATAGCACAGAAACAGGTACATAGCAGATCTGTGGTATTAGATTTTCACTGGAAGAGGTCTTTGGGAAAAAGACATTTTTGAAGGACTTCCTGTGGGGGGTGTGGGGGGGCAATAATGAAAACCAGAAGGGCAAAGACAATGCCCAAACTCTCATGCTACTAACATCCCCTGAAATATATGAGTGAGAATGTGATGCTTCTTCAGGTGCTACTTTTAACTAGTCACACGTTCAGAACGTGACTTAAACCAGACTCTGTATTTTACGGGAGCATTGAAAAAGCGTAACAAATTCCAGAAAAGCGAGCCGGACTCCACCAGTGTAAGAGTCACTAATGACCAGAACAACAGCAAGCGTAGCGGTACTAACGGTGATAGAAGAGCTAAAATACAGCAAATGCTTACCCTGTGCCAGACGGTACGTTTAATGAGCAAATTCTTTATCACATTTATTTGTCGTCACATTTTGGCCTCACGCTAGTGTCCCCATCGAAACCGGTGAGGGAGAGTGAGTTGACGAGCCTCAATAAGTTGCCCAAGGTCACAAAGGTAGAAAAATGGTGGAATCGCGATGGCGGCATAGGAGGACGCTGGGCTCACCGCGCGTCCTGCTGATCACTTAGATTCCACCCACATCTGCCTAAATAACCCAGAAAACCGCCAGAAGACTAGCAGAACAGAGTCTCCGGAGCCAAGAGCAGATGAGAGGCCCACGGAAGAGGGTAGGAAGGGCGGCGAGGCGGTGCGCGCTACATGGACTGGCAGGAGGGAGCCGGTGCGGAGGGGTGTCCCACCAGCCAGAGCCCCCGAGTATGGCTGGCAAAGGCGGAGGGGCCAGATGGAGTGTGTTCTGACAGCAAGTGGGACTTGACATCTAGAAGGTTATAAGCTAATAGCTCTGCTCGGAGGGCGGGAAGGCTGGACGACAACGGGAGGGAGAGTTGTTGAGCCCCGGACGACACAGCTCAGCTTGGCGGGGAACAAAGGCACTCGCCAGCGCCATCTCCCTCGCCCATCCCCCAGCCAAAATCCCGAAGGGAACCGGCTCCTGCCAGGGAACTTGCTGGCACCGCGCAAACACCCAACGCTGTGCTTCTGCGGATCCATCCCTCCGGTGGGTCTGACTCCCTCCCGGTGCCACAGGGCCCCTCCCTAAGCGGATCTGCGAAGGAAAAGCGAGCTGAGCCTGCCCCTCCGCCCCTGTGCACCTTGCCGATCCACCCCAGCTAATACGCCACATCCCCAGCACCACAAGCCTGGCAGTGTGCAAGTACCCCAGACGGGCCACGCCACCCCACGGTGAATCCCGCCCCTAGGAGAGGGGAAGAGAAGGCACACACCAGTCTGACTGTGGCCCCAGCGGTGGGCTGGGGGCAGACATCGGGTCTGACTGTGGCCCCACCCACCAATGCAAGTTATTCAAGACAGCACAGGGGAAGTGCCCTGCAGGTCCGCACCATTCCAGGAACTATCCAAAATGACCAAATGGAAGAATTCCCCTCGAAAGAATCTCCAGGAAATAACAACAGCTAACGAACTTATCAAAAAGGATTTAAACAATATAACAGAAAGTGAATTTAGAATAATAGTCATAAAATTAATCACTGGGCTTGAAAACAGTATAGAGGACAGCAGAAAATCTATTGTTACAGACATCAAGGAACTAAGGAACAGCCAGGAGGAGCTAAAAAATGCCATCAATGAGCTGCAAAATAAAATGGAGAAAACCACGGCTCGGATTGAAGAGGCAGAGGAGAGAATAGGTGAACTAGAAGATAAAATTATGGAAAAAGAAGAAGCTGAGAAAAAGAGACATAAAAAAAATCCAGGAGAATGAGGGGAAAATTAGAGAACTAAGTGATGCACTAAAGAGAAATAATCTACGCATAATTGGTATTCCAGAGGAGGAAGAGAGAGGGAAAGGTGCTGAAGGCGTACTTGAAGACATCATAGCTGAGAAATTCCCAGATCTGGGGGAGGAAAAAGGCATTGAAATCCAAGAGGCACAGAGAACTCCCTTCAGACGTAACTTGAATCGATCTTCTGCACAGCATATCATAGTGAAACTGGCAAACTACAAGGATAAAGAGAAAATTCTGAAAGCAGCGAGGGATAAACGTGCTCTAACATATAAAGGGAGACCTATAAGACTCGTGACCGATCTCTCTTCTGAACCTTGGCAGGCCAGAAAGGAATGGCAGGAGATCTTCAATGTGATGAACAGGAAAAATATGCAGCCGAGAATCCTTTATCCAGCAAGTCTGTCATTTAGAATAGAAGGAGAGATAAAGGTCTTCCCAAACAAACAAAAACTGAAGGAATTCGTCACCACTAAACCAGCCCTACAAGAGATCCTAAGGGGGACCCTGTGAGACAAAGTACCAGAGACATCACTACAAGCATAAAACATGCAGACATCACAATGATTCTAAACCCGTATCTTTCTATAATAACACTGAATGTAAATGGATTAAATGCGCCAACCAAAAGACATAGGGTATCAGAATGGATAAAAAAACAAGACCCATCTATTTGCTGTCTACAAGAGACTCATTTTAGACCTGAGGACACCTTCATATTGAGAGTGAGGGGATGGAGAACTATTTATCATGCGACTGGAAGTCAAAAGAAAGCTGGAGTAGCCATACTTATATCAGACAAACTAGACTTTCAATTAAAGGTTGTAACAAGAGATGAAGAAGGGCATTATATAATAATCACAGGGTCTATCCATCAGGAAGAGCTAACAATTATAAATGTCTATGCGCCGAATACGGGAGCCCACAAATATATAAAACAATTACTCATAAACATAAGCAACCTTATGGATAAGAATGTGGTAACTGCAGGGGACTTTAACACTCCACTAACAACAATGGATAGATCATCTAGACACAGGATCAATAAAGAAACAAGGGCCCTGAATGATACACTGGATCAGATGGACTTGACAGATATATTTAGAACTCTGCATCCCAAAGCAACAGAATATACTTTCTTCTCGAGTGCACATGGAACAAATCAGGAGACTATACATGCTGGCGAGGATGTGGAGAAACAGGAATCCTCTTGCACTGTTGGTGGGAATGCAAATTGGTGCAGCCACTCTGGAAAACAGTGTGGAGGTTCCACAAAAAATCAAAAATAGATCTACCTTATGACCCAGGAGTAGCACTGCTAGGAATTTACCCAAGGGATAAAGGAGTACTGATGCGTAGGGGCATTTGTACCCCAATGTTTATAGTAGCACTTTCAACATTAGCCAAATTATGGAAAGAGCCTAAATGTCCATCAACTGATGAATGGATAAAGAAATTGTGGTTTATATACACAATGGAGTACTACGTGGCAATGAGAAAGAATGAAATATGGCCCTTTGTAGCAACATGGATGAACTGGAGAGTGTGATGCTAAGTGAAATAAGCCATACAGAGAAAGACAGATACCATATGGTTTCACTCTTATGTGGATCCTGAGAAACTTAACAGAAGGCCATGGGGAGGGGAAGGAAAAAAAAAAAAAAAGGACGTTAGAGTGGGAGAGAGCCAAAGCATAAGAGACTCTTAAAAACGGAGAACAAACTGAGGGTTGATGGGGGGTGGGAGGGAGGGGAGGGTGGGTGATGGGTGTTGAGGAAGGCACCTTTTGGGATGAGCACTGGGTGTTGTATGGAAACCAATTTGACAATAAATTTCATATATTGAAAAACAAAAAGCCAGAAGACAAAGCTGAAAATGAACGTAAATGCTAATTTACTACATGCTATAAAATAGTCTAAAAAGAGAAAAAAAAAGAAAAAGAAAAAGAAAAGACAAGACAAGACAAGACAAGACAAGACAAGACAAGAAAAGAAAAGAAAAATGGTGGAATCAAGGCTGCGACACAGAGGCTCTTAGACCCAGGAGCCCAATTCCCTCACCTCACAGAATCTGCCCTTTGATTACATGCTGGCGTCCTTAAACTCTCTTAAAATAATCCAGTTACAAATGCTATTACATAAAGAGCTCAGGGCTTTTCTCTGCCTTTGTTCTTCAAGTTATCTCGCAAAGAGCTTTATCGTAAATTCTCTGTCTCACAGGATTACCCTTACTTGTCCTTGAGTGTTTGCGTTCCTGCACACTGGGCTGTGAAGGGCAACTGCTCGTTGGACTGTGTCACTTGAAGCGGGGGCTCCAAAGAGAACAGCCACCATGCCGCCAAAATGTGCTCTGGGCACATACGAGACTCCTCTGCTGAAGCAATCGTGTGGTCACTTTTTTTTTTTAATTGCCAAAATTATGTCCTTTGTGAATAACAACACCTGCTCAAGAGACTAAGAAAAATATGTAGTCTGTGCATTAACGGAAAACCATTGGAGCATTTTTGCTATTATGTTTTAAAATATCAATCACGACCTACCAATTTAGAAAGGTAAGCTGGATTTCTGGAAAGCAGCGACCTGCCTGTGGGTTTGTGTTGTATTCGTTTTTACGTTATGGACAGATGAGAATTTAGCCATGGTTAAAAATCACAACTAACTCCCAAGGGGCCCTTGGGTGGCTCAGTCGTTTGAGCATCCGACTTCAGCTCAGCTCATGATCTGGTGGTTCGTGGGTTCGAGCCCCGTGTTGGGCTCTGTGCTGACAGCTCAGATCCCGGAGCCTGCTTCAGAGTCTCTGTCTCCCCCTCTCTCTTTCTGCCCCTCCCCCGCTCTGCTCCACTCTCTCTCGCTCTCTCTCAAAAATAAATAAGCATTAAAAAAATTTAAAAACAAATCACAACTAACTCCTAATTATTTATGGTGGAACTCTGAGACCCACCCTGGGCTTCTGATGTTGAGCAGCCACTTAACACCTCATCAGGGCCTCTGTCAGCAGCCTAGAGAAGTAAGGAACAAGTAGGTATTAAGTTTACCGAGGTCGCGGAGGTCAAAACCCCACACTGAACTTCACGGGGTTTCTGAATCAATTTAGAATAAGAACCTGGTTCACATAAATGATTCATGGCCATCAGGTAACATCACAAGCCACAGGCCAGAAAAACAATCAATCTCATTAGTTTATTTGTGAGGGAATGTCTTTCCGTGTAATCTCTACATATGTCAGTTTCCACACTTACGTAATCACTATTTATACACATCAGGAAAATGCAATGAACTAATGCCATGTGTATTTTTCACCAATTTGCTTCATGACGCTGTCTGGGTGGAGTTGGTCAGAAAGAAGGAAAGAATAAAGATAGGGGCAGAAACCGGAAAACGATACAGAAAAGGCAATGAAAAGCTAGCTCTTTAAAAAGATCCACAAAGTTGACAAACCTCTGGCAAGACTGAAAGAAAAAAAGAGAAAGATACAAATTACCAATATCAGCAGAGAAACAAGGGATATCACCGTAGAGCTCACAGACATCAACATAATTCACCCAGTAGGAAACAGATCATCTTAATAGCCCTATAAGTATTTTTTTTAAATGTTTATTTATCTTTGAGACAGAGAGAGACAGAGCATGAACGGGGGAGGGTCAGAGAGAGGGAGACACAGAATCTGAAGCAGGCTCCAGGCTCTGAGCTGTCAGCACAGAGCCTGACACCGGGCTCGAACTCACGGACCGCGAGATCATGACCTGAGCTGAAGTCAGACGCTTAACCGACTGAGCCACCCAGGCGCCCCAAATAGCCCTATAAGTATTAAAGAAATTGCCTTCACAATTTAAAAGCTCCTGAAAAAGAAGTCTCCAGGACCGGACGATTTTATACAAGAATTCCATTAAACTTCCAAAAAGAACTAACACCAATTCTACACAATCTCTTTCAGAAAACAGAAGAGCAGGGAACATGTCCCAGCTCATTTTGTGAGGCCAGATTACTCTGATACCAAAAACAGACAAAGGTAGTACAAAACAAGAGAAAACTACAGACCAATATCCCTCATGAACACAGACCACAAAAATCCTTAACAAAATAACAGCTAATAGAATTCAGCAGTGTATTAAAAACTCATACACCACGACCAAGTGGGGGTTGTCTTAGGGAAGTATTTTAATTAATTGATGTAACCCACCATATTAACAGGCTAAACAAGAAAAATCATATGATTATATCAGTAGATACAGGAAAAGCATTTGAGAAACTTCAGCATCCGCTCATGATTAAAAAAAAAAAAAACCAACAAAACCTCAAAAATCTAACAATAGATAGAAACTCCCTCAACTTGATGAGGAACATCTACAAAAACCCTACAGCTAATATTATACTTATTGGTCAAAGACTGAATATTTTCCCCTTACGACTGGAAACAAGATCAGGATGTCAGCTCATGTCACTGTTACTCGACATCATATTGAAAGTCCTAGCCAGACAGTAAGTCAAGAAAGGGAAATAAAACGTACACTGATTGCAAAGGAAGAAATAAAACTGTCTCTGTTTGCAAATGATGTGATGGTCTATGTAGGAAATCCCAAAGAATTTATAAACAAAACCAAACAAAAGCCTCCCAGAGCTAACAAACGAGTCCAGCAAGGTCACAGGATACGAGATCAACATACAAAAACCCACTGTATTTCTATATCCTAGCAATGAACACATGGAGCCTGAAATTGAAGACAGAGTAACATTTATAATTGCTCAGAAGAAGTACTTAGATACAAATCTCACAAACCATGAATAAATGAAGAAACGTGCCGCGTTCATGAATTGGAAGACAGAAAACGAGATGGCAGTTCTCCCCAAACTTACTATAGGCTTAACGCAATCCCTGTGAAAATTTGAGCCAGGTTTTTTTCTTATTTTTTAGAGATGGACAGTCTTCTTCTAAAATATATATGGAAAGCAACGAGAACAGCTACGAGAGTTTTGAAAAAGAATAATGTGGGAGGGCTCGCTTTACCTGATGCTACAGCTTATTACATAACTATAGTTATCAGGACAGTGTGGAGGGGTGACCACATTCATCAGTGGGGCAGAATACAGACAAACCCACGTGCATCGAGCCAACTGATTTTTGGCAAAGGAGCAAAAGTAATCCAACAGGGTAAGACTTGTCTTTTTAACACATTGTGCCAGAACAACCGGATGGCCAATAGGCAAATAAAAAAGATAATAAAACCTAAACCTGAGCCTCGCAGCTTATATAAAAATTAACCCCAAATGGACCACAGACTCAAATGTCAAGCATAGAACTAAGAAACTTTTAGAAGATAACATAGAAGAGGGGCGCCTGGGTGGCTCAGTCGGTTGAGCGTCCGACTTCAGCCAGGTCACGATCTCGCCATCCGTGAGTTCGAGCCCCGTGTTGGGCTCTGTGCTGACAGCTCAGAGCCTGGAGCCTGCTTCCCATTCTGTGTCTCCCTCTCTCTCTGCCCCTCCCCCGTTCATGCACTTGCTCTCTCTCAAAAATAAACATTTAAAAAAAGAAGATAACACAGAAGGAAATCTTCACGGCCTAGGGCTTGACGGAGAGTCCTTACATATAACACCAAAGGCACGATGTGTAAAAGGGAAAAAAAAAGATAAACTGCACTCCCTCAAAACTAAAACTTCTGTTCTTCGATGACTCTACTAGAAGGATTAAAAGACAAGCTACAGACTGGGAGAAAATATTTGCAAACCACATCTCTGAGAAAAGACTAGTATCTATGATAAATAAAGAACACTCAGAACTCAATAAAAAAACCCAAACAATCTGATTAGAAAATAGATGAAAAGTGTGAACAGGTGTTTCACCGAGGAAGACAGATGAATGGCAAATGGGCACATGAAGAGATGTTCAACATCATCGGTCATTAGAGGAATGCACATGAAGGCCACGGGGAGGTATCCCCACCCACCTGTTAGAACAACTACAATGACAAATGGTGGTTAACACCAAATGCTGGCGAGGAGGCAGGGGAACTAGATCTCTCGTACACCCGGTCACAAACACACTCATTTCCGGGCCCCTCAGTGTGTGCTATGTTCTGGGTGCTATCTATATGTTACATCAGTATTTCCACAACACAACAGTGATTATATTTGTACACGTACAGCTCGTGTGCCTCATGGAAAGCTGCTCACACTCTCAGCTCTGGGTAGGGCAGTTTTGATGGCCCGATTTAGAAAAGGGTTACCAGAACTGCAAAATGTCCCCAAGTCACCTCTCTACTCTCACTGGAAAAGTATTCAGTCGTATCTGTGTGCGGTGGGGGAGGGTGGCAGGAGGAAAAGGGGACTTATAAATGAGCAGGAAAACCAAACAGGATTTCCTCAGGCTCTGAGCATTCAGGGTACCTACGGAGTGCCCCAACAGGAGCAGAACGTCACCTCGGAGGTCACCGAATGCAAAGGTCCTCAAGTGTGTGCGAGGGACAAGCCTCCTCTCTTGCGCTTATTCTTACACAGAACAAAGATGGTACCGTCTTAGGTCTCAGACTTAGCGCCAAAAATCTGTCCATTTTCTTCTTTAGGTTTGTATTCCCACAATGAATTATTTTCCCTAGAGACTCGTGCCTAGGAGATCGAAATTCTCATCACCCCCCATTTCACGACGCGGCGGCAGTCCCTAACACAGCCGACCTTCTTAAGGTTAAGGCTGTGGACTGTGTGGCAAGACTGCCCGGGTTCAAGTCCCAGCTCATCCACCGAAAGCTCTGTGACCGAGCAAGTTATTGCCAGCATCGCAAGTGTTAGCTATGATATGACTGTCTCTGACCCCCCCCCCCGCTAGGTTCTGCAGACCCACCAGGATGCGAGGCTGAGACTCGCTAGCCCAGAAATGGTGGGGCTGGCAGGCGCCAAGCCCAGGAACCCCTGCCCGCCATCGATACAAAAGTCCCTGATGGTGGGGGAGACTGTTCTCTCAAATTCCAGCTTTCTCCCAAGTTCCACGTGTCCCCCTCACCCTAAGGATGACTACGAGATCTTTGTAGGTCCTCTCTCCTCCAAAGGTAGGTATGCTGGACACCGTTAGGCCAGTGCGCTCTGTGTTCCAGAGAAGGGAGTAGGGATGAAAGGCCAGGAGAGAAAGGAAGAAACAGTGCCACCTTGTGGCTTTTCGGAGGATCCTTCACACCTAAGCACTCAACCTCTGCAGACCCAAAACTGAGGGGCGCGGTGGGAGCCCCTCTGGGGAGGCAGAACTTCACGTCCAGGAGAACCGAGGCCCAAAGACGTGAAGGGCTTGCCTTGAACCAGAGCCGGGGTTAGGCTCTGGGGCTCTTGACCCCTGCTCCAGGCTCCTCTGTCCCCTAAGGAGCTGGGGGCGCAGAAGCACACTCTGGAATCCAAACCCTCTTTGAAACAAAATCAAATTTAGGTCAGTTGCTCTCTCTCCCGACACAGCTGCCAAACCACAGGCAGGGGACATCCATGAGGCTGCAACAAATAAGGGTTACGCAGGAAATGCCACACCTCTTTTGTGCACTCAAGCGAGAGGAGACACGGTTTCCTCTGAAAAACAAAACCCTAATTGCCTCTTTTTATTTCTTGTTATCATCTGAAGCGGATGAGCTTCTTTTGAAGGCCGCAGGTTTGATTTCAGAGGAATGTCAAATGCCAGACTCTGCCAGCAGCTTTGAGGCTTTTGAATTCTGGCCCTGTCGCTGTTCCAGCAAGGTCCAGGTGTTTCTAATGCCCCGTGCGTCTGTACTCACAAACATTTTACACGGCAACCCTTTTTCTCATGGAAAACTCAATACTCTGACTTTTCACTTATTGCTTTTTATTTTTAAGCCCTCCCGCAAACCCACAACAACAACAACAACAAACGTAAAAACCTTCCATGCACTGAGCTGTCTCCCCCTGTGTGTGAGCACAGGGACATAGTTAGACGCAAAACTGGCCGTGCTTTCAAACTGACCTTATGTTAAGCCACGACAGCATGGGTGTTGTGCCTCCGCCAATGATCCAGACAGTGAAGAAGACGATGAGGAGGGTGGTCGTGAACATCATCTGGCGAGCGTAGGATGCCGTGTCGCGGATGGCCAGCGCAAATGCCATCGCACCCCTGAGGCCTGCGGGGACCAGAGAGGAAGATCTGGTTATAAGGGCGGATGACAATGTGTCCTCAGATCTGTTGCTGCCACTCAGGGCTAATAAACTATAACATCCACGTATGTTTCGGGAGTCAAACTGTCTTATTCAGAAAGAAGGACCTTAAGGGAATGTGGTTTTCTCTTGTTTGAAGTCTTCTTTTGCAAAATGCCCAAATGCGATGAGAAAAACACTGCACTACTTTGTCCGGCACATTCTAGAACAATAACACTCTTATTACGGAGATCATTCTCCTGCTAGTAACATGAAATAAAAAGAAAGATAAATAAGAACTAATGACTATAAGCTCTCTAGGTCTGTGATTCATTATAAACTGAAGTAACAGGCTAGGTCTGAATACATCAAATACATATTTGTGATCTGTGTCCCAAGACCCACAGAGCAGCCTAGCATTTCCTTAGCAAAGCTACACAGAGAAGTAACAATACCACCTGATCTACATCAAGCGTTGGCAATTTTTTTCTGTAAAGGGTCAGATAATAAATATTTTAGGCTTTGGGGGTCAAGAGGAAAAATCAAGGCTATTTTGTAGGTACTTACATAGAAGAGAAAAAAAAAAAACAACCCAAATTTCTACCAAATCTTATGGGCAAAAACCAAAAAGAGAATAATAACAACACAGTATAATGTGTTGTGATATAGGTAAATTCTTTTGGAGGACTATATTTCACTTAATTGGACTTCAAAGTTAGTGTCCTCTATCGTCAAATAGATTGTAAATGTCCATCTGTAAAAGCCACTCTCAGCTGTGGAGTATATGAAAATATGCAACGGCCAGATTTGGCCCAGGGGATGTAGTCTGCTGGCCCTTTTTCTACATTAACGGGTATTAAGGCTAAGCGCCAAACACACGGTGAGTACAGCATAGCCTGGAACGAAGTTGAGTCATGATATTGGACATCTGAAACTAATATAACACTATGTGTCAACTATCCTAAAAAAACAACCCTGGGAGATAGAAATTAAATGTACGCAGTTAAGTATATTCATCTTTGCGTTTAAGTTTCAGAGCAGATGCTGTGACCTACAGAGTGCAACACTCACAAAGGAACTGAAACAGCACTGAATTTTTTTAAATGTTTTATTATTTATTTTTGAGAGAGAGAGAGAGAGAGAGAGAGAGAGTACGAGCGAGTGGGGGAGGGGCAGAGAGAGAGGGAGACATAGACTTGGAAGCAGGCTCCGAGCTGTCAGCACAGAGCCCGACGCGGGGCTCGAACTGACAAGCCTGGAGATCATGACCTGAGCCAAGGTCAGACGCTTAACTGACTGAGCCACCTGGGTTAATATATATTCACAAATATTTGTTCTCTTTTTATGCGAGTTCTCATATTTTCATCTTATGCTAGATTTTAATTACATTTAATAAAATGCTGTTTGCTTAAAAGATTAAGCTCCCACATTTTAATGTTTACCTTTCTAAGTTCTTTTGTTCCTTCTTCATACCATGCTCACCATTTGTTTTACGGTAAAGGCCGAATCCGTGGTCTTTAATAGACATCTGGTATAAGTTCCTATTCACCTTTGGCCAGACTGTGTATATTATATGAGAGAATAAAAAGCAATACCCACTGTATCTGTTTGCATATTCTCCCGCCTTTCCTAACAGTTTGGTAAATTCCCTCATCTGCGAACTTCACAATTCACTAAAACATGATTCAAAAAAGTTACATCAAAGGGGCACTTGGGTGGCTCAGTTGGTTAAGCAAACACTCGACTCTCGCTTTCAGCTCAGGTCATGATCTCTCGGTTCGTTAGTTCCAGCCCCGCCCTGGGCTCTGTTCGGGTAGTGCGGAGCCTGCTTGGGATTCCCTCTCCCTCTCTCACTGCCCCTCCCCTGCTTGCTCTCTCTCTCTCTCTCTCTCTCGATAAATAAATAAACTTTAAAAAAGAGTTACGTTAAAAAACAGAGCCAAGTTAATGTTTTCTATTAATCCATACTTGGGAAATAACACACACATCTAGATTGCCTTATAGCCAGCTTCATCACCGATGAATACTTTGGCCTCTAAAGGGATGTTGTCTCAAAGAAGAAAAGTTAGGGGTCAGGGAGAGACAACGTGTGCTGCATTGTCTGGAGTTCCTTTTGATGGCGACATTGTTCCCAGCAGGAAATAATCTTTATAGGAGATGCCTTTAAACAGCACTGTGGGGGCGCCTGGGTGGCGCAGTCGGTTAAGCGTCCGACTTCAGCCAGGTCACGATCTTGCGTTCCGTGAGTTCGAGCCCCGCGTCGGGCTCTGGGCTGATGGCTCAGAGCCTGGAGCCTGTTTCCGATTCTGTGTCTCCCTCTCTCTCTGCCCCTCCCCCGTTCATGCTCTGTCTCTCTCTGTCCCAAAAATAAATAAACGTTAAAAAAAAAATTTAAACAGCACTGTGTACTGCCTTTTAGTCCAGAAAATAGTGGACATATTTTAAGTTTATCTTGGTGAATGAGTTCTCTCCAACTCATCTTGCTCTTCTCCACTAGAACTTTCTCTTTTAGGGGGGAAGGGGGTGCCTGCGTGGCTCAGTCGGTTAAGTGTCTGACTTTGGCTCAGGTCATGATCTCGCCGTTCGTGAGTTTGAGCCCCACGCCGGGCTCTGTGCTGGCAGTCAGCTCAGAGCCTGAAGCCTGCTTCGGATTCTGTGTCTCCCTCTCTCTGCCCCTCGCCCCCCCCCAAAATAAATAAACATTAAAAAATTTTTTAAAAGAACTTTCTTTTTTCTAATATTTATTTTTGAGGGAGAGAGCACAAGCAGGGGAGGGGCAAATAGAGAGAGAGAGAGGCAGACAGACAGACAGACAGACAGCTCTGGTGGAGAAGAGCAAGATAAACTTAAAATATGTCCACTATTTTCTGTCCTTTCTCGCCTCAGCGGCTTCTGCACACTTCTCAGCTTTAGAGTGGAGAGGGGGGCATCTGGGAGACAGTATAAATCAAGCAGAATTATCACGGCCATTAACTTCCGCTTTGGGGCTCATCTTTGCTTACTCAAGTGAATTTTATTTTTTGCCTCACGGGAAGTTGGAGCTAGGAGGAAGCTCAACAATTAGCTCAATTTCATTATTTTCCAAGAGTGGATACTGCAGCTGGGAGGTACTGAGTGATGTGGCCTGTGTTCTTTCTCATTAAAGGCCCATCTCCCGGGGCACCCGGGTGGCTCAGTCAGTTAAGCCTCTGACTTTGGCTCAGGTCATGATCTCGAGGTCTGTGAGTTCAAGCCCCGTGTCGGGCTCTGTGCTGACAGCTCGGAGCCTGGAGCCTGCTTCGGATTCTGTGTCTCCCTCTCTCTCCGCCCCTCCCCTGTTCATGCTCTGTCTGTTTCTCTCTCTCTCTCTCTCAAAAATAAATAAACATTAAAAAAATTTTTTTTTAAACAGACCTATCTCCCTTCTAAGTTTAGGTCTGGAGCCCTTCTGGAAGATTAAGGGTTATGCACATCAACTAGAGACAATCAAGCACTTTAAATACTCCTATATCGCCAGGGCCCGTGGGCGGTAGAGATAAACATGAAGACGCGGCTGTTTTAGGGGAGAATGTTCACATTTGGTAGTATGGTTCGCAAAATCGATATTACCTCTATGTGACGCGTAGGTCGGTCTACTCAGCACTGTGGGAGAATGCAAAAAGAACCAGGAATTTTAACTTCTTTTTACGAACCTTATCCATCATAGTTTAGTCACGCTGACACGCCTGCCGAAGAAAGCTCATTTTCTTTACATTCCCGGGGCTTTTACCTGAAAACATCATCATGTGTTGAAAGTTCCAGCCAATCTTATGCCTTCTGCCCAAGTTGAGGAAGAAGGAGAGCGGGTAGATGTGTGCAGCTCGGCCCAGGAAGATGGCAACCTGACCACCAGGTGGAGGTTAAGGGCCCAACAGGTTTCTAGAACGGCAGCTTCGCCCGGCCTCTGGTGGAGCAGAGAATTTTAGGAATGCTGGGACACCCTGTGACCAGGAGCTAACCGCACCACGATCAGGAGGGATGCGCAAGGCAGCCGGGCTAGACCCGGTGCCCTCGGAACGCGTGTCAGCTACAAGCAGGACGCAGGTGGCCACCTTTCCGACCTCCTAGCTCACAGAGGTAATGCCTGGCCTGCTAGACGCACTGTTGGAACTTCTTGATTTAATTAAGCAGGTGTGGACCAAGTCTCCCCCCTATCTACACCTAAACTGAGGAGCCCTGGCAGGGGTGGGGAGTTGAGAGGAGCAAACAGTGGCTTGGGCTCCGTTAGAAGAAGGAAAGTCATGGGGCGCCTGGGTGGCGCAGTCGGTTAAAGCGTCCGACTTCAGCCAGGTCACGATCTCGCGGTCCGTGAGTTCGAGCCCTGCGTCAGGCTCTGGGCTGATGGCTCCGAGCCTGGAGCCTGCTTCCGATTCTGTGTCTCCCTCTCTCTCTGCCCCTCCCGCGTTCATGCTCTGTCTCTCTCTGTCTCAAAAATAAATAAAACATTAAAAAAATTTTATAAAAAAAATAAAAAAAAAAGAAGGAAAGTCACGAGAAGAACAAATCTCTAACCCGTGGGTCAAGAGCTCATAAGCTTTAGTCAGAAGTAAACAGGAGGGGCTCGAAATGACCAGGAAGATGCTATGGCTAAGAGGTGCGGAAACTTGGGAGCATTTGGGACACTTCAGATGCATTCATGTCCCTCCCAAGACTCAAGAGGGGGTAGATGTCTCTACCCGGGTGGCTCAGATGTCTTTTTGGAGGCGTGAGCCCATGGAGGCAGAGGAGTGTGGCAAGCAAAAAATTCAGGGAAACGGGCCATTCGTCACTCGCTGAGTGGAGGACAGAGCCCGGCAGGGAGCCACATGCTGTCGTGGTTACAGGAGGAAACTGCCATGGGACCCGCGGGGACCGGGAGCTTCCGTTCCAGCTGAGTGCCAGCTGCCCAGGGCCGCAGCTGTTTCAGACAGAAGCCAGGGCGGAACTGTCCTCTGCCTTCTCCAGGGTAAAGGACGGACTGTTTTTCTGCTTTTAGCTTTTTTTTGTTTGTTTGTTTTCTCCTTTGGTGTTGTGTTGTGTTGTGTCGTTTAGAACGGCAGGAAAGCAGGTAGCGCTCGGAAAGCTCGATTCCATCCCAGAAGCCAGGCAACCGTCCTCCAGTGGGAAGTGGCCTTTGAGATTCCCAGGG
Organism: Lynx rufus; assembly: GCF_022079265.1. Lineage (NCBI taxonomy): Eukaryota > Metazoa > Chordata > Mammalia > Carnivora > Felidae > Lynx > Lynx rufus. The sequence goes on from NW_025814828.1 coordinate 40,620,564, forward strand.
GACCCGTCTTGCCCCCCCCCCCCGCCCCCCGCCGCGAGGCCCTCATCTGCAAACAAGGGCGGTGCTCTCACTATCCCTTGCAGGATGCTGTGCCAGGAATACAAATCCAGGAGGCATGTGAGGAGGTCTTTCTGAATCGAGAATAAAAACACTGATCCCCTTAGATTTGCAGCTGTCACTCTGGTGAGTGTGTAAACCCGAGAAAGGAGCCCCGGTGGAAGCCGATTAACACTCTAACTGGAAGGCCTCCACGTGGCATTGGGCCACTTATCGCTATCTAGCTGCTTGGTGAGGGTCAGCTATGCCTGCACCGTAAACGAAAAGCCCAGAAGAGAAAAACACTCCTTTTTTTTTTTTTTTTAAAGGTTACCCACGAGGCCTCAGAAAAGGCAAGAGTATGGGCATCTGGGTGGCTCAGTCGGTTGAGCGTCTGACTTCGGCTCGGCTCATGATCCCGCGGTTCGCGGGTTCGAGCCCCACGCCGGGCTCTCCGCTGATGGCGCAGAGCCCAGAGCCTGCTTTGGATTCTCTCTCAAAATAAATAATAAACATTAAAAATTTTCTTACAAAAGTAAAAGGCAAGTGCAAATGCCCAGCAATAGGGGACTCCAGCTCCAGGCTGAACTAGATCACTCCAGTTCCAAGGCCCTCCTGACTTGAGAGAAGCCAATCCCCTAAACTGTGTCTCTCTTCCAAAAACTGTGCTCACAGTGGAACTGAGTCAAGGAAATGAGTATTTTTCCATTTTGTGGTCTCTTCCTTTCCTTTTTTTTTCCCCCCTTAAGGGGAAGTGACACGTGAGCTGTCACGGTAGGGATGCTCCCATGAAAGCGTGCTTATAACGCCTGCGGGCTTCTCTGGGCAGCCAGAGGAAAGGCTCCTCGCTCCCATGTGCAGCTGGGACCAAGACTAACAGAACCTTCGGGTCTTCGGAACTGGGAACCTCCTGGATTGGGATTCGTGCAGCACTGAAGTAAAAATGATTCGGGGACTGATGCAGATCCTGAAATACGTTTAGGTCTACGAACCCACGTAAGCCTTCTTTTTTCTCATCATGAAAACACCATGAACTAGCTTCCCCAGCGGCGGTCGCCTGTCCACGCAGAAAACAGCAGAACCACACACACACAAAAAAGGATACAAAAGCTCCAATGATGAAAACGGGGCTGAAGACATGCTTCTGGAAGGTAAAGAGAGCCAGGCCCATGTAGGAGAAGATGAAGTTCTCTGCCAGGAAGTGTAACACCTCAAAGAGCTGCACAGAAAGGGAAAAGGAAGCCGTAAGTCGTGTGGGCCCCCTCCCTGCTAGTCACAGGGCACTCGTGAGGACCCAGGGCCCGCTCTCACCTGCTTCGTTCGACTTCTTGATTCCACCGACAGATTGTTGTAGGTGTAATGAGCCTGTGTGATGCCACAGAAAAGGACAGCCACAACGCCTGGGGAGGGGTTGTTAAAAAAGAAAAAAAAAAATGATGAAAAAAAAAAAAGGAAGCAGGAAAAAAATCCCCGCTGAAACAAAAAAGTTAGGGTAGGCCCAACATATCCAGCTACTGGAACAGTTTGGAAAAGTTTCCTATTCCTGAAGGTTCCCCCTGCCCCCACCACTCCTACCAACCTTTCCTTCTTCTCATTCTGCCCGCCTTCAAAGCCAAGGTCCTTGACTTCCCTTCTTGCTACAGTTTTAAGGGCATTGTCTCCCCCTCCTCCAAACTGCTCCCGAATTTGGCATTTAGCGTTCATTTCTTCAAAGAGGCCATGAGGGCCCATCGTGCCCTTTTGTCCTGTTCCTCTCGGTTCTCAGAAGCCAGGGATTTTCATTCCAGGCAAACGCTTTCTGTTTTTGCCTCGTCTAGGGCTTGAGACCAAATGGATCCATTTATCCGAGCCTTCATTACCTCGATTTCTGATTAATGGTAACCATTTTGTTGTGCAAGACAACTGACACGGGGGCCTTTGCCTATACATTTACAGATAACTGTCAAGTTTTAAAGAACTGGGATATTTTACAATGCTGCCTATAAATGCATGTTGCACTATTTTGAAAAGAGGATAAAAGGGCTCCCCCAACTACCTGGCTCATGTATAGTAATTGTACTTGATTTTCTAGTGGAAAATTTCAGGGATTTAATAAAAATGTTTATTTATTTTTGAGAGTGAGCGAGCAGCGGAGGGCCAGAGAGAGGGGGGGACAAAGGATCCGAAGTGGGCTTTGTGCTGTCAGCAGAGAGCCTGACGTGGGGCTCGAACCCACAAACTGTGAGATCACGACCTGAGCTGAAGTCAGACGCTTAACCGACTGAGCTACTCAGGTGCTCCTGTGATATTCTTTCTTTCTTTCTTTCTTTCTTTCTTTCTTTCTTTCTTTCTTTCTTTCTTTCTTTCTTTCTTTCCTTCCTTCCTTCCTTCCTTCCTTCCTTCCTTCCTTCCTTTCTTCTTTCTTTCTTTCTTTTTTTTTCTTTCTTTCTTGTTTCCTTCCTTCCTTCCTTCCTTCCTTCCTTCCTTCCTTCCTTCTTTCCTTTTCTTTTCTTTTTTGACGAGAGATTGTGAGGTGCTAAAACCACACGGTTACTTACACTAATAATTCATGAAACTGGCGTCATAAAAACACAGCACTGAAACACAGCCCCCGCTACAGTAAGGGGAAGGGCAGCCCAAGGGTCGTGTGAACCCACCTGTAAAGCCACAGGCTTCCGCCAAAAGGAACGTGCTCCAGGACATCAGGAAGAAGAGTGCCGTCTCCAGGAGGGGGAAGCAGTGCAGCTTGGTGAACTTGGTCACGTGGGCCCCCCCGTCAAGGAACTCGGGTCCAGGAACAAGTTATGAGGGCCACCAAGAACCACGCTCCATCAGCCCGGGACTCCCCTCCCCCTCCCCAAGGGCTATCCTTTCCCTCCAACGCTTCTTTTGGGGACCCCACAGCTGCTGCTCGGTTCTTAAAGTCATAAAAACTGAGTTCTTTTTAGCAGGAAAGAGGTTACTGAGGGCTGGGAGAGAGGAGAAAGCGGGATACCGTTTCTTGGGTCCACGGTTTCTGTCTGGGATGATGCAAAGGTTCCGAAAACAGACAGAGGGGATGCTTACACAATGTGGACGCACGTAATGCCACTGAGGTGGACACTGAAAAGTGGTTACAGGGGCAAATTGTGTTATAGGTATTTTATTGCAATTAAAAACAAACAAACAAACAAACAAACCGATAATGTAGCATACCAAAAACCAAATGGGGTGAATGGCACGGTATGTGAATTTTATCTTAATAAAGCTGTCTTTAGAAATTGAACTTTCTAAGGAAACCAGAAAGAGGTCTTCTGTGCTCTTTGCAATGCCCCCTGGCTCTGAGGAGCACGATCTTGGCCTGAGGGGTGACTGGCAGGTCAGTCTTAGCAGTGCCGGGGTGGGGGGGGGGTACCACAGGCAGGCCGGGGGAGAGTAGGCCAGTGAGACTCTGACCTCTGTGGGCCACCAAGACCAGAGTTCACAGCAGGTGTCTCATGAAGGCATGACACACTAAAAAAAAAGAAAAAGAAAGAAAAAAAAAAGAAAGCACACCCCCAGGGGCAACTACAAGGTGCTTGTGTCACTTTCTGGGACCAGAGATTGCCCTCATAGCACTGCCCTTCCACAGTGGTCCAGCACGGAACTATCTCACGAGTGCTTTCACCAAACAGTGGAAGTCCCCGGGGCATCTAAAGGGCCTCTGTGAAGAAAGCAACTGGATCCGCACCATCCAATATGGCAGCCGCTAGCCACACGTGGCTGCTGAACGCGTGGCGTGTGGCTAGTCCGAACTGAGATACGCGGGAAGCGCAAAATATGTGTCGCGTCTCAAAGATTTAATATACAAATGAACGTATAAAGTCTCATTGATGATTTGTACAATGATCGGAGGCTGAGACGATGCGGCCGGCATGTGCGGCTCCCGTTACCTTGTACTGGGCAGTGGCGCCGTCGAAAGATATGACGAAGGACTCAGCACACCTGCCCGGGGGGCCGCCTGCTCATCCCACACTGTGCTTTTACGTCGCTTGGTCGGCGTTTAACTCAAGATGATACCATCCTTCGCTTGAGGGAGGCCACCTTGCAGTAATTCCCACCAATGGCCGCAGGTGGTTGCGGCCACAGTAGCCCGCGTGACCCGTAACAGTAGGTGGCAGTGGTGAGCTGGAATCTAAAGTACTTCCCAGCCTGCTCCCTCCCGGCCTCCTGTGTGGTGGTCCCTGACTCCCTGCCTTCTCCTGGCTCTTTTCACCACCACCCCCTAAAGCCAATGTTTTCCCTGAACTCGCATCCCCAACTGGTTCACAGCAGGGAGCCAATGCAAAGGGGGGGCACCGAGCTTGGGCCAGAGTCACACTCCCCAACCTTTTCTCGGACTCTTAGCTACACCCTCGACGGTCACGTTTGACCAAAGGGACCCATTTCAGGAGCCTGCAGAAAAAAAAAAAAATCCACCTCTGAAAGGGAGAACCGAGACCTTGTTGTCACGAGCGCAACAGCACACGATCCTACCCGGGGCGGGCACGATGACCACCAAAAGGATATTAGAGCCGTCACGACGCCAGTTACGGCTCCCATGGTAAAAGAGCCACTGAATATACCTAGGAAGATGCCCACTGATTTAAAAAAGGCAGCAGCATCAAAGGCATGAGTGTTCAGCCCCGCTGGCTGGTAGGCAACGATAGACCTGGGGTTTAAACAGAAGAGAGAGTTAAAACGGAGTGCACTGTCTTTACACCACGGTCCCCCCAAATACCCACAAACATAGGCATCTACACTCTGCCGAGCACTCCCCGTGGTGTAATTCATTTCATCCACAGCCATCCTGTCACGCTGGTATCAGCATTCAGATCGCTGCCAAGTGGACAAAGCAACATAACTTTTATCGACCAAGCTGATAAAACCTCATTTAAAAAAACCCAGCCAGTTCAGTGTTGAACGCTTTTAAGATAAGCCTCTGAATTTGGCCCAGAGCATTCAGGAAGCCAGACTCTCTCTTCGTCGGGGAAGAAATGCTGTTACTTACGAGGACAGGACGATGGCAACAGCATCATTGAGGACGCTTTCTCCAAACAGGAGTGCGTAGAGGTCCACGTCTGCGTGCAGTTCGTTAAATATCGCCAGTACGGTCACTAAAAATGAGCACAAAGCAAATAAATTCGTTTCAGTTTCTGACTTTAAGCCACTGATGACAAATGCAGAGAGGCAATTCCTGCCTTTGGCGGGACAGGGTGGTTTGGGAGACAGTAAGGGAGTCAAGGACAGGTTGTGTATCTGCGGGATAAATGAAAACGACAGTCTTCCTGGTCTGGATGAGGTCTCATGTGGTGCTTGATTCTAGTAACACTGCACTGCGACTCTGCGCTTTCTACCGCAATCCCATCATGCTTTGAAAATACCGCTATTCCAGAACTTAAGAGAAATAATCACAGTTCATGTGACGTGGCTCCACCGGTGGGTTGAAATCTCTTTGAAGGCAAAAACCTTGTTTCATTGACCACCGCGTCCCCAGAACCCAGTATAGGTACGGAGAAGGCTTTAGTAAAGGTCTGTGAGATAATGGAAGTCTTCTTTTATGACAGAGCAGATGTCTGTCATAGCTCATAGTCTTGACATGTCTTAGACATTTAAAAAACAGCTATTCTCCAGGGGCGCCTGGGTGGCTCAGCTGATTAAGCGCCAGACTTCGGCTCAGGTCATGATCTCGTGGTTCATGAGTTCGAGCCCCGCGTCGGGCTCTGGGCTGACAGCTCGGAGCCTGGAGCCTGCTTTGGATTCTGTGTCTCCCTCTCTCTCTGTCCCTACCCCATTCATGCTCTGTCTCTCTCTCAAAAACAAATACACAGTAAAAACAATTTTTAGGGGCACCTGGGTGGCTCAGTGGTTGGGTGTCCAACTTTAGCTTGGGTCACGATCTTGTGGTCCGTGGGTTCGGGCCCTGCGTCGGGACCTGTGTTGACAGCTTGGAGCCTGGAGCCTGCTTTGGATTCCACATCTCCCTCTCTCTGTACCCCTCCCCCATTCACTCATTCATTCATTCATTCATTCATTCTCTCTCTCTCCAGAAAATAAACATTAAAAAAATTTTAAAAAAATTTTAATGAATAAAAAGCAGCTATTCTCCAGATGAGCAGTTCTCAAACTTTTGGTCTCAGGACTCCTTTATACTCTTAAGGATGATTGAGGCGCCTGACAACCTTTAGTTTTGTGGGCTATAGCTATCGATACTTACTGTATTAAATAAAACAAAAATTTAAATACTTATGCACTTAAAATTACTAACGAACCCATCATATGTTAACGTCCATGTGTGTAATGAAAAATAATTATATTTTCCAAAACAAAACAAACTTAGTGAGAAGAGAGCCACTGTTCTACAGTTTTTCAAATCTCTTTACTATCCAGATTAACGGGAGACAGATGGTTCTCTTATGGTTCTGTGTCCGATCAACAGATAGTCAGCACTACATGTTACGTAGCCTCTGGGAAACTCCACAATACTGCACGCTCATGAAAAAAATGGACGTTAAGAAAGACAAATAACATATTACTATTATTAAGTCAGCTTGGACCTTGTGCAGACCCCCTGAAAGCTTCTCAACATTCACACCCAACTACCTTCTGCTTTTTTTTAATTTTATTTTAGAGAGAGCACAAGTGAGTGGGGGGCAGAGAGAGGGAGACAGAGGATCTGCGCTGACAGCAGAGGGCTCGACGTGGGGCTTGAACCCATGAAACGCGAGATCATGGCCTGAGCTGAAGTTGGACGTTTAACCGACAGAACCACCCAGGTGCCCCTTATTATTATTTTTTTTATTTGAGAGAGAGAGAGAGAGAAAGAGAGAGAAAACACGCATGAGCCGGGGAGAGGGCAGAGGGAGCAAGAGGGAATCCCAAGCCGGCTCCACGCTCAGTATGGGGCCGAATGCCGGGCTCGATCCCATGACCCTGGGATCATGACCTGAGCCGAAATCAAGAGTTGGATGCTCAACTGACAGCCACCCAGGTTCCCCTAAATTTATTTTTTTTAATGCTTTTTTACATCTCGTTTACTGCCCGGGTTCCTTGTCTGTTTCTTCCTGTCAACTCTTTCCATAATGCTCCACTGTTTTACCCCTCTAATTTCTGAATTTTCCAATCCTGAGATATACAGTTCTTTCATAACCTCTATCGCTTTCTCAATTTCCTTTAGCTTCTATTGGAATATTAGTCTTAGTGTGCTTTGGTACCCGATTTTGCTGATACGACTTAATTATCTGCAACTTTATTATTCAGAAGGGCGATCTTCATTTTTTTCTTACAACATGCTTGCGTCCGATTCACCAATCTGTCTCTGCTGCTCCCTGTTAGGTGAGATGGGAAGACCCAGAATAGCTTTTCTCCTTTCATGGCTCTAGGGCTCCCTCTGCTGGTCTTGCATTGAAGTATTGAAAATATGGCCCCTGAGGGTAGCCACCTTCTCAATAATTTTCTTTAAGTGTTTATTTTTTGAGAGAGAGAGAGAGAGAGAGAGAGAGAGCGCACGCAAGCAGGGGAGGGGCAGAGAGAGAGGGAGACACAGAGTCCGAAGCAGGCTCCAGGCTCCGATCTGTCTGCACAGAGCCCGACACGGGGCTCGAACCCACGAATGCGAGATCATGACCTGAGCTGGGAGTCGGACGCTTAATCAACTGAGCCACCCAGGCGCCCTGCCACCTCCTCAATATTCAATGAAATCTACTTCCTCTGTGTTCTATTGGCATCTGAGCTTGCTTTCTCCTTTAATGCCCTGTCAAGCAGGGTCCGTGGTCCCAGGCATTCATTTTTAGGGAGTGGCTCTGTCCTTCCAGAGAGATTTTCACAAGGTGTTGTTTTGAGAGCCCTGAGGGCTCAGGTCTCTCTAGCAGCCTCACACCTCCTCCAGTGTCCTCGCCCCCGCCCGTTGTCAGCCACAAATCAGAGCCTGTAAAGCACCTCCCAGCTGTAACGGTTGTTATCCGATATGCCTACAAAGTTCTTTACTCCAGGCGGGGACCCCTCCTTTTGAGGGTGAATACTTGTAGGAACGTTCCCTCCTCTTCTCACCTCTGCTTCCTCCTGCACAGCTGCTGTTCGGATCCCTAAGTCCCCCTGCTGCTGGCGGTTCGACGGCGGCAGATGACATTTGGGGATTCATGGGCCCTCCGTCAGCTAGCTGGAGCTCTGGTTTTCCTTTTGCTTTCCTGCTTTCTCTATTTCTGTTAGGGGTTAAGGAAGATTCCCAAACTACACTCTCCCCGTCGTGCTTTCCTTTTCAAGTAAGTTTAATTCATTTATAGAGGGGAAGAAAGAAGTGATGTGGATATGAAAGATGTTGACTGTGTCCGGAGGCTGCCCAGGTAATGATGCCCCTCCGTGCTCCAATCGCTACTCTAACCGTTCGAGCAGTAATGGGACATCAACAGGGGGGCACTACCAGAAGCCGCAGTTCCTAGAGGACATGTCAATCTCTTTCCTCCACCCTTAAATACAGTTTACTGGGTGACACAATAGGAAAAAATCTTTAGGGATTTGACTGAAAACATCTTATTTTCTGGATTATCTATCTATCTATCTATCTATCTATCTATCTATCTACTGTAAGAGTACGAGTTGGGGAGGGGCAGAGGGAGAGGGAGAGAGAGGATCCCATGCAGGCTCCATGCCCAGCGCACAGCCCGACCCAGGGCTAGATCTCATGACTGTGAGATCATGCCCTGAGCCGAAATCAAGAGTCGGACCCTCAACCAACCGACTAAGCCACCCGGGCGCCCCTGGATTATTTACTGCATGAACAGTATCTGTGGCTCCTTAGAGAAAATCCGTGCTGGTTAATTTTATGGGCCAACCTGACTGGGCCATGGGGACCTCAGATATTTGATTAAACATTATTCTGGGTTTGTCTGTGAGGTTTGGGATGAGATTAACACTTGAGTTGAAGGCAGAAGTCTCCTGCCTTTGGACTCGGCGTGGGACTACACCATTGGCTTCCCTGGTTCTCAGGCCTCTGGACAGCAGATGTGGGGACTTCTCAGCCTCCATAATCACAGGAGCCAATTCTTTATAACCAATAAATCTCTTTTCTCTCTCTCTCTCTCTCTCTCTCTCTCTCTCTCTCCACACACACACACACACACACACACACACACACACACCTATATATTCTGTTTCTGTGAAGAACTCTAACACAAAACCTTTATTCTAGTACCTCATCACTCTGTGACAAGAACTCTCTTTTTAAAAAAAAAAGTTTGTTCATTTTGAGAAAGAAAGAGAGAGAGAGAGAGAGAGAGCAGGAGAGGGGCAGAAAGATAGGGACAGACAGAATCCCATGCAGGCTCTGCCATGTCGGTGCAGAGCCAGACGCAGGGCTCGACCTCATGAACCGCGAGATCGTGACATGCGCTGAAATCAAGAGGTGGACACTTAACCAACGGAGCCACCCAGGCGCCCCAAGAATTATCTTGTTTTAACCCAATACGAAAGAAAAATTAACAATGCTAATAATAATAACCACAATTACTAAGGGCTTACCATGAAGCAGGCACTATGCTAAACATTATTTTTAATGCTTATTTATTTTTGAGAGAGCAAGAGTGGGGGAGGGGCAGAGAGAATGGGGGACAGGGGACCCAAAGCGGGCTCTGCACTGACAGCAGAGAGCCCGACGCGGGGCCGGAACTCATGAACTGCGAGATCGTGACCTGAGCCGAAGCCGGATGCTCAACCGACTGAGTCACCCAGGCGCCCCTCTGCTGAACACTGGACAGTGTCATTTAGGCCTCACAAAACCCTAGGTGGGCAGTACTATCATTTCCGCTAATTCAGAGATGAGAAAACGGGTCTGATGGGCTGCTTTCTGCTACAGCATCCAAACTCCTAAAATCTCAGTGGTCGAACCCAGGAGAAGTTTTATCCGTCATTCTTGTGACACGTCCACTGGGGGGCTGGCACCGGAGGCCTGTGGTCACACCAGTCACTCAGGGACGCAAGACTGCTAGAGGACTGGCGGCCCAGGAGACCTGGGGCCCAGGACTTTATCAATCAGGGTCCTGGCAGGAAACAGCACCCTCGAACTGAGCAACTTGAGAAGCGTTTAATAAAGGGATTATTTACAGAAGTGTGGGCAGACTATGGGGAAACCACAAGAGAGAGAGGACAGCACGTGCGGGTGAAAACGGGGAGCTTTTATACCATCCCTCGGCCTGGAGGGTCCAGAGGAGGCGTGACTCTGCAGAACCAGGAGCCGGTCTGTGTCTCCACCCTCCTTCTGGTCTCCCACTGGTGCTCCCCTGTGGACACGGCCCAGGGGAAACCAGCAGGCAAAGGGACTTTGAAATCTTCCACACAAACCAGCCTCTTGGTGCCAAAAGGAGGGTGGTGAGTAAATCTGGAGGGGCAAAGAGGAGCCATCCCACGTAGCCACCAACTGGCTATGAGAGCTTAGCACACAGCAAAGTCCAAAGATTTAGTGAAGTGGGGGGTTTAAGCTCTGTGATTTTCCAGAGCCCCCGTGACTTTATTTTCTTTTTAGAAATGTTTTTTTTCTTTTTTTACAGTTTATTTATTTTGAGAGAGAGAGGGAGAGGGCGCACACATGAGGAAGGGGCAGAGAGAAAGAGGGAGAGAGAGAGAATCCCAAGCAGGCTCCGTACCACCAGCGTGGAGCCTGATGTGGGGCTCGAACCCATGAACTGCGAGATCATGACCTCAGCTGAAGTCAGATGCTTAACCACCTGAGCCACCCAGGCGCCCCCCCTTTTGACTTTAAAAACTATTTTCCTGGGGCGCCTGGGTGGCGCAGTCGGTTAAGCGTCCGACTTCAGCCAGGTCACGATCTCGCGGTCTGTGAGTTCGAGCCCCGCGTCAGGCTCTGGGCTGATGGCTCGGAGCCTGGAGCCTGTTTCCGATTCTGTGTCTCCCTCTCTCTCTGCCCCTCACCCGTTCATGCTCTGTCTCTCTCTGTCCCAAAAATAAATAAAAAACGTTGAAAAAAATTAAAAAAAAAAAACTATTTTCCTAAAATACTAGTTACTGGAAGTAAAAAAAAAAAAACAACAACAACAGTTAACTCACCCATAACCACAAAGGCTAGCTTGCATAATTAATACTAATCACAACGAACATTTACACAGCCCTGCTCTGAATGTGGCTGCTCTGGTTTTCAGTCTCTCATCCTCCCCGCCCATCACTTTATAAAACAAGGCACGAACCCCGCAGTGCCCCTTCTGAGCAAGCCTGTGCACGGCCAAGAGGAAGGAGCACTGTGGGTATGGACCACCAGAAGATGACGGGGCGGGGGTGACATACTGGGTGAGTGGCCTCTCAAGGCGGGGAGTAAACAGACTGCTCCCCTGTACAGTGGGACCCCCGAAATCAGGGACAGCAGGATCACAACAGCTGTTTCTAACCGGGCGCGGACTAAGGAATGACGAGTAGTTGACCGAAGGCCTCTGGTACGGGTATCTAAAAAGTAGCGGGGGTAAAATAAGAGAGCAGACAGAGGAAGAAGGGAAAATCAAGAACCGGGATTTGTTCCTTCGACTAAGTTGGCCTGAACACTTCACGTGTGTACTAAAGGGCACTTAGCACTTGCGAACCCTCAGTACACGGTGGTGAGTAGCGTTAAGTACAAAATAGGCTCGACTCAAGAGCCGTGGGCGCGAGTCACTGGAGGAGGTAGGGGAGTGCGTGTAGGCAGGTGGCAGATGGGACCTGAGCCTCAAAAGACAAGCAAGAGACTGAGCAGCCCGGGTGATGCGACTAGAAAATTACTGGCGCCACCGATCACCGATCACCGATTTGGAAACCTGTGTCGACATTTCAGAAAGATTTCCATTAAAAAGCAGTTAAAGTTAATGTCCTAGGGGCGCCTGGGTGGCTCAGTCGGTTAAGCGTCCGACTTCGGCTCAGGTCATGATCTCGCGGTCCGTGAGTTCGAGCCCCGTGTCGGGCTCTGTGCCGACAGCTCAGAGCCTGGAGCCTGTTTCAGATTCTGTGTCTCCCTCTCTCTCTGACCCTCTCCCGTTCATGCTGTCTCTCTCTGTCTCAAAAATAAATAAACGTTAAAAAAAAAAACAAAAAAAAAAAAACAAAAAAACATAGAGGGGGGTGCCTGGCTGGCTTGGTTGGTAGAGCACGCAACTTTTGATCTCAGGGTCACGAGTTCGAGTCCCATGTTGGGTGTAGAGATGGCTACAAAAAGAAATAAGCTTAAAAACAAAACAAAACCAAACAGAACTGGGATAGCGAAACCAAAAGGAGAGACCATTTTTTTAAAAAATGGGGAAAACAAAGAAATTTCTGCCTGAGCCAGATGTGGATAGAGACCAACGTGATTAGCAGATGCTATGGTCAGGGCTTTATACCTGTTAGTTCATTTACTATTCGCAACAGCCCTGGGAAATAGATATCATTACTCCTACCTCATGAATGCAGCAACTGACATGGAGCAGAGAAAGTGTGCCCAGGCCACCCTGGTCAGTGACTGGCAGGGCTGGAGCTCAAACTTACCCCTGTAACTCCACACCCCGCGCTCTTTCTCAAACACCAGGGTGCTTCAACCAGCCAAGCCTTCGATCCTTCGATATCAATTTGCTTAGTGCTTTTAATAAGTTATGGGGCTAAGAGAGGTCAATGGTTTTTGGAACAGTGATGTTTTTCAGACCCATACGACTGTCTAGGGCCGTGCCATCCAATATGGTAGCACTGGGCACAGGTAGCTATTTAAGTTGCTTAACATGAAATAAAATTTTAAAATCGGTTCTTCAGTTGCATTACCCCATATTTTAAGTGCTCAATAGCCACACGTGGCTACTGGCTACCATTCTGGACTGGGCACAGAACACAGAACATTTCCACCATCGCACTGACCTAGGGGACTCCCCCGAGAGGTGGTGCAGTTGTGTGGTGGGGAGAATCTTAGTAGCTTTAAAATCATCTCTGTCCAGAAGGTTAGTGGGCCTTTCCACCGCCACTCTTGGGCCTCCACCATGTCTCTGCAAATTCTTCGCCTACAATGTACTCTCGGTGGTTGACATTATAGGAAGGAATAGCTGTGACTACTTTATGCGAACTGATTTAATTGTAGGTTCCACCTTTGAGAGGAGAGGGTTTCTGTTTGTTTTTGAGCTGCGGAGGAAGGGGGGCATATAATAATTCCACTTTTAAGAACTGGCTCAACTAACGCTTGAAAAATACAAGGTAAGAGATTTATTAATAGGAACCAGGTCACGGAGCAAAGGAGTTTACAAATAATGTTACATTCACTCCAGTGGTACCAGAGTACATTTCCACTACAAAAAGGGTTTATTTATTTTTAATTTTATTTTAGAGAGAGAGAGTGCCAGTGGGGGAGAGGGGCAGAGAGAGAGAGAGAGAGAGAGAGAGAGAGAGAATCCTAAGCGGGACCCACGCTCAGCACAGAGCCCGACATGACCCTGAGCCGAAATCAAGAGTCGGACCCTCAACCGACTGAGCCACCCAGGCACCCCAAGAAAAGGCCTTATTTAAACGAAATGATGTATTTCCGGGGCACCTGGGTGGCTCAGTCAGTTGAGGGTCCGACTTTGGCTCAGGTCATGATCTCACGGTTCGTGAGTTCGAGCCCCGTGTCGGGCTCTGTGCTGACAGCTCAGAGCCTGGAGCCTGCTTCGGATTCTGTGTCTCCTCTCTCTCTGGCCCTCCCCTGCTTGTGCGTTCTCTCTCTCTCTATCTCTCAAAAATAAATAAATAAACATTAAAAAAAAAAGAAATGATGTATTTCCTAAATGAGGCCAAAGGCAAGGCACGGAGGAAGAAGACAGTCTTGGTGCGGAAATTATGACCAAATTAGACATTCTGAAATGAAAGACAAAAGGGAAAGAAATACAGGTAGAAGCAACCCAAGTGTCCCGTTGCCGATGGACGGATAAACAAAACGTGGTATATATGCACAATGGAATATTATTCAGCTTTGACACCTGTGACCACAGAAATGAACCTTGAAGACGTTACGCTGAGTGAGATAAGCCCGGCACAAGAAGACAAGCGCTGTACGATTCCACTTCTCTAACATATCTACGGTAGTCGAAGTCACAGGGACAGAAAGCAGGATGGTTGGTTACCAGGGACTGGAGGCAGGTGCAAACGGGGGGAGTCACTGTTTAATGGGTACAGAGTTCCAGCGGTGCAAAATGACAGCCGGGAGCCTGCTTGGGATGCTCTCTCTCTGCCCTGTCCCCTACTCCCACGTACCCAACCTCGTAACAAATAAACTTTAAAAAATTAAAAAAAAAAGAAATAAAAGGGAAACGCACACCCTTCTTACAAAAGCCATCTACCTCCGTTAGACCACTTCTGGTCTCTTCCTCCACCATTCCGTGCTACTTCTATTTAGTCTCTGTACCGCAACCAGAGTTAATGATCGCTCTGTACGTTTTAAGATGTAACTACTGGAATATCGGGATGACGAAGCCAATATGTGCAAAATACCTGGGTCAGTGGCAGAGATGATGGCTCCGAAAAAGAGACAGTCTGTGTAGTAAAACTTATCCGAGAGCTGCCCCACGACCTTCATGAGCTTCACTACACCGTACATGAGATTCCTGTAAGAAGGGAAGGTAAACTGCATCAGAAGAGGAAACGAGACCCCGCCTGGGTAGCCTAGCCGACACGCGAACCGAGCAGCACCGGAATACCGCAGTTCGAGAGTGATCTGTGAAAACATCGGGCAGCTGTTGTGGTTGGACAGTCTCACCAGGAACACGTGCAGATAAGGCTTTGGCACCAACAAATGGTTTGCAGTTAATGTCGTGGCGCTGACACATCTGAATGCCTACTCGATTTCTCAGAGTTGTGCTTACTCACAGCTATAAAGCGCGGGCCTCGGTTAGCAACGACTTTAAGGCATCTTAAGCAGCTGGGTAATGGAGAAGAAAGGAAGAGGAAGAACGCTGCATCGTGGGTGATAGATTGCCACGAAACTCACAGGGTTCTAAGACAGTGTGTGTAACGCTGTGGAAATGAGTGCACGGGGCGAAGCTGGAGAGAGAGAAAAACCGGGTGGGCCACAGAGGTCTAAGCGTTCCACCTTCTCGGCTGGGACGGGTTTCCAAATTCTCTAAATGTGGTAGTGAAATACCAGTGCACCCATTGACACATGCGGCCTCTCCTTCTCTGAGTGGCTTGGGCAGGCCAGCCACGGCTCTTCTTGTACTGTGCAGGATGCGCCATGGCCCGAGACAGGCCACCAAGTTAAACATTTCAACTTGGTTACAGCACACTTCCTACAGGAGAGCTCACAAAATGGGAGGAGTGAGGAGTGTTCAAAGGCCTAGTACATGTTACTAAGGGTGTATGTGTGTGTGTGTGGGGGGGGGGTGATGGCAGCTGCAGGGGTTAGGGGAGTAAAAATAACCACAGAATAGACTCATTGTACGCTACAGCTAATGCTCTCATCATGATACTCTTGCTGGTAAGGGCCACCTGGTGGCTCCTCTCCTTTGCACCCTGGGCGCCCAGAACGATACACTGTTCAATTTTAATTCCCAGTAACTCTGTGATACACGTTTGATTTGCCTTGTGTTGCTCGTCAATTACCTTTCAAACATTTCCTGAGAACGACACGTGTCTCTCCCTTTCCTTCTCCCCCAGACTTAAGACTCGGGCGCTAGGCTTCTCTCTGGCGGCCTTTTCCCATCTGGCCACCCATGCCAGTCATCTAAGCTGTCACTCTTCCATGGCTCGTCTCTCTCAAAAAGGACAAAGCCTGAGCCCCTTCTATTCTGGCCACATGGAAGGCCCTGGCCTTGTATCTCCAGCTTTCCGGCTAAGTTTTTAAAAATTAACTAAGGTCCACACTTTCTTCAGATTTTCTTAGCTTTTACCTAACGTCCCTTTTCTGTTCCAGGATCCCAGCCAGGATACCACACGACACTGAGCCCTCACGTCTCTTTAGTCTCCTCCTGGCTGTGACAATCTCTCAGACCTCGTGTGGTTTTTGATGACCTTGGCAGTTTTGAGGAGCACTGGTCAGGCGCTCTGTAGAATGTCCCTCAGCTGGGACGCGTTGGACTTTTTTCTCATAACTACACCGAGGTAATGTGTTTGGCGGGGGGGGGCGGGGGGTAAAGTGCCACTGTCATCACAAACATCAAGGGGGCAGAGTATCAGTGCGATTTACCACTACTGCCTGCAAACCCCCCTCCCTGTACTCCATGGAAGGAAGGAAATCACTGCGAACAGCCTGCAAACAGAGCAGGAGGGGAGGTACATTCCTTCACCTGCGGGGTGGGGGCGGGGTTTCGACATACCTTATTTGGAACTCTTCTGCACAGGAGATCCGTCACCTCTCCCCCATTTATTTATTCTCCCAATCATTTATTTATTTTTTTATTTTATTTAAATGTTTAATGTTTATTTATTCTTGAGAGAGACAGAGCATGAGCAGGGGAAGGGCAGAGAGAGAGAGAGGGAGACACAGAATCCGAAGCAGGGTCCAGGCTCCGAGGTGTCAGCACAGAGCCCGACACAGGGCTTGAACCCACAAGCCGCGAGATCACGACCTGAGCCGAAGTCGGACGCCCAACCGACTGAGCCACCCAGGCGCCCCTCGCCCAATCAGTAGTGTCTACATCAGTAGACACTCAGAGGTTTGCTTCATGGTTTGGGACCGGTACGATGTTATTTTGTTGTTCTTTGGCCATTGGCCTTGGGGGAACTTTCAGGTTGGCTCTATGTCTCTTTGACATGCTCTAAGTTCTTCCATGTGTCTGTTTGTTTTCTGGGCGCTTTCTTGCTTTTTTGGCACTGTGCTATGCCCTGTTCTTATCTCGTGTATTTGCTGCCCTAGAATCTGCGATTTCTGCAAGGCGTCCTGCTTCTTTTTATTGGAGAATGTTATCAGGAATCAAGATTGGGGGACTAGGTGTAATTTTATTTCATTTTATTTAAGCCTAGTCTTAATTTAAATAGCTACGTGTCATAAACATCAAAACATCATCATAAACATCAAAATCCTGGGCTCTGCTGGTGTTCAGGGGCTGGGGTGGGGGTCAGGGGACACGGGGAGATGTTGCTCAAGGGGAACAAACTTCCGGTTAGATGATTAACAAGTTTGGGGATCTAAGGTACGGCATGGTGATTATAGCTAATAATACTGTATTGCATACTTGAATTTTGCTAAGAGAGTAAGTCTCAAATGTTCTCATCACAAGAAAGAAATGGTAATGATGTGACAGGCTGAAGGTGGTAGCGAATACTATGGTGGTAATGACTGTGCAATTTCTAAATGTATCAAGTCAACGCACTGTCCACTTGAAGCTCCCAGGATGGAATGTGTCAAGTGTATTTCAGTACAGCTGGGGAAAACACCAACTCTGTGGACCCATGTGGATCTCATCTCTTTGGGAATGTTAATTTGGTTAATGACAAAGAGTAACTTACCCAATAATGAAGCAGGAAACGGCAGTCCCCAAGAAAGCATAAGCCAGAATAGACCCGAGATTTCTGAAAAAGTGTCTCTACAGAAAACAAAAGGCAGGAATCACATTGTGATTTTTGATACTGAGCATGAGAAACACAGTAAAAGTCTCATGAAAGTGAGACTTTACTTACTGCCTCCATTATAACAAGTAAGAAGTGAAATTACTCCTGAATAAAGCTGTTTAGCTATAAACATTGTGGTTTTAAAATATCCCTTGTCCCACTAATCACTGAGGAAACAAGCAAGGGCTTGGTAAATTTCAGACAAAAGTCCCCTGATTATATTAAAGTACACGGAGAGAAAGTGTATGTGAGAGAGTGAGTGAGTGAGTGTAAGTAGACCAATCATTTTCATAGATTTAGCCCAATCTATTTACTGGTAACTTCTGGTTGTGGTGTACCTTAGATCATTACAGATCTAAGTTTCAAACTGATAAAGTATGAAAGTGCTGTCTAAGGAGCTTTCTGCTTAATTCAGTATCAGAAAACAGTGTCCTCAGTATCCGCCTCATGGCATCGGAAATATCTCCTGATATTCTTCTGGATTTATCTTTGCAGCCTGGGAAAGAGGGCCAATAAAAACAGAAGTGGAGAACTGAAACATAGGTAGCTCCGTTTAATCTGGGCCCATTTGTAAGTTTATATATATATGTGTATAAGTTTATATGCTTATACCAACGTAAGATCTAGCAATTATTCAGAAATAGATGGCAAAATTGCAATGCTCTCAATGCTTCTGTACATTCACTGGTTACCTTCACACACACACACACACACACACACACACACACACACACACACGGCTTTAGTTCTTATAAGTTATTATGCCCATGGGACATTCTGATGTGGAAAGTCCCTGTCCTTGGGGTTCTTAGGACCCTGAGCCATGGTTCTTACTTCTCAAGGCATAAGCTGCTCTCATCGGACAATGAGAGCTATTTAACAAAACCAGACGAACCATAAACCCCCAAACACCCTAATTCAATAGGGGCCAGGAAGACTTCAACTAAGAATTTTAAAAGGCAGGAGAGTCCCAGTGTACCAGCTGAGCGACATCAGGGAAAGACAGGGCTTGGGAAGAACTCAGCATGATCAAAGGAGCCACCACGAAGTGCCCAGTGCTTGGCCCTCTCTGAAGCTGTGAAGAAGGTGTCAAGGAAGGCCTAGGGCCCCTAAGCCACCTGCTCAGAAGAGAATCCTCCAAGGGCTTGCCACACCAGCAGTCACCAAATGGGGGTGCTGCCTGTATATATTATGCATACATTATGTCTGCCTTTTAAATCAGTCACTGTCTCCAGTCTTTTTTTTTGCTTTCTTCTGGGTAACCATCCCTAGGGTTACTTTTTGAAAATGTTAAGTAAATTCATATCTGTGATTATTTGCCCAAACAAAACATTAGGAATATAAATCTGCCACCCCAAACACCCCCATGACATATCCTAAAATCTCACACACACACACACACACACACACACACACACACACAACTACCCGTCTCTGTTCGTATTTGCTGATATGAATTGGCATACCTTGAAAAGAAAGGTATGCCAGGCCACTTATTTGTGTCTCATTACACCCAGTACTTAATTATGTGCCTCACAGCTTCCAAAGTGCTTTCACATACAGTGTAGATGCAAGACGTCGAAGGGCTCCAGAACCACATCCTCGTAGGGAAGAAAGCACAGCACCTCCTGGCCCTAGGACCGGATTCTGGTGGAATCCTCTGTCTTTCACCCTGTTCTCATTTGGCCAGTCATGTGTGGCTCCCCATGGCCGGGACCGAATCAAAGCTAATTCCAATGATCGTTTGTTCAGGTTAGGGGGAAAAAAAAAGGCCCACGTCCCCCTGACAACTATATGTGCATAGGTCAAAGGGTCTGAATATCTGTCTCCGTAGCTACCTTTAAGTGGTGAGTTATTACACGTTTAATTGATAACAGGTTTGATCACAGGTGGCAAAACCAGACAAAAACCAGCTATTTCAGTGCCTTTATAAGGACTATCT
This sequence comes from Lynx rufus, assembly GCF_022079265.1. Taxonomy (NCBI): domain Eukaryota; kingdom Metazoa; phylum Chordata; class Mammalia; order Carnivora; family Felidae; genus Lynx; species Lynx rufus. Next base: position 40,640,026 of record NW_025814828.1, read on the forward strand.
AAAAAGGAAAGTGACTGAATGAACAGCGGACAGCCTGAAAGACTGCCATCTTAAAAACTTAGGCTCAGGTCGTTGACTGTTGCTTTCGGCTCAGGTCGTGATCTCACAGTTCATGAGTTCGAGCCCCGCGTCGGGCTCTGTGCTGCCAGCTCGGAGCCTGGAGCCTGCCTCGGATTCTGTGTCTAACTCTCTCTCTCTGCCCCTCCCCCGCTCGTGCTCTGTCTCTCTCTCTCTCTCTCTCTCTCTCTCAAAAATAAACGTTTAAAACATGTTTGAAAAATAAAATAAAATTAAAAAAATAAAAACAACTTAAATTGGTAACTGGCAAAGCCTGTTATTTGTTCTCCTTCTGAGGAAATAAGTCTGATACAGGGAAGGCTCTGCAGAACCCAAAGTGTTTTTCAGCCATTAGAGCAGCTCTTACAACCAGTGATTTGGTTCCATTTATTTATTTATTTATTTATTTATTTATTTATTTATTTAGAGAGACAGACAGACACAGACAGAGTGTGCAAGTGGGGGAGGGACAAAGAGAGAGGAACAGACACAATCTTCCATGGGGCTCGAACTCAGGAACCATGAGATCACGACCTGAGCCGAAATCACAAATTGGGCGCTTAACTGCTTAACTCACTGAGCCATCCAGGTGCCATACCTTATGTAACTGTAGTACAATATCAAAACCAGGAAACTGGGGGCGCCTGGGTGGTTCAGTCAGTTAAGCATCCGATTTTGGCTCAGCTCATGATCTCGTGGTTCGTGGGTTCGAGCCCCGCGTCTGGCTCTGTGCTGACAGCTCGGAGCCTGGAGCCTGCTGTGGATTCTGTGTCTCCCTCTCTCTCTCTGCCCCTCCCCTGCTCAGGCTCTGTCTCTGTCTCTCTCTCAAAAACAAATAAACGTTAAAAAAATAGTTCTCTGTCATCTTATCACGTGTAGACTTGCGTATCCATTGCTGTATCAGGATACAGAACTTTTCCATCACCACAAAGATCTCTTTCAGGCTGTCCTTTTATAGTCCCTAGCCCGAGGCAGCCACTAATTTGTTCCCCGTCCCTATACTTTTGTCGTTTCTAGAATGCTATTACATGAAATCATACAGTCCGTGATCTTTTGAGGTTGGATTTTTTTTCCCACTCACCATAATGCCTGTGAGATCCATCCAAATTATTGCGTGTATCGATAGCTTGTTCTATTTTATTGCCGAATAGTATTCCATGGTATGGGTGTTTGATTAACCGTTCACGTATTGCAAGATATTTTGGTTGTTTCCAGTTTGGGGCTGTTACAAATAAAATTGCTACGGAGAATTGTGCACAGGTTTTTGTGCAAACGTAAGTTTTCATCTCTCTGGGATAAACCCTCGGGAATTAAATGGCTGGGTCGTATGGTGACTGCAACTTTGGTTTTATAGGAAACTGAAACTGTTTTCCTGGGAGGCTACACCATTTTATATTCCTACCGGCAATGTGGGAGCACTCCAGATTTTAAAAGAGAAACCAATCACTGATGATGAGACAAATATAGTCTCTGAGTGGGTGCAGAACACAGTGATAAGCAATCTGGGAGAAGGGAAAAACTAGAAAATTGTGTAGGTACATGAACGCAGAGACTCCCATGCTTTAAGAAATACTGGCAAAAATCTCTTACCTTCTTTAAACTGTAGCCGGCATGGAAAATAATCGGAGGCAGGAGAATGTTGAAAAAGACTTCTGGATCAAATGTTACCTGAAAGTTTAAAAAGAAAAAAAGTCAATTTCCAGTTTAGTACCAGTTGGTGCTATAATATTTGCTTAATATTTTAAGCCACTGACTAAAGTTTCAATGTTTAAAGCAAATAAGACAGATGTGAAAAATCATGGACTCATCACAACAGAGAAGCCACTCCTGCTCTTGGTGTGTTGTTTAATACATATTAAGAAACAACAGTTTGGGGCACCTGGGTGGCTCAGTCGGTTAAACGTCAGACTTTGGCTCAGGTCATGATCACACAGTTTGTGGGTTCGAGCCCCCGCGTCGGGCTCTGTGCTGAGAGCTCAGAGCCTGGAGCCTGCCTTAGATTCTGTGTCTCCTTCTCTCTCTCTGCCCCTCCGCCACTCATGCTCTGTCTCTCTCTCCCTCAAAAATAAATAATCATTTAAAAAAAAAAAAAAAAAACAGTTCAGTGCAATCTGAGATTTCCCAGAAAGCTTCGGGCCAATGGTTTGGGGATTTTTTTGGCCAATGTTTTTAAACAAGAAATAAAAAGCTTGATTTTTATCAAACCTTTATTCAAGGTTCCACTGCAATAGAAGATGCTGTCATGGTTCTTTATTAATTTTCTGGATCCTCCCACAGATTCATTTATAGACATAATTCTACTGAATTTAAGTCTCTTTTGAGGACCAGCCTTTTGTGAGACTTGATGTTGCCTGGATCAAAGTCTACAATGACACTAGAGGCTTTCTGAACATCAACATAAAAATTCAACCGCTCTAGGGCGACTGAAATTACCTTCTAGGCTTGATACGGGGAAATCACCCTGAAACTATTATAAAAGAGCAAAATCTTATCACATCTAGAGAAGAATGAAGCAGTCTATAAACCTCCCAAACTTCAAGAATTTGTTCATGTTGGCAGATGGACGGGCTCTTACTGAAATTAACCTTAAAGCTTCACTTTAATTATTAAAAGCCAAGTTAGCATGTCTCTTTAGAAACTGGAAATGTTAAGCAGCCTAATTAAAACTGTAATGCTTCTGGGCACCTGGGTGGCTCAGATGGTGAAGCATCCGACTTCGGCTCGGGTCATGATCTCGCGGTTCGGGGGTTCGAGCCTCACGTCGGGCTCTGTGATGACAGCTCGGGAGCCTGGAGCCTGTTTCGGATTCTGTGTCTCCCTCTCTCTCTGCCCCTCCCCCGCTCTCACTCTGTCTCTTTCTCTCTCCAAAATAAAATAATCATTAAAAAAAAAAAAAAGCTTCCTAAGCCAAACTGAGAGCCAGGAATGTTACCAATACTCCAGGAGTCTGAAAGGATTTCTCTCGCCAAGGTCAACACGGAGTCGGAAAGTCAAACACCCCTGGCAGGGCAGCAGTGGCTGAGCGTCCCCAGCTCACCTTCCTCAATATGTCATTCTGCTCTACGCTGTTGATCTTGCCAGGGCCGATTTCTCCTTTCAGGGTGTATTCGAAGAACTTCCCACTGACGTTCACTAATAAGGTGCTGAAGGCCCTGTCTTCCTGAGTACAGCTCACTGACTTGTCATGACCACCGGTGGCGGGGGTGCCATACCTCAGGATCACGCCCACGATGAGCCCTGCAACAGAGTGGGAGAAAAAACAAAAAACCACATCAGGCCTGGGGAAAGACAGACAGAGAGCAGGGAAAGAGCGACACGGTCGACCGGCAACAACGAAGAAGCCCAGGAGTCATCTCGGAGCCCAGGGACAAGGTGTGTATTTAAGAGCGGCGGCGTAGTCCTTCCGAAGGGTTAACATCCTCTCGTACAAGTCCCTCGGCCACCGGGAGGACGAGGTAGGGCAGTACCTTCCCTGGTTATTACGGCGCCGAGTAATTTTCACGAGTGATCACATCTCACTCCTCGGGCTTTTGGCGGAGGAACATGCAATGATAAGGAGCACAGTGTTTTTCTGCCAAGGACAGCACAAAGCACAGCCTCTGAGCTCTGATCTGGTCCGGCAGCCTTCAGGCCAGTCCTGCTGCCGTCTGCCAGCACGGACTGGGCCGCAGGAATTTCTAGCTCCTCCAAATGTAACGTTGCTTTGCCACACACCAGAGGGAGGGGGAAAGGGGTATAAAAAAAAAAAAGAATGAAAGAAAAGAAATGCTTTGGTTTAGGTCGTTTCAAGTACTGGGTGGAGGAAGTCATTACGTCCCTTGGGGAGCTGCACAGCACAGTGCAAATGCTTGCAATCATGACTCAAAGGGTGTAGAGCTGGTTTTTTGGACCTGTGGCTCTAATACAGCTCAGATAATTAGCTGCAAGTCTTATTTTTTTTAATGTGTATTTATTTTTGAGAGAGAGAGACAGAGCGCGAGCAGAGGAGGGGCAGAGAGAGAGGGAGACCCAGAACCCGAAGCAGGCTCTAGGCTCCAAGCTGTCAGCACAGAGCCGGATGAGGGGCTCGAACTCACAAACCGTGAGATCATGACCTGAGCCGAAGTCAGACACTTAACCGACTGAGCCGCCCAGGCGCCCCCTAGCTGCAAGTCTTTAAGTCTCATACCGTTCTTAGGGGTTTCCCATTAGGAAAAAACAAAAACAAAAACAAACCCCAGCAAAATCCTGTATAAGCATCTGATTCCACAGTGAAGGAATGTTGTCCCCCTGGTCCTGGACATGTGACATGTGAAGAAAACATAAATCACCACGAGACACTGTCTATGATTCTCTTTTAGGAGGAAACCTTCAGATCTCTCTCCGTATTCCATTCTTTGCGAGCAGTATTAAAAGACAGAATGGTAAAATGCTCCGCCATCTCATTTTGCCATTAATGGAGAAAGTTCTGTGAGATCAATGTTTACTGTATTCTGTGCATAATGTTCTATAACGTCTCTTATCACCAAGACATAGGAGAACCCACAAGACATTGCTGAAGAATAATATATGAAATCTAGAAAAAACACAGGTCCTTTAGCCAAACTCTGTCTGTACTGCATTATTAATTATTATTATTATTGGGGCACCCGGGTGGCTCAGTCAGTTAAGCGTCTGACTTCGGCTCAGGTCATGATCTTGAGGTTTGTGGGTTGGAGCCCCGCGTCGGGCTCTGTACTGACAGCTTAGAACCTAGAGCCTGCTTTGGATTCTGTCTCTCCCTCTCTCTCTGCCCCTCCCCTGCTCACGCTCTGTCTCTCTCTCTCGCTCAAAAATAAATAAACATTTATTATTATTTTTTTCCTTCCCCTCCCCATGGCCTTCTGTTAAGTTTCTCAGGATCCACATAAGAGTGAAAACATATGGTATCTGTCTTTCTCTGTATGGCTTATTTCACTTAGCATCACACTCTCCAGTTCCATCCACGTGGCTACAAAGGGCCATATTTCATTCTTTCTCTTTGCCACATAGTATTCCATTGTGTATATAAACCACAATTTCTTTATCCATTCATCAGTTGATGGACATTTAGGCTCTTTCCATAATTTGGCTACTGTTGAAAGTGCTGCTATAAACAAAGAGGTTAGAGAGGGAGGGAGCCAAAACATAAGAGACTCTTAAAAACTGAGAACTGAGGGTTGATGGGGGGGTGGGGGGAGGGTGGGTGATGGGTGTTGAGGAGGGCACCTGTTGGGATGAGCACTGGGTGTTGTATGGAAACCAATTTGACAATAAATTTCATATAAGAAAGAAAGAAAGAAAGAAAGAGAAAGAAAGAAAGAAAATAAACATTTAAAAAAATCTTTAAAAACATGTCAGCTGGTGAAGAAAGAATCCCTGACTTCACAGGCATAGGACTAATATCAGGGAAGAATTTCGTTTTAAACTTTTAAAGAAAGCAAACATGGATGAAATTCCTTTGACATTTAACAAGCTTAAAACAAGATGGCGAGGGGCACCTGGATGGCTCAGTCAGTCAAGTGTCTGACTTTATAGCTCATGATCTCATGCTTCACGAGCTCGAGCCCCACTCTGTGCGGACAGCTTGGAGCCTGGAGCCTGCTTCAGATTCTGTGTCTCCCTCTCTCTCTGTCCCTCTCCTGTTCTCTCTCTCTCTCTCTCTCTCTCAAAAATAAATAAAACATTTTAAAAACTTTGTAAAGAAAAAATACCAACTTCCTTCACAACTGCCAACTTTTCTAATTTTTAAAAGAAAGACATAACAACAACAACAACAGCAGCAGCAAAATAACCGCTCTCTACAGTTTATATATATGCCCATCCAAAAACTGGTGGTATGAGGAAGGAATTTAATTATGGACAAAGTGTGGCTCAAAAACCCCATGAGGCCATTAAAGAAGTTGGCCTCCATTAGTCTGGTGCCAGTTCCTGCTTTTGTGATTGAAGTTGTTGGGAAGAGAGTTGAGCAAGTCAACACTCAGCTGTAATTCGAGACAGCCATCCACCTGCTGTGATATTTAGATGTCTCTATTAATAAAAGCCTTTGTTAAGGAGCTGGCGAACAGGTGCATGGATACACTGTTCTCCTCTAATGAGATTTCACTTCCATCCTATGAGCCACTGGGAGTAGATGATTGCCAGTTCTGTCTGGCTACCACTGTGGGCTTGTTTGCGGCACCCTCAGAGTTGTTCTCAGCTTGAAAGCTTCATCTAACATGCTGAGAAGAGAAAGCACTTCATTCCACACCCAGTTACACGGTGTGCAAAGAAAGCGAATACAATCTTGAAACGTTTCCATTTGTAATCACTCTCTATTTCCTGCTCTCCGCCTCAGGCAATTACTGATCTACTTTCCTATCTCTCTAGATCGGATGTTCCATATAAATGGAATCATAGGGGCGCCTGGGTGGCTCAGTCGGTTAAGCGGCCGACTTCGGCTCAGGTCATGATCTCGCGGTCCGTGAGTTCGAGCCCCGCGTCGGACTCTGTGCTGACAGCTCAGAGCCTGGAGCCCGTTTCAGATTCTGTGTCTCCCTCTCTCTCTGCCCCTCCCCTGTTCATGCTCTGTCTCTCTCTGTCTCAAAAGTAAATAAACGTTAAAAAAAATTAAAAAAAAAAAATGGAATCATAAAATAGGGAGCCTTTTGTGTCTGGCTTCTTTCACGGAGTGTCATGTTTTCAAGGTTCACCTGTGTGTAAGGAAGGTCTTAGTACTTCATTAGTTTTGATTGCTGAGTAGTATTCCATTGTAAGGATATACCATATTTTGCTTATCCATTCACCAGTTGATAAGCATCTGGGTTGTTTCACTTTTCTGCTATTATGAATAATGCTGCTGTGGATATTTGCATACCAGTCTCTGTGGACATAGGTTTTCATGTCTCTAAGGCAGATACCCAGATGCCATTTTGTGACAATCCCTTTCCCCCCCGAGCAATGAATGAGAGTTCTAGTTGCTCCCCACCTGGTAAGTCTTGACAATACACCAGAAAAGCGGTGAATCGCCACACGGCCAGCCTGGGAGTAATACTTCCCTGCCAGAGGATGACTTTGATGAAAGAAGTAAAGTGAGCCCATAGCTCTTTAAGACCCAAGTTCTGTCTTGTCCCGACCAGTATATGAAACACTAAAATAGTGAAAATCAAGCCCGTCGGTCAAGCGTTCGGCCTCCAATCCAATGCCCCTCTTCTTTAGCAGCTGACATTTCTGAGGTTTGATTAAGATCAAGATGGAACACGTTTTTGTGATTCGAAGCCACTATCCGTTATAAGTAGTGTCCCCAAATATGGAATGTCACAGTCAGGAAGAAGAAGAAGATTTTAGGTCTTAGAGATCTGCTTAACAAAAGCAGACACGGAGAAACCGTTACACTGTCCCATGAAGCTCTTGGAAGAGGTTTTTATTTTTTTTTTAAGTCTATTCATTTATTTTGAGAGAGACCGAGACAGCACGAGTTGGGGAGAGGGAGAAAGAGAGGGAGAGAGAGAATCCCAAGCAGGCTCTGCGTTGCCAGCGCACAGCCCGACACGGGGCTCGAACCCACGAAACCGCGAGATCATGACCTGAGCAGAAAGTAAGAGACGCGCACCTGACTGAGCCACCCAGGAGCCCCATTTGGAACAGGTTTTTATTGGAAACTAGGCCCAGGGAGGTAGACATGGCTTGATGGCTGGACTTTTTTAAGTTTTTTAATTAAAAAAAATTTTTTTAATGTTTTTATTTATTTTTGAGACAGAGAGAGACAGAGCACGAGCAGGGGAGGGGCAGAGAGAGAGGGAGACACAGAATCCGAAGCGGGCTCCAGGCTCTGAGCGGTCAGCACAGAACCCGACGTGGGGCTTGAACTCACGGACCGCGAGATCATGACCTGAGCCGAAATCGGATGCTTAACCGACGGAGCCACCCAGGCGCCCCAAGAACTTGATGGCCGAACTTTTAACTAGAGGAGTCCAATATGGTACCCACATGTAGGCTGAGAGCCTGGAGCCTGCTTCGGATTCTGGGTCTCTCTCTCTCTCTCTCTGCCCCTCCCTTGCTCATTCTCTGTCTCTGTCTCTCCCTCAAAAACAAATAAACATTAAAAAATATTTGAATGCTTTTAAAATAAAATTCACAGATAGGTTTGAGTGGAAGATAATGGGAGGTCAGCAAATCCCTGGATTAGGTCTGAGGACCTTTCAAACTACGGTGCTGGCTTTCTGCTTTAGATCAGGTATATGATTTATTGGCTTCTGCTTCATACTCTGACATTTCCCAAAATCAAGGACAGCACCTGTGGGCTAAGTCGTCCCTCAACACATTTTAATTGCTGTGCTGTATATCTCTCCTTCGATTAAACACATCAATCAAATCCACGTCAATTGCCAAGGGACTAGACTACAAAGGTTACCACAGCAGATTATCACACACTTCCCTGACCTGTCTGCCACTCTTTGAAGGCCCAGCCGAGACTTGCAGATGAGCATCAACTGCCCTTTGAAATAAATTAATCAATCTTTCCTCTGAGCGTCTGCCTGGAAGTCTCTCCCCCACTCTGTCTTTCCCTAGTCATCCCCCACGGGGTTTACTCCGACTTTTCCTTCAAGTCACAATATAGTCCTCACTTCTTCCAGGCAGGGAAGCCCTTCGTGACACCTCAGGACAGGGCACAGTCCACAACCAGGGCTGTCGTCACAGCATTCGACATGAAAGATGCTCCTTGGAATTGTTCAAGGCACACGTACACAACCATACGTGGCCGCCCTCTTCATGAAGCATCTCTAGAACACGGTCCCGCCTGCGCTCTGAATGCCTTTTACCTGCGTGTCCCACAGCCCCGGGACTAATTTTCCCGAGGGCAATGCTCAGTGAGTGCTCGCCAGCCATTCCTGCACCTGACCCACCATGGCCATGCAATAAATGACGGCAGACGACGGGGACGTTCGTCAGTAGCCATCTGTTAACCAAGAATTACCTCATGTGAGTTATAGAAAAAGATACTTAGCTCTGAACTCTAAGAAAGCAACTACAATTAGTTTCAACCTCTTAGCTGCCATAAAAATCCAAGAACGCCCACACTGATCAGCCTTTAGAATTGGGCCCAAATTAATGACCACAAGTCGAGTACTCTCACGGGTTAAAAACCTTCCAACGGTCTTATGAGGCGTATCATGGAATCCACCTTCCTAGAGGCTCTGAAGTTAAGTAACGTTGCAAATAAACAGATGCGCTGATCGCAGTTACCTTAGACAGCCATGAAACTGGGACACACAACAGCAACCACATTTGACGCTCATGTTACCGGAATCACTGAGGGATGGCTGAGTCTTAAATGGAAAGAAATGCAAACATATGGACACACACGAGTGGAGGTAGGGTTTTTGATAACACTGGGGAAAAGAAATGAACAAAATAGAGCTTGTACTTACCTATGTTTTAACTGAGGATGGTCTATTTTTGAAAATTAAAGAAAACAAAACCCATTTAAGAATTCACCTGAGGGGCGCCTGGGTGGCGCAGTCGGTTAAGCGTCCGACTTCAGCCAGGTCACGATCTCGCGGTTCGTGAGTTCGAGCCCCGTGTCAGGCTCTGGGCTGATGGCTCAGAGCCTGGAGCCTGCTTCCGATTCTGTGTCTCCCTCTCGCTCTGCCCCTCCCCCATTCATGCTCTGTCTCTGTCTCAAAAATAAACATTAAAAAAAAAAAAAGAATTCACCTGAATTCAAAGGCTAGCAACCAAAAAAAGTTGTCTGCTGTGGAATGAACTGTGTTCTCTCGAACTTCGTATGCTGAAGCCCGAACCCCCCGCCATGGGACTGTATTTGGAGATAAGGCTTTTAAGGAGGAAATAAAGGTTAAATGAGGTCATAAGCGGGGCTCTGCTCTGACAGGACTGGTGGCCTTATAAGAAGAGGAAGGACACCTGCTCCCTCTTCCCGTGCACACGTACACAGAGGAAAGGCCACAGAGGACACAGTGAGAAGGTGGCCGTCTGCAAGCCAGGAAGACAGGCCTCACCAGAACCCAACTGGGCCGGCACCGTGATCTTAAGACTTCCAGCCCTCAGAATTGTGGGAAATAAATCTCTCTTGTTTGAGCCACCCAGTCCGTGGTATTTTGTAAACAGCAGCCTGAGCTAATACACTACCTTGCTGAGAAATTCCAGGTGGCCTCTCTAAACTATCAACAATACCCTTTTGGCTAATGCACACCTGACCGCACCACTAGGAAACTTTTCTTTCACAGATGAGAAGTTAGGATCCCACTGCTCTAACACAGGGTCCTTAACCCTTACTCCAGAGATGGTTTTTGTCTGTCTTTCCTTTTCCCATATTGACCTCCCGGCATGAACTCAGACTTTTGTAGAAAGTATTATCCTAGGGCACTAAGAAACTACCATACCTCTGTTCTCCCTGGTCAGAACTGATGGGGCCAGACAAGAGATAAATTTCCATTAATGCTTTTAAAACATCATCTTGGGAAGATGTTGAAATGTGTTTAGAAGTCGTAGGCCAACAATACATAATTTTTTAAAAATGTTTATTTTGAGAAAGAGAGAGAGAACATGACGAGCAGGGTAGGGGGCAGAGAGAGAGGCAGAGAGGGAATCCCAACTAGGTTCTGCACTGTCAGTGCTGAGCCCGATGCGGGGCTCAAGCCCACGAACCAGGAGATCCTGAAATCAGGAGTCGGATGCTTAAACAACTGAGCCATCCAGGCACCCCCACAATACATAATTTTTAACTCAGATGATCAATGCAACAATTCTAAAAAAGGAGGACAAAGGTTTAAATTTAAATGGATGATTACATATATTAGTAAGTTAGCTATAATAAGACTATAAAAAACTTTATTAGGAAATATGTCAGATACCCCAAAATATAAGTAGAGTACATATAAGGGGAAAGAGAAATATAATCAGGTAAGAATACATGGGGGTGTTCAAAGGTACTGGTAATTTTCTGTTTCTTAAGCTGGACAATAAATACAGAGCCATTTATTCTACTTTTTAGCTTATATACACTATTTTGTATACTCAATGCAGTTCACAAGAATTTATCAGGATAAGGGCCACCTGGGTGGCTCAGTGGGTTAAGCATCCGACTCTTGATTTCGGCTCAGGTTGTGATCTCCTGGTTCGTGGGATTGAGCCCCGCGTCAGGCTCTGCACTGACAGTGCGGAGCCTGCTTGGGATTCTCTCTCTCCCAGGCTCTCTGCCTCTCCCTCGTTCACACTCTCTCTCAAAATAAATCAATACACATTTAAAAAAAGGGAACTTATCAGTAAGAATGGTCTACCAGACATCTCTGTGGCTATCACTCAGTTCAATAGCACACTGCCAAGAGATCTAAGCATGCTTCGTATTCTTCCCAGTCAAGACGTGAACTTGCCCCCCACGCCCCCAGAAACTACTACCCTGAACTGGGTGTTCACTATGCTCTTAGAGTTTAACTGAGGCCGTACGTTGCCGAATTTTGCGTGTCTTTGAGTTAATTACGTGTGATGTGAATTATTCGGGGACTGGCTTTTTTCACCCCATAATACGCTTATGAGAGTCATCCATACTGACATCCGGCTCTGGGGCAGGATTCTCACTTCTTGAAATTCTAATTTGGTTCTTTTGCAAATACGCTGGACTTTTTGTTTGTTGACAGAATCTGCACTGAGGGGTGACTATGTTTACGACCGTCACTTCTGCACTCTGTGACTACTGGTTGCTTACTCCAATCGGCTTCACGGGGTGGATAACAACACACTATTGTAAAAGGCTCAAATGCTTTCTGCAAAGGGTACCGGCTAAATAGTGTCCCTTCACGTGGTGGAGTCTGTAACCACTGTATTAAAAAGAATGCAGCAATGCCACATCCGACTGTGGCTCAGGTCATGATTTCACTGTTGGTGAGTTCAAGCCCCGCGTCGGGTTCCGCGCTGCCAGCTCAGAGCCTGGAGCCTGCTTCGGATTCTGTCTCCCTCTCTCGCTCTCTGCCCTTCCCCCGCTCACACTCTGTCTGTCTGTCTCTCTCCCTCTCTCTCTCAAAAATAAACATTAAAAACTAAAATATATAAATAAATACAAATGACAGCTAAATACTAAAGGGGAGCCAGGCCATTTCCTGCCTCTCTGCTCTTGGCACCTGCTGTCTACGCTGCCCGGTCTGTCTCCCAGTTCCCACCGTGCCCCCCCCCCCCCCCCCCCCCCCGTCTACCTGGTCACTTCCTATTCATCTGCAGGACTAATCTGAAACCACACCAGCTTTGACACAAAGTTAACCGCTCCTTCCTCCGGGCTGTTAGTGCGTGTCTATTCTCCCCAGGAGATGGCAAACTGCACGGAACCCAGCACAACGTCTGGGACATGGTCATTGTTCAATAAATGTTTGCTGAAAGAATGAAATAACGAAAATCAAAAACTGTGGGGTGCCTGGGTGGCTCAGTCGGTTAAGCGTCCGACTTCGGCTCAGGTCGTGATCTCGCAGTCCGTGAGTTCAAGCCCCGCGTCGGGCTCTGTGCTGACCGCTCAGAGCCTGGAGCCTGTCTCGGATTCTGTGTCTCCCTCTCTCTCTGACCCTCCCCTGTTCATGCTCTGTCTCTCTCTGTCTCAAAAATAAATAAATGTTAAAAAAATTAAAAAAAAAAAAAGAAAATCAAAAACTGTAATGTGACTACAAATAATGCTAATAGATTACACACATATGAAAGCATTGGTTCCCCAAACTGTGACCATATTGCCCTTTCCCCCCCTGCAACTTACATCTAGGGTTTGGCAGGCAACAAAGCGGCATCCGAAAAAGATTGCTTTTGTATTTGGGGTGCAATTTCTTGAGTCATGAAATTGGTATCTGGGAAGTATCCAAAGTCAACAACCAGAGGCGACATTAATGACACATCAAGAAACACGTCACACCATGCGCCCGGCAAAATCTTTTATGTGTTTATGAGGGCAGAATAAAATGTAATTACTCGGTAGTTCAAGTTTGACCCAGCTCGAAACTATATCGTATTTAACAGCCTACTTGGTAAAATTATTTTATAACAAAACACACACTGGAGAGGCTATAACAGAAAATCTGGGGGCGCCTGGCTCACTCAGAGGAGCATGTAACTCCTGATCTCGGGGTCATGAGTTCAAATCCCACGTTGGGTGTAGAGTTTACCTAAATAAACTTAAAAAAAAAAAGAAAGAAAAGAAAATCGGTTTTTCGTCCTTCTGAGAGCTTGTACCGAACAGGTGTATGCTGTATTCCAGGAGGAGAGGGCTTTGGTCTGGGTGTTAAGCAGGCATGGAGCATTTAGCCTTCTGAGCTCCCCCACCAACACCACACACACACACACACACACACACACACACACACCTGCCAGCCTGGGAACACATAACTAAGGATAAAGCCAGCCAAAGTGACAACCACCATAAAACAGGCATATAAAGGGGCGCCTAGGTGGCTCAGTCGGTTGAGCATCTGACTTCAGCTCAGGTCATGATCTCGTGGTCCATGAGTTTGAGTCCCACGACGGGCTCTGTGCTGACAGCTCAGAGCCTGGAGCCTGTTTCAGATTCTGTGTGTCCCTCTCTCTCTGCCCCTCCTCCGTCCGCACGCTGTCTTTCTCTCACTCAAAAATGAAATAAACACTAAGAAATCAATCAATCAATCAATGAATCAATGCATGCATGCATGTCAGGGCGGGGCGCCTGGGTGGCTCAGTCGGTTAAGCATCTGATTTTGGCACAGGTCCTTATCTTGCAGTTCGTGGGTTCGAGCCTCACGTCGGGCTCTGTGCTGACAGCTCAGAGCCTGGAGCCTGCTTCAATTCTCTTGTCTCCCTCTCTCTCTGCCCCTCCACACTCACGCTCTGTCTCTGTCTCTGTCAAAAATAAAATAAACATTAAAAATTAAAAAAAGAAAACCAGAGGCATAAAAAGGTGACACGGTAAGGAACGGAATAAATAATTCTTTCAGGTGAAACAAGTAGTAGAGGAAAACTTCACAGAGAAGGTGGCTTTCTCAGTTGGGCCTTTCAAGATGAGTCAGACTTTCGTGGATGAAGGAAGGAGGAGGTGTGAGCTAGATTTCAGAGAAAGCCCTCAGCATGATGTGGGGGAAGCGAACGTTATAGCCAGACCAGCGTGGCTGGAGCACAGACCATGTTAGGAGGAAGAGGCAGGGCAGAGACCGTGTGCCAAAAGTGAGGTTGGCTCGAGCTCACAAGGACAGACTTTAACCCACAGAAAGGAGACACCACAGACTTCTGGGCTAAGAAGGGGCAGGATCAGGCTGCAGGAAGACGTGGAGACGGCTGCAGGAAGAGAGAGGCTACAAGTATAAGAACTTTATCAAGCTTTCCTAAAAGTATCATGCCTCTCGGGGAAAAAAAAAAAGATAAAAATCAGAGTGCACACAAATTGAGGGAGAGGGGCAGAGGGGCAGAGAGGGAGAAAAAGAGAGAAAGAGAGAGAGAGTGCACAGACCCTGACACAGGGCTCAATCCCACAACGTTGGGATCATGACTTGAGCCAAAATCAACAACAGTCAGATGTTTAACCAACTGAGCCACCCAGGTGCCCCTTGTAGCTGTGTGTGTGTGTGTGTGTGTGTGTGTGTGTGTGTACATGTATTTAAAGATTCTTTGTCTTTTGGAAATAAACACTGAAATATTTACCAATAAAATTTGGGATTTTGTAACCACTGAAGTCTACTCCTGAAACCAACATTGCACTGTATGTTAACAAATTAAACTTGAAATTTAAAAAAAGCTTTTTTTAAAAGTTGGGATTTTGTATCGGCAACGTGGGTAGCTGTGAGGGGTACAGGTTAAACAAGATCGACCATGAACTGGTAATTAACGAAGCTGGCCAACGGGTACATGGGTTGTGGTTTACTATATTTCTGTGTGGGGTTTTGTTTTGTTTTGTTTTGTTTTGTTTTGTTTTGTTTTGTTTTCATACCGTGAAACAATTCTCTGACGCGAGCCGGGCGTCCCACAATTCAACTCAATTCTGACACTATCTGCCTGGAGATGACGTCAGTTCCCACAGGGTAACGGCTCAGTCCCACAAGACTGTCCCCCCTCCCCCCAGCCCACTTCACCTGCCAATCACGAGTCCAGGTGGTCACCTGTGCTTCTGACCAACAGGCTACAGATGAGAACTGTGGATCAGAGCTCCCTCTAACCCTCCCCTTGGATTCCATTCATTTGCTAGAGCGGCTCACAGAACTCAGAGAAACATCTTACTTACTAGATCACAGGTGTATTATAGAAGGCTAGAACTGGGGAAGAGCCAGCTGGAAATGATGCACAGGGCTGTGTGGGGAAGGATCCAGGAGCTTCTAGGCCCTCTCCAACTGCGCCACTCTCCCCAAGTGTCCATACATTCACAACCCAGAAGCTCTCTGAACACCAGCCTTTTAGGTTTTCATGAAGGCTTCGTTACACAGGCATGACTGATTAAACCATCGGCCTTCGGTGAGTGATTCAACCTCCAGCCCCTGTCCTCTCCCCTGGGGTTGGGGGTGGGGGGAAACCTAAAGTTCCAACCCTCTAATCACAAGGTGGGTTCCCAGTCCCAGGTGCTTTCCTAAAGTCCCCTCATTAATGTGAACTCCAGTGTTTGAAAAGGCTTTTAGGAGCTCTGGGCCAGAAACAGGATTTATTTATTATAAATCACAATACTAGGGTCTCGACTTTTATGTGTTTGAAATTTTCCATAATAAAAATATTTTTAAGTAAAAACGTCATCCAACCAACACGAAGCTGTAAAGCAGTGATTCCAGGGGCTCCGGGGTTAAGCATCCGACTTCGGCTCAGGTCACGATCTCACGGTTGGTGAGTTCGAGCCCCGCGTCGGGCTCTGCGCTGACAGCTCGGAGCCTGGAGCCTGCTTCGGATTCTGGGTCTCCGTCTGTCTCTGCCCCTCCCCTGCTCTCACTCTCTCTCTCTCTCTTTCAAAAATAAATAAACATTAAAACAATTTTAAAACAGTGATTTCAGCAACTGTAGCTCCAGCAGTCTTTCCACCTCCCCACCCCCACTCCAGACACCCACAGCCAAATCCCCCCAACACCTCAACCTCCCCAGGTGCAAGAAGTAGCTGTCACTCCTCCCTGTGAACATCCTTGTCCCCGTGAGTGCCAGGTCCCTGTGAGTCAGCCCCATGTCATTCGCCCACGGGCAGCCACCTATAATGCACAGTGGCAACCATTCTTCTCACATGGATTTTTCTGGCAGCCTCCTTAAGCTGCCCCGCATCCACCTCATGCTCCTCTCGTCCATCTACCTCCAAACCACTGCAAGGATGGCCACTCTAAAATAAACATCTCTGCCTACCTTTTTTTTTTTTTTGGTAAGTAACTTTAATGTTTATTTATTTATTTTTTTGAAAGAGAGACCGAGCGCGAGCAGGGGAGGGACAGAGAGAGAGGGAGACACAGAATCTGAAGCGGGCTCCAGGCTCTGACCTGCCAGCGCAGAGCCCGAGGCGGGGCTTGAACCCACAAACCGTGAGATCGTGACCTGAGCCGAAATTGGATGCTGAACCGACGGAGCCATCCAGGCGCCCCACATCTCTGCCTAGCTTAAAGTCTTTCCGGGGCTCCTCACCATCTAGGAAACAGAAACCTCTGCTCCCTGGAAAAGCCCAATCTGTTGATCTCTTTGTGTTGGTCTGATAAGGTCCTGAGGTCTTCCTGATGCCACCTTAGCGACTTCAGTCTTCACAAAGGACACAGACTCCATTTTCGAGCTGAATGTCTGAGTCGTGCAGTGAACGGCACAGTAGTGGGTCTCCTGAGGCGGGGTGGCCGGGCAGCCCTTACTGAAAAGCCAGAGTCACCATTCAGCCAGCGTCCTCTCAGTTCTGTACTCATGCCAAGGCCTGCCTGACCGTCCCCATAGGAGATGGGCTTCAAGGCTCGTATGTTCACAGCAGCTGGCTGACTAGATGGGCAAAATGTGGCCACAAACCAGAAGTTTTCTTTGTGAGGCTAAATGATCTGTTTAAGGCTCTCACTCAAACCCAATCAGCTGGTCTCCTACGTGTCAGAGTGACAGCACCTAAGCAAAGGAATCCAAACAGAAACTAACCATAAAAGGAGGAGAATTTAAGCCACAAAAAAGACATAAGCTGTCGTAAGAATAACAAATTGCAAAATACAGCAAAATACAAGCGGAGAGTGTTTGGAGAAATAAGCCAGCCACTGGAAAGCTGCGCCCATGATGTCTTTTTCCAGCACCATTGACTATGTTGTCAATTTCTTCCTCCCATGAGCTTCTCAGTCACTCAGTGCCAAATGACAGCTTTTGCTTGCAGACAGACAAAAAAAATGTCTTTCTTGCCTCAAAGCACTGACGCTAAGTAACACTGGACAGAACAAAGAGATCTAGGATTGGTGACAGTAATCAATTTAATGACAGCACACCTGACTGGCACCTCACCAAGTTGTACATTCAACAAATACTTAGTGAGCAGCTTACCACATGCCAGGCACTGGCAGTCAATAGGGCAGTCAAGGGGCGCCTGGGTGGCTCAGTTGGTTGAGTGTCCGACTTTGCTCAGGTCAGGATCTCACGGTCAGTGAGTTCGAGCCCCGCATCGGGCTCTGGGCTGATGGCTCAGAGCCTGGAGCCTGCTTCCGGTTCTGTGTCTCCCTCTCTCTCTGCCCCTCCCCCGTTCATGCTGTCTCTCTCTCTCTCAAAAATAAGTAAACGTTAAAAAATTATAAAAAAATAGGGCAGTCAACAAGAGAGATAAAAGTCCTGCCCTATGTGGGCTTACATTCTAGTAGGGGAAAGAATGCTTTAAGCTTACATTCTAAAGATGTGTTTGTGTGGTTTTTTTTAAGTAATGTCTACACCCAAGATGGGGCTCGAACTCACAACCCTGAGATCAACAGTCATGTACTCCGGGGCTCCTGGGTGGCACAGTCAGTGAAGCAACCAACTCTTGATTTCGCCTCAGGTCATGATCTCACAGTTCGTGAGTTCGAGCCCTGTATTGGGCTCTGTGCTGGCAGTGCTGAGCCTGCTTGGGATTCTCTCTCTCCTTTTCTTTGCCCCTCCCTATTTGTTCTCTTTCTCTGTCTCTCTCTTTCCCTTTCTCAAAAAAAAAAAAAAAAAAGAGTCACGTGCTCCATTGACTAAGCCAGCCAGGCATCCCTAACCTCACATTCTAGCAGGGGAAAGAATGTTTTAAAAACAAGGCAAATAAATAGTGCATTATGATGCTAAAGAGGAAAATAAAACAGGGAAGGAGCACAGGTGGTGTTGTGGGAGGTCCTGGGACTGGACAGTAGTGCAACATCACAGAGCAAGGACGGAAACAATGCCGATGAAAAGAAAGGGTAACAAACACTCATAAATCTTCTCATCTTCTTGCCACTGTGTTCTCTACCACTTATTTTTTTTCCATGTTTTTAAAAACAAAATGCCCATGCCTTATTTAAACCAACCAAAAACGGCGTTTGGCTCATCATTTGCCAAACATGTATTGAGAACCGGCCTACGTATAAACAAACCCGTGTAAAGTGCTGAAAGGAATATACCAGGGCGAGTGCACGATGATTTCTGTTGTCCTCTGAGAGGCCATCATCCGATTGAAGGTTACGTTACGGTAGTGGACGTTCACAGTCCTTAGGGGAATCATCACACAGTCAAATGCTGTGTGGGCAGGGAGGTCACCACACCATCTGGAAAAGTCTGTTGCAAAATATACTGTGAAGAAGAAGTCAGTGGAATATGGCAAAAAAAAAAAAAAAAAAGATTGGAACGAGCAAAAGGGGAAAGAGAAGTAAAAGAAAACACCAAGGCCTTGAGCTTTAGGTGGCTGGCTAAGATACGGACAGCATCTCCAGAAGGGAGAATGTCCAGTGGGAAAGCTGGTGTTAAAAATGGGAAGTGCAGGGGCGCCTGGGTGGCTTCGTCAGTTTAAGCATCTGACTTCGGCTCACGTCATGATCTCATGGTTTATGGGTTCGAGCCCCACATCAGGCTGCATGCTGACAGTGTGGAGCCTGCTTGGGATTCTCTGTCTTTCCCTCTTTCTCTGCTGCTCCCCCACTTGCCCCTTCTCTCTCTCTCTCTAACAAAAATAAACTTAAAAAAAATGACACCTACACTGTCATCATCTACAGATTCCAGAGCACGGCATGTTCAGGGGGAAACGGCCCAAACAATGAGAACGTTTGCCTCCAAGGAAAAGAATGGGATAAATTTCTTTTTTTTTTAATTTTTTTAATGTTTATTTATTTTTGAGAGAGAGAGACAGAGACAGAGCATGAATGGGGGAGGGGCAGAGAGAGAGGGAGACACAGAATCAGAAGCAGGCTCCAGGCTCTGAGCTGTCAGCACAGAGCCCGACGTGCAGCTCAAACTCACAAGCCGCAAGATCGTGACCTGAGCCGAAGTCGGGCGCTTAACTGACTGAGCCACCCAGGCGCCCCAAGAATGGGATCAATTTCTATCCAAGAATAAGGAAAGGCCTTTTTTTCCACTTGTCTCTTCTTGGGACTTTTGCATGTTGCACTGTGATCTGTATTATGTTCCCCCAAAATTCATTTAAATAAGTGATGAGTTTCAGGACTATATTGTAGGAATTCCATACAAGACTAAATAGAAAGACCTGTAAGCCAGCTACATAAACATGGCATCTGACGCCATGGATCAGAGAGTGAAAGAAATTGATCAGATCAAGGTCTGGCCTCTGGGCATCTCCACGTTTAGGCAAACAGAATGAAAGCAGGGACAGCTGGATAGCGAGAAGACCCTCCTATGTGCCAGGAAGAACCTCACTCAAAAATACTTCTAAAAGCATCATGGAATGCACTTGGAATGGTGGGGGCAGAAGTGAGGGTCCCCAAGATTTAAAGGTAAGAGAATGAAGGTTTTCTCAGCCAGCAAAACTGCCATATGTTAGATGTGACTGGCAAATTGTGGAAGTAAACCAGGAGATCAGCTGCCCATGTGCCCTGAAAAGCCTGGGGATCCCCAGACCACAAAGTGACCCAGATGGAATGCACCTGAGATTCATCTGGGGGGAGTCCAGCGTACTGTGTGATATCCAGTTTGAAAAATACCGTGAAAAGAAGAAGAAAAGCAAATCTCCAGAAGTCAGATGGTAAGATAACCCACATAACCACTGGCTGACAGAAAGGATACGGTGCCTCACCTAAACCAGTTTCAGCGGGGGGAGGGACAAGGCTGTTCCTACTAAGGAGACAGACCCATCAGCCGTTTCCAGTCTAGATATAAGCAGATCACAACCAACTGCTTCTGTTTTTATTCTGTCTTCTAAGCAACCTTCTGACAACAACTTGGGATCTACACAGAGAGATCTGCTACTTGTCTACACACAGAAAACAGTCTGCTCTGTCTGAACTTTGCACTCTGGTTAGGTTCAGACTTTCTGAGCCTGGTGAACATCAGCTTGGCCCTGAAGGACAGAGTCCCTCGGGCTGCTGACAGTTTCAGCTTTTGAACGGGCGACATCACTGTCTAGGGTCTGGGCCAAGGTACATCCTACCGGTGTGGCCTCTTGCAGCCTGCCAACCTTCTGCTGGTGACATCTGTGCCACAGGCCTTAACATCACACTGCAAAAGCGTCTTTTCCCGTTTCCATTTTGCAGCTCACTCCTATCATGACAACTATGTCTGTTTTCCGGGGGACGCGATAATACCAATATTTTCTCCGAATCCAGTCACTTCATACACAGACAAAAGTCACTGTTAAAAGCCATCAGGAGGGGCCACCCCTAGGTGGCTCAGTCAGTTGAGTATCCAACTTCCGCTCAGGTCATGATCTCGTATTTGTGGGTTCAAGCCCCGCGTCGGGCTCAGCTGACAGTGAGGGTCTCACAGCTCAGAGCCTGGAGCCTGCTTTGGGTTCTGTGTCTCCCTCTCTCTCTCTGCCCTTCCCCATTCTCTCTCTCTCTCTCTCTCTCTCTCTCTCTCTCTCTCAAAAATAAATAAATATTTTTTTTTAAAGCCACCAGGAAACAGCTGGGCCTAAGCAATCACAAAAATCTCACACTGTTAAAAAGCCATCATGAGGGGCCCCTGGGTGGCTCAGTCAGTTAAGCACCGACTTCGGCTCTGGTCATGATCTCGCAGTTCGTGAGTTCGATCCCCGCGTTGGGGCTCAGAGCCTGGAGCCTGCTTCGGATTCTGTGTCTCCCTCTCTCTCTGCTCCTTCCCCACTCTGGTCTGTCTCTCTCTACCTCTCAAAAATAAACATTAAAAAAAATTTTTTTTTTCAATCACCACGTACAGACGTCTCCATCGCTCAGCGCTGCCTGTCCTACTCGGACACAAATGACTGGGAACTGCACACAGGAGAGAGAAAAAACCGGCTGTACCTTTCCTCTCCCTGGTTCCATCCCACCCCTCTGCCCCTGCGGTGCCCACCACCCACTTTAGCCTACGCCCAGGCCAAGGTTTACTAAATATACATATCCACAAATATATAGTATTCTTTTGCTTTTGCCTTTTTTTTTTTAGGAAACAGGTCCAGCTGCTGGGACAAAGACCAAAATAACAGAGGCTTACGTGAGACGGGAGTCCAGTTTTCTCTCCCCTAAGGGTCAGAGCGTAAACACTGCTTGGGATGAAACGGTGGCGCCCCTGTCCTCCTGCTCTATCCTCCCCTGGGGGCGCCCTCACCAGCGGGCCCACATTTCAGGGGAAGAGAACTGGGCACACTACTTCTACTCACGCCCCACTGGCCATGCCTCGGTCACGTGGTCACATCTGGCTGCAAGAGAGGTGACAAAAGAAAGTCTTCTTTCCAGGAAGCCATGTCATCTCCTCCTCCTCCTTCTTCTTCTCTTTTTTTTTTTTTTATTTAGTCAACTAATCTCTACAGCTGACACGGGGCCCGAACTCATGACCCCAAGATCAAGAGTCGTATGCTCTTCTGACTGAGCCAGCCAGGTGCCCCGCCCGCCATTTCTCCTTCTAAAAGATCGTTCCAGGGCGCATGGTGCCACATTTCCCTTTCTTCCCACTCGACGTCATGTTTTTGGGAGTTCAAAACAGCAGTTCGTGCATAGACACTGCTGCTCAGTGCCATGTTGCGTGTCCTACACGACAGGCTTTCTTTAGAATTTGGGATCTATATTCTAAATGTGGTGTATCCATACACCACGTTTATTGAACCATTCCCCTATTGTTAGACACTTGGGACTTTTTAAAAGATTTTTTTTTAAGTTTATTCTGAGAGAGAGAGAGAGAGAAAGAACGCGAGAGTGGGGGAAGGGCAGAGAAAGGAAGAGAAAGAGAACCCCAAGCAGGCCCGATGCGGGGCTCGAACTCACGAACCGTGAGATCACGGCCTGAGCCGAAATCAAGAGTCAGACGCGTAACCGACTGAGCCACCCAGGCGCCCAACACCTGGGACTTTTAAACCCACTCCATTTACAAAGCATTTGGATCACATCAGGAGAAATGTTAAATTGGCTAAATGCTAACGTATGGGTCAGTCTCAGGTACAGGCTAGTTGTTTTGTGAAGCCTTTCAAGTCCCCTCCAGCAAGCCAATTAAAACAAAAATTGGTAATATTAAACTATATAGAAGGAGGAGTTAATTTTATGGTCCTCCTTGGCTTTCTGTTATTGTAATAAAGCATTAAATGGTGTTCTGGGTTTCTTGACAACTGAAAGAGAAAGAAAACATTGTGCACCACTTGATTCACATCATCTGAACAAAGGGAATAAGCCCGTTATGAGAAATAAATGCTTGATCCTAATTCTAAATGTTTTTTTTTTAACATTTATTCATTTTTGAGAGACAGAGAGAGACACAGCATGAGCAGGGAAGGGGCAGAGAGAGAGGGAGACACAGAATCCGAAACAGGCTCCAGGCTCCGAGCTGTCAGCACAGAGCCTGATGCGGGGCTCGAACTCACGAACTGTGAGATCATGACCTGAGCCGGAGTCGGACACTCAGCCGACTGAGCCACCCAGGCGCCCCGCTTGATCCCAATTCTAAAACAAATCTGTCCCATGAGCCCTTATCTAAAGCTCAATTAGCAAAAAGAGAATAACGTCTTTAACAACCAGTTATGTAGCAAATGTACAAGGCTTCTCCAGGAGAATGTTTTCGTTGGTGGACCCTTAACGAGCAGAGGACTCAACATGAAAATATTTTCTTCCGAGGGTCAGGTTAGCGCCCAGGTTCACGTCAACATGGGATTCCTGCCTGGAAGGGGACACCCATGAGGATGTCAGGAAAGGCTGATTTCCCCCGGAGCCTGGTGGCTTCCCAGTGGTCCGGTGCTTTTGGAGGACATACTATTAGGGACTTCGGTCTTATTAGGGGATTTTTCCTCTCTTCTGTTAGCTCAAAGTTAGCTCAAAGTTTCAAACCATTTTGGAGAAGTGAAAAGATACTGGTTATGTCTGTGAGTTTTTTTCATGACTGTGAAGCATCCAGATATGGTATCTTCTTTTCATTTTTACTCATATTCAGTATTTTTCCTAAGCCACAGTTCTGATAACATTACCCCAGTGTTGTTCACCTCTTCCTATTACTGTAGTTTTCCCCAAATAGAAAAAATATACTTTAGTATGTTAAGAGACAATAATTATTTTTTTTTTGAGAGAGAGCATACGTGCGAGAGGGAAGGGGCAGAGAGGGAGAGACAGAGAATCTTAAGCAGGCCCCATGCCCAGCACAGAACCCAATGTGGGGCTCGACCTCAACTGTGAGATCATGACCTGAGCTGAAATCAAGTCAGATGCTTCACCGACTGAGCCACCCAGGTGCCCCTAAAAGATAATAATTTCACATCAACCCATGCAGAATAAGAAACACTTATTGGATATCTACTTGACTCTAAGGGTTTTATTTCTAACATTATCTCTTAATTTTCACCACAACTTCCTGAGGTAGGTGGAGTATTTTTACAGTACTTTATAGTTCAGAAAACTAAATTGTTAAGAGTAAGGAACTTGCCTAAGGTCACATAGCTGATCCGATCACAGGAACTATAGGATTCAAAGGCATGTACTTTAATTCCAAAGCAAAAGTTCTTTCTGTTATTTCCTGATGCCTCCCAGATGACAAGTGAATTACAGGTAAGATTTTGCTCAGCTTGATGAATAACGTATGTGCCTATTGTAGTGAACGCCTTAACCTTCCCTCAAAACATGCTACCCTGATCTGGTCGTAATGAATACATCCCCTGTGTCTTATTTCCTAGTGTGCTCTACAAGGACCTCTCCCCTTGGGGCGCCTGGGTGGCTCAGGCGGTTGAGTGTCCGACTTCGGCTCGGGTCATGATCTCACGGCTCGGGAGTTCGAGCCCCACATCGGGCTCTGTGCTGACAGCTCGGAGCCTGGAGCCTGCTTCCGATTCTGTGTCTCCCTCTCTCTCTGCCCCTAACCCACTCGCATTCTGTCTCCGTCTCTCTCAAAAATAAACAAACATTAAAAAAAAATTAAAAAAAAAAAGGACCTCTCCCCTTGATCTGACCTGACAGGTTTTATCAATGCCACCGCACTTACGGACCACACATTTGTTCAACGAGTAAGTTTTCAGCTCTTACTATGTCTCAAGCACTGTTCTAATCCTCGAGGATATATATCAGTGAACAAAACAAACCGAAATTTCTGCTCTCATGGAACTTTACATTCTACTAGGAGGAGAAATTCTCTAAAGTTCCTTAGTCACGTTGATATCTCATTTATCTAAACAAATACCCTACATATTATTTTAAAATAATCAATATGTATTTTCATCACAGATTAGCCCAGTTCTTATGTTATTCCACACCCCTAACTAGACTGTAAACTCCTTGAGAACTAGGGTCTATACATTTCTTTTTTTTTAATTTTTTTTAATGTTTATTTATTTTTGAGACAGAGAGAGACAGATCATGAGCGGGGTGGGGACAGAGAGAGAGGAAGACACAGAATCTGAAGCAGGCTCCAGGCTCCGAGCTGTCAGCACAGAGTCCGACGCGGGGCTCAAACTCACAAACCATGAGATTGTGACCTGAGCCGAAGTTGGACGCTTAACTGACTGAGCCACTCAGGCGCCCCTAGATTTCTTTTATATTCTATTCCCACATGGAATAGCATAGTACTAGACGTACAGTAAACGCCTGACTGCCCCAACCACTGCTAATTAGCTAGTCAACCTTGGGCAAAATTGCTTGGGCCCTCCTGGCAGCCAAAGTTAAATGAGCTCTATTTGCCAAGCCAGCATTGACAGGTCTACTTGAGTGAGATTAAGTAGGTGAATTCCTGCTTCAGTTTGAATCTCTGCTTCTCAATTACTAGTTTGATGACTTCACTTCTAATACCTGTTTCCTCTGTTTTTTCTTTTTTTTTGTTTTTAACGTTTTACTTGTTTTTGAGAGAGTGCAAGTGGGGGAGGGGCAGAGAGTGGGGACAGAAGATCTGAAGCAGGCTCACTGCGCCGACAGCAGTGGGGTGGATGTGGGGCTTGAACTCGTGAACAGTGAGACCACGCCCTGAGCTGAAGTCGGATGCGCAACGGACTGAGCCACCCAGGTGCCCCTCGGTTTCCTCATTTGTAAAGCAGGTATGTTAACAAGAGTACTTGCCTTGTACTGTCGTTGATCTCTGTAAGTGTAAGAGTCATGGCGTACCTGGGTGGCTCAGTCAGTTAAGTGACCTACTCTTAATTTCAGCTCAGGTCATGATCTCATGGTTGGGGAGTTCAAGCCCCAAGTTGGGCTTCGCACTCACAGTAACGAGCCTGCTTGGGATTCTCTCTCTCTTCTTCTCTCTCTCTTTCTCTCTGCCTCTCTCCCTCTCCCCCCCCCAAAATAAATAAATAAACTTTAAAAAAAATACTTAAAAAAATGTAAGAGTCGTGGCTCAGAATCCACTCACATCAAGGAAAAAAAAAAAAACCCAGAAGCTCTGAAATAAATGTGGACAATAAAAAACCAATGTGATCAAATATCGAATGGTATTGAACACATGTAAAATGCTCTATCAGAACAGATAACTATAGAGGTTTCCCACTATGTACTTTCTCCTCATCCTCTAATCAATCCTGTCATCAAAAAGTCAAGAAAAGGGGCACCTGGGTGACTCAGTCAGTTGAGCGTCTGACTTCGGCTCAGGTCATGATCTCCCAGCTCGTGGGTTCGAGCCCCGCATCGGGCTCTGTGCCGACAGCTTGGAGCCTGGAGCCTGCTTTGGATTCGGTGTCTCCCTCTCTCTCTGCCCCTCCCCTGCTCGCATTCTGTCTCTCCCTCTCTCTCTCTCTCAAAAATAAAATAGACCTTAAAAAAAAAGTCAAGAAAAAAAAATTCCTTAACATGATCTTTAGGGGCAACTGGGTGGCTCAGTTGGTTAAGCAACTGACTCTTGATTTTGGCTCAGGCCATGATCTCATGGCTCGTGGGATTGAGCCCCAAGCTGGGCTCTGCACTGATAGCACAGGGCCCGCTTGGGATTCTCTCTCTCCCTCTCTCTCTCTCTGCCCCTCCCCTGCTCTCTCTCTCTTCCCCTCTCTCAAAATAAATAAACTTACAAAACATTACCTTTAAATTACTGTCACTACAACAGCCTGATTTTCTAAACTTTAATTGAATGTTTCACTAAGTACACCATGGACTAAAGGTATCTGGAGGGGGGTGCTGGGGCTTAACTGCAGTACATATTATTTCTTGGTTCTCATTTTTGTCAAAGTATAAATTTCAAAGAGTCAAAAACAAGAGTCTCACAAAAATAAACAGTGAGCAAATGTCAAGGATATTTCACTATTTCGTTAGGAGGCAAACAGAATGGTAAAAGCTGGTGCCTTGGAGGAAAAGAGAGACCACTATAGATGCTCAATGCTGAAAAAAAAAAAAAAGATTGCTACGTTAGATTTTAAAACACAGATTTCTATGGTCTGAATGTGTCCCCCACCCCAATGCATATGTTAAATCCTAATCCCTGGGCCTATTGTGAAAGCACTAACTTCTGGTTCAAAATATCCAGTGGCAGATTGGAGGTGCAAATGATTTACACCCAAACACGATGGATGACTGCGATGTCAACAAGGAAGTGATTCCCAGGTGGCTTTCAAATCCTACCTGAGGCTATTTTGATGATCAATTAAATTCTTTTTAATGTTTATTTTTGAGAGAGAGAGAGAGAGAGAGAGAGAGAGACAAAGAGGCAGAGAGAGAGACACACACAAGGAATCTGAAGCAGGCTCCAGGCTCCGAGCTGTCAACACAGAGCCTGATGCGGGGCTCGAACCCACAAACCGCGAGATCATGACCTGAGCCGAAGTCGGACGCTCAACCGACGGAGCCACCCAGGCGCCCCTATTTTGATGATCATATAGATTTTCGTAATTTAGGTTTTCCTTTTCTTTCTTTCATTTAAAATTTTTGTTGTTGTTTCGGATTCCAGTTCCTTGATGTTTTGGGAAGGGGGAAATCACCCTGTCCTGAAGTCAGCTGGCTTCCAGACAAAGCCAGAAGTCTGATCAAAAGGAGAAAAGGGGCTGCCCAGGACCAAAACAAAACAGAAACCCTAAGGCCTGGTTCTCCATCCCGGGCGTCTGGTCACATGAGCTTTACGAAAACACGTTGACCACAATCACGTATTTGCATTTTCCCAAAGAAACAATGAAATAAATGGGAAGGGGGTGTCTATATTCCCGGACATACTCAACTGGTTCTCCACATCCTATAAAATGGACACATTTTTTTTTAATACGAACTCCACAGGACTATTAAATGACTCTAAATCCTACAGAGTACCACAAAATTGCTTCAGTATTTCTTTTGCTAATTTCTATTATGTTTGGGTAATAAAATGTTTTAATGTCATTAAGAAAAAAATGGTCGTTCAAGGAAATCTAAGCAATCCTCTTAAATATCCTAATGTATACTGGTATAGGGTCATCCAAAGTTTTCATCCTCCTCAGAATGAGTGAATACTATTCCGACTGATTAAAGTAGAAACACAAATCCAGTTAAAACATCAATGCACACAGTAAGACAAAGGATAGAAGAAAAGCCATAATCAAACAAGTTACCTGAGGAAAACCAGAGAGAATCAGTTTAAAGCTTTGTGCACTTTTTGGACAAGAGCAAAAAGGAAAACACAAGAATAAACATGAGTTTCTTATTCTAGCCTAAGTGTTGATAAATCACAAAATTATTGTGTTGGTCCTGTACTCCAACAAGATTCTGTCTCGGGGTTTTTGTGGAATCTGGGGAGAGGGGAGCCACGAAGGTCAACAACAGCTTTAATAACATTTTTCTCCAAAATACAAAGGCATTCCACAAATAAGTAACCCTCAGAGAAAACTAAAGGCATAATGTTAGTTTGGTTCTATGAGGGCAATTCTGTGGACGGAATATTGGAGGGAAATAGTATATGGCCCAATGTCACTTCCTGATGTTTGGGCTAAAATTATTTTTTGAAGAATTAATACGTAATATATTCCCCAAGAACATTCCTTTTGCAAATACCAACATTTCCAGCTAGGCTTCTGACGGACAAGATGAATGACCAACACGACTAAGGTCACTTAATAGCTGTACGAAGCTACCCTTTCAGGTGTGTTAGTTGTCAAGCTATTTGCTACCAACAAAAACAAAACAAAGATCTTGATGTGTATATTCCTGCCTGTTGAAGGGAGGTTCTAAAATCAAGCACAAGATTCTCCTCAGAAAGCAGCTCTTGTCCAGGCATGGATGCAATTACTTGATTCTAGCACAAAAGCTTGGTGGTACCTTTCCCGGTCCTGCCAACCCTACTTTCCAAGCACTCTTCCTGTTCATCCCCAATCCAACTTACCATCGTTACTCTGGTTCAAGTCTCCTGCTCGACTTTCCACAATAATTTCTTAACTAACCTCCCTGCCTCCCACCTGGTTTCCCAATCATCCATTCTCCAACCACCACCTAATTTCTCCGAACCACAGATAAGGCTAGTCATGCCAACGGTGATGGAAACAGGACATTCAAGGACCACAAAGTCCTGGCGCCTGCCCCTCTCTCCGACTTCACTTCCTACCACCGTCTGCCCTTCACGTGTAAACATTCGTCACAGTCGACACTTCAGGATTCCCTGCACAAACCTCCCTATCATGTTGGCAATACTCTCCTCCAAGACCTTCCTCACAGAGAATAGAAAAGAAAAAATGAAGACAAGAGAAGAAGAGAGAAGAGAACCTACCTATATTCTGAATTCCCAGAGCAAAATCTCTCAAGCAAAAAAAAAAAAAAAAAAAAAAGCATCACGTGAGTGGATGTTAAAGGTGAGACCTCGTGGTACAAAGAAATCCAAACTTAAGAATGAATGGACTGAACAAAGGACTTCAGATCACCATTCCCACCAGAGGACTATTTCTAGTCCAAATTCATACAACGGTATTAAGAAAAGTACAAAAGTATATTTTCTGGGGCGCCTGGTTGGCTCAGTTGGTTGAGCGTCCAACTCTTGATTTTGGTTCAGGTCATGCTCTCATGGTTTGTGGGTTTGAGCCCTGTGTCGAGCTTCGCGCTGGTGGTGCAGAGCCTGCTTGGGATTCTCTCTCTCTCTCTTTCTCTCTCTCTCTCTCTCTCTGCCTCTCCCCTGCCTCTCTCTCAGAATAAATAAATAAACTTAAAAGTATACATATTTGTGTTTTAAAAAGCGTATTTTCTGACTGTGTCGATTATCTTTGTGATCCTATCTGAAGATACAGTTTAACTTTGAGTTGGTCTTCCAAAATTCCAGGAAGTAATTTTTATTCTCAATAGAGTTTAATGTAACAGTCTGCTTAGATTCAAGTGCTCCAATAGATAGGGCACTTCCCATTCCTAAAATTAAGTCATTTAATGAGAATTGCCAGAAAGAGACTTTACTAATAGCTCTCCAGAATGGCAGAGAACACATAAGACATGTTTCCACTTTACCGCTCTCATCAGCCAGAACCGGTAGAACTTTCAAAGATGCCAATGTCCTGTTATCTTGGACCGAGATCAGAGCTGCGAGAGAAGAGGAGACTGAGGCAAAAGGGCACACCCCTCAGCCTCTGGTTTCCCTGGCTTCCAAGCCAGAAGCAAATGATTCTCTTTTTTAGAATTCATCCATTAAGCTCCCGAGACATAAACTGTTTGCTTCAACATTCATTTTCCTGTAGCGTCGTCTTCAGATGCTGCGCGGTTTTAAGTTCATGACCACGACACAGCTTGGCTTCCAAAGTGAAGGTCCGGGATTCAGAAAAGACCCTCCTCTCTACATGGCACCACCAGCCCACCAAAGACTACAGAGAATCTCATACGAGCAAGGGGAAGAGAGAGAGGGAGACACAGAACGTGAAGCAGGCTCCAGGCTCCGAGCTGGCAGCACAGAGCCCGACGCGGGGCTCGAACTCACGGACTGCGAGACCGTGACCTGAGCCGAAGTTGGATGCTCAACTGACTGAGCCACCCAGGCGCCCCGAGAAGCACATTTTTCCATTTTGCTTCCTACATCCTCAGACAACATATAACTTTGTGGTTTGAACTATTAATTGTCCAAACACTAGATTAAACATGGGTTTACTATTCTAGTCTAGGGGTTGATAAACCAAAAATTTATTTTGATGATCTTCTGCCCCCAAAAAATTTGCCTCTGTTTTTTTTTTGGGGGGGGGGGCGGAGGGTAACTGGGTACCAGGGTCAACAACAGCCTTAATAGTACTTTGCCCCCAGATGCAAAGATGTTCCATGCAGAAGTAGTGTATGAATATGGGTTTCAAAACAAACCTAAAACTTTAACTTAGATTTTCATTATGTTTTAGAATCGTCACTGCCTTAATGTTTAAACACCTGTTTAAACCCTCTATGAAGGGGAAAATGCCCGTTTGTGGCTTTTGTAAATATAAATGTCGTAATCTATGGCTTTTAAAGAAACATTTTGTTTCTGTGATGATGTTTGCTAATCTAGCTAATAGTTATTTCCAGAAAAATGGAGCACAATACCGAGTAACAGGGACTTTTTCATGTACGAGTAGGAACTGTTTCCTCCTCAAGCCACAGTTACTTGAATTATTCTGAGAATAATCGTAAAAACTACAATTCAGTGAAGAAATACAAAGGGTTTTGTCAACCCCATCTATGATGCTTGATTTAGGCAAGGCACATAAAGAATTGCAGTATTAAAGAAAGTAATAAAATAAGATATGGATGCTGAGGAGAGTCTTCAGGCACGTATACTGATAAAACCATTAAAAATGAGGTGAAATAGAGGATCTGAGGGCTCCAAAACTTTCTATGACAAAGTCAGCCCTTCTTTGTGCCTGCAGGTCATTTTAACAGTGGGACTGCCATTTTCTAGATGCCACACACGAGTTGTGTTGCAGGCTCAACGCAGAGGTGTGGGGGGAACTTCCAGAACGTTCTTCCCTGGCAAGCAGGTAGACCTTCTGTCATTTTAGGCCACCGCATGGAAACGACTGACACTCACAGCTTCGGTCACAGAGTGGGGACCGGTCACGCTTCTTTCGAAAGAAAAATAGGACAGTGAAAACACCAACAGCTTGATCGGTGGGTGGGGGCAGCCTGTGCTCAGCCTGCAGGGTGAGGAAGCTGGTTCCCTGTGATAAAACATCGGGCTGCTTACAATGTCGACTAGCGACCACATCACTGTTTGGTAGCAAAGAACAAAACCATGATGAGAAGGCTGTATTTGATCTACCCACCTAGCAAAAGAAAGGGGAATAAAATACATAACTCACCACCACACATAAGTGGAAGGACTTCATAGAAGAAGTCTTTGCTATGACTAAAGGGCCTGGGTGAGGCAGTCCACATGTTAACACGGAGGACTGCTTCCAAGAACAGGCGAAAAACGGTGACAAAGTAATGTCTGAACCCCTGAGCCAGCCCCAAACACACACTCGTTGCTCAGACCTTGCCTGGGTTTCCTCCAAAAGCAAACTCACTCACTCCTCTCTGAAGAGGCAAAGCAGGGGGTCCCAGGGGCATCACAGCTGTGAGCCGCTCCCAGGAAGGATCTAAAGATCCAAGATGGGGGGGGGGGGGAACATGCACCTTCTGATCCCAAGAATTTTGAGGATGGGGCTGTCTCACTAGCAAAGGAGGTCAACAGATGCGAAGTGTGGCTCTACAACCATAACGCAGGGCTTCCCTGGGAGTGTGCCAGCCAAAGGGTAGGTGCTGTCTTCACCTGCACACCACGTGAGGGGTCCGTGCTCCCGGACACTGCCCCGTGAGATGACCCTGGGCGGCGGTCACCTGCATAAGCCATCCAATTCAATCATCAACAGTGACATTTAAAAAAAGAAACCACTGGGGCGCCTGGGTGGTTCAGTCAGTTGAGCGTCCGACTCTTGATTTCAGCTCAGGTCATGACCTCTCGCTTCGTGGGTTCGTGCCCCGCATCGGGCTCTGTGCTGATGGCGTGGAGCCTGCTTGGGATTCTCTCTCTCTGCCCCCCTCCCTCCCTCCCTCTCCCCCCCTCAGAATAAATAAACATTACAGAAAATAAAATAAAAATAGGGGCGCCTGGGTGGCACAGTCGGTTAAGCGTCCGACTTCAGCCAGGTCACGATCTCGCGGTCCGTGAGTTTGAGCCCCGCGTCAGGCTCTGGGCTGATGGCTCAGAGCCTGGAGCCTGTTTCCGATTCTGTGTCTCCCTCTCTCTCTGCCCCTCCCCCGTTCATGCTCTGTCTCTCTCTGTCCCAAAAAAATAAATAAATAAATAAATGTTGAAAAAAAATTTTTTTTAAAAAGAAAATAAAATAAAAAGAAACTATCCCACTTGTGTCCTGTGAGGAAGAATGCAGCACAAGACTAGAGGAATGGGAGGGGCTCACAACAGGGACACCAGAACCACACTGCCCAAGTTCAAATCTCAGCTTCACCCTTGACTAACCTACTCTACTTCTTTGTGCCTCACCGTTCTCATCAGTAAACTGTGACCGCTAGTGACTTGTTACAAGGAATTAAATGAGTCATTATTTATAAAGGACCTGGGATGACACTTGGCACATGTCAAGAATCTGTTACATTTTTTTTTTTTTACAAAGAAAATTAAATAAAATGAAAATGTTTACACAACTAGGGAGAGCCCCTGGCCCCATTCAGACTTCTCACCAGAGCTATAGAGCTGGAGTTCTTTTTTTTTTTAATGTTTATTTATTTTTGAGAGCAAGCATGCACAGGCACATGAGCAAGCATGGGTGGGGCGGGGGTGGGGGGAGAGAGAGAGAGAGAATGAATGAATGAATATCCTAAGCAGGCTCCACAGCAGAGCCCAACGCGGGGCTCGAACCCACTAACTGTGAGATCATGACCCAGGTGGAAATCAAGAGTCAGACGCTTAACCGACTGAGCCACCCGCGTGCCCGTTACGCAGCTGGAGTTCTCATCTCCCTTCTGCCCTAGATCATCTGCTGACAGGTGTCTCGGGGCTTGTCGCGAGTGCAGGTGTTCACGTCTCACCTCCTCGCTGCTATAATCCCGATTCAGGTCCCCGTCATCCCCAACACGACTACTCTAAAGGCATCTCCCCAGCCTGTACCGCTCGTTTTTCATTCCGAGCGGTGATGGGTTCAAGCCAGCAGCCGGACTCCTGGGACCCAAACAGGTTCTCAGCTAACACAACATTTACTCGCCTCTAGAGAAGGAGATACATCAGGGACAGCGGCCCCATGGGAGGCCCAGGAGCCACCCAGGCACACGGCTTCTTCTATCCCCTCACCCACGCAGCTTGTCGCTACGGAGAAGCCACAGCCCCTTTTCCCGCCGATTCTGTATGCCACCCGCGTGCAGGCCAGAAGTCCACACCTCCCCACAACAAACAAGGCAGACACCATATCCTCTAGTTGCCTTAACTCTACTGTCTTCAAAGGCACAGAGTATGGGAGACCAAGGTCATTGCTCAGGCAGGCCTAAATCAACGCAAGCCTCCACTCACAAATTCAACCCGATTCTTAATGAAACGGAGCCCCGGGGCTCCAAAAGGGCAACCGAGGCCCACACTCTGTTTCCTGAATACGTTTCCCGTATTATGTCCTACGGGTGATCCCCACATGCCCTAACCTCAGCCACACAGCCCGACCTGGCTTTTGGTGCAGTGACTCCCAGTGAGGGAGTCAACTCATTAGGGGCAAAAACCTTTTCTTTATTTCTTCTTCCCACACCTGGCACCCTAGCGTAGTCTCTTAAATACAAAAATTTCCAACCAAACATTAACCGCATTTAAGCGACAAATAAAGCGGAGTCACAATTATTCTGCTCCAGTGAAGGAAACTCATGCGAGTTTTCAAAGTTTCAATTATCTGCACGACAGTAAGGATGCACAAGAAATATTAAAGACCACAGCCTCATCCAAACCCCTCTCTCAATTTCCAGAGGAGGAAGCAGCAGCCCCAGAGGGATCATAAAGGGAACTGTTCTTTTTTTTATTTTCTTAACGTTTATTCATTTTTGAGAGACAGAGAGAGAGCTGGGGAGGGGCAGAGAGAGAGAGGGAGACACAGAACCTGAAGCAGGCTCTAGGCTCTGAGCCGTCGGCACAGAGCCCGACGCAGGGCTCGAACCCACAAACTGGAAGATCATGACCTGAGCTGAAGTGGGACGCTTAATCGCCTGAGCCACCCAGGCGCCCCAAAGGTAATTTCTTAATAAACCGCTCCACACAGCGTTCCCATAGCACTCACTGTGAGTAGGGTGTGCATCCCTGTACGACAGTCACAAAAGCTTGTCAATATGACTTAATTTTGTGAAAATCATGATTGGGCTTACTTGGGTCTTTTATGGGAAGACTGAAAGCTACAACTAATAGACAATAACAAAATAAACACACACACGAAAGCAATCCATACGGGGGGGTGGGCAACACAGGTGAAAGGGGGAGGAGGGTACAGGCTTCCAGTCGCATAATGAATAAGTCACGGGGATGAAAGGCACGGCACAGGGAATATAGTCCATGGTATTGTAATAGCGCTGTATGGGGACGGGTGGTAGTTACTCATGCGGTGAGCACAGCATAACATACAGACTTGTTCGATCACTATCCTGTACACCTGAAACTAACATAGCATTGTATGTCAGTTGTACTTCAGTGAGAAAAAAAAAAAAAACACCAATCAATATACATTAGGGCTATCCCACAGTTTGACTTAGACAACAGTCAGCTTTGGTCTTCAGAAGTCACTGAAGATCTCTTGCAATGTCATTTTCGGTATTCCTTAACTGTTCATGACGAATGGCGGCATGGGTTGTCATCACATGTGTCCAGCATAACAGTTCCTTTGTACTTACTATCCAGTCTGTTTGTAACTTGGGAGTGCAGATTGCCTTATGTGTTTTACGTGGAGAAATTCCATCAGTCTCTTGAGTGCTATATCCTTTATTATCCTAAGAATAAAATAATGACTGGGAGAGTGGTTAATTTTATAATAACGAAACGGTTAGCTTGTTAAGAATGTATTAAGATCGACACGAAAAAAAAAACAAGCCACAGAGGAAGAAACTGACAAACTGGACTTTATCAAAATCCAAAACTTCTACTCTTCCAAAGACAGGGTTGAGGAAATGAAAAGCCACAGGGAGAAAATACTGCAAATCATTTATCTGATAAAGGTTTTGTACCCAGGAATTCTAAAAAATGCAACTCGATAAGAAGACCAAAAAAAAAAAAGGATTAAAAATGGGCCATAAACACGAACAGAGTACTACAGAAGATACACAAATGGCAAATAAGCATAAGAAAAGATGCTTCACAGGGGAGGTGGGTGGGGGGAGGGGTGAAATAGGTGATGGGGCTTAAGGAGGGCATTTGTCATATTGAGTGCACTGAGTGATGTATGGAAGTGTTGAATCACGATATGGTGCGCCCGAAACTAACATAACACTGTATGTTAACTACACTGGAATTTAAAACACAATTTAAAAAAAAAAGAAAGAAAAGATGCTCCACATCATTAGTCATTAGGGAAATGCAAATTAAAACAACAATAAAAATACTACTCCACCCTCGAATGTGCTAAAATTAAAAATTTCTAAATGACGAAAGTTGGTAAAGGGTGTAGAGCCATTGGAAATGTATGCACTGCTGCTGGGAATGCAAAAATGTTCGGTCCCTTTGCAAAAGGTTGCCAGGTTTTTATAAAATTAAACATACACTTGCCATGCAACCCAGAAATCTCTCTTGGGTATTTATCCAACAGAAATGAAAACACATGCCCACACAAAGATGTGTAGGCAAATGTTCACAGCAGCTTTATTTATAATACCCAAAACTGAAAACAACCCAAATGTTCAACGAATGGGGAATGTGTAAGTAAACTGTGATCCAGCCACACGGATGAATCGCAAAAGTGTTATGCTAAGTGAAAGAAGCTAGACACAAAAGGTTACCTAATGTATGATCACATTTACATGAACTTCTAGAAAAGGCAAAAAGTGCAGTGACAGAAAACAGATCAGTAGTCACCAAGAGCTAGAGTGAGAGGAGGGCATGACAGTCTGCAAAGGTGCGTCAGGACTTTTCAGGGGGACAGAAATGTTCCGTATCTTGACTTTGGTGGTGGCCACACAAGCGTATACATCTCTCCAAACTCGTCAAACTGTATACTTACAAGGAATGCATTTTATTATATATAAACTGTACCTCAATAAAGGCACCTGGGTGGCTCAGTCGGTTAAATGTCCAACTCTTGATTTTGGCTCAGGTCACAATTTCACGGTTCGTGGGATCGAGCCCCACCACAGGCTCTGTGCTGACAGGGCGGACCCTGCCTGGGATTCTCTCTCTCTCCCTCTCTCTCTGCCCCTCCCCTGCTCACTCTCTCTTCCTCTCTCTCAAAATAAACAAATAAACTTAAAAAAAATTAAAAACTAAAAAGGAATATATCGAGAAATAAATAGGCAAACAGGCTGAATATTTGTTGAATGAATTAAGGAATGCAGAGTGCGATCACTGAATAACTTAAGAAAAAACAATTTATCTGGTGAAGTCAACCAATGTCTAAAACTTTAAGTAACAACACAAGATAGAATAATAGAGGGGCGCCCGGGTGGCTCAGTCGGTTGAGCGTCCGACTTTGGCCCAGGTCATGATCTCACAGTTCATGAGTTCGAGCCCCACGTCAGGCTCTGTGCTGACAGCTCAGAGCCTGGGGACTGCTTCGGATTCTGTGTCTGCCTCTCTCTCTCTGCCCCTCCTGCTGGTGTTCTGTCTGTCTGTCTGTCTCTCTCTCAAAAATAAACATTAAAAAAAAAGAATAATAGGTATTCAATTATAACCTAATTCTAGTCTTTGTAGAACTGCTTGGCACAATGCCGTTCAAAACATCACAAAGCAAACTTCTGGAGTCGCATTTAATTTCTAGTTATCTCTTTGGTATCAGCCTCATATGACCTAATGAACTCCCATGCAATCTAGCCGCTGATAGTGCTGAGAAATTATGCTCTCTAGTGTCAAACTTTAAAAATAACGACTAGTGACATTTTGAATTGTACTGCAATTTATAATGTATTCCTGAGTATAACTGCAATTTTATTTAATTCAGAGGTTCACTCTAAGCTGGTGATAGTTTGGTTTGATCCTGGCCACATACTGATCCTTAATACAAGTGATCAATCTGTTAACTTTCAGGGTCTCAAGTTCTGGTTCACGATCAGCCAGCTTCCACGAAAAGCAATGTCAAAATACACTCTGGGCTCAACCTTCTCTGTCTTCAAGCACCTATGATAAATCCCACCATTACCAGCATTTACACTAGAAACCCTAATTCATCTTTGGTACTTTCATTTTTTTACAGTAATTTTCAAGATACTTCATTACAAGGCGGAAACACAGTAAAAAGCACTTGGCAATTTTCAGGTAATATCCTGGGCTATTAAGATGAAAGAAAATAAAAAAAATAATGTGGCTAAACAAATTTAAAAGGAAAGAAATCCAGAACAACAATACGGTTTAAAGATATGACAGACAAGAGGGGCACCTGGGTGGCTCAGTCGGTTAAGCATGTGACTCTTGATTATTGGCTCAGGTCATGATCTCACGGTTCGTGGGTTCTAGCCCCACGTTGGACTCTGCCCTGACAGCGTGGAGCGTGCTTGGGATTCTCTCTCTCCCTCTATCTCTGCCTCTCTCTCTCAAAATAAATAAAGAAACTTAAAAAATTTTAAAAGGTATGACAAACAAGAAAACACCATTTGTAACAGTAACAAAAACATAAAATATCTAGGAATAAGGTTAACCAGAAATGTATAATACTTAAGAGGAAAACTCAGAAACACTCCTGAGGAACACAAAAGTCTTGAAAAATGGAAAGGCGTAAGAAGCCCTTGAATATGAAGAATCAACATTGTAAACATTTTTCTTCCCACATTGATTCCCAAATCCAATGCCATTCCAATAAAAATACCAATAAGCCTTAGGCAGGAACTAGACAAGCTGATTAGAGAGTTGTTTGTAAAACTAAGCAGATATGAAGAACCAGGAAAACTCGGGGGGGGAGGGGGTGGAATGAGCGTCCGACTTCATTGGGGGGGTGGAATGAGCGTCCGTTGGTTGAGCGTCCGACTTCGGCTTAGGTTATGATCTCGCAGTCTGTGAGTTGATGGGGGGCATCAGCTCTAGCAGATTTTAAAATACTCTAAAGGCCTCAACCATTGGTATTAATATTGGTACAATATTAATATTGGTGGCATCAATTCATGAGTAGAGGCATACCAATGGGTCCGTATAAAAAGTCCAGAAATATGTACAGGTATTTAGTGCATGACAGAGAAAGCATCTCCAATCAGCAGGCTCAATATGGACTTTCTAGTAACTGGTGTTGGGACAACTGGGTAGGCATTTGAGGAGTACCCTTGTAATGAAGTCCATACATCTTAAAAGAAAAATTTGAACACTTCAACTTCTTGATAACAACAACAACAAACTTGTAAGAGGGAGAAACACATAATCAAAGGTTTTTTTTTAAGACAAAATGAAAAAAAAATCGCAACTCATCACAGATAAAGGCTAATTTCTCTAAGTACAAAAAGCTCCCAGAATCAAGAAAATGACAAGCCTGTAGGAAAAAAAAAAATAGGCTGAGAAAATAAATACATAATTCAAAGAAAAAAATACAAATGGCTCTTAAGCATTTGAAAAGGTATTATTTGTAAGAGCAATACGAATTAAAATAATTCCAAGACCACATTCTTACTCTCAAATTGACAAAAATCCTAAAGTTTGACACCATACCCTGTTGGCAAGATGTTGCTGCTAAGAGTGAAAAATGGTATAACTTCTAATGGGAAGAATCTGGCAATATTATCCAAAATAGCAACCGCATTTACCTTTTAAATTTTTTTTTCAACGTTTATTTTTTTGGGGACAGAGAGAGACAGAGCATGAACGGGGGAGGGGCAGAGAGAGAGGGAGACACAGAATCGGAAACAGGCTCCAGGCTCTGAGCCATCAGCCCAGAGCCTGACGCGGGGCTCGAACTCACGGACCGCGAGATCGTGACCTGGCTGAAGCTGGAAGCTTAACCGACTGCGCCACCCAGGCGCCCCATCGTATTTACCTTTTAATCCAGGATTCCTACTTCGAGGAATCTATCCCACAGATACAGATAGGAAATGTTCAAGGTTATCTGGTGAAGTAATGTTTGATTACAATAAGACTGGAAACAAACCTAGAGCCCATCGACAAAGGACTAAATTAGGATACCTCCACACAACAGAGTATCTTGCAGCTATAAAAGAATGAAGGGAAAAAAGGAGGAAAAAAAAAGAATGGAGAAGACTTCTCTGATCTAATACGGCAACATTTCCAGGATAACTTACATGAAAAGCAACAGGCGCTATAGTATAGGACACATGGTATACTGCTTCAAGCAGGGAAAGGTGGAAATTAGCACATACACTTGGATTTGCTTGTATGTATGAAAAAGAAAACACAAGATGAAACAATGAACTAACAAAAGTGGTTACTACAATGTCAAGGAGAAATGGACGAGGGGGAGAGGGTATAACTTTTTCAAGGTGTCTCTTTTAAATTTGCTTTTATGCTTGTACCGTGTATTCAAAAAACATGCGTATTTGCAAAAGAGACTCAGCAAGGACAAAAACGGGCAAGGCTCAACAATGTATTATTAAGGGCTAGGTATACACATCATAAGCTTACAAAGTCTACTCGGACATTTACCAAATTTCTTTTGTTGTTTTTGAGTCCATTTTTATTCATTTATTTTTTAATTTTATGTTTATTTTTGAGAGCGAGAGAGACAGAGCCCGACGTGGGCTCAAACCCACAAACTGTGAGATCATGACCTGAGCCGAAGTCTGGTGCTTAACCGACTGAGCCACCCAGGCACGGCTTTGAGTCCAATTTTAATTCCTTTGAGGTCAGAGAACATTCTTTGTAGGATTTCAATCTTCTAAAATTTAATAAGACATGTTTTATGGCCAAGCGTAGAATCTATTCTGTAGAATGTTTCACGTATGTTTAAAAAGGACGTGGGGCACCTGGGTGGCTCAGTTGGTTGAGCGTCCGACTTCAGCTTGGGTTATGATCTCGCGGTCTGTGAGTTGCAGCCCCTCATTGGGTTCTGTGCTGACAGCGTGGAGCCTGCTTGGGATTCTCTCCCTCTCTCTGCCCCTCTGCCACTCTCTCTGTGTCTCTCACAATAAATAAATAAACTTTTTTAAAAAAAGGATGTATATTTTGCTGTTGTTTTGCTCTGCAAATGCCAGTTAGGTCAAGTAGGTTGATGGTATTGTTCAAATCTTCTATAAGCTTCCTGACTTTTTATCTAGTTGTTCTTTCAATTATTGAGAAAAAGGTATAGAAATCCCTACCCACTCTAGTTGAATTGCTTATCTGTCAAGTCTGTCGTTTTTTGGTTCATATGTATGGGGGCTCTGTTTTTAAGTGTGTATACCTTCAGGGGTGCCTGGGTGGCTCCGTCGGTTAAGCGTCCGAGTTCAGCTCAGGTCATGATCTGGCGGTTTGTGAGTTCGAGCCCCGTGTCAGGCTCTGTGCGGACAGCTCAGAGCCTGGAGCCTGCTTCCGATTCTGTATCTCCTCCTCTCTCTGCCCCTCCCCGCTCACACACACTCTCTCTCTCTCTCTCAAAAATAAATAAAACATTAAAAAAAAAAGAGTTGCATGCTCTAAATAAATAAGTAAATAACCAACTGTGATTCCATAAAATTCACCCAAGTGTATAATTCAATATTTGTTAGTAAATTTACCAAGTTATGCAACCATCACCACTATTATCCCAACGAGATCCCTTGGTACCAGCTTACAGTTAATATCCATTTCCACACCCAGCCCCGGGCAACCACTAATATACTTTGCTTATGTGCATTTGCTTTTTCTAAATATTTCACGTAAATTGAATCACACAGTAGCTGTCCTTTTGTGCATGACTTCTTTCATGTAGTGTAATGTTTATGAGGTTCATCCAGATTTCTGTGTGAATCAGCATTCATTCTTTTTAATTGCTAAACAGCACGGGCAGTCCTGCATCTTGGTGGGAACCACAAAGCTGACTACGCAAGCTGAGAGCAAGAAAAGCAATCTTA
Source organism: Lynx rufus (assembly GCF_022079265.1). NCBI lineage: Eukaryota > Metazoa > Chordata > Mammalia > Carnivora > Felidae > Lynx > Lynx rufus. Next base: position 40,681,560 of record NW_025814828.1, read on the forward strand.
ATAATCAATGGGAAACAAATACCATTGTCCCAGGGTCTTTAAAAAATTTTGTCTGGGGTGCCCAGGTGGCTCAACCAGTTAAGCCTCTAACTCTTGATTTCGGCTCAGGTCATGATCTCACAGTTCATGGGATTGAGCCCCGAGTTGGGTTCTGCACTGGGCATGGAACCCGCTTAAGAGTCTCTCTCAAAAAAAAAGAAAAGTTTGCCAAGAGTTAAAGACTCTTACTCTTGGTTATAAACGTAAAGAGAAAGTGAAAAGATAATAAGACTAACTTTTATTTAATGCCCTGTAACTTAAAACATCAGAAACACTGAGAACCAAAGTTTATTTCTTTGTAAAAAACTTATCCAGAGTAGTCCGAACAGTGCTCGCTTTTTCTCATCCTATAGCTTACAATATAAAGCGAGCATCTTTTCTTCTTTTGTTTTAAATTTTTTTTAATGTTTATTTTTGAGAGAGAAACAGAGCGCAAGCTGGGGAGGAGCAGAGACAGAGAAGGAGACACAGAAACTGAAGCAGGCTCCAGGCCCTGAGCTGTCAGCACAGAGCCCGACGCGGGGCTCGAACTCACGGGACTGCGAGATCACAACCTGAACCGAAGTCGGTCGCTCAACCGACTGAGCCACCCCAGAGCCCCTAACATTTGACTCCCCCAAAACGTAACTACTAACAGTCTACTATTGACCAGAAGCCTTAGCCATAATGTAGTCTGTTAACACATACTTTGTATGTTGTATTATATGCTGTATTTTTACAACAAAGTAAACTAGAGAAAAGAAAACGTTAGTACAAAAATCATAAAGAAGAGAAAATATATTTTCTTATTGAAAAAAAATCCACGTATAAGTGGAACTGGGCTGTCCAAACCTATGTTGTTCAAGGGTCAACTGTAATTCTGTTTACGTTTGATATAAATTTCTCTTCCAGTGTTCTCACTTTTTCTTGCTTTGCTTTCATCTTTGTTGGCCAATTTCCTCTCTCGGTTACCTACCCTTTGTAAAATGTCACATGGGCTTATCACTGGGAGACAAAGAGGCAACACAACTACATGCTCTGCTGCCTGTGTGTGGACTGAATCACAGAAGGACAGTAACCAATAACACGCAGACTGTGAATGAAATGACATGGCTGGTCATGGATCCTGACGTGCATTCGTTATTTGTGTAGTGATTTCTGGAGCGAAGAACTGCCAGTAAAGTGTACCCTTTGTGCAGTTACAGTTAATATACCATGGTACCCCCAATTTGAATCACGTTGCGAGGATACTGGTGTTATTTAAACCATGGTAACTGAAATTCATACATGCCAGACCGATGAAGGTGGGACTGCCTATATTCTGGGTGGGCGGGGCTTAGAACTTGCTTCTAACCAGAAGAATATGGCAAAGGTGATGGGATATCATTTCTATAATTATGGTACGTTATATGGCAAAGGTAACATGATTTTGTAGGTATAAAGCCCCTACTATTCCTTTTTTTTAAGTTTATTTATTTTGAGAGAGAGAGAAAGAATGCGAGTAGGGGAGGGGCAGAGAGCAAGGGAGAGAGAATCCCAAGCAGGCTCTGCACTGACAGTGCAGACCTCATGAACGGGAAGATCATGACTTGAGCCAAGATCAAGTTAGAGGCTTAACCAACGGAGCCACCCAGGTGCCCCCCTACTGATTCTTGCTATGAAGTCTACTTCATTGGAAATTAACATAGCTACTTTAGCTCTTTTGTTTAATGTCACATAGTGTATCTTTATCCTTCCTCTACCCATGTCTTTATAAAGTGGGTTTCTTATAAACAGCATATAGCTGTCTTCTTTTTCTTAATCCAATCTGACAATCTGTCTTTTAGGCCATTCACATTTAAAAAACAAATTTAGAGAGAGAGAGAGAGCCTGAGCAGGGAAGGGCGACAGAGAGAGAGAGAGAGAGAAAGAGAGAAAGAGAGAAAGAGAGAGAGAGAGAGAGAGAGAGATAGAGAAGGAGGGAGGGAGAATCCTAAACAGGCTCCACACTCAGCGCAGAGCCCAATGCAGGGCTCGATCCCTCAAACCTGGGATCACAACCTGAGCTCTAATCAACAATCCGGTGGACTGAGCCACCCAGGGGCCCCAGGCCATTCACATTTTCATACTTAAAGTGATTGCTGATATGGTGGGATTAAAATCTATCTTGCCGGCTGTTTTTCATTTGTTCCATTTGTTGTTTCTTATTTCCTCTTTTTCTGCTTTCTCTCCGTTGTGTTGAGCGCCTTTTATGATTCCATTTTATCACTTCTATTGCTATTTTTACCTGATGCTTAGTAGGGCTTAGATGCTTAGCTCAGTAGTGGGGAGGTGGGAGATGGGGGCATTCTTTTATGTTCCAATGAAGCCCCATTATTAGGCAGCACTGTGACCCTGGGTCTTAGGGCTGTGGCCTTCATAAGCATTCCTGATGGTCCTCAAAACACAGTGCCATCACTTTTTTGCTATCCTTCCTCCTGCAGATTAAGACTTTTGTTCCTTAGGGAGATACGGAGACGTGTCTGGGCAGAGTTGGGCATGGCTGTTGCTCCCCTCTCCCAGCCAGCTTATGGGACAAACTTTCTCCATAATCTTCCTTGTGAGCGCCTGGTGGGGATCTTGGAGGAAAAGTCTGCAAGAGCGGGAGAGCCTCTTCTACCTCTGTCCCCCGCCCCGACCATTAGCAATTCATTCAAAAGATGCTGGTTTAATCAGGGGCACCTGGGTGGCTCAGTCGGTTGCACCTCTCACTTTGGCTGAAGGTCATTATCTCGTGGCTTGTGAGTTGCAGCCCCAAGATGGGCTTGCCGCTGTCGGTGAGGAGCCCACTTCTGATCCTTTGTTCCCCTTCTCTCTCTCGGTCCCTCCCCCACTCATGCTCTCTCGCCCTCTCCCTCTCTCAAAAAAAAAAAATACTAGTTTAATCTTATCCAGCAGTGTCTGTACTGAGTAAGCAAATGCTCGAATCCGATTTCTCCCTGCACTGGCTCCTGTATGCCTTGAAATCTCAGTTTTCTGTGGCCAACTCAAGACAAGTCGCTGCTCTGCAATGTGTGTGCGGCTTTCTTCTTGTTGTAAGGACGGGAGCCCTAAGGTGTGCATCCTGGAGCTGAAACCAAAAGGCTTTTCATTGGTGTTTCAAGTGAACTTAGATCTTATATGCAGCCTTTTCCCACAAAGATCAGATATCTGACATACTGAGAGACGGTGTCAGGCGAATTATAATGCGCTAAGTGACAATTCGCTGAACATTCGGTTAAACAGATAAACAGAGAGAGATGGGAAATTCCTATAGTGTTAATATCTAATCAAGGATTCTGATCAATGGGCTAGAACTGATTTTCTTATCTGACTTGCTCTAATTCCAGTGAAAGAAAGAACTTGTTTTCATAAACTTGTTTTTTTTAATTATTTTTTTAATGTTTATTTATTTTTATTTTTTTTACATTTCTTTATTTTTGAGAAACACAGTGAGACAAAGCATGAGCAGGGGAGGGGCAGAGAGAGAGGGAGACACAGAATCTGAAACAGGCTCCAGGCTCTGAGCAAGCTGCAGCATAGAGCCTGATGCGGGGCTCGAACCCACGAACTGTGAGATCATGACCTGAGCCGAAGTCGGACGCTCAACCGACTGAGCCACCCAGGTGCCCCTTAATGTTTATTTTTGAGAGAGAGAGAGAGAGAGTGCGAGCTGGGGAGGGGCAGAGAGGGAGACACAGAATCTGGAGCAGGCTCCAGGCTCCGAGCTGTCAGCACGGCTGTCCCTAAACTTACATGTTTTTGTGACATATAAATGCTTGATGTCTATGTGGCCTTTTGAGGTAGAGGAAAATGCTCAAACCTGCATCACACCTTTGACCTTATGTCACTAGCCTAACCAGGGCCCCATACTGGTGGGGGAGATGGAGAACACTGCAGGTGCTTAAGTGACCAACTCCCGTAGAGATGTCCTCTTTTACAGAAACCCAACCCTAATTATGAATTTTTCAAACAATAACTGAATTGTAGAAATTGAAGAGATGTCACTATAAAACTAAATAACAGGGGCGCCTGGGTGGCTCAGTCGGTTAAGCGTCCGACTTGGGCTCAGGTCATGATCTCACCGTTCCTGAGTTCGAGCCCCATGTCAGGCTCTGTGCTGACAGCTCAGATGTTTCTCTCTCTCTGCCCCTCCCCTGCTCGCACTGTCTGTCTCTCTCTCTCAAAAATAAATAAAGATATGGGGCGCCTGGGTGGCGCAGTCGGTTAAGCGTCCGACTTCAGCCAGGTCACGATCTCGCGGTCCGTGAGTTCGAGCCCCGCGTCAGGCTCTGGGCTGATGGCTCAGAGCCTGGAGCCTGTTTCCGATTCTGTGTCTCCCTCTCTCTCTGACCCTCCCCCGTTCATGCTTTGTCTCTCTCTGTCCCAAAAATAAATAAACGTTGAAAAAAAAAATTTTTTTTTTAAATAAATAAAGATAAAAAAAAATTAAAAGCAAACAAACTAAACAACATGATTCAGAGAGATCAGTACCCTCTACAAGCATAATTTCCCTGGCTGAACTCATCAAAAAAGGTCTTAGACACCCTAAGTATCACTGTTAAGGTGGCCCTATGAGAAACAGACAGTGTTACAGAAATATCTTCCATTGTGCTTGCCAGTATTAATGTATACATTAAATCAGAATGTTAATTACACTTTTTATAAAAAGGGTTTTTTTAAAAAAAAAAAAGCTTACTTATTTTGAGAGAGTGTGTGAGCAGACTGTGAGATCATGACCTGAGCAGAAGTCAAGAGTCGAACACTCAACTGACTGAGCCACCCAGGCGCCCCTAGAAAGGGCCTTTCATTCTTCCCTCCTATCTACCACCATTTCCTCCCCGAGTCATATATAATTCAATAAAACAGCACTGACGGGTAAGCTTACAAAATAGTGGATGTGGGTTTTTTTTTTAATTTTTTAAAAAAAAACTTTTAAGTCTTTTTTTATTCTTGAGAGACAGGGTGTGAGCAGGGGAGGAGCACAGAGAGAGGGAGACACAGAATCTGAAATCTGAAGCAGGCTCCAGGCTCTGAGCTGTCAGCACAGAGCCCGACGCGGGGCTCGAACCCACGAACCGCGAGATCATGACCTGAGCTGAAGTCGGACGCTCAACTGATTGAGCCACCCAGGCGCCCCAAGTGGGTTTTTTTTTTTAATGCACATACTTAACATTTCAAATGTGAACAACTGTTTATCATAATTATGTCATCCCATGCTTTAGGCATATATTCCCACAGCAAATACAGCTTGTGCCTCAACACCTAGCTTCCTTCAGCCCGATGAGAGGGATACTGAGTCCTTTGAACCTGACCACGCGGCTTCTCTCCTCCCTTCTGGGCCTCAGGTCGACATTCTGCCCTTTCTTGCGCTGCTACACGCCGCAGGGACACAGGGAGGGAAAGGGGGGGCAGCACTGGGAAACCGCATTTCCAGGCCTCCTTCCAAGTGGCTTCCAGCGAGATGCATCCAATGGGCAGCGCAAAGAGAGACTAGAGCGGGCGAGAAAAGAAGCCAAGGTATCTCCATCTCTTTGCCACGTGTATACATGCATGCGCTCTCTCCCTCTCTCCTTCTGTCCCCTCTGCCCCCCACGCTCTCTTTCAAGTAATGGCTGTGTGATCGCCATGGCCAAAGCTTCCAGCAGACAGCCCTCCCTATAGTGGTTCCAGTTCCCGCCAGGTGACCTCTTTCCTGGGTTCTGTGATGCTACCTTCTCCCTACGCCAGCCCTAGGGATGACAGGTGGCTTCCCGCTGTTACTTATGTCTAGGTGGCTTCAGGGCACCCTGTCTGGCTTCTCAACTCTTCCAGTGCCTTGGTTCATAGCTGCCCCATGCTGAACTACTTGCCTCTTTTTCCCTGAGGGGATAGTGGAGGGGGATGATTTCATCTGCCACATCAGAGCCCCGCCTTTTACCGGATTTCCCCCGCAATGGATACAAATCACTACAGATGACCATCTTGATGGTGTCTCTCTCCAGTGCCATCACAAACACTCCAACAGCCCACTGCCGCTGAAAGTAGACAGTTGTCTCATTCATGCCACTGAAGAGAATCCCTCTGGCTCATTCACAGCCTACTCTGTTAATGAATGCCATTGTTTCTTTCCCCAGTTCTCTCAACGGCAAAAATGTACCACAGCCGACACATTCCTAGACTAGAATATGACAGTCCGTGGTAGGCTTGTGTTCAGTGTGTGTCTGCATAAACACACAGACACACACATGAAGTCCACGGCTCAAAAAGAAAAAAACACCAAAATGGGCGCCTGGGTGGCCCAGTTGGTTAAGCATCCGACTTCGGCTCAGGTCACGATCTCCCGGTTCGTGGGTTCGAGCCCCACGTCGGGCTTTGTGCTGACGGCTTACAGCCTGGGGCCTGCCTGTGTCTCCTTCTCTCTCTGCCCCTCCCCTGCTTGCGTGCTCTCTCAAGAATGATCATTAAAAACAAACAAATATATAAATACCAAAAGACAGAGGGTACATGTATGGGTGTTACAATGACACACACACAAAAAGACCAAAATCCCTTTATGGAACGAAGGCTTCCACTTCCAGACAAGACAGAGAAACAGGGACTAGATTTATCTTCAGGTCTAAAACAAAAACAAAGAAATACATGCGGTAACAGTTTTCAAGACACCAGAAGTCATGCTGAAGAACTGATCCCTGAGAGATGGGGAAAAATGAGGTGAGCGCTATGACGGCTCCAGCCTACTGCCTTCAGAGAATTTCCAAGCCACAAAGTAGGGAGGGGAAACCGAGACAGAGGTCTAGCCAACTCTCTAAACTGACAAAGCTGAGGGTCTAGATACAAGGTGAAGGTGGCTTAAGTTCATGGGACAGGGGACTGGCAGAGAGAATCTGAATAGAGAGAGAATCCTGGAGATCCACAGAGGGTCTCTCTCTCTCCGGTATTCAGGAGAGACCAGCATACGCGTATGAGGGGAAAGAACAATCTGAAAGGATTAGGGATGGCAGTACCTGGCTACAGGGACAGTGCCTGCTCCCACAAGCCAGATTGGAATTCACAATTCACAGGACACATGGGTAGAATATTCAGGATGGTCTTGCTTCAGCAGTGGGAATTACTAGCACTGCTCCAGACCTACCTAACAAATCATGAAAGCAAGACCCCGAAGGATCAAACTCTTTTGCAGTGAGTTAACTGCATCTAGGTACAAAGTGCAAGATGATTTGTAGGAATGCAAACACGTCCGGCACTTAACAAGGTAAAATTTACAATGTCTGGCATCCAACTAAAGATTAGCAGACATACAAAGAGGCAGGAAAATGCAACCCATAATTAGGAGGATAGTCAATCAATTAAATGAAACTGACCCAAATTTTAGAAGCAGCAGGGAAGGGCATTAAGACAGCTACTGTAACATATTCCATATGTTCAAAAAGTTAAGCAGAGACGTGGAAGAACTTCTGAACATAAAAACTACAATGTCTAAAGTGAAAAATACACTGGATTGGATTAATTGAGATTAGATACTGCAGAAGAAAGAGATGAGTTAATTTAAGGGCCCAGCAAAAGAACCATCCAAAATGAAACACATGGAAAAAATAATCTCAAAATAGGAAAAGGCACCAGTGGGCTGTGTAACAATTTGAAGGGGTCTAATATACACGTGACTGGAGCCCCTGAGTGGGAAAAGGAAAGGATAGAAAAAATATTTCAAAAAATAATGGCCAAAAATTTTTACAAACTTAATGAAAACTATAAAAAACACCCTCCCCAAAGACCAAATGAATCCCAAGCACATGATACATAGAGAAAACTACGCTAAGGTAAACGGTAATCAAACTGCTCAAAACCAGTGATAAACAGAAAATATTAAAGGCAGCCAGAAGAAAAAGACATGTTACATACACAGGAACAAAGACAAAGATGACATTAGATTTCTCATCAGAAACAATATAAGCAAAAAAATGCCAGAGCAGAAAATGGAGACAGGAGAAAAACAAAATCACTCCAGAATTCTATACCCAGCAAAAGCATCTTTCAAAATGAAGGTGAAATAGAGGCATTTACGCATATGCCCACACAAAGAAAGAAAATTGATACATCTAAAAAAGTAATGGTTTTAAAAATAAGAGTGTGGATGAAACTAAAGAAATCTCAGGAACACAAAAAGCTAACAGTCCACTGACACCACGTGTTATTCTGCAGGAAAACGTTAACCTAACAGGCCTGATGTTGTGATCTCTAGGAGGGCCAGCTTGCATGACTGATCCTTGTAATACCTCATGGGAACTTGGTGTATGGAATACTCCCTATGCTACTAATTGATAAGGCTGTTTTTGTGCCTAGAACGCTAAATTCTGCCCTACCAGCCTGGCTGTTGTTTTTGCAAATGTGATTTACGGCAAACACCTGCTTTCCTTCTGGGAGTCAGAAATTTCGGTAAGAGTCCTGATCAGCCCTTAATTTAAAAAGTCGAGGGGCGGGGTCCCTGGGTGGCTCAGCCTGTTAAGCATCTGACTTTAACTCAGGTCATGATCTCACGGTTTGTGAATTGAGCCCTACATCGGGCTCTCTGCCGTCAGCACAGAGCCCACTTCGGATCCTCTGTCTCCCTCTCTCCCTGCCCCTCCCCCACTCGTGTTCGCTCCCCCTCTCTTTCTCTCCCTCTGTCTCTCAAAAATAAACATTAAAAAAAGAGATGAAGTCTTAAGCAAGCTTCCCTGGGCAGAAACACTGCACATGTGTTGCTGTATTTAATTGCTGGAAGAAGCGTGTCCTGTGAAACCCTACCCATAATCCCCCAAGGGAGAACTTTGGAAGCCCACATCTAGACTCTTCCAGACTCTACCCATTACACCTTTTCCCACTTGCTGATCCTGCTTTTTATCTTTTCGCTGTAATAAATCATAGCTCTGACTATAAATGTCTCTGAATACCATGAGTCGTTCCAGCAAATCATCAGATGTGTGGGTGGTCATCATATGCCCAGTTACCAAATATAAGTGGTACCTTTTAAAAATGTTTTTAAGTTTATTTAATTATTTTTGAGAGAGAGCACAAGTGAGGGAGGGGCAAAGAGACAGAAGTGGGGGGAGACACAGAATCCGAAGCAGGCTCCAGGCTCTGAGCTGTCAGCACAGAGCCCAACACGGGGCTCGAACCCACAAACCACGAGATCATGACCTGAGCTGAAGTGGGACGCTTAATCGACTGAGCCACCCAGGCGCCCCTATAAGTGGTACGTTAAATCTTCGCTCTTTCTTCAAACCCTTCCTGTGGACCTGAACTCCCTACTCTTTGGCCTCCCCTAGAATCCCAAGCAGTGCCTTATCCACTGTAGTCAAGAACATCTGCATCAGGTCCTCAAAACAGCCCCATATATCACACTCCAGTTTCAAGTGGAACTCAGAGCAGGTGTAGAAGTTACAATTAGGTTCATCAGCAAATAACAAACACCGATTTCCAGGCTCCTTCTGAGCCATCAGCACAGAGCCCGATGTGGGGCTCAAACGCACAGACTGTGAGATCATGACCTGAGCCGAAGTTGGACGTTTAACTGACTGAGACACCCAGGCGCCCCATGTTGGCATTATTCAAAATATGTTACTAAAAGTTTAAGATGTTAAGTGAAATCTCCAAGATAACCAGCAAGAAAATAACAATATACAGAAAAGGAAAGAAAAGGATCAAGACTGTACACTATAAAAAATCAACTAAATACACAAAAGGCAGTAATGGAGAAATTGAGGAACAAAAACCATATAAGTCATAGAAAACAAATAGCAACAAGGCAGAAGTAAGTCCTACCTTATCAGTAATTACTTTAATATTAATGAATTAAACTCTATTATTAAAAAAATCTGAGATTGGCAGAATGGGTAAAAACACGTGATCCGTTTATATGCTGTGTATAAGAAAGTAACTTTAAACACAAAGACACAAAGAGGCTAAAAGTAAAAAGAACAGTCTATGCAAATAGTAATCACAAGGGAGGCGGGATGGCTGTAGTATCTGACAAAATAGATTTTAAGTTAAAAATTACAAAAGACAAAGAAAGATCTATGTTGACAAAATCTTCAATACATCTAGAAGGTACAACAATTATAAACATACACATGCCTAAAAATGGACTCCCCAAATACATGAAGCAAAATCTGACAGGACTAAAGGAGGAAATAGTTCTATAATAATAGTTGATTTCAAAAACCGACTATCAATAACATATAGAAAAAAGAGACAGAAGGAAGATCAATAAAGAATTAGAGGACTTGAAGAATACTATAAACCAACTGGGTCTACAGACACATACAGAGCACTCTGCCCAACAACAGCAGAATACACATTTTTCTCAAGTACATATGGAACATTCTCCAGGATGGACTCTAAGGTCACCAAACAAGTCGTAATAAACTTAAAGAGTCTAAAAGTATATGTAGTATCTTTTCCAATCACAACGGGATGAACTAGAAATCAGCAACAGAAGGAAAACTAGAAAACTCACAAATGGGTGGAAAGTGAACAACAGACTCTTAACCAATAAGTCAAAGAAGAAATCACAAAGGAAATTAGAAAATACCTTGGGAAAAATGAAAACAACATGATGTACCAACAGTTATCAGATGCAGCAAAAGCAGTGCTCAGAGAGAAATTCTTAGCTGTAAGAGTCTACATTAAAAAAGAAGAATGATCTCGGAGCACCTGGGTGGCTCAGTCAGTTAAGCATCCAACTCTTGATTTTGGCTCAGGTCATGATCTCACAGTTCATGAGCTCGAGCCCCATGTCAAGCTCTGCGCTGACAGTGTAGAGCCTGCTTGGGATCCTCTCTCTTTCTCTCTCTCTCTGCCCCTCCCCCACTTGCGCAGGCATGCACTCTTTCTCAAAAATAAATAATCTTTTTTTTTTTTGAAAAAAGAAGAATGATCTCAAATCAGTAACTTAACTGTACACCTTAAGGAAGTAAAAAAAGGAAGAGCAAACCAAAACCCAAAGCTAGAATAAGGAAAGAAATGAAAAGATTAGAGAGGAGATAAATACATAATAGAAGAAAAAAAGCAACAAAACCAAAAGTTGGTTCTTTGAAAAGATCAACAAAACTGACAAACTGTAGCTAGGGTAACTAAGGGGAAAAAAAGACTCAAATTACTAAAATCAGATATGAAAAAGGAGACCTTACTATCAACTTTACAGAATTAGAAAGATTACAAAAGAATACTATGGGGGCCCCTGGGTGGCTCAGTTGGTTAAGTGTCCAACTTCAGCTCAGGTCGTGATCTCGCAGTCCATGAGTTCGAGCCCCATGTCAGGCTCTGTGCTGACAGCTCAGAGCCTGGAGCCTGTTTCAGATTCTGTGTCTCCCTCTCTCTCTGCCCCTCCCCCGTTCATGCTCTGTCTCTCTCTGTCTCAAAAATAAATAAATGTTAAAAAAATTTTTTAAAAAAGAATACTATGAACTGGATAATCTAGATGAAACTCACACATTTCTAGAAACACACAAACTATCAAAACTGACTCAAGAAGAAATAGAAAATCTGAATAGACCTATAACAACAAGAAGAGTGAATCAGTGATCAAAACCTTCCCAACAAAGAAAAGACCAGGACCACATGGCTTTATTGGTTAATTTTACCACACATTTAAGAAAGAACTGACAACAATCCTTCTCAAATTCTTCCAAAACCTGAAGCAGAGTGAATACTTCCTGACTCTATGAAGCCAGCATTACCCTGATATCAAAGCCAAATTCATGACAAGAACAGAAAACTACAGACCAACAGTCCTTATAAATGTAGATGCAAAAATCCTCCAATACTGGATAACCAGATTCAGCAGCATATTAAAAGAGTTATATACCATGACCAAATGTAATCTATCCCAGGAACACAAGGATGGCTCAATATATGAAGGTCAATCAGTGTAATATACCACATTAATAGAATGAAGGAAAAAACCCACATAATCACCTCAACTGATGGAGAAAAAGCATTTGACAAAAATAGTATCTTTTCATGATAAAAACACCCACATAAACCAGAAATAGAAAGGGACTTTCCCCATGTGATATAGGGTATATGTGAAAAACCTGTATCTAACATCATACTTAATGGTGAAAGACTGAAACCTTTTCCCCTAAGATCAGGAACAAGACAAGGATACCCACTTTCACCATTTCTATTCAAGACAGTAATGGAAGTTCTAACCAGAACAATTAGGCAAGAAAGGGAAATAAAAGGCATCCAAATTAGAAAGTAAGAGGTAAAACTAACTCCATGTGCAGATGACATGACCTTGTATATAAAAAACTCTAAAGAATCCAAAACACTGTTAGAGAAAATAAACAAGTTCAATACAGTTGCAGGAGACAAAATCAACACCCAAAAAAAAAAACCAGTCATATGTTTATACATTAGCAATGAACAAGAAACCTAAGAAAATAATTTCATTGATAATAGCATGAAAAGCAAGAAAATAGTTGAAAATAAATTTAAGGACACGTAAGAGTTGTATACTAAACCCCAAAACATCACTGAAAGAAATTAAAGACCTAAATAAATGAAAAGATATCCATGTTATGGACTGTAAGACTAAAAATCATTAAGATGACTGGGGCACCTGGGTGGCTCAGTCAGTTAAGTGTCCGACTTTGGCTCAGGTTATGATCTCACTGTTTGTGAGTTTGAGCCCCTCATCAGGCTCTCTGCCGTCAGCACAGAGCCTGCTTCGGATCCTCTGTCCCCTTTCTCTCTGCCCCTCCCCTGCTCTCTCTCTCTCTCTCTAAAAATAAACTTAAAAAATCATTAAGGTGACAATGCTACCCAAAGCAATATATAGACTCAATGCAACCCCTATCAAAATCTTAATGGCAGAAGTGAAAAAACACTTCCCAGTTTCAAAACTTATTACAAAGCTATAGTGGTACTGGTATAAGGAGAGACATATAGACCAGTGGGATAGAATTAAGGGTACCAACACCATTCAATGAGGAAGGGACAGTTTCTTCAACAAATGATGCTGGTATAACTGAACATCCACATACAAAAAAATAAATTTGGACCCTTACCTTATACCATATATAAAAATTAACTCAATATAAACCAAAAATCAAAATTTAAGAGTTAAAACTATAAAACTCTTCATAGAAACAGTAAGAGAAAGCTTCATGGCCCTGGTTTTGGCAAAGATTTCTTGGCCGAGGCAACAAAAGAAAAAATAGGTAACCCGAATGTCATCAAAATTAAAGCCTTTGTGCATCAAAGGCCACTATCATAAAATAAAAAGGCAACCCATGAAATCGGAAAAAGTATTTGCAAATCATATATCTAATAAGAGATTAATATCCAGAACATATAAAGAACTCCTACAACTTAGCAACAACATAAAAATAAACAACCCAATTCAAAAATGGGCAGAGGACTGGAATGAACTTTTCTCCAAAGAAGATGCCCATGAAAAGATGCTCCGCACCATCAGTCATTAGGAAAATGAAAATCAAAACCATAATAAGCTACCACTTCACAAGTACTAGGATGACCACCAAAAAAGACAACAACAGAAAATAACAAAGTATTAGAGACGATGTGGAGAGACTGGAACACTTGTGCACTGGGGTAGGAATGTAAAATACGGCAGCGGCTGTGGAAAACAGTTTAAGCAATTCCTCAAAAAGTTAAACAAAGAGAGGCACCTGGGTGGGGTCAGTCAGTTAAGCTCCCGACTCTCGATCTCGGCTCAGGTCATGATCTCATGGTTCATGAGATCGAGCCCTGAGTCGGGCTCTGTGCTGACAACACGGAGCCTGCTTGGGATTCTTTCTCTCTTTCCCTCTCTCTGACCCTCCTCCGCACGTGCTCTAGCTCTCTCCTCTCAAAACAAATAAATACACTTTAAAATAAAAGTTAAACGTGGGGGCGCCTGGGTGGCTCAGTCGGTTGTGGGTCCAATTTCAGCTCATGCTTCGTGGGTTCGGGCTCCATGTCGGGCTCTGTGCTGACAGCTCAGAGCCTGGAGCCTGCTTCAGATTCTTTGTCTCCCTCTCTCTCTGACCCTCCCCTGCTTGTTCTCTGTCTGTCTGTCTGTCTGTCTCTCTCTCTCTCTTGAAAAATCAATAAATATTAAAAAATAATAATAAAATAAAAGTTAAACACAGAACTACCATATGACCCAGCAATTCCACTCCTAGGTGTATATTCAAAAGAACTGAAAACAGGGGCTCAATCAGACACTTGTATGTTCACGGCAGCATTATTCATAATAGACACAAGGTGGAAACAACCCAAGCGTCCAGGAACTGATAAATGAATGAACAAAATGCAGAATGGAATACTATTCAGCCACAGAAAGGAATGAAGTTCATATATATGCTATGACATGAATGAACCTTGAAAATATTATGCCAAGCAAGGAGCGCCTGGGTGGCTCAGTCGGTTAAGCGTCCAACTTTGGTTCAGGTCATGATTCGCGGTTTGTGGGTTCGAGCCCCACGTCGGGCTCTGCGCTGACAGCTCGGAGCCTGGAGCCTGCTTCGGATTCTGTGTCTCCTTCTCTCTCTGCCCCTCCCCTGCTCGTGCTCTGTCTCTCTCTCTCTCAAAAGAAATAAATAATAACACATTTTAAAAATTTTTTTAAAAAGAAAATATTACCCCAAGTGAAATAAGTCAGGTACAAATAAGTCATACACGTATATGAAATGTCCAGGATAGGCAAATTCATAGAGACAGAAACCCGATTAGAGGATACTGGGGAATGGGGGGCAGAGGAAGGAATGAGACATTGCTGTTTAATGGGTACAGAGTTTCTATTCGAGGGGATAAAAAAAAATTTGGAAACAGCGGTGACGGCCACACAATTTTACAAATGCCATCGATGCTAGCAAATTGTACAGTTACAAATGATAAAAACGGCAAATATTACCATATGCATGCTGCCACAATAAAAAACATTTTAAACCACCATGTGGCTTATCAGCTGAATACACAATTGTCTGCAAACATACTCACCTATCCCTTTGTGCTCCTTCCTGAAACAGCTCTTGCTGTGATTCAGGCAGATGTTTTCACACACACAGTTTTCCCTCTCAGAAACTTCCCTGTCAGTGGGAATCTGTGGCACGAGAACCTGAAGGACCTTTCATGCGAAGCAGTGTTACAGCACCTTCTCTTTGTTAGACAAAACAGTATCTGTTAAATATTTCCATGGTGCCTACTATGTGTCTGGCGCCATTCTCGGGACAGAGGAGACGGCAGTGAACAAAAGACCGATATGCCTGCCCACCCAGTTATTCAGGCTTATGTTCTAACGTCTTTTGGAAGAGACTGATAGGCCTGTGGGAACCAGCATTGTAAGAGTAGTGAGACCTGGCAGTTCCACAGACCCAGTTCTACCTGCCTCCCCAGCTCTGTGACAGTGACCTACAGACGAGGGAGATTTTAAGCACCTGCTCCCACCTGAGAAGCTGGCATGGCCACTCTGAACATCCTTTGGCAGTTCTTCTGGCTTTTTCCCCCTTAGCAACTGGTAGCTTCCTGCCATATCGTCTTGGTCAGGGCCGCGATAACAAAGCACCATAGAGCAGGTGGCTTATACATCACCGAAATGTATTTTTCCTCACAGTTCTGGAGGCTGGAAGTCCAAGATCAGGGTAGTAGAATGGTCAGGTTTCTGGTGACAGTCTCTTCTGGGTTGCAGACTGCTGACTTCTCACTGTATACTGTATACATGGTGGGAGAGAGAACTCCCAGAGGTCTCTTTTATAATCCCATTCTTTTCTAATCGCATTCAGGAGGGCTCCCAAAGGCCACAGCTCTTAATACTATCACACTAGGGGTTAGGATTTCAACATATGAATTGGGGGAGGCCCAACCAACCAATGTATACCACATATCAATGGGGTAACACCTGGAGTGTGGCCATTGGGATGAAAATGAACAGGCATTTTGGCCCCACTAGGATCCAAGGGCCCCAGGCCAATCTAGCACCGGAAAAGCCAGTCTTCCAAATTGGTCAGCCTCACTCCTTGCACCAGTACACTGGAGTTTGGGGCCAAGGCCCCAGCTAATAATAAAGGGACGCTATGGTTTGTTTTATCCTCTGAGCATAGATTTCCCTTGGGAGACCCCCTGGAAGCGGGGCATCGAGGCCGGATTCAGGTTCTGCCGTACCCGGGCCAAACACATCCTGAACCGTATTGATCTCATCCTTTAGGGTACCCCCACTTACCAATCTCAAACGGGCGACCCAAAACGAATGAGGTGCTAGGCCTAACTTTCGATCTCTTTGTCTGGCAAAATGGGACCCATAACACGGCCAAACGGCTTAAAGTATGCAAAGTCCTAAACACAGTGCCCGGCCATCATAGCAGATGCTAAAAAAAAAAAAAAAAAAATAGTTGCTATTTTTCTACAGTTATTTAATTACAAGCAACACAGTGAATATACTTTAAAGGGTGAAAACTTAAATAACAACAGTGAGTTTCGAACTTCAACTTAAAACAACAAAAACAAAACCCTGCTACCGTAATGAAACACGGATTTCTGGGTCCCACTCTGAGGCCGGACCTCCTAGTTCTAACGAGCTCCCAGGTGATGCTGATAAGTGCATTGAGACAACTTCACGAACTCCAGATGAATACTCTCTCCAAACTGGATTACTTAAAAAAACTTAGCTTGTGCGCTTCGGCAGCACATATACTAAAAAAACTTAGCTTAGCAGCAGCAGCAGCAACCAAACCACATGCAAATTCTCCCACTTCTCTTTTCTGGATTATGTGGGAGAAAGTACTCATCAAATACTGCATCGGACGTTGGCTGGCTGCTTTCCACCCTGGTCCCCTTCCTCCAGCTAGACTACACTGCCCCGCCTCTCTTCCAGTTAGATGTGGCCTCATGACCAAGCTCTGTCCAACAGAAGTGGGCAAAGTGACACGAACCACTTCCACACTTAGCATGCGGTCTTCCCGTGTGATCCCCTTTTTCTTTCCTCATTCACTGGCCAGAGAGAGAGGATTTCAAGGAAGCCAGAAAACGGAGGACACCTGGCTCCTGAACGACCACACCGAGAACCACCTGCCAGACCCTTGCACTGAACTCTTCTTATGTTAGGCCACTGAAATGTGGGGTTGGTCTGTTCTAACAGCTAGCATTACCCTAATACAAATATCCACATTGATTAAAAGCCAGGTAGCATGCTTTACCCAAAAGAGAAAAGTCTCCTAATACCTGTTCTCTTGCAAGTGGAAGAGAGGCAATTTTTCAAAAGGCATGTGAGCTTTAAAATGAAACCAAAAGGGGCGCCCGGGTGGCTCAGTTGGTTAAGCGTCCAATGCCAGCTCAAGTCATGGTCTCGCGGTTGGTGAGTTCAAGCCCCGTGTCGGGCTCTGGGTGGACAGCTCGGAGCCTGGAGCCTGCTTCGGATTCTCTGTCTCCCTCTCTCTCTGCCCCTCCCCCATGCTTTGTCTGTCTCTCTCTCTCACTCTCAAAAATAAATAAGCATTAAAAAGAATTTTTTAAACCAAACCAAAAAATTAAAATTCAAAAGAAGTTACTGATTCTCAAGTGGTGAAAGCCTAACGTCATCTCACAGCAACTAACGTCAAACAGCATTCCTCAATTTCAGAGTTCAATGAGAGTAACGGGTTGTATACCGCCTCACCTGTACAACCTTTCAGGGAGGAAAGTTAACAGGTTACCAGCTAACAGGTTAGCAGGGAGGTTAACATCGTCCCCAGTCCTCTATTTTAATGAAAATTTTGAAACACACAAAAAAAGTTGAAAGATGAATAGAAAACACACCCTTTCATCCACCACCCAGGTATAGCAAGTGCTAGCATTCTGCCATATTGGTTTCCTCTATATATGGGTGTGTGTATTTTTTTGACTGAACTTTTTGAAAGTAAGCTGCATGTGTCAGGACTCATACTTTCACCCTTAAATAATTCAGCCTACAATTCCAATGAGTACGTACGTTCTCCTGTATAACCTCCATTATCTCACCTAAGAAAAGTTATCAGTAATTCCCTAATGTCATCTAACACCAAGTCCATGTTCAAATATCCCTGATTGTCCCCCCAAACATTCTATAGCTTATTTTCATGAACCAGGAGCCAATCAAGCTTCCTGTGCTCTGACTGCTTATATTTGGTCTCTATGAGCTTAGAACATGGTCTTAGTCTGCTCAGGCTGCTAGGACAAAATACCATTGACTGGGCGGTTTAAACAACAAACATTTATTTCTCACAGTTCTGGAGGCTGGAAAGTTCAAGATCAAGGCGCTGGCAGATTCGACGTCTGACTAGAGCCCTCTTCCTAGCTTGTAGATGGCTGCCTTCTCACTGTATCCTCACATGGTGGAGAGATAGGGGGCTCTTGTCTCTCCCTCTTCTTATAAGGGCACTAATCCCATCGTACAGGTTCCACCCTCATGACCTCATCTAAACCTAATTACCTCCCCAAACCCCACTTCCAAATAGCATCACATTAGGGATCAGGACTTCAACATAGGAATCTTGGCTGGGGCAGGGGGAGGGTACTACAATTCAGTCTATAACAGACACTAATCCTGCCTTTTTGTTTCCCTTTGACACAGACTTGCTGAAGAGACCAGGACAACTTGTCTCGTAAGTTATCCCGCATTTTGGATATGTCAAATTGCTTTCACGAGGTATTTGATAACTTGTTTCCCTCTCCCCTGTATTTCCTGTAAGCTGGAAGATGTGCCTAAAACCTCGATTCGATTCAAACAGAACATCTGGAGGATGAATCCGACACGGGTAAAGCTGTAGAGCTTCACAAGGAGCAAGGATAAATTTGACGGCTCAGCTATAAGACAGTGGCTGCCAGACCTCGCCATTACAAAGATACCTTCTTTCCTTCGCGATAGGCGAGTAACCTGTGGAGTTATCCTTGGCATCGTGTAAGTACCGTGTTCCCCAACAACTTCTCACCTAGGGCTTTGGAATTCCTTGAAACTCCTTGTCTAAGGCGTTGGGGGCTGTGAGACGGTGGTTTTCTAGTGACATCATTCCAGAGAGGTTAACTTCTGAAAGTTCTAAGAAACACTTTCAGGAAATGTCATTTTCTAATTTTAAGACACGTTTTGCTTCCGTGTATTACTTTGAAATAACTAAAAGATTTCCCTGTGCCCAGAGATTTCAAAAAGAACATCCTGATAGCCAAGGAAAATGCTACCCAACCACATAACTATGTTCTCTTAGTTCTAATGTATCTTTTGCTACATAAACGCTGTTTGCCTTTATTTTTACTTTTTTAACGTTTATTCATTTTTGAGAGACACGGAGAGACAGAGCATGAGCAGGGGAGGGGCAGAGAGAGAGGGAGACACAGAATGCGAAGCAGGCTCCAGGCTCTGAACTGTCAGCCCAGAGGCAGATGTGGGGCTCGAACTCACAAACTGTGAGATCATGACCTGAGCTGGAGTCAGACACTTAACCAACTGAGCCACCCAGGCACTCTTTTTTAATTTTTTTAAACGTTTACTTATTATTGAAAGACAGAGAGAGACAGAGTGTGAGCAGGGGAGGGGCAGAGAGAGAGGGAGACACAGAATCTGAAGCAGGCTCCAGGCTCCGAGGCATCAGCACAGAGCCCGATGCAGGCTCGAACTCACAAACTGTGATATCACCACCTGAGTCGAAGTTGGAAGCTTAACTGACTGAGCCACTGAGGTGCCTCTGTTTGCTTTATGTTTAAACAACATTTCAATTACAAAAGTAACGTGTGCCAGTATGGTAGAAAATTCAGGCCATTCAGAAGAGTACAAAGGGAAAAGTAGAATCTCTCTTCCCTCTCTCCCGACAACGGTTTCCACAACCAAAGGATAACCACTGCTAAGTTTGTGTATCCTTCCAAAGAAGCACATATGTCATATAGAAATGTGTATACATCATGTTTGTATACACATATTCCATAATTTTTAAAGCATAAATGAGATAATACTATCCAGACTGTTCTGCCCGTTCTTTTTTCTCCACGGCAGTATGTGTGGACAGGGTAGGCATACTGTAAATATTTTCTAGGTATTAACAATTAGGCCCCCCCCAAAAAAAATCAAATGTTCCTCATCCCTACTAACTGTATCCGAATGCATTTTTAAAATTTTTTTTAACGTTTGTTTATTTTTGAGACAGAGAGAGACAGAGCATGAACGGGGGAGGGTCAGAGAGAGGGAGACACAGAATCCGAAACAGGCTCCAGGCTCTGAGCTGTCAGCACAGAGCCCGACGCGGGGCTCGAACTCACGGACCGTGAGATCATGACCCGAGCCGAAGTCGGTCGCTTAACCGACTGAGCCACCCAGGCGCCCCTCCTAATGCATTTTTAAATTACAGGGGTGCCTGGGTGGCTCAGTTGCTTAAGCAAACGACTCTTGGTTGCGACTCAGGTAATGATTTCACGGTGCATGAGTTCGAGCCCCACAGTTGGCTCTGCGATGACAGTGGGGTGCCTGCTTGGGATTCTCTCTCTCTCCCTGTCTCTCTGCCCCTTCCATGTACGTGCTCGCTCTCTTACTCTCTCTCTCTCTCAAAATAAATAAATAAACTTTAAATAATTTACAGCAGGCCTCTACCTGAATTAACCTCAAGTAGCAAAGCTGGCCAAAGAATCACGAAGTCTACAGTGAGAATGAGAATTCATATCTACCAAGTGTTTAAGTATCAGACACTGCACTTGACCTTTATGATATCTCAATAATATAATAATCCTGTGAAGTGTGGGATACTGTCTCCATTTTTGAAAAGAGGAAACCAAGACCTAATGTTACACAGCTTTATAAGTAACACAGCCAGCACTTGAACCCAAGGTATCTGGTACCCAAGTGAGACCATGTGGAGCTGCCCCAAACTGGGGCCAAAGTGAGGGACTCAAACACACACACACACACACACACACACACACACACACACACACACATAAATGAGGGCTCCCGATTAACCAAGAACAGCGTGGTTCCAAGATGTGTGCTCGCAAGGCTCAAACGTTAATTTTATGCTACTGTGCAGAGTCATATTTCCCCTTGCAGATTTCGCCCATGAACCCACTCTCACGCTGCGCTTAGCAATTCGGCTCCAACAAAGCAACAATGAGCCCACGGTCCACAGAACCTGGAGGGGCTGACCAACGCGTACTTGGAAAGTTGATAGGCGTGGAGGAAGCGAGAAGCAGGTGGCAGGCTGCCACGGCCAAGTGAGATATTTTGGACCTGTATCAGTTGCCACAAAAACATTACGGGGGAAGTGGAACTAGCGTACGCATGAGAGAGAACCACAGTTAACTGACACAGTCTGTTTATACCACCTTTCCCTGCCTCAAACACTTGCTATTTCTGCTGCACAGACTTGCTGGGCCTGATAACTTTCAGATGGCACTTAGTCACGTACAGAGGCAGACAGCTGGGAGCTCCCTGCCCTGACAAAACAGGTCAGACTGGTGCCAGGTAAGCTCCTGGTCCACTGCCCTGCAGCTCCCATCAGGGCCTGGGGTGGGGGCTGCTTTCAACTTCCCTGGAGAGTCTGGTCTGTGGTCACCCTCCCTTATGGCTACCCGGGTCTGTTGTCAGGGAGGGGTGCTTGTAACCGCCCCTTGCAATTTAGATGTCGAGCATTCACTGTGTGTCTCTTATTGTCCTTAGATCCCTTGCATCTGAGCAAGCCCTTATTATGGGATCTATTTGTTGTGCACACCACTCCTAATATAGCATCAACTATTTTGGGGGGATAATGAAATAAAAAGGAGAGAGGGAAAGGAAGGAAAATCTCTTTCCCCATGCCCCATTTTGTCTCCATTCCAGGCACGGGGCTCCAGAAGTTCCAGGGGTACAATCCACAATTGAAAGGTCACAGAAAATCGGTAACATAATGTAATTTAAGTAGGGAGAAGTGGGCATCACACTGGATTATTTGAGAAGCATCTTAAAAATGCCATCACGGGGGCGCCTGGGTGGCGCAGTCGGTTAAGCGTCCGACTTCAGCCAGGTCACGATCTTGCGGTCCGTGAGTTCGAGCCCCGCGTCAGGCTCTGGGCTGATGGCTCAGAGCCTGGAGCCTGTTTCCGATTCTGTGTCTCCCTCTCTCTCTGCCCCTCCCCTGTTCATGCTCTGTCTCTCTCTGTCCCAAAAATAAATAAATAAAAAAAAAATGCCATCACGAATGCCACAGAACGGAGGCAAGGACACGCTAATAGGTAATTCGGCTCCCATAATTCAAAAATCGAAAAGCACAAAAGAGTATACAGTGTATTTCCCTCCCACCTCATGTCACAGCCACCTAGCTCCTCCCCCACACACAAAAAAACAATGTTACTAGTCTATTGCCTGTCCTTCCAGAGATATTTTATACCAACAAATATATATAACCACAATTTATCTTAATATATGACTATATATAAATATATATTTACCATAACTTTTTATAAACATTAAAGCCTTCCCTTTCAGATTAAAGTGCCACTTAAATATTTTTTAAAGGGGCAGAATTTAACGTTTTTTTTTTTTTATTTCGAACAGTTCTGAAACTTGCAGTTGAACTCTTTCTCTCATAAAACTTTACCAACATTAAAAAAAAACTGCCCCCATTTAAAAAATTAAAAAAGCAGATACTGAACAAATGTTTCCTTACGTCTTTTTGTCCTTTATTACTCAGAGGCAACAGGACAATTACTCACTTCCTCTACTGATATCAAGAAATGAAATCTGTTTTCTTACTATTATTAACAAAGAGAAGTCCTGAAAATCTGTACTGTATTGACTTCAGCGCTCAAAGATTTTCATGCTGAATTTTTAAAAATCAGAATCCCTATCCCAATAGCCTTCAGGAAAGAATGAACAATTAGCTAATCAAATGACATTAGAATTCAGATGGGGCAGGAGGGCGCTAAAACAGAAGACTAAATATCCATGAGACAGAGAAATGTTTTCTCACGGTTACAGGCAAGATATCCACATCAAAATAGCAATATGTATCACATATTGGCAGACAAAATATCTTCGTATATTTCGAAGTAACACTAAAACCCAAAGGCAGAGCAAAATTACACAGAATGTTAGGAGACGATGTTGCCTTTTCTGAGCAAACATCAATTAAACCAGATTTCAGTTTCAC
The DNA here is from genome assembly GCF_022079265.1 of Lynx rufus. Classification (NCBI taxonomy): domain Eukaryota; kingdom Metazoa; phylum Chordata; class Mammalia; order Carnivora; family Felidae; genus Lynx; species Lynx rufus. The sequence continues at coordinate 40,704,659 of NW_025814828.1, forward strand.
AAAATGAAACAGTACATTGCAGCACGGCCCCAGCGACTAAAAAATTGAAAGGAGTTGAAACCGTACACATCAGCAAAGGAAAATTCCACTATTGTTCGGAAGCCTCAAGATAACGGTGACTGCGCTAAGAACATGGAGTAGTCCTCAGGAAAAAAAATATTTTTAAATCCTCATTTATTTTCCATGCACTTGAACATGTATTCGTAAGCCTGTCAAATCTACCTTCTAAAAGTATTCCACGCTGTGATTTAATGAATTGGATCTAGAGGCCATAAAATAAAAAGATTTTCATGGTTATCTATAGACATATAAGGGTGATCTTCATTTGCATTACGTCTCAGAGTCAACCACCCGAAATGACAACACGCTTCAACTCCCCACTCTGCTACCTGCTCAGTACACCTCCAGCTCTGGCCTCCGTCACTTGTCACCCACGGACACAAACCCCAGAGCTCAAGAATGGCCAGGTATCGAGGCCAAAGTCTGAGTTCACATCTGTAATTTGCAAAAGCCAAACTCGCTTTTAGACCTGGTCCTGTTTCAGTTAAAGATCTGTTTAGGCCTCCACCTCTTTAAAACTAGAGGGCCTCCCGACAGCACTCCATAACCTTGGAAGCCACCAGCCTGGGCTGTCAACGACCCATCAAGAACCCTGAGAAGCGAGGCCCAGGGCCAAGGGTAATTTTCACATTAAAGATTAAGGCATCAGCTTTCCATTCTTTATCAGGGAACCCTGAATGGAAATTGAGTGGAGAGATCCCTCCAGTAAAAGCAATGAAGTAGGATGCTCCCTATTGGGAATAGTCATGAAGCGGGCTCATCTATTTCACATGAGGATGCCAACCTGGGCCTTAACGCCACTGAATTCAATTCAAAAAGAGAATACTGGGTTCCAGTCTGGAGTCAGAATGGGGGGTGGGGGCGGGGAGAGAGGGATGATTCAGATTACAGCTAACTGACATCCGTGTGACAACAGCAGATTGGTGCTGACCGCTCCGCGGGTAACACACTGGGTGCCATTAAATCCACAAAAAGATGATGGCATCAGCCCACCCTTCACAACAAAAGACGGCTGGCTCCAGGATTAAAACCACTACTTTTCCTCTTCATGCACTTATAAACGTGTCTTCAAAGTCACGTCCGCGTTAAAATCTGAAGAACACAAATCTCCTCTTTGCTTGGAGAAGCCAAGTAACTGGGTAGAACGTCCCACCTGGACAGACGGGTGGGAGGCGTGCCCACATCCCCGACTAGGCCCGACCGTGGCAGTGCACCACACTGGATCCTGGACCGCGCTCATTTTTCACAGCGCTTCACACTCTGACTTTACCAAGAGACCCAGGAACGCGGATTTCAGAAGTGGGCGCCCACCCGGGGTGACCATGGATGTGTGCATCCATCAGGCCCCGGACGCCAAGACCCAACCCCAGAAACCCTCAGTCCTCGCCCCCACCCTCACTGTGGCCTGCCTCCTGGGGTGACGCGGTCCCCAAGGAAGTCGCCCACCCTCTGCCGCCGCGGCACACGTACCCTGTTGAGCTGAACTGGGGCGGGAGGTGGGGGGAGGCGAGTGCGGAAGCGCGATGCGGGGAGGGGGGGGGCAGCGCAAAACAGAACCCGGTGGGCAGAACCAGGCCACCTCTGTGCCTTTCATTATCCTGGTTCCCCGGTGAAGACACAGCGAAATGGGGTGGAATTCTTTTTAACGGGAATAGAAAGCCAGAAAAAATGCAGACAGTTGACCTTGGGAACCAACCCCGTCGCAGCGGGAAACGGAAAAGAAACACGTTGGCAAGGGAAGGGGGGAGCGCAGCGCAGAGCGGGGCGGGGTGGGGGCAGCGCAGCGGCCCGGCCGCCGGAGGGGTGTCGGGGTGGTGGGCGCGGTAGGGGGTGCTCACCGTAGATCATGGCCAGCCCGGTCTCGTGCAGGAAGCGCACCCGGCGGTGTTTGAAGAGCCAGATGGTGAGGATGGTGAGCGTGAGCAGCAGGATGAAGGTGAGCAGGCTCACGCTGTCTTGCCGGTGGCTCTCCTCCGCCTCCTTCTCAGTGGCGAGCTCCTCCATGGCGCTGCTGTCCTCGGCCGCCGCCCCAGAGGAGGAGGCCGAGGCCGCGGCGCGCAGCCCCCGACCCAGCAGCAGCGGCAGCAGCAGCGGCAGCAGCAGCAGCCGCGGTGGCAGCGCCCGGGCCGCCCGGCCCCGGCCGAGGCGCGCCGCGTCACCAGGCTCCATGGCCCCAGGGCCGCCCGCGCCTCCTGCGCGCGGGGACCAGCAGTCCGCGCCGTCGGCGGGTTCCCGCGGCGCCGCCGACCTGCCCGAGTGGCCGTGGCCGCGGCCGCCGCAGCTCCTCCCCCCCGCGCGCGCCGGGCCGGGGCTGCGCCGGGAACCGCGTGGGGGAGGGGCGCGCGCAGTGCGCAGGATCCCCAAGCACCGCCCCCCGCCCGCGCACCTGTTCGGCCCCCAGCCGCGCCGCACCGCGCCGAGCGCCCTCCTGGCCGCCGAGGCCTACGGGGCCGGGGCCGTCCGACTCGGGGGCCGGGTCGCGGGCCCCGTGCCTCCCTGCGCGCCTCACCCGGTCCTGGCGTACCTGGCCAGGCCGTCCGGGGTCGCGGGGCCGTTCCTGGGCTGACGCCGCCGCGCTTCCTAAACGCGACGCCAGAGGTCGCCGGTGCCTGGCAGGAGCATCAGCTTGGATTCGCGCGGGCCGGCCGTGCGGTGTGGAGTCCTGTCTCTGGGTCCACCGCCAAGTGTTCGATCTCAGGCCGGTGTGTGGCTGCCCTGAGCCAAGGAACGAGGGGGCTCTGGGGGACGCGAGGTTTCGCGAAGCAGGGTTACCCCCCTGCGCCTCTCTTTCCACGATTCCCCCCCCCCCCCGTGCCTTCCAGTTTTGGGGGCTTAGCAGACTCTGCCAGGCTTCATTCAAACCTCTGCTCTAAGTCTGTCCCAAAGTGAGGCCTGATAAGGGGTTGGAATGGGGTGCAAGCATTAAAATATCTCCTTAACCACTTGGGGGAATAGACTGACTTCTTATCGTGGACTGTGTAAGTAACCCTCTTTGGGGAACAAGGTTGAACCGGAAGGAACCAAACACTTGCCAGGGGTGGGGATTACCCTGGTGGCCCTTTTATGTTGACCTTCTGGTAGCCCCGGGAGTTTCTGGATGATTCTCAGGACGGCTCTGAGGAAAAAAATAAAGTAGACTCTGGAACAATAACTTAGGAACTAGAATTTTCAATCCACCTTGTTCCCCTGGTCAAGGGAGAAAAGAGAGATTGAATTCTTTTCTTAAGATTTTTAAAAAAGTAATCTCTACACCCAACATGCAGATCGAACTTACAACCCCGAGATTAAGCATCACATGCTCTACCTACTGAGCAAACCAGGTGCCCCCAGAGAGATGGAATTCTTAATCACTGAATCCCCAGCACCTAACGCTGTGCTCATAAGTGTTCGTTGAACTGCTCTGAAATCCGTACCAACCTCTTCATCGGGATTTTAGCTAGCATTGTTCCCTATTCGTCCAGACTATCACCCAGCCCCTGCAAAATTCCATATTCCTGAAGTTCCATGCAGGTTCCCAATGAAGTTGCAAACACTGAAAACCTGGAGAGTCGCAGAAAAAGTTATACAACAACAGGAAAACTAATTTCTGGAGATTCACTAAAATCCAGGTTTGCTGAAAACTGGTTATATTGATCATAATATTTAATATTACACCCTCTTGGGTTCCTGTAAGTCAAGGACAGCACTTCTTTCTGCAGACTTTTTATTTTATTTTTTTAGTTTATTTATTTATTTTTGAGAGAGACAGAGACAGCGTGAGTGGGGGAGAGGCAGAGAGAGAGAGAGAGAGACAGAAAATCCCAAGCAGGCTCCATGCTGCCAGCGCAGAGCCCAACGCGGTGCTCAGACCCACTAACCGTGAGATCGTGATCTGAGCCGAAACCAAGAGTTGGATGCCCAACCAACTGAGCCACCCAGGCGCCCCTCTGCAGACTTCTTAGTACTTCCGGCAGATTGTATTTTCAAAAAATGCCCACAACCATATTTCCAATTTCAGATGCCTCTCAGAACCTTGCCACTCCCCCATGAAGAGGTGGCATCTGTGTTCCCTCCCCCTTGAACTTCAGTGGACCCTTGTGACTGCCTCAAAGAATAGAATATGTCGGGGCGCCTGGGTGGCGCAGTCGGTTAAGCGTCCGACTTCAGCCAGGTCACGATCTCGCGGTCCGTGAGTTCGAGCCCCGCGTCAGGCTCTGGGCTGATGGCTCGGAGCCTGGAGCCTGTTTCCGATTCTGTGTCTCCCTCTCTCTCTGCTCCTCCCCCGTTCATGCTCTGTCTCTCTCTGTCCCAAAAATAAAATAAACGTTGAAAAAAAATTAAAAAAAAAAAGAATAGAATATGGCAATAGAGACCACGTAACTCGTGAAACCAGGTCGTAAAAGACAGTCTAGCTCCCGCCTGACTCACTCTCACACTCTTGTTCTCCACTCTGGAGCCCTGAGCTTCCGTGTGAAGTATCTAGACCACAGCGAGCTGTCACACCTGTTAGAAAGGCTACCGTCAAAAAGACAAGGGATAACAAATGTGGGCAAGGGTGTGGAGGAAAGAGAGCACTTGTGCACTGTTGATACGAATGGAAATTGATACAGGCACTATGGAAAACAGTAAGGGAGGGGCCGTCAAAAGATTAAAAATAGGACTACCATACGATCCAGAAATTCTACTTCTGGATATTTATCCGAAGCAAATGAAAGCAGGATCTCAAAAATACATCTTCATTCCTGTATTTATTACAGCATTATTCACAATAGCCAAGATAGGGAAACAGGTATCTGTCAATAGATGAATGGCCAAAGAAAATGTAATGTAGATAGAGAGATCACGATATATAGACATAGCTATATACACACACAATGGAAAATTCAGCCATGCGAAAGACATTTCTGCCATTTGCAACAGCATAGATGGATCTTGGGGGGCCTGTAAGTCAGTGAAATAAGTCAGAGAAAGACAAACACTGTATGACCTCACTTATACGTGGGATCTAAAAAAGCTGAACTTGTAGAAGCAGAGAGTCGAATGTTGGCTACCAGGGGCTGAGAGGCGAGGTGATCGGGGATATGTTGGCCAAAGAATACAAACTTACAGTTATAAGATGAATGTGTTCTGGAGATCTAATGCGTGGCGTTGTGATGACAGATAGCAATTCTGTACTATATATTTGAATGTTGCTAAGAGAGTAGATCTTATATGTGGTCACCACAAAAAAGAGAAATGATAGGGCAGCTGGGTGGCTCAGTCGGGAAAGCGTCCAACTCTTGATTTCAGCTCAGGTCGTGATCTCACAGTTCGTAAGATTGAGCCCCGCATCGAGCTCCAGGCTGACAGCGTGGAGCCTGCTTGGGATTTTCTCTCTCCCTCTCCCTCTCTCTCTGCCCCTAGCCTGCTCACGTGTACGTGCTCTAAATAAATAAATAAATAAATATATATATATATATATATTAAAAAAAGAAATGGTAATTATGTGATATGGAGGTATCAGCTAACACTAAGATGGTAATCATAGTGCGATATATGAGCTTAAACTTGCACCGTGTTATATGTCAATTACATCTCAATAAAGCTGGAAAATGTTTAAAAATCTATCTGGAAGCTTCCATGCTAGAGAAACCATGGAGAGACAACATAGCAGTAGAGACAGACACCATAGGACCGGCAGCTTTTTCAGTGTTGCCAGCCCAGATACCACACCTGATGAGTGAGCCTTCAAATTCTTTTTTTTTTTTAACGTTTATTTATTTTGGAAGGAAAGAGAGACAGAGCGTGAGCGGGGAAGGGACAGAGAGAGGGGGAGACACAGAATCCGAAGCAGGCTCCAGGCTCCGAGCTGTCAGCACAGAGCCTGACATGGGGCTCCAACTTATGAACCGTGAGATCATGACCCGAGCGGAAGTCAGTCGCCTAACCGACTGAGCCACCCAGGCGCCCCTCAAATTCTTTTCTTTAATGTTTTTATTTATTTTTGAGACAGAGAGAGACAGAGCATGAGCAGGGGAGGGGCAGAGAGAGAGGGAGACACAGAATCAGAAGCAGGATCCAGGCTCTGAGCTGTCAGCACAGAGCCTGACGTGGGGCTCGAACTTATGAACTGCGAGATCATGACCTGAGCTGAAGTCGGATGCTTAACCGACTGAACCACCCAGGTGCCCCTCAAATTCGTTTATTCCAAGCCTCCATCTTACTGTAAACCTCTGAGAGACACCCAAGGAAGAACTACCTAGCTGAGCCTAATCAATGCCTGAATCTATGAAGTAACAATGATTTGTGTTATTTTAAGCTACAAAGTGTGTGTGTGTGTGTGTGTGTGTGTGTGTGTGTGTGTGTGTGTTGAGAGAGAGAGAGAGAGAGAGCTCAGCACGGAGCCCAACACGGGGCTCAATCCCATGACCATGAGATCATGACCCGAACCGAAATCAAGAGTCGCAGGGGCGCCTGGGTGGCGCAGTCGGTTAAGCGTCCGACATCAGCCAGGTCACGATCTCGCGGTCCGTGAGTTCGAGCCCCGCGTCGGGCTCTGGGCTGATGGCTCGGAGCCTGGAGCCTGTTTCCGATTCTGTGTCTCCCTCTCTCTCTGCCCCTCCCCCGTTCATGCTCTGTTTCTCTCTGTCCCCAAAATAAATAAAAAACGTTGAAAAAAAAATTAAAAAAAAAAAAAAAAAGAGTCGGACGCTCAACCAACTGAGCCACCCAGGAGCCCCTAAGCTACTAAGTTTAAGTGTGATTTCTTCCATAGCAGTAGATTACCAGAAGAATATTTATAGTATAAAGTGGTGGCCTCAAATAGAGCATGAAAAGATTTGTCCCAAGTATTCACAAATATACAGCCAAGAAAACGCTCCATTATGTATATATATTTATATATGAAGACTAACCTATATAATACAAGAGTTCTGATTCCAGCTAACACAGAATAATCACATTCAACCCATCCTCTCCCACTGGATGCAACGATAAAACCTGAAAAGAATGTGTGGATCAGCTATTTGAGGACCCTAAGAAAATTGTACCAGGTAAATTGAGGAAGAGCAGCAGAATTTGAAGTAAAACAACAAGCAGGCAGGGAGTTTGCCATTTTTTTTCCCTCCAGGAGCCACTGGGCTGAACTCAAGGCAGCCCAAAACCCAGAAGGGGACATTGACATGGACAGCGAGAACACCAGGAAGAACAGGAAATAGAGCCCCTAATGTTCGGAGAAAGTAGGGAAGTACACCAATTTTCCTTTTCCCTGTTCTCTCGCACCCTTGCCAATAGTCACCTCCCCCCCCCCCCCCCACTGCATCTGAGTCAACAGTGACAGTGAGGGAGCAGTGCTGACGGAGGGGGGGAAACTTCCTCTCTGGTCTGGAATAGCTGTGGTCCCAAGACAGTGGGGGCAAAGGCCCATTGATTTACCTTTTTTCTCTCTCTGTCCTCCTGCTGCTTGGCCCCAGACATGGGTGACGTTGCAGGAAGTGGACGGCAGAGAGAAATATACTCAGATTTCTCGCCGAAGGATTGAAAAGAGGAACTCCAAAGAACTGCAAAGTCCCAGGGAGATTGTGGAGAGGGAAGAACTTGGGAAAACAACCCCATAGAGTGGTTTATGAGCTCCTAGATTCACCCTAACCTGCATGTGGATCTTATCCTAAAGGACATACCAAAGACTGTGAAAACTGAACTAAGAAACTGATCGCCACCCAGACCCTAGACTAGCCACTGGATAAAACACTAGTGAGACAAATCAAAATAGTTCTGCAAAAGTTTTGAAGATTGAATTGACTTTGGAACCATCATCCACCAAAGGAAGGTCAGAACTCGCGATCTGGACCCCCAACCATGTTGACTACAAGCTAAAACAAAAATATGAATATTCCTCCATGGGATTAAAACAAAACATAAGGCCCCATAACATACTACCAAAAATGTCCAGGGGTGCCTGGGTGGCTCAGTTGGTTAGACGGCCAACTTCAGCTCAGGTCATGATCTCACAGTTTGTGAGTTTAAGCCCCACATCAGGCTCTGTGCTGACAGCTCAGAGCCTGGAGCCTCGTTCAGATTCTGTGTCTCCCTCTCTCTCACTCCCACTCACACTCTGTCTCTATCTCTCTCAAAAATAAATAAAAACATTTTAAAAACAATTTATAAAAAGTGTCCAGGATATAACCCCAAATTATTCAGCACATGAAGAACTATGAAACTCTCAACTATTGGTTGCCTATTGAAAAGGCAATCAATCGGGGCCCCTGGGTGGCTCAATCGGTGGAGCGTCTGACTTGGGCTCAGGTCAGGATCTCATGGGTTCGTGAGTTTGAGTCCCACGTCCGGTGAGCTCGAGCCACGCTTCAGGTGAGCTTGAGCCCCACTTGGGGTGAGCCCTGCTTCTCTCTTCCCCTCCTTTTCTCTCTCTCTCTCTGCCCCTCCTGGGATTCTCTCTCTCTCCCTCTCTCTCTCTTTATCTCTCTCTCTCTCTCTCTCTCTCTCTCTCACACACACACCTGTGCCCTCTCTCTCTCTCAAAAAAAAAGAAATGTTAAAACTGAAAAATATAATAACCAAGATTTTATTCTTTTAAGAGAGAGAGGGATTTATTTATTTATTTTGAGAGAGATACAGTGAGCAAGAGAGGGGCGGGGGGCGGGGGAGAGACAATCCCAAGCAGGCCCTGCTCTGTCAGTGCAGAGACTGAGCCCACAAACTGAAATCACGACCTGAGCCAAAACCAAGAGCCAGGCGCTTAACCAACTGAGCCACCCAGGCGCCCCAATAACTGAGATTTTAAAAGGATTAGATTAGAATGAAGATGAGAGGGTCAGTAAATTTGAAAAGAGATCAATAGAAACGATCCAATCTTAACAACAGAGAGGAAAAATTGAGAAGTAAACGAAATAGCCACATGGTCCTGTGGGATATTAACAAAAGTCTAGCATTCACGTCTTTGGAGCCCCCGAGGCAGGAGAAAGTGTGATGCAGCAAAAAAAAAAAAAATACAAAGATATAAAAACTGAAAACATTCCAAACTTACCAAAAGATGGAAACCTGAAGATTCAAGAACCTCGGCTCACTCCATACAGGAAAAACTCAAAAGAACCAATGCCCAGACATATTATACTCAAGCCGGTGGCAAAAAAGACAAAGACAATACATTTAAAGCAGAAAAAGAAAAAAAATGGCACATTACATCGAGGGTAACAGCAATTCAAATGACTATGAATTTCTCATCAGAAACCAAGAACGTCATAAAGAAGTGCACAACATTTTTAAAGTGCTGAAGGAACTGTCAACCCAAAATAATACATCTAGCAAAAATAGCTTTCAGGAACGACAGTAAAAGAAAGACATATTCCAAGAAAGAAAAACTGAGAGACTCCATTGCCGGAAGACGTCCTATATAAAGACGGCTAAGCGAAGTTCTTCTTTTCACCAGTTCTTTAAGATATGATCCGCGATTGAAAACAAAAAGTATTTAAAGAAGAAAAAAAAAAGTATTTAAAGAAGAAAACAAAAGTTGTAACATGGCCTAATGGAATTTTCAAAATATGTAGATGCAATTCACAAGCACAGCATAAAGGGAAAACGAAAAAGGGACCTACAGATTAGTGTGTTTTTCATATTCCCCTTGAATCGGTAGACGTTGATTCTAGGTTGATTATAAAAGCTTAAGTATGTATATTGTATTCCCTAAAACATACAAAGAGATACAGTAAAAGCGTAGTAGATAAATTAAGTGGAATACTAAAAAATGGTAGGGGTGCCTGGGTGGCTCGGTCGGGTAAGCATCCAACTCTTGATTTTGGCTCAGGTCATGATCTCACAGTTCACGAGTTTGAGCCCCGTGTCGGGCTCTGTGCTGGCAACGCAGAGCCTGCTTGGGATTGATTCTGTTTCCCTCTCTCCCTGCCCCTCCCCCAAATTAAATAAATAACCTTTAAAAAAGAGAATACTAAAAAATGTTCAAGGAAACCTACAAAGAGGCAGGAAAGAGGAAGCAGAGGAACAAAGAACAGAGGGAACAAACAGAAAACCATAAAATGTTCCACCTAAATCCGAACGTGTCAATAACGACGTTAAATGTAAACAGTCTTAACAAATCACATTAAATTTAAACAGTCTTAACAAATCGATTAAAAGAAATGTCATAATGGATTAAAAAAAAAAACTAGGACCCCAAAAGGAGTGTTCACAAGAAACTCGCGTCAAATATACTGACATAGGTAGGTTTAAAATAAAAGGATGAAAACATTTATACCACGTAAAACATTAGTAATAGAGAGCTAGAGGGGTGCTTGGGTGGCTCAGTCGGTTGGGCGTCTGACTTCAGCTCAGGTCACAATCTCATGAATTCGAGCCCCACATCGGTCTCTGTGCTGACAGCTCAGAGCCTAGAGCCTGCTTTGGACTCTGTGTCTCCCTTTCTCTCTGTCCCTCCCCCATTCACGCTCTGTCTTTCTCCGTCTCAAAAATAAGTAAACATTTAAAAAATTAATAATAGAGAGCTAGAGTGGCTTTATTAATATCAAATAGGTTAGACTTCCCAGCAAAACAAATTACCAGGAACAGAGAGGGACATGATGCAATCACAGATCTGCTCGCCAAGAAGACATTACAATCTGTATTCATTTTCTAGTGTTGCAGAACAAATTACCACAAACTCAGTGACTTCAAACAATGCACATTTACTATCTCACAGTTTCTGTACGTTCGGAGTCATGGCACAGCTTAACTGGGTTCTGTGCTTTAGGGCATCTACAATGCAGGTGTCTGCTAAGGCTGCAGTATCATCGTAAACTTGACTGGGAAAAGATCCACTTCCAAACTCATTTGGGTTTCAGCGGAATTCATTTCCTTGAACAGAGCTTAATCAAGAGCATGACATCCCATCGCCTTTGCCGTCTTCTACTGGTCAGAAGCAAGTCCCAGGTCCTGCCCCGACTCCTTCTTAGGGACTGCCTACCACACAATCCTGGATGCATCCAATACCAGAGTTGTTTGTTTGTTTGTTTGTTTGTTTTTTCAATACCAGAGCTTTAAAATACATGAAACAGGGGCACTTGGGTGGCTCAGTGGGTTAAGCGTCCGACTTCGGCTCAGGTCATAATCTCACGGTTCGTGGGTTCGAGCCCCGCCTCGGGCTCTGTGCTGACAGCTCGCAGCCTAGAACCCGTTTCGGATTCTGTGCCTCCTTCTCTCTCTCTGCCCCTCCCCCACTCGCACTCTGTCTCCCTCTGCCTCAAAAATAAATACACATTAAAAAAAATTAAAATGCATGAAGCAAAAGCTGACAGAAAAGAAAGGAGAAATAAGCATGTCCACCATTAGAGCTGGAGACTTCAATACTCCTCTCTCAGTAAGAGCTAGAACTTACAGACAGAAAAACAGTAAGGATATAGATCTGAACAACACGAGCAACCAACTGGATCTAATTGACGTCTATATAACACTCCACCCAGCAACACCGGGATACACATTGTCTTTAAGTGCACGGGAGACAAAAGTCTGAAATCGGTTTCACTGGGTGAAAGCCAAGGTGTCAGCAGAGCTGGCTCCTTTTGGAGGTTCTATAAAAGAATCCATTACCCTGCCTTTTCCACTTATGGAACTGCATTACTTGCCTTATGGCTCCTTCCTCCATCTTCAAAGACAGCAGCGTAGCATCTTGTTTTTGTTGTCACGCCTCCTGCTTTCTCCTTTGACCTTCTTGCCTCCCTCTTTTTTTTTTAATTTTTTTTAACGTTTATTTATTTTTGAGACAGAGAGAGACAGAGCATGAACAGGGGAGGGGCAGAGAGAGAGGGAGACACAGAATCCGAAGCAGGCTTCGGGCTCCCAGCCGTCAGCACAGAGCCCGACATGGGGCTCGAACTCACGGACCGCGAGATCGTGACCTGAGCTGAAGTCGGACGCTTAACCGACTGAGCCACCCAGGCGCCCCCTTGCCTCCCTCTTTTAAGGACTCTTGTGTGAGGACTCTTGTGATTACAAATTGGGCCCACTCAGACAGTCCAAGTAATCTCCCCATCTCAAGATCATTAACTTAACGTTTGCAAGATCCCTCTTGCCAGTAAAGTAATATATTCACGGACTCTGGAAACGAATACTTGTTGAAGAAATTCAACTTGTCAGAGAAACATTCCAGAAAAGAATCCTGCAGGCCCCAGTGGTTTCACTGGTGAAGTCCACCAAATATTTTAAGACGAAATAACACCGATAACACACAATCCCTTCTACAAAATTTAAGAGAGTGAACACTTTATTTTATGAGGCCAATGTTACCCTGATACCCAAACCAGAGAGTTCGAGAAAAGAAAGCTACAAGCTAATATCTCTCATGAACTTAGACATAAAGACCCTCCACAAAGTATTAGCAGATTGAGTCTAACAATGTATAAAAAGAAGTATATGGGTCGCCTGGGTGGCTCAGTTGGTTAAGTAGCCGACTTCAGCTCAAGGCATGATCTCGCAGTCCATGAGTTCGAGCCCTAAGTCCGGCTCTGTGCTCACAGCTCAGAGCCTGGAGCCTGCTTCAGATTCTGTGTACCCCTCCTCCACTCGTACTCTGTCTTGCTCTGTCTCTCAAAAATAAATAAATAGTTTTAAAAATAAAAAAAAAAGTATACCACTGGGCGGGGGGCACCTGGGTGGCTCAGTCAGTTAAGAGTCCAACTCTGGATCTTGGCTCAGGTCATGATCTCACAATTCATGAGTTTGAGCCCCACGTTGGGCTCTGCACTGTCAGTGCAGAGCCTGCTTGGGTTTCTCTCACTCTCTCTCAAAAATAAATAAATAAACATTAAAAAGTGGTGTTTATCCTAAGGCTGCAAGGCTGGTTCAATGTCAGTCAAACAGCCAATGTAATCCACTGGGATACTGGGATCCTGACTATCTAATGAAATTTTTTAAAAAAGCACATGATCGGGGCGCCTGGGTGGCACAGTCGGTTAAGCGTCCGACTTCAGCCAGGTCACGATCTCGCAGTCTGTGAGTTCGAGCCCCGCGTCGGGCTCTGGGCTGATGGCTCAGAGCCTGGAGCCTGTTTCCGATTCTGTGTCTCCCTCTCTCTCTGCCCCTCCCCCGTTCATGCTCTGTCTCTCTCTGTCCCAAAAATAAATAAACGTTGAAAAAAAAAAATTTAAAAAAGCACATGATCATGTTGATGCAGAGAAAGCATTTGACAGAATTCAACATCCATTCACGATAATAACTGTGAGCAAAGAATAAAAGGGAACTTTGTTAACCTGATAAAGAGCTTGTACAAAGACAAACAGAAAACCCACTACAACTAACATCATTCTTACGGTTAAAGACAGAATTCTTTCTCCTAAGATGAGGAAAAAGGCAGGAAGGTCCACCATCGCCACTCCTATTCAACATTGTATTAGAATTCCTAGCCAGTGAAATAAGGCAGGAAAAAGAAATAAAAGGCACACATGTAGCAAAAAATCACAATATATAAATTTCAGTGGAATATTGGAGAAACAGAAAAACAAACAACCCAGAAGGAACAAAAAGAAAGAAAAGGAAGGAAAAAAGAGGAGTTTTCAAAGGATATTAGAAAATCTCTCCTATTTAGAGATGACATGATTATCTACTTAGAAAATCCCAAGGAATCTATAAAATCCTAGTACTAAATAAGTGAGTTAAGCAAGGTGTCAGGATACAAGGTCAGCACACAAAAATCAGTCATATTTGTATATACTAGCAATGTGCAATTTGAGATGAAAACTTTTTAAATATGTAATTTATAATACTAGAAAACGAAATACTTAGATATAAATTTAAGAAAACATGCCCTATATGCTGAATACTACAAAATGCTCATGAAAGAAATCAAAGAAGACCTAGATAAATGGAGAGACCTACCATATTCATGGGTTGGAAGGCTAACCCTAGCAAAGGTGTTAATTTTCTCCAAAGTGATGTACAGATTTAATACAACTCCTATCAAAATCCCTGCAGAATTTTCTGTAAATCTAGACAAGGAAAATCTAACATTAGTAGAAAAATCAAAGTGGGACATCTGGCTGGCTTAGTCAGAAGAGCATGTGACTCGGGGCACCTGGGTGGCTCAGTCGGTCGAGTGTCTGACTTCAGCTCAGGTCATGGCCTCGCGGTTTGTGAGTTCAAGCCCCATGTCAGACTCTGGGCTGACAGCTCAGAGCCTGGAGTCTGCTTCAGAACCTGTGTTTCCCTCTCTCTCTGGCCCACCCCAGTTCACACTCTGTCTCTTGCTCTCAAAAATAAATAAACATTAAAAAAAGAAGAAGAAGAGCATGTGACTCTTGATCTTGGGGTCATGACTTCAAGCCCCATGTTGAGTGCAGAGATTATTTAAATGAATAAAATAAATAAATATGCTGAGTGAAAGTCAGTCTCCAAGGTTATATGCTATATGATTCCATTTATACAAGGCTCTTGAAAAGACAAAACTGTAGTTAAGGAGAACAGATCAGTAATGCCAGGGGATAGTGAGAGAGGGTGTAATTATAAAAGGATGACACAAGGGATGTTTTTAAGGTGACAAAACTGTTCTGCATCCTGATTGTGGTGGTAGCTACACGAATCTGTACACGTGTTAAATTCAGACAACTGTAAATTATGAGACCGGTGCTCTAACCCCTGAGGTAAGGAACCTCAGCCAGATAACTGTACATTAAAAAAATACATTTTACTGTGGGTCACCTGGGTGGCTCAGTTGGTTAAGCCACTGATTAAGCCGAAGTCGGTGAGGTCATGATCTCACGGTCATGATCTCGGCTCAGGTCATGATCTCACGATCCATGAGTCAAGCCCCGCGTTGGGCTCTGTGCTGACAGCTTGGAGCCTGGAGCCTGCTTCCGATTCTGTGTCCCCCTCTCTCTCTGCCTCTCCCCTGCTCATGCTCTGTCTCTCTCAGTCTCTCGATAATAAATAAACGTTTAAAAAATAAAAAAAAAAAAGAGAGAGAGAACTTAGGCAGACCTGGCTAGTACATTTGTGATTTGCCCCTGCCTACCTCTCTGGATTCATCTCTGGCCACTCCCCCTACTCTCTCACTAGCGTCAAGAAATCCTAACATCTCTGGGCTACGGCATGTGTTCTGGGTTAGGTCTGTTTTCCTATATTTTCCCCCAAATACCCTGTGTTCACTTGTAATGTGGCGCTTCCCACGTTGTATTGCATTACCTGATTATTTGTTGATATCCCCACTTTGCATTAAGCTCTTGGGAGGCAGGGGGTTGAGTCTTTTTGTTCTTTCTGTTGTCGCTGTATTCTTTACTGTTGCTTTTTGTGTTTGGTTAGCTCTTGCTAAACAATGCATTGAGCTCAATGCCTGATGCGTAGTGGACATTCAAAACCACCTGTTGAGTAAATGATAAAACATATATAAATAAAACAAAGGATATGGGGTTTTTTTTTTCAATGTTTCGCTAGATGCCTACAATGCCATTTAACTGGAAGTTGTTTTGTGAATTCTGTTTTTCTTTTTTTTTTAATTTTTTTAACATTTATTTATTTTTGAGACAGAGAGAGACAGAGCATGAACAGGGGAGGGGCAGAGAGAGAGAGAGACACAGAATCGGAAGCAGGCTCCAGGCTCCGAGCTGTCAGCACAGAGCCCGACGCGGGGCTCGAACTCACGGACCGTGAGATCATGACCTGAGCCGAAGTCGGACGCTCAACCGACCAAGCCACCCAGGCGCCCCTTCTCTGTTTTTCTAAGTTACCTCTTGAAGATTCTTGGTCATCTACACTGCTTAGAATTCATATCTTCTTAGTTACCATTTGCTTTTGTCTAGTGTATTTTCTGCCCCATCTTACTTTTGCTTCTCTGTTTCAGGACAGTCCTAGAAAAGGGTTTGAGGATCTTTTCTATATTTAACGCTACAATACCCCCCGAAACATGTTCCAAATTCAATAAAAGGTATCTTTAAATATAAAATAAAAGGTTTAGGGGTGCCTGGGTGGCTCAGTCGGTTTAGCGTCCAACTTCAGCTCGGGTCATGATCTCGCGGTTTGTGAGTTCAAGCCCCGCGTCGGGCTCTGTGCTGACAGCTCAGGGCCTGGAGCCTGCTTCGGATTCTGTGTCTCCCTCTCTCTCTGCCCCTCCCCCACTCACACTCTATCTCTCTCTCCTTCAAAAATAAATAAACATTAAAAAAATTTTTAATAAAAAGTTTGGAGTTTTCAGCTATTATATTATCCCTCAAATCAGAGTGTTTCATTCTTTATTATATTTCCAAGGACCAGAAATCCCTCCTGACTGAATTTCAAAATACAGTCACAATTCAGATTCTCTGGAACAAAAGCAAAGTCATTTCTAGGCACTCCTAGTTTTATGTTCCTCATTACACACACTGAGATTCCTCTAAATGTGAGTCATTTAAGCAAAGCTTTGGGGAACCTCCAGATTCCTTTTTAATTATCTTAAAGTAGTCTGAAAATACTTGAGCAAATCCTGGAGAGAATGCCCTTATTAGCAAGATGTTTTAAAATCAAAAAAGACCTTGTTATGAGCTCAAGATACTCCTTAAATCTTTTATTAACGGTTCGGGTTCGTCTCCTCTATCTGCCTGTCTCACACCATTAAGCAAAATGTAGGTATTGCTTTTTTTTTTTTCTTTAGCTCTTTTTAGCATCCTCCCAAATACCAAGAAATACCAAGAGGGACAGAAAGCTGCGGGAAGACCCAGGCTTTCATGCCGGCTCAGAGCCAGCCAGACTGTACGTTTATGATTCGGTAGCCGTGCTAGAAAGTGCTGTCTTAGGCTGTAGTCAGAGGTTGGCCACAGTGTAGCTCAGGCTCCCCTCTTGCAGGCATCATCCTTCTCTCCCTGGCAGCAGTGGTTTCTGCCTCTGACATGTACAGGGAAACTGATCACTGAGAAGGAACTCGGCAGGTTCGTAAGAAATACTGGGACGCCTGGGTGGCTCGGTCGGTTAAGCGTCTTGTCTTGCTTTCGGCTCAGGGCATGATCTCACGGTTCATGAGTTCGAGCCCCGCATCGGGCTCTGCAGATGGCAACACAGAGCCTGCTTGGGATTCTCTCTCTCTCTCTCTTTTTGCCCCTCACCTGCTCGCACTGTCTCTGTCTCCCTCAAGATAAATTAATAAACTTAAAAAAAAAAAAAGAAATACTTTTGCTGGAAGTGGCAGAAAGCCTGTCTCCCAATGGCTGAGGCAAAAAGGCATTTCTCTTTCTCGTATAACAGGAGTTCTCTCTGTAGGAAGCTGCTAGCGTGGATTCGATGCCTCAAGGATGTTAAGAACCTTATCGTCACATAGTTGAGCCTTTGCCATGGAAATATAAACACCGCAGCTCCAACCATCAGGG
The DNA here is from genome assembly GCF_022079265.1 of Lynx rufus. Taxonomy (NCBI): domain Eukaryota; kingdom Metazoa; phylum Chordata; class Mammalia; order Carnivora; family Felidae; genus Lynx; species Lynx rufus. Next base: position 40,722,007 of record NW_025814828.1, read on the forward strand.
AAACAATCAGAACAGGAAAAGACAGAAGGACCCCTTCAGCCTCCTTTATCAGGAAGGCAGAATCTTTTCCAGACCTATCTCCCTGAGACCCAGCAAGGTTTCTGCTTGGATCTCACGGCCCAGAGCTTGAGTGACTGACTGCAAGACAGGTTGGGACATTGCTGCCTCAACATAAACGGAGGATCCATGAGCGATGAGGAAGGGCACTTGTCCCAAGGGCTTGGTACTCATACCAACGTCTGTCTCAGCAAGAACGTTCGGGAACACTGTACCCAAATGTAAGGCAACCGATCTTGGCTAGGGCCTTTGTTCAGAATGTGGCATGGAGAGGTAGTACGGCACCTGCTAAGAAGATTCTGCCCTTGCATTCAGACATAGAACAAAGGAAAACACAAACCACATGCTACAATGTGGAAACATTATGCTAAGAGAAAGAAGCCAGATGCATGTGATAAGATTCCATTCATATGAATTAGGCAGGATAAATGAATCTATAGAGACAGAACACAGATCGGGGGTTACCAGGGGCTGGGGAAAATGAGGAATAAAAAATAACTGTTTAACGAATTTCAGGTTTCCTTTTAGGGTGATGAAAAAGTTTCAGAACTCAGTAGAGATGATGGTTACGCAACATTGTGATTGTACAGAATGCCACTGGGTTGTTTGCTTTAAAATGGTTTATTTGATGGGAGGACCTGGGTGGCTCAGTCGGTTAAGCGTCGGACTCTTGGTTTCAGCTCAGGTCGTGATCTCATGGTTCATGGGTTCGAGCCCTGCATCAGGCTCCATGCTGCCAGTGTTGGAACCTGCTTGGGATTCTCTCTCTTTGTCCCTCCACCACTCGTTCTCTCGTGCTCTCTCTCTCTTTCCCTCTCTCTCAAAGTAAATAAATAAACTTTAAACATGGTTAATTTGATGTTATGTGAATTCCTTTTGCCTTCTGAAAGAATTAAGACTAGCTTTGTGCAACTAATCTTTAAACAGCATTTATTCTTCAGCTCCTACAAACCCAGGAGTTTCAATAAGCACCACTTAGTTGCAACTGAGGCAGAGATAATTAGTCAGCCTTCAATACCCGCTTCTATCCTTTTCTTCCATAGTAACTGAAACCAGTCAATGTGCCCAGCTAAAAATCAAAAACAAAAAACTATGTTTCCCAGCCTCCCTTGTAGCAAGGTATGGCCACAGGACTAAGCTCTGCTTAGCAAAATGCAAGTTCCCACTTGCATTGGGTAGGTCTTCCAGGTAGGATCCTTAATGGTGTAAGACGTTTTGTCCTTCCTCTTTTATTTTCTTTCTTCCAGCCTGGAAGATAGACTTGATGGCTGGAGCACCACCTGCCATATTGGACCATGAGGTGACCTTGAAGATGGAAACTATATGCTGAGTATGGTAGGACAAAAAGGGAAGAGACTGTGTTCCCAATGACAATCCAAAGATCCTATACCATTCATGGAGAGCCTGCTTTCAGATTTCCTTCCCCCGAGAGAAATAGGGGAGAAAATTCTAACGTGTTATTTGTTAGGGGGGAGGAGGTTGTTGTTTGCAGATACAGCAGCATAAACTTCAGACAATTCTTCATTCTTGAACTTATTGTTTTTTACATTTATTTATTTTGAAAGAGAGAGAAAACTAGAGAGAGAGAGAGAATTCCAAGCAGGCTCCTCAATATCCATGCAGAGCCTGATGTAGGACTCAAACTCACAAACTGTGAGATCATGACCTGAACCGAGATCAAGAGTTGGACACTTAACTGACTGAGCCACCCAGCCGCCCCCCCCCCATTCTTTAACTTATTTAAGATAGCACAGCCCAGAGTGTGAGTAACATACTCCACTCCAAGGTTAAGATTGGGCCACAGCCTATTCCATAACAGGTGTTGCTGCCACTTACCTAGTCTGTCCAATGGGTACATCAAGTGTCCATTTCTATCAACAGACCTCAGAGGTCACAGATTAGCCAAACCCATTCTATAAGGATGTTTTGTTTAACCAGCACATTTATTTTGTTACTAATCCTGTTGTCATTCTTGTTTATTATTTACTTAAGATACTTGAATAGGGTTGAAGGGCATGTACTCTCTAGGTTCCCATGACCCGCTCACTCTGTATTTTCTCAGACTGACTGCCTCACTTATGTACAGAACCTCCTGGGCTCCTGAAGGCATTCATGAGGACCACCCTTTGAAATGATTCTTTCAACCTGCGACTTTACAAATGGAGGGAGTGGAGAGAATTCACCGAGAATGTTTCAGCTTGCACTAGGAAATGATTCACTAGCAATGAACCGAAATACGGACGCACTGATAACAGACAACAAGTAACATAGCACGCGGCTCCAATGTTAATTTCGAATTTCTCTCCATTAAGAGAAAGCCGTAGGATGTGATTAAGGAAGCATTTCTCAGTCATGCTGGACTTCAATTCCAATTGGGTCGGAGTCCGTGTTTTCTTGTCTCTGGACTTGAAGGATTTTCAGTCTGTCTTTATCAACTATAGACTGTTCACTCATCAACTATGGGTCCAGACTTCTAACTACTGTTGCTTCCCGGTTGCTGCTGAATAGATCGTACAACGTGGGGTATCAGTTGGCCCCACTTGAATGGAAGCTCTTTGAAGCCAGAAATCACGTCTGCTGTTCTCACCACCGTCTCACCAGCACCAAGCATACGGGGCCTGGAGCATAGCGGTCACCCAGGGCTTCAGGTATGTTTATGCGGGTCGTTTTCAAGAGTGCACACCAAGGGGACAGCAGGTTAGCCGGGACTGAACTACAGCCCTTTCTGCTCACCAAGCCTGCACCCTGGTGCGGGATACCTCCAATGGGAAAAGGGGGCCTTTTTTTAATTTGCACGAGGGTCGTCTGGGCTCCCCAGGCTGAGTGAGAAGAGCTACACCAGCGACGGGGTGAGCAGTCTTGTATTTCACACAAAGGTTCCTTTTAGAGTGGCAACAGCCCAGAGGCTCTCAAAACAGTTGTGAAACAAATACAGTAAAACCTTGGATTGCGAGTAACTTGTTCCACAAGTGTTCCACAAGGCGAGCAAACATTTCTAATAAATTTTAACTTGAGAAACGAGCGATGTCTTGCAATACGAGTAGTACGGGATGCCGAAAGTCACATGATTACAACTGAGCCAATGGTTCTTTTTTTTTTTAATGTTTATTTATTTTTCAGAGAGACAGAGAGACAGAGTGTGAGTCGGGGAGGGGCAAAGAGAGAGAGAGGGAGACACAGAATCCAAAGTAGGCTCCAGGCTCTGAGCTGTCAGCACAGAGCCCGACGTGGGGCTCGAACTCACGGACCGCGAGATCGTGACCCGAGCTGAAGTCGGCCGCTTAACCAACTGAGCCACCCAGGCGCCCCTCTTTTTTTCTTGACATATCTGGCTAGAAGCTTATCAATTTTATTAAGTTTTCAAAGAACAAGCTCCTGGTTTCATTAACCTGTTTTTTTTTTTAATTTTCTATATCATTGATTTCCACTCTAATCTTTATTATTTCCTTCCTTCTGCTGGTTTTAGGTTTTGTTTTGTTTTTTTCTTTTTCTAGCTCCTTTAGGTTAGGTCGTTAATTTGAGATTTTTCTTGCTTCTTCATATAGGCCTGTATTGCTATAAACTTCCCTCTTAGAACCATTTTTGCTGCATCCCAAAGGTTTTGGACCATTGTGTTTTCATTTCCATTTGTTTCCATGTATTTTTTTATTTCTTCTTTTATTTCCTGGTTGACCCACTCATTGTTTAGTAGCATGTTTTTAACTTCCACATATCTGTGCTCTTTTCAGATTTTTCTTGTAGCTGACTTCTACTTTAATAGTGTTGTGGTCAGAAAAGATGTATGGGTATGACTTCAGTCTTCTTGAACTTGTTGAGGTTGGTTTTGTGGGCTAAAATATGACCTATTCTGGAGAATGCTCTGTGTGTACCTGAAAGTAATGTGTATTCTGCTGTCTTAGGATGGCATGTTCTGAATATATCTGTTAAACCCATCTGTTCCAAGCGTGTCATCCAAAGCCATTGTTTTCTAGTTGATTTTCTGTTTAGATGATCTGTCCATTAATGTAAGTGGGGTGTCAAAGTCACCTACTATTATTTGATTATTATCCATTACTTCCGTTATGTTTGTTAACTGTTTTACATATTTGGGTGTTTCTATGTTTGGTGCATAAATATTTACCATTGTTATACCTCCTTGTTGGATTGTCCCCTTTATTATTATATAGTGCCCTTTGTCTCTTCTTACGGTCTTTGTTATAATACATTTTATTTTTTAATTTTTTTTAACATTTAATTATTTTTTGAGAGACAGAGCACGAGCAGGGGAGGTATAGAGAGAGGGAGACACAGAGTCAGAAGCAGGCTCCAGGCCCTGAGCTGTCAGCACAGAGCCCGACACGGGGCTCAAACTCATGAACCGTGAGATCATGACTTGAGCCGAAGTCGGTTGCTTAACCAACTGAGCCACCCAGGTGCCCCTACAGTCTTTGTTTTAAAGTCTGTTTTGTCTGAAATAAGTATTGCTACTCCAGTTTTCTTTTCTTTTTAAAAAAAATTTTTTTTTCAACGTTTATTTATTTTTGGGACAGAGAGAGACAGAGCATGAACGGGGGAGGGGCAGAGAGAGAGGGAGACACAGAATCGGAAACAGGCTCCAGGCTCTGAGCTGTCAGCACAGAGCCTGATGCGGGGCTCGAACTCACGGAGTGCGAGATCGTGACCTGGCTGAAGTCAGACGCCTAACCGACTGCGCCACCCAGGAGCCCCGCTACTCCAGTTTTCTTTTGACATCCATTTGCGTGATAGATGTTTCTCCACCCCTTCACTTTTAATAAAAGGTGACTTTAGGTCTAAAATGGTCTCTTGTGGGCAGCATATAGATGAGTCTTGTTTTTTATCCATTCTGTCACCTTGTGTCTTTTGACTGGAGTGTTTAGTCCTTTAACATTCAAAGTAATTATTGATAGATATGTACTTATTGCCATTTTATTACTTGTTTTGTGGTTGTTTCTGAAGATTTTCTCTGATCCTTCCTTGTCCTTTCTTGTCTTTCTCTTGTTCATGATTTGCTGATTTTCTTTAGTGATATATTTGGATTTCTTTCTCTTTATTCTTTGCATGCTTCTTACTGGTTTTTGATTTGTGGTTACCATGAAAGTTTGTAAATCAGCGTTTCTGCTAATAACAGTCTATACTAAGTTGATGGTCATTTAAGTTTGAACCCATTCTTTTCTCCTCGCCTCCCCACAGTTTATGTGTGTTATTGTATTTTGTATCCTTTTTTGTGAGTTCCTTGACTGACTTTTTAACAGAAATATTCACTTTTACCCTTTTTGTGTTTTCTACCTCTATACTGTCACTTTGGGTCTCTCCTTTCCACTCAAAGTGTCCCCTTTAGTATTTCTCGCAGGGCTGGCTTAGTGGTCACATGCTCCTTTAGTTTTTGTTTGTCTGGGAAACTATCTCTCCTATTCTGGATGATAGCCTTGCTGGATAAAGTGTATTCTTGGCTGCAGATTTTTCTCATCCAGAACTTTGAATATATCATGCCACTCCCTTCTGGCTTGCCACGTTTCTGTTGAAAAATCCCCTGCTAGCCTTATGGGTTTTTCCTTGTAAGTTGATGAGTTCTTTTGTTTTGCTGCTTTAAGGTTTTTTTCTTTATCACTATATTTGCAAACTTCATTACAATAACTCTTGGAGTGGGTCTGCCTTTGTTGATTTTGATGGGAGTTCTTGGTGCCTCCTGGATCTGGATATCTGTCTCCTTCCCCAGACTAGGGAAATTTTCAGCTATTATTCCTTCAAGTAAATTTTTTTGCCCCCTTTCTCTCTCTTCTTCTTCTGGGACTCCTATAATAGAATGTTATTCTGTTTGATGAAGTCACTGAGTTCCCTAAGTCTGTTCCCATTTTGTGTAATTCTTCTTGGGATATTTTTGTTATTCAGCAATAGGTAACCACAACACAGTTCTCAACCTTAGCTACACTCCGAACACCTCCCCTTGAGGATAAGTTAATTAGTCAGGGGTATAGCCTGGGCATCGGGTTTGTTTTTTTTTTTAAACCTCCCCAGGTAGTTCCACTTCTCAACCAAGTTTGAGAATCCCAGCTCCTTAAGGTATTATCTGTATGATCTTAGACATATCACTTTACCTTTCTATACTTAGGTCTCTTGGATTTCATCAACTGAAAATGGGTGCGATTACTTTTACACCAGAATCACTGGGGTAGCTACCTAACCAGCTCTTTTTCTTGAAACACATATTTAGTTTCTCCATAATCCATGAGGGTCTAGTAAGTTTTGGTGTTGACACAGACATTATAGGTTGACTGACGCAAACTCTGTTTTCCTTTGCCTACTTCTACTGCAGACTGTAAAAAACTAAACACTGTAAAAAACTAAACACTTCATTTCCCTCTCTCCACCACAGCTGATAGTCGTCATGTGACATATACAGATGATTTCTAGTTTCTCTTCTTCCTCTTCTTCCTTTTTCTTACTGGGATGCAGATGTGATGGCTGGAGGCGTTGTGGTCCTTTGCAGCCGCAAGGCAAGGAACATAAGGATGGAGGCAGAAACATGGAAAGGATTGCATCTTGACAGTATTACCAGATGGCTTTATTGCTCCTTGGCTGGATACTAGTTATGTGATTTAGTGGCCACGTGTGACTATTTAAACTTTAATTTGAATTAATTAAAAATAAATTAAATTAAATATTCAGTCTTTCCATTTGCCCATAGCCAAACTTCAAGTCTGCAATAACCACATGTAGCTAGTGGCCAATGTGTTAAACAGCCAGAGTTTAAGAACATCTCACCAAGGGGCGCCTGGGTGGCTCAGTCGGTTGAGAGTCCGACTTTGGCTCAGGTCATGATCTCGCGGTTCGTGAGTTCGAGCCCCGCGTTGGGCTCTGTGCTGACAGCTCGGAGCCTGGAGCCTGCTTCGGATTCTGTGTCTCCCTCTCTCTCTGCCCCTCCCCTGCTCGTGCTCTCTCTCTCTCTCTCTCTCTCTCGTTCTCAAAAATAAATAAACATTAGTAATTTAAAAAAAGAATATCTCGTTGAGAAATCTCTGCTTGACGGTGCTGGCCTAAAACATCCCTTATGGATACAGTGTATTTTGAAAGGAGCTTAGAAAAGAAAAGGGTGTTTTTAAAATCATCTTCCAAAGACAAAATTGTGTGCCTTTTCCTACAAGATCTAGGTTTGTTTCTGATTACAACGGAAGCGAGAGGTTTTTATTCTGTTCCTCTTTTCACCAAACCAATGTTGTTCCATGATCTCTCAAAGCCAGGAAACAAAAATGTCTCTGAAATTATGTGAAGCCACATCTAGACCTGAAAATAGAGCAGAGTGCTGCAGAAATACATGTGAACAGCAGGAAGGGGCACCTGTTTGGCTCAGTCAGTTAGGCAGCCGACTCTTGATTTCCACGCAGGTCACGATCTAGAGGTTTGTGAGTTCGAGCCCCACGTCAGGCTCTGCACTGACCATGTGGAACCTGCTTGGAATTGTCTCTCTCTTCCCCTCTTTCTTTGCCCCTCCACCACTCGTGCTTTCTCTCTCAAAATAAATAAACGTTTCAAAAAATGGGAAGTAATGAGCCAAAACAAAACAGACCTGATCTCTATTTTATTCTATTCTATTTTCTTTTTTTTTTATATGAAGTTTATTGACAAATTGGTTTCCATACAACACCCAGTGCTCATCCCAAAAGGTGCCCTCCTCAATACCCATCACCCACCCGCCCCTCCCTCCCACCCCCCATCAACCCTCAGTTTGTTCTCAGTTTTTAACAGTCTCTTATGCTTTGGCTCTCTCCCACTCTAACGTCTTTTTTTTTTTTTTCCTTCCCCTCCCCCATGGGTTCCTGTTAAGTTTCTCAGGATCCACATAAGAGTGAAACCATATGGTATCTGTCTTTCTCTGTATGGCTTATTTCACTTAGCATCACACTCTCCAGTTCCATCCACGTTGCTACAAAAGTCTATTCTATTTTCTAATAACCATCCTTGAATGGCATTTAATGGGCTTTTAGAACTACCTGATTTTAGGTAAAATCAGGTTAACTGTAAGATCTTTCTAGCTTAGAGCCGAGGCTTCATGTATAATAACCATAGCCTCACAAAATAAACTGCTATAGCTTTGCATTTTATGGGCATCTGTCACCTGGATGTTTTTTCCTACCATAATATTGTAGTAAGATATTGTAAAAATAAATAGACAAAGCAGGAACAAAAGAAGAAACCTCATATCCAACTATTATCTGTTTCAATCTTTACTTCTTTCAGCTTTGTTTGAACTGACCAAGAGAAACTTCCTCTTCTGCCATTAAATTCAGTTTCTCCGTGGGTAGGGTCAAGCCATGTTTACAATCAGATGTATGCACACCGGTTCACATAGAACATCACTTCTTTCGCACTTCCGTACATCACCTTGTGCTCATCACAACCAGCGCACTCCTTGATCCCCCAACCCCTCTTTAACTAACTGGAATTAAAACAAAAACTTAAAGAAAAAGAAAAAAAAGAACATCACTGATTCATGTGCAGCCTGCTACTTACTGATGCGTGGACGAATGTGTGCTCAGCCCTGGAAAAAGTGTGTCTTTTGCCCCAAGTTTCTTCCTTCCCCATATTCAGCCACACAGATCATGCAAGAACTGTTCTCAAAGTGTTCCTCTTAACTCTCCATTTCGCCAAATACTGAAATATCTGGGGTCAATCACATATATGCACTGTAGTTTACAGTGGACATTGAAGTTTAATAGAATCACTTTCACTAGTTGACATCTTTTCTCCAAATAAGGAGTGTGTTGGGGGCCCCTGGGTGGCTCAGTCGGTTAAGCGTCCGACTCTTGGTTTTGGCTCAGGTCATGATCTCACGGTTCGTGAGTTTGAGCCCCACGTCGGGCTCTGTGCTGACAGCTCGGAGTCTGCTTGGGATTCTCTCTCTCCCTCTGCCTCTCCCCCACTCATGCTGTCTCTGTCTCTCTCAAAAATGAATAAATTATGGCACAAAAACAGACACATAGACCAATGGAATGGAATAGAAACCCCAGAACTAGACCCACAAACGTATGGCCAACTCATCTTTGACAAAGCAGGAAAGAACATCCAATGGAAAAAAGACAGCCTCTTTAACAAATGGTGCTGGGAGAACTCGACAGCATCATGCAGAACGTTGAAACTAGACCACTTTCTCACACCATTCACAAAAATAAACTCAAAATGGATAAAGGACCTGAATGTAAGACAGGAAACCATCAAAACCCTAGAGGAGAAAGCAGGAAAAGAACTCTCTGACCTCAGCCGTCGCAATCTCTTACTCGACACATCCCCAAAGGCAAGGGAATTAAAAGCAAAAATGAACTACTGGGACCTTATGAAGATAAAAAGCTTCTGCACAGCAAAAGAAACAACCAACAAAACTAAAAGGCAGCCAACGGAATGGGAAAAGATATTTGCAAATGACATATCGGACAAAGGGCTAGTATCCAAAATCTATAAAGAGCTCACCAAACTCCACACCTGAAAAACAAATAACCCAGTGAAGAAATGGGCAGAAAACATGAATAGACACTTCTCTAAAGAAGACATCCGGATGGCCAACAGGCACATGAAAAGACGCTCAACGTCGCTCCTCATCAGGGAAATACAAATCCAAACCACACTCAGATATCACCTCACGCCAGAGTGGCCAAAATGAACAAATCAGGAGACTATAGGTGCTGGCGAGGATGTGGAGAAACGGGAACCCTCTTGCACTGTTGGTGGGAATGCAAACTGGTGCAGCCGCTCTGGAAAACAGTGTGGAGGTTCCTCAAAAAATTAAAAATAGAACTACCCTATGACCCAGCAATAGCACTGCTAGGAATTTACCCAAGGGATACAGGAGTACTGATGCATAGGGGCACTTGTACCCCAATGTTTATAGCAGCACTGTCAACAATAGCCAAATTGTGGAAAGAGCCTAAATGTCCATCAACTGATGAATGGATAAAGAAATTGTGGTTTATATACACAATGGAGTACTACGTGGCAATGAGAAAGAATGAAATATGGCCCTTTGTAGCAACATGGATGGAACTGGAGAGTGTGATGCTAAGTGAAATAAGCCATACAGAGAAAGACAGATACCATATGGTTTCACTCTTATGTGGATCCTGAGAAACTTAACAGAAACCCACGAGGGAGGGGAAGGAAAAAAAAAAAAAGAGGTTAGAGTGGGAGAGAGCCAAAGCATAAGAGACTCTTAAAAACTGAGAACAAACTGAGGGTTGATGGGGGGTGGGAGGGAGGGGAGGGTGGGTGATGGGCATTGAGGAGGGCACCTTTTGGGATGAGCACTGGGTGTTGTATGGAAACCAATTTGACAATAAACTTCATATATTGAAAAAAAATATTGAAGTCCTAAAAAAACACAAAATTATGACATCTAATAACATGCTTGGCAAAATTTGGATATTATTAGTGATATTTGAATTAGTGAACAACAAATCTAATGAATTAATAAATGTAATCAGCTTTTACCTTGAAAAAAGTGAATAAATTAAAAAAAATTAAAAATAAATAAATATGGGGTGTGTTGAAACTAAGTATCCACATATCAAGGAAAACTGATATTGATGAAAACTGCAAAAAGCTAACAGCAATGAAAGCCATAAATAATTGCTTTCTCTATACACCATAAATAATTGCTTTCTCTATACACTTATAATAATCACTGATTATTTTTTCATTGACTCAGGAGATATTTAATGCATTTCTCCTGCGTACAAAGCTCTGCAATTAAGTTAGCAAATTCAGTGACCTCAAAGACCTTATCATTCCTTTTTTTAAAAAAATTTTTTTTAACGTTTATTTATTTTTGAGACAGAGAGAGACAGAGCATGAACGGGGGAGGGTCAGAGAGAGGGAGACACAGAATCCGAAACAGGCTCCAGGCTCCGAGCTGTCAGCACAGAGCCCGATGCCGGGCTCGAACTCATGGACTGCGAGATCACGACCTGAGCCGAAGTCGGCCGCTCAACCGACTGAGCCACCCAGGCGCCCCAGACCTTATCATTCTTTATAGGTCAGGACTCTTCTGTTCCAGCCACAGATGTGGGGTTTCCATAGAACCAGCTGCAAGGCTGGACTGTCACACTCAGAAAAGGGGCAGAGACCACGGGAAGCTAGGCAGCCAGGACAGCCCCAACTGTGCCCCCCAACAGCGCCCCTGTTGCTTCCTGTGACTCCTGGAGGCTGCAGTTTAGACCGTGACCATGGGGTCCTGGCGTCTCATTGCCATTGCTGCCCTGGAGACTGGGTGTTGCTGCCACCGTCACCACCACCCGAGACGGTGTCGCTAATTATTTACCTTTCGATACAATGTGCCCGGAAGATGTGTTTCATTGGCTGGGCATTCAGGGACGCCTGGGTGGCTCAGTCGGCCAAGCGTCTGAGTCTTGATTTCAGCTCAGATCCTGATCTCACAGTTCTTGAGTTCCAGTCCATGTCGTGCTCTGTGCGGATAATGTGGAGCCTGCTTGGGATTCTCTCTCTCTCTCTCTCTCTCTCTGCCCCTCCCCCGCTCCCTCTCTCTCAAAAAAAATAAATAAATAAACTTTTAAAAATGTTAAAAATAGGGGCGCCTGGGTGGCTCATTCGTTTAAGCGTCCGACTTCGGCTCAGGTCATGATCTCGCCATCTGTGAGATGGATTCTGTGCCCCCCCCCTCTCTGCCCCTTCCCCGCTCATGCTCTGTCTCTCTCTATCTCTCAAAAATAAGCAAACGTTAAAAAAAAATTTTTTTTAATGTTAAAAGTAATGAGCATTCAAAGGAAGGAAAGATTACTTCTAGCTGGTGCAATAGAGAAAATTTGCTCCAAAAGATGATTTTTAAGGTGAATCTCGTGGGGTGCTATGGTTTGGATTTGGGAAGATGTACCGAAGAGCATCACAAGTGACGGGGTCGTGTGAGCAAACAAATATCGAGTCGGGGAGATGTGGAGGCAGGAAATGACAGGGTTTTATTCCAACAAGCATTTATTTCACATATGCTGTGTACCAGGCGCTCTGTTTGGCACTGGGGCTGAGATGTAAAAGGCACACTCTACCCCTCAGGTGTTCAGGCTGAAGGGAAGAGACCACGTGAAACTAAAATGCTTCTGCACAGAAAAGGTAACAATCAACAATGAAAAAGCAAATTGGAATGGGAGAAACTTTTTGTCATTTTTTTCTTTTTCTTTTTTTTTTCATTTTATTTATTTTAGAGAGAAAGAGTACGAGTAGGGGAGAGGGGTGGAGGGAGAGAGAGAAATTTTTTAATGTTTTTTTTTAATTTTTAAATGTTTTTTATTTTATTTTTGGGAGAGAGACAGAGAGACAGAGCACGAGTGGGGGAGGGGCAGAGAGAGAGGGAGACACAGAATCCAAAGCAGGCTCCAGGCTCTGAGCTGTCAGCACAGAGCCTGTCGCGGGGCTTGAACTCACAAACGGTGAGATCATGACCTGAGCCGAAGTCAGACGTTTGACTGAGCCACCCGTGTGCCCCTAGAGAGAGAATTTTAAGCAGGCTCCACGCTTAATGGGAAGCCCAGTGCAGGACCCGATCCCACGACCTCGGGATCATGACCTGAGCCAAAATCAAAAGTGGGACGCCACCTGGGCATCCTGAGAAAATATTTTCAAACTATCTGATAAGGGGTTAATATTCAAAATGTATAAGGAACTCCTTCAGGTCAATAGCCAAAAGAAAAGAAGAAAAGAAAAGAAAAGAAAAGAAAAGAAAAGAAAAGAAAAGAAAAGAAAAGAAAAGAAAAGAAAAAAGAAAGGAAGGAAGGAAGGACCAATTAAAAGGTGAGCAAAGGACTTAAATAAAGATTTCTCCAAAGAAGACACACAAATGACTAACAGGCGTATGAAAAGATGCTCAACATCACTAATCGTCGGGGAAATCACAACGAGGGATCACCTCACACCCATTAGGGTGACTATTAACAACCACAACAAAAGAGAACACACATTGGCAAAGGTATGGAGAAATTGGGACCCTTGTGCCCTGTTGGTGGGAACATAAAATGGTGCAGTCACTATAGAAAACAGTAAGAAAGTTCCTCAAAAACTGGAAACTAGAGCTACCTTATGATTCCACTTCTGGGTATATATCCAAAAGAACTGAAACCAGGATCTGGAAAAGATATCTGCACTCCCATGTTCACTGCAGAATTATTCACAGTAGCCAAGATGTGGAAACAATCTGATTTTTTTAATGTTTATTTGTTTTTGAGACACAGAGACAAAGAGCGTGAGTGGGGGAGGGGCAGAGAGAGCGAGGAAGACACAGAATCGGAAGCAGGCTCCAGACTCTGAGCTGTCAGCACAGAGCCCGACGCGGGGCTCGAACTCAGCTGAGCCGAAGTCGGACGCTCAACTGACTGAGCCACCCAGGTGCCCCGATGTGGGAACAATCTCATGTCCCTCAATGGATGAATGGATAAAGACAATGTGATACAAACATACAATGGAATATTATTCAGCCCTAAAGAAGAATTGAACCGTGCCATAGGTGACAACATGGATGAACCTGGAGAACATGATGTGAAGTGAAAAAAAGCCAGTCACAGAAGGACAATATTGCATAATTCTGCTTGTATGAAGTATCTAAAATAGTCAAACACGTAGAAGCAGAGAGTAGAACGGTGGTTTTCAGGGGCTGGGGGAAGGGGGAAATGGGGAATTGGTGCCCAATGAGTATAAAGTTTCAGTTATACCGTACGATTAAGTTATAGAGAACTGTTGGGGCGCCTGGGTGGCTCAGTGGGTTAAGCATCCGACTTTGGCTCAGGTCACGGTCTTGCAGTTCGTGAGTTCGAGCCCCACGTTGGGCTCTGTGCTGACAGCTCAGAGCCTGGAGTCTGCTTCAGATTCTGTGTCTCTCTCCCTCTGCCCCTCCCCCACTTGCACTCTGTCTTTCTGTCTCTCTCAAAAATAAATAAACATTTAAAAAAAATTTTAAAAATGGGCTCCTGGGTGGCTCCGTCGGTTAAGCGTCCGACTTCGGCTCAGGTCATGATCTCACCGTTCGTGAGTTCGAGCCCCGCGTCGGGTTCTGGGCTGACCGCTCACAGCCCGGAGCCCGCTTCAGAGTCTGTGTCTCCCTCTCCCTCTTTCTCTCTGCCCCTCCCCCGTTTGCACTCTGTCTCTGTCTCTCACTCAAACATAAATAGACAGTAAAAGCTTTCTCAAGTTTGTAAAAAAACAAACTTTTTGTATTTTGTATTTGTATTTTGTTTTTTTTACAAACAAAATAAAAATAAAAAAGTTCTAGAGATCTGCCGTGCGACGTAAGACCTATGGTTAAAATTGCTGTATTGTTAAAATTTTGTTAAGAGGGTAGATTTCATTACCACAGAGAAAAAACAATTTTAACCTCCTCTTCTTACAAAGGCAATAGTCATATTGGATTAGGGCCCACCCATATGACTTCATTTTACCCTACGTACCTTTTTAAAGGCCCGACCTGCACATACAGTCACATTCAGTGTGTGAATTTGCAGGGCGGGTGCACGAGTTGGCCCCACACAAGCATCCCCAAAGGCATGGAGGCGAAAATTACATTTTCTCCTCAGGCAACTGCCGGAAATTATGGGGAAAGAGAAGACAAGATGAGATGGTTCCTCTCTGTTCCCCATGGGCTCCCACCCTCTAGCAGGCTAGTCTGGCTTTGCCCACATGGCGGTGGTGGTAAGGGTTCCCGCAACAAGACTGGAAGCCCACAGGTTCCCTTGAGGCTCACACCGGACATTCACACAATTGTTGGCTTCAGTTGCACATCAGGTCTCAAGGCCAACCCAGAGTCAAGGACCGGAGAGAGAGATTCCATCTCATGGTGGAAGGAGCTGCGATCACTTGTGGCCACTTCTACGAGTCACCACACCAGCTGGGAGACAGATAGCTTTTTGTAACTCAGAAGGAGATAAATGAGGGGCGCCTGGGTGGCTCAGTCAGTTGAGCATGCGACTCCTGATTTCGGCTCAAGTTGTGATCTCAGGATCATGGGATTGAGCCCCACATCAGGCTCCGTGCCGAGTGTGGAGCCTGCTTAAGATTTTCTTCCACTTCCTCTACCCCTCTACCCCACTTGCGCTCTCTATCTCTAAAAGAAAAAAGAGAGGGAAAAGAATGATAAGAACCAAACAAAAGTCATGAGCATGAGGATGAGCGAGAGACTGACTTAGGACAAGGGATCTGGGACTTGGTGTTTGCATGGTCCTCTGGCCGTGGCTTCGGAAATGAAGCGATTGGTGGCATCATTTGGAAGGCGAGTATGGTTTGGATCAACCCCCCACTGCAGTTCTAAATTCTTGCTCTTTGCACACACAGTCTTTATGGTTTGCCGTCCGCACGAAACATGGCTATCTGCTCGTGAACGAAATAAAATAACAGAAATGTTGGAAAGCTGGGTAGTAGTTTTCTGTTACTCCAGCAAAAGATAACTTCAACTGTGCCTTTAAGTAGCAGAGAACTAGAGAAGAGGCATGATTTCCCTCAAATGCCTACCCCCTGTTCCTTCGCTTGCCCCCCTGTGTCTGGCTCCTTCTCATGGTCCCAGCCTCAGTTTACATGTCATTCTCGTGAAGAGACCTTCCCTGAAGGCCCTACCTAAATGCTACTCGTGTTCTACACCTGCCAGCTACTTTCTATTACCGTGCCTTGTTTAATTCTGTGTCGGCAATGTTCACAATCTGTTGCTTTCTTGGTTTGGCTTATTTATGTGTTCTGTTTCTTCCATTACCATAAGCTGCCAGGTTTGAGATCAGGCATATTGTCACTTTTTCTTCTCACATAGAGCCTGGCACATTCGAGGTGCTCAATATACATTCATTGAATGAAAATATGCTATTATCTCCATGGCCGGAGGTGTTCCTTAAGTGTTGTGTGTGGGTTTTTTTAATGTTTATTTATTTTTGAGAGAGAGAGAGACTGCATGTACATGTGAGCGGGGAAGGGACAGAGAGGGGGGAGACAGAAGATCCCAAGGGGTCTCTGTGCTAACAGCAGAAAACCCAATGAGGGGCTCAAACCCATGAACCACGAGATCATACATGAGCCAAGGTCGGTCACTTAGCAGACTGAGCCACCCAGGCGCCCCAGGTGTTCTTTTTTTAGTTCTGTAATATGAGTTTAGAAACACCTATTGGGGGCACCTGGGTGGCTCAGTTGGTTACGTGCCCGACTCTTGGTTTGGGCTCAGGTCACGATCTCGCCGTTTGTGGGTTTGAGCCTCGCGTTGGGCTCCATGCTGACAGTGCAGAGCCTGCTTGGGATTCTCTCTCTCCCTCTCTCTCTGCCCCTCCCCTGCTCACTCTCTCTGTCTCTCTCTCTCTCAAAAATAAATAAATAAACTTTGAAAAAAACACCTATTGAAACGTACAGGGAAGCTTTTGATAATGAAGATGTGAGTAAACACTGGAGTGATTGACTAATACGGTATTTACTGAGTTACTATGCCTTTGTATGTGTTAACTCATCTAGGAGACAGGGAAGTAGGTGCTATCATTATCCCCATTTCACAGATGAGGACAGTGAGGCACAAAGCAAGTAAGTAATTTGTCTAGGGTCACAGAGATAGTTCATGATGGAACCCAGACTTCAATTCAGGTGGTTTAGCATTAAAACGTGTGCTCTTAACCACTATATCATTGCTTCTTTAAGAAAAGTCTACTAGTCCCTTTTAAAAAGCCCGCTATGGGGGCGCCTGGGTGGCTCAGTCGGTTAAACTGAGTCCGACTTTCAGCTCAGGTCACAATCTCGCGGTCTGTGAGTTCGAGCCCCACGTCGGGCTCTGGGCTGATGGCTCAGAGCCTGGAGCCTGCTTCCGATTCTGTGTCTCCCTCTCTCTCTGCCCCTCCCCCGTTCATGCTCTGTCTCTCTCTCTCTGTCTCAAAAATAAATAAACGTTAAAAAAAAATTAAAAAGCCTGCTATGAGGGTGCGTGGGTGGCTCAGTCGGTTAATTATCTGACTTCGGCTCAGGTCACGTTTGTGTGTTCGAGCCCCATGTCGGGCTCTGTGCTGACAGCTCAGAGCCTGGAGCCTGCTTCAGATTCCGTGTCTCTCTCTCTCTCTGCCCCTTCCCTGCTCATGCTCTGTGTGTGTGTGTGTGTGTCTCGCAAAAATAAATAAACCTATTTTTTTTAATTTTAAAACATTAAAAGGCCTGCTATCTATTTGTCTAGTATAGGTCTGCTTAGAGACCGGAGCTGAATAAATATTCTATGAAGTTCCCTCCCAGCCCTATGAATTAGTAAATGTACTGCCATCTGAAATGCATCTTAACTTTAGTTCTTGTTTCTTTATATGGATAGCCAACTTGAACCAAGCAGTGAGAGTCAAAGCTCCAAAAATTTGGCTACACTATCAAACCAAATGTTTGAACCAGTCAAAGCAGTGTTCTTGAAATATGCTACATTGGATATGACACCAAAGGCACAAGCAATAAAAGCAAAAATGAACACATGGGACTACATCACACTAAAAAGCTTCTGCCCAGCACAAGAAACAATCAACAAAATGAAAAGACAACCTGCGGGATGGGAGAAAATGCTTGTAAACCATTGATCGTATAAGGAATTAATATCCAAAATGTATGAGGAACTCCTACGACTGAATAGCAAAAAAAAAAAAAAAAAAAAAGACTCTGATTTTAAAATGGGCAGAGGACCTGAATAGACAGTTTTCCAAAGAAGACATACACATGGCCAACAGGTATGTGAAAAGGTGCTCAACATCACTCATCATGAGGGAAATGAAAATCAAAACCACAGTGAGATATCACCTGATACCTGTTTGAATGGCTAGTACCAAAAAGACAAGGGGCGCCTGGGTGGCTCAGTTGGTTAAGCATCCAATTTCAGCTCAGGTCATGAGCTCACGGTTCATGGGCCCCACATTGGGCTCTGTGCTGACAGCTCAGAACCTGGAGTCTGCTTCGGAGTCTGTGTGTGTGTGTGTGTGTGTGTGTGTGTGTGTGTCTCTGTCCCTCCCCCGCTCAGGCTCTGTCTCTCTGTCTCTCTCTCTCAAAAAGTAAATAAACATTAAAAAAAAAAGATCAGGAATATTGTCTCTTTTTCTTCTCACATAGAGCCTGGCACATTCGAGATGCTCAATATATGTTCATTGAATGAAAACATGCTATTATCTCCATGGCCGGAGATGTTCCTTAGGTGTTGTGTTGTTTGTGTTTTTTTTATGTTTATTTATTTTTGAGAGAGAGAGAGACTTCAAAAAAAAAAAGACAAGAAATAACAAGTGTTGGCAGGGATGTGGAGAAAAGGGACCACTCGTGCACTTCTGGGGCGGGGGTGTGGAATGTAAATTGGTGCAGCCACTGTGGACAACAGCATGGAGGTTCCTCAAAAACTTAGAAAATGGAGCCGCCATATGATCCAACAATTCCACTTCTAGGTATACATTCCAAGGAGATGAAATCAGAATCTCAGAGATATTTACACTCCTATGTTCATTGCAATCCACAATAGGCAGGATATGGAAGCAACCTAACATCTGTCAAAGGATGAACGGGTTATAAGAGTAACACATTTGGGGAATCTAATGTACAGTACAGTAGTTATAGTTAATACTGTATCATATATTTGATAGTTGCTAAGAGAATAGATCTTGGGGCACCTGGATGGCTCAGTCTGTTGAGCGTCTGACTTCGGCTCAGGTCATGATCTCGCGGTTTGTGAGTTCCAGCCCCACGTCGGGCTCTGGGCTGACCGCTCGGAGCCTGGAGCCTGCTTCAGATTCTGTGTCTCCCTCTCTCTCTGTCCCTCCCCTGCTGTTCTCTGTCTCTCTGTCTCTCTCTCAAAGATAAATAAACATTAAAAAAAAAGAAAAGAGAATAGATCCTTTTTTTCTTTTGTTTATTTTATTATTATTATTTTTTAATATGAAATGTATTGTCAAATTGGTTTCCATACAACACCGAATGCTCATCCCAAACAGGTGCCTTCCTCCGTACCCATCACCCACCCTCTCCTCCCTCCCACCCCCCATCAACCCTCAGTTTATTCTCAGTTTTTAAGAGTCTCTTATGGTTTCGTTCCCTCCCTCTCTAACTTTTTTCCTACCATGGGGGAGGAGAATATATCTTAAATGTTCTCACCACACATACAAAATTATAATTATGTGAGGTGATGAAGGAGTTGACTGAGCTTACCGGGGTAATCATTTTGCAATACATACGTGCATCAACTTGTTGTGTTATACGCCTCAAACTTACACGGTGTTATTTGTCAGGTATATCTCAATAAAGCTGGGGAAGGGGGGGAAGGTAGATTGTTAATCGAGGCACTATCCTACAATCCGATTCGTTTTTAAAAAGAAATCTGCTACAAACTATCAGCGAAAGTAAGCTGATTTTCTTAATTCTCTTAAAGGTACAGATCCTTCGATAGGTAAATAAAGATGTTTATTCCTTTCAAGAAACAAGCCTTATCAGATGGGCCCTTATCAGTTATCTCTTACCATATAACAAACCATCCAAAACTTGGTGCCTTAAAATGAACATTTACTTAGTATAGGTACACCTGGCAGATATCATGTGAGTGTGAAATAAGCCGGTCACTAAAAGACAAATATTGTAGGATTCCACTTCACATGATGCGTCTAAAATAGTCAAATTCATAGAAACAGAAAATAGAAGGGTGGTTGTCCGGGGCTGGGAAGAGGGGGAAGTGGGGAGTTGTTTAATGGGTACCGATGGGGGGCTCGAACCCACGAACACGAGGTCATGACCTGAGCCGAAGTCGGATGCTCAACTGACTAAGCCACCCAGGTGCCCCAAAGGGTCATTATTATTTCTTTCTCACAGTTCTGGGGGGCCGGAATTCAACTGGGTGGTTCTGGTAGTGTGGCTTGGGATGGCTATGTAGCTATGTTCATCTGCGACCTTTGACCTCTAAGGGCGGCTGAGGCTGAAAGTTCTAAGACAGCCTCTAACCCTTCAGTCTTATAGCCTGGATTTCTTTATGGCGTGGCCCGCTCTACCTGTCTTTCCCACCGAATGCAGCTAGAAATCAGGGGTCGACTGCATGGGGCAGTTATTTCAAGAATCAAAAAAGTAAATGAGAGTAGGCACTTTGGGAAAAGGCCAGAACTCAAAGCATCACGGAACCAATGGTGAGTGTACTATTTTGTTTTTTTCCTTTCTCTGCCGTCCCCTGTCCCGAATTTTCAATGCAGCCCAAAACCCATCAGCGGGCTTCAGCACTGACAAAGAGAGCTTCAAAAGAAGTCTAGTTGAGGGGCGCCTGGGTGGCGCAGTCCGTTAAGCGTCCGACCTCAGCCAGGTCACGATCTCGCGGTCCGTGAGTTCGAGCCCCGCGTCGGGCTCTGGGCTGATGGCTCAGAGCCTGAAGCCTGTTTCCGATTCTGTGTCTCCCTCTCTCTCTGCCCCTCCCCCGTTCATGCTCTGTCTCTCTCTGTCCCAAAAATAAATAAACGTCGGAAAGAAAAATTAAAAAAAAAAAAGAAGTCTAGTTGAGGCTGGAGGGGTGGGAAAGGAGTCTTCTGAAACTCAAAGAACGGAAATCTTCAGTTATGTTTTTCTTTCGCTTTCTTGGTTCTTTTATACCTGGCCTAAAAGCAATGGGTGATGGCAGTAATAAGGCCTCTACGTTTCACTTGAAAGAAAACAATATGTTGATTCCAAGTAGTGTGGTGAAAGTGAGCATTCTTATCTTGTTTCTGATCTTAGGGGGGGAAGCATTTAGACTTTCACCGGTAGGCGTGATGTTGGCTAGAGGCTGTGGCACGCACGCGTGCGCATGTGCGTGTGTGTGTGTGTGTGTGTGTGTGCCCTTTGTCAGATTGTGGAAGTTGCTTGTCTTCCCCGATTTGCAAAGAGTCGTGTGTTGTTGTTATTCTTTAATGAGAAGATGTTGGATTTTGTCAAAAGATTTCCTGCATAAATTGAAATCATCACGTGGTTTTGGTCTTCTTTTAATATGGTAGAATTCACCGGTCGATTTTGAATATCGAATCAGCTTTGCGTTCCCAGGATACATCCCGTGTGCTCATGGTATATTATTCATCATGGTATCTACAAATAGGGACGGTACTGGAAGTCCTGCCAATGCGGTAGGCAAGATAAATATTTAAAAGGATACAGATTGCAAAGAAAGAAATAAAACACTTGCTATTTATAGACAACATGATAGTTGTCTCCATAGAAAATCCCCAAGACTCCATAAAGTGACTTATAACTCATCACTGAGTTTAGCAAAGTCACTGAATACAAGGACACCACACAGAAACTTTTTAAAAACGAATTCTATTACACTAGTAATAAACAATCGCAAATAGAAGTTGAAAAAACAGTACCCTGCATCATTCACCATGAAAAGTGGGATTTACCCCCTGGCTGCCAAGATGCTTCGACATACACATATGAATAAATGTGATACACTGCACTCACGGAATGAAAAATAAAAATCACGTGGTCATTTCAACAGCTACAGGAAAAGCATTTGACAAAATACAACATCCTTTCACGATAAAAAATTCTCAACAAATTGGGTGTAGGAACATACCTCGACACAACAAAGACCACGTCTGACAAGCCCACAGCCAACATCAAACTCAATGATGAAAGTATATGAAAGCTTTTCCTCGAAGATCAGGAACAAGACCAGAGTAGCCACTCTCACCACTCCCATTCAGCATAGTACTGGAAATCCTGGCTAGAGCAATCAGGCAAGAAAAAGAAATGAAAGGCACCCAAAGAGGAAGAAGTAAAATTGTCTTTGTTTGCAGATGGTATGACCTTAGACGTACAAAACCCTAAAGACGCCACCAAAAACTGCTAGAAGTAAAAACGAATTCAGGAAAATTGCGGGACACAAAATCAACATACAGAAGCCTGTTGCATTTCTCTACTCTAACAACAAAACAGTTATAAACGGAATAAGGAAAATAATCCCACTTACCATAGCATCAAAAACAATAGAAGACTTAGGGGATAAATCTCACCGTATTTTTTTGAACACTACATAAATAGGAAAAAAAAATCCTAAAATTTGCGTGGAGCCAAAAGGACCCCGAATGGCCAAAGCAGTCCTGGGAAAGAAGGACAAAGTGGGAGGCATCGCACTCCCTGTGTGCAAACTCTACCACAAGGCTAAAGTACAAAACGGTATGGTAGTGGCATGAAAGCAGGCATGTACAACAATGACACACGATCGAGAGCCCGGAAATAAACCTCCACATATACAGTCAACTAATATTTGACAAGGGAGCCAAGAATACTCGACGAGGAAATGATCATCTCTTCGAGAAATGGTGCTGGCTTCAGCAACAGTTTCCTGGATATGGCAGCAAACACACAAGCAACAAAAGCAAAAGTCAACAAGTGGGACTACATCACACTAAAAAGCTTCTGCCCAGCAAAAGAAACAACCAGTAAAATGAAAGGCGACCTGCGGAGTAGGAGAAAATATTGGCAAATCATATCTCTGATAAAGGGTAAACATCCAAAAAACCATAAAGAGCTCATACAACCCAATAGCAAAAAAAAATTAAAAACCCAATTTAAGAAACATGGGCAGGGGAACCGAATAGACAGTTTTCCAGAGAAGACATCCACATGGCCAACAAGGACATGAAAAGATGCTCAGCATCACTCATCACCAGGGAAAACCACAATGAAATATCCCCTGACGCCCGTTTGAATGGCTATCATCAAAGAAAGAACTGTTGGCAAAGATTTGGAGAAAAGGCAATCCTAGTGCACTGTTGGTGGGAATGTAAATTGGTGCAGTCACTATGAGGGTGCCTGCAGGCTCGGTTGGTTGAGCATCTGACTCTTGATTTCTGCTCGGTAGTGTGGGGAAAATGAACATTCATGATCCCAGGGCCGTGGGATCGAACCCCGCGTCGGGCTCTGTGCTGATGGCTCAGAGCCTGGAGCCTGCTTTGGATTCTGTGTCTTCCTCTCTCTCTCTGCCCCTCACCTGCTTGCGCTCTGTCTCTCTCTCTCTCTCTCTCTCTCTCTCTCTCAAATATAAACATTGAAAAATAAAAAGATTCTCTCTCTCTCTGCCCCTCTCCCCCACTCTCTCTAAAAAAATAATAAATAAAATAAAATAAAATAAAATAAAATAAAATAAAATAAATCGGTGCAGCCACTATGGAAACAGTATGGAGCTTCCTCCAAAAATTAAATTAAAAATAGAACTACCATATGATCCAGCAATCCCATTTCTGGGTATATATACAAAAGAATTGAATTTCAGATCTCCTACGTTGCATTGCATTCGGATCTCCTACGTTCATTGCATTACAATAACCAAGATACGGAAACAACTTAAATTTCTGTCAGTGAATGAATGGATAAAGATGTGGTGTGTGTGTGTGTACATATATGTATGTGTATATATGTATATATATGTATGTATACATACACACACACACACTGGAATTATTATTATTATTCCTTCTGAGAAAGAAGGAACTCCTACAATTTACAACTTGGATGAACGTTGAAGGAACTGATGTTAAAGTCTTCAGAACCAGGAATATTGAGAGTGGATAAGGTTGATGTCCCAGCTCAAGCAATCAGGCCGGAAGGGCCAAATTCTTTCTTCCTTCACTTTTTTGTTCAATTTAGGCCCTCGGTGGGTTGGATGATGCCCGACCACAGAGGGAAGGGCAAACCACTTAACTGACTTCACGGGTTTCATTGCTGATTTCATGCAGAAATGTCCTCCCGGACACGCCAAGAATTAATGTTGAGCCAAGTATCTGAGCACCCCATGATCCAGTGTAATCAATGTATGCAATTCACCATCACGCGCATTCGCAAATTTTTTGATTCTCCTTCCATCAAGAAGTGTGGCCGGGGGCACCTGGGTGGCTCAGCTCGTTGAGCATCTGACTCTTGATCTCGGCGCAGGTCACGATCTCATAGTTTCGTGAGTTCAAGCCCCGCGTCAGGCTCGGCTCTCACAGTGCGGAGCCTGCTTGCAATTATCTCTCTCCTCTCTCTCTCTCTCTCTCTCTCTGCCCCTCTCCTGCTCTCTCACTCTCTCTCCATGACTCTCAAAATAAAATAAATAAACATTAAAAAAAAAAAAGAAGTATGGCCTATGTCCCCTTTCTTGAAACTGGCATGGCTTGCGATTCACTTGTAACCAATTGAATGAGGCAAAAGTTATAGTGCGCATTTCTGAAGCCAGGTCAGAAGATGGAGTGCCACTTCTGCCTTTTGCTCCCTGGGACGTTCATGTTAAGGCTCTGACTCACCTTGTAAAAAGGCAGACTATCCCGAGGCCACCATGCTGTGAGGCAGCCCCGGTCGCGTAGAAAGGTCACATAGTGAGTTTCTGGTCAACCCCCTCCCCTGACCAGCCAACAGCCAGACAGGCGCGTGAATGGTGATGCCTCCCTATGATTCCAGCCCAGTCTCCCCAGCCGAGGCCCTAGACATGGTACAGCAGAGAGAAAAATGACTCTCGCTGTGCTCTGTCCCGATTCCTGACCTATAAAACTAGTGGGCATGATGAAATGGTTATGATAAGCCACTCAGTCTTAGGGGTAATTTGTTACCAAGCGGTGGTAACCAGAATACATGACTTAACAAAGCTGAGTGTGATTAAGTTCTCAGCACGGGCTGTGCACTCTTACCGAATATGTTGCTCTGCCTCTTTGGGCTCTGCGGGAACCTGGAAATGGCCTAGAGAAATTCTCCCTTTTGGAGAACGGGAAAGGGGAATTTCTGGATCAGAAGCCCGATTTTGAAACGTCCGACTCTTGATTTCAGCTCAGGTCATGATCTCATGGTTCATGGGTTCGAGCACCACACTGGGTCACACTGGCAGTGCAGAGCCTGCTTGGGATTCTCTCTCTCTCAGTTAAAAATCCAAGAGTGAAGGGGCGCCTGGGTGGCTCGGTCTGGCTAAACGTCCTACATCGGCTCAGGTCGTGATCTCATGGTTTGAGCCTCACATGAGACTCTGTGCTGACAGCTCAGAGCCTGGAGCCTGCCTCGGATTCTGTGTCTCCCTCTCCCTCTGCCCCTCCCCCACTTGTGCGCTGCCTCTCTCTCTCTCTCTCTCTCAAAAATAAATAAACATTAAAAAATGCCAAGAGTGAAGATGTCTCCGGGGAGGCATCGGTCATCAACCACACAGGTTTAGTTTCTGATCCTAAATACTGTGTGAATGTTTTACAATTTAATCTGGTTGCCATTAGGTTCTTGTTTATTTTTGTAGCGACTGAGCATAAAATACGGGTTGGTCCAGTTGTGTTAGTCATAAAATATATCAAGTGATCTTAGTTAAATAGTTTCTAAAGTTCAGAATTTTCTCCCTGTATAAGATAAATTCCTTTAGTTAATATTTTCAGATACACTCAAATGACCAGTGCCTATCAGTGTTTGAGAAATCTAAATTCAGGAAGTTCTCTTGTTTTCAGAGCAGCTAAGATACTTGATATTGTTAACAAACAGAAGAAGTGAGAAATTCCACGTTAGGTTTTAATTAGAACGGACTCGGTGAATAGAAGGAACTGAAAACCCCATTTCCAGAATGTCAGAATGGACCCAATGTAACAAGCATTACCTCTTGAAATGTCAGCCAAATCTTCCTGGTGTTCAACATGGCTACTATTCTCTGGACTGGACTTAAGAAAATTTCTACCTTATAACCCAGAATGTCTCCCCAGCTATTGTAAGCAGGTACTTTAGGGAAATTGTCAGGTCAGCTACAAGAAGCACCCTGGAAGGTTTCCACCTGACCTCTGAAAAGTTTCGGGAGGCAGCAAACTCCACACTCACATCAACTGTTTTTCTTCTAAACCTGGAAACCATCAGGATGTTTTACAAAACCTGAAACCTGTATGTTGCAAACAGTGTCTTTTCCTCCTTAATGCCTTCAGTGATCTTCTCAAGAATGCATGCGGTGGCAAGACAAATCAGAAGAGGCAAAACCTCAAAGAGGTATTCCCCATCGCTTCAGTCACTGGGGGACATTTGTTCTTGAGGTCATAGGGCTAGGAAAATGAACAGAGAAAATACGCGTTGGGGGCTTGAAGTGTCGGGAACTCTTTATCATCGGAGGGGCAACTAAAGCCAAGAGAGATAGCTAACCTGCCCAACTCTGAGCACAGGCACCTTTAATTATGGAGACATCCTGCTTCTCAGAGCGGAGCGTAGAAACAGTAGGAAACACTTGAATACATAAGTGACCACCTATCACATCCGGAGAAAAACAGAGGAAGCAAGTAGATCGTGAGCTGTCGCTTTGCCTCTTTCGACTTCCATTTCTGCCACCTGCCCACCAAGTCTATCATGTGTCCCTTTACTCCGTGTTAACCCTGCTTTTCCTCCATGTAGCCCACCCGATTACTTTTAAGCCAGAGACCCACCTGCCGCCATACTGGTTGCTAGGAGGACCTGACAAGGTAAGGTATTGCCGCAGTAGAACTGTGTAAATTGCAAAGTGCGATTTAAATGTGAAACGTTATTGGGGCACCTGGGTGGCTCAGTTGGTTACGCATCCAACTCTTGGTTTTGGCTCAGGTCATGGTCTCACGGTTCATGAGATCAAGCCGCATGTCAGGCTCTGCACTGTCAGCACAGAGCTTGCTTATGATTCTCTCTCTCCCCGTCTCTCTGCCCCTCCCCCACTGGCGTGTGTGCGTGTGTGTGCACGCGCTCTCTCTCTCTCTCTCTCAGAATAAATACACATTTAAAAAAGTTAAAAGAAAGTGAAACATTATTATTTTCTACGCTAACCTGATGTCAACATCCTGTCCCACCCTGCCTGGAATGGTCTACGTCTCCTTAAGAATCAGAAGATGGAACCTTATTTACCGTCTTTACCATTTTTAAGTATACAGTCCAGTAATGCTAAGTATATTCCCATT
This sequence comes from Lynx rufus, assembly GCF_022079265.1. NCBI lineage: Eukaryota > Metazoa > Chordata > Mammalia > Carnivora > Felidae > Lynx > Lynx rufus. Next base: position 40,748,922 of record NW_025814828.1, read on the forward strand.
GTTGTGCAACCAACCTCCAGAACTTTTGCATCTTGCAAAACTGAAATTCTATACCTGTTAAACGACAACTTCGCATTCCTCGCTCCCCTTAGCCCCTGGCAACTACCACTCTACTTTCTGCCTCTATGAATTTGACCATTCTAGATACCTCATGTAAAGTAGTCATATAATATTTGTCTTTTTGTGACTGGCCTATTTCACTTAGCATACTGTCCTCCAGGGTCATCCGTGTTGTAACATGTGCCAGAATTCCCTTCCTTTATTATTATTTTTTAAATGTTTATTTATTTTTGAGAGACAGAGTGTGAGCAGGGGAGGGGCAGAGAGAAGGAGACACAGAATCCGAAGAGGCTCCAGGCTCTGAGCTGTCAGCACAGTCTCACGCGGGACTTGAACTCACGAACCGTGAGACCATGACCTGAGCCAAAGTCGGATGCTTCACCGACTGAGCCGCCCAGGCACCCCAAGAATTCCCTTCTTTTTTAAAGCTGAATAATATTCTACTGTGTGGATTTACTGTACTTTGTTTATCCATTTATCCATTGAGGGACATTTGGGTTGCTTCCACTTAGAGCATTTCATTTTTTTTTATTTAAAAAAAATAATGTTTATTTATTCTTGAGAGAGACAGAGTGCGAGCAGAAGAGGGGCTAAGAGAGAGGGAGACACAGAATCCGAAGCAGACTCCAAGCTCCGAGCTGTCAGCTCGATGTGGGGCTCGAACTCATGAACCGAGAGATCATGACCTGAGAGGAAGTTGGATGCTTACCAGACTGAGCCACCCAGGTGCCAGTCTTAGAGCATTTTAAAATCAGTGCCACCACCAGGTCACACAAAAAGCAATGACCCCCACCCTCTCTGACCTGCTTCCTGCTCTCCGCTTTCATCGGTGTGTCAGAGGCTGACCCTCGCCTGCTCTTTCTCCTACTCCTTGACTCCTGTGCCTCCCTTGCTCTCTTAGTCTTGCAGGCTAAGACAACCGAGGGCTCTGGGCCCTTCAATGTATTTGTTCTTTATTTTTAAATACTCATCGAGGTGTAATTGACACAGAACATTGTGTAATTGACATAGAACATTGTGTAAGTTTCAGGCGTAGAACATGTAGATGTGACACATTTATGTATTGCAATATGATCACCGCCATAGTGTTAGTTAACCCCTCCATCCCATCACATAATTATCCTTTCTCTTTTGTGGCAAGAACAATTAGGATCTAGTCTTGTAGCAACTTTGAAGTGAATAATACAGTATTGTGGAATATAATTGCTATGTGGGCCCTTCGTTTTAGATGCCAGACTATATCCCTGGAAGACTCTGGCACTGTTTTTTTTTTCTTTTTTTTCTGATGGGAAATGCCTCATATCCTCTATCAATTCTCCGTAGATGCTGGTTCCTAGACCCAAAGGTCCAAGGAGGGACTTTGCAGGTGGGTAAATTCTCCTGACGTGGCCCCCTGCTGCCATCTGCCGGCTGTGGTCATCAATGCTTCTATGGGCCCGTTTTCTGTTCAAAGGCTTTAGCCCTTTCCATCCCATCATCTATCCTGGGATAAGACTTTCAACTACTTAACTTTTTTCCTTCCCATATTTTCACTCTGTCCTGTTTTTTTTATTTTTTTTAATTTTTAACGTTTATTTATTTTTATTTTATTTTAAAAAATTTTTTTAACATTTATTTTTGAGAGAGAGAGAGAGAGCACAAGCAGGGGAGGGGCAGAGTGAGGAGGGAGATACAGAATCCGAAGCAGACTCCAGGCTCCGAGCTGTCAGCACAGAGCCTGACGTGGGGCTCAAACCCATGAACCATGAGATCACGCCCCATTCACTCTGTCCCATTTTTAAAAGAAAGATCTTTTAGGGGCGCCTGGGTGGCTCAGTCAGCTGAGCGTCCAACTTCGGCCCAGGTCATGATCTCGCGGTTGGTGGGTTTGAGCCCCGCATCGGGTTTTGGTGCTGACAACTTAGAGCCTGGAGCCTGTTTCAGATTCTGTGTCTCCCTCTCTCTCTGCCCCTGCCCCACTCACACTCTGTCTCTCTCTATTGCAAAAATAAACAGTAAATAAAAAATTTAAAAAAAGAAAGACCTTTTAGTTAATCTGTGTGCAGGTTACACATAGTCTCATCTGCCTTGTCTGAATAAAGAGAAGAAAAATCTCTCCAAATTTGGGCACTTCATTTTACCAAGGGACCAAAGAAAAGTCCCAAAATGTATATCAGTTCTCCTTTTCTCCCTGGAAGCAGTTATATTACATTCACATAAGTTGAATTGTGGATAGTATATAAAATACCAAGTACCAAGTATTCTTTGATACTCATAAAATGTTCAAAAGTGTTTTGAAAGCATTCCAACATAAAACAAGATTATGTATTGTTAACACAGACATAAAAACGAAAACTATACAAACACAACAAAAATTACTTTACAGACTCCTGGGCCATTTTGAAGTAAGGTGAGCCAAGAACGGAGAGTAGATTTTGTGTTTACAGACAAAACTAATTTGTTGGGCAAAACTGAAAACACATAAATGTCCAAGCCCAGGCAGGCATTAGAGGTAAGGGATTAAAATCAAATGATGCTGACTACATCCTTATACATTGTAAAATGTTTCTTTTGCCTCCCCTGCACTGTCCTGCTTGCCTGCTTTATCTTCCCCACTTCACATAGGACTTGTGCCCAGCACATGTACACAACAGGGGTGGTCAGTGGCCCACGGTTTTGTTTTTTTTTTTTTTAATGTTTCTTTATTTTTGAGAGACGCGGGGAGGAGCAGAGAGAGAGGGAGACACAGAATCTGAGGCAGGCTCCAGGCTGTCAGCCCAGAGCCTGACGCAGGGCTTAAACTCACAAACCTCAGGATCATGACCTGAGCCGAGGTCAGACGCTTAACCAAGTGCGCCACCTAGGCGCCCCTCTGGGGCGCATATTTTTAAGGGTGGTGTATGAGTTGGGAAAAGAGAGGAGTGTCAAAGTTGATGGGAGGGTGCGAGTAATGTTCTGGAAATTCAGCCTCGGGAAACATAGTAGCTTTCTTGTGATTAGGGAGAAGGAATCGGATCATTCTGGAATCTGAGGAGCACCGAAGGAAGAAGCCAGATTTCAGGTGGTGATGATTTCAGAATTTGCCACGATACTGAAGGGGCTATCTGAACGAACGGTGGCAATCCGTGGTGACGGAAGGTCTTCTAGGGATCCGTCTTGGAGCTGCATTTTACCAGTTAACCTAAAACTGAGAAAGCGTCGGTCACAGTTCGAAAAAAAATGGGAGGAGCTGAGGAAATTTATGAGGGGGCGGGGCTTCAATTATTTTCCTTGATCACTGCATCTTGCCGCGTTCTGCTCTGGTCAGAGGTAGAGAGGTGAGAAATTGGACTCTGTTCAATTTCAAGGGGGACAGTGGAATGTCCGTGGCTGTGCGGAGACCAGTCTCCTAGCTACGTTGAGCTAAAGAAACAAGTGAAAATTACTTAACATTTCTGTTGCCTGAAGCCTATGCCCTCTGCTGGAACTCTGGAGCCGCGCTAAGGTTGGGTTGGATGAGGGGAGTCAACCTACAGACATCGTCCTGAAAGGTGAAGAAAGGATTGAAGGTCTTTAGTCAGTGTTATCATGAAAATGCCATCCGAGCTTTGATACTTCCAGGCGGAGGGGCCAGGCGGATCAGCCCACGCCTTGTCAGGTAAGCTTGCTCTTGTCATAGAAGTCCGGTGAAGGGAATGTTTGGTTGTTTCCACTGACAAGTGTCGCTGCCAGCAGAGGAAAACGTCTGCTAGAAGGCCGAGTCAGTGGGAAAGGTCTCAGGAAATACTGTCAAATCCTAACACAATGAACACGATTATTAATTAAATTCGGTATCACAAAAAATCCAATCCCTGGTCAATGACTTACCAGTGGCTTTGAGCCCTTGTTATGTACTGTGCTTTAGCATAAAGCGTCTCTTTTAACCTTCCCAACAATCCTATGAAACCTGTAGCATCCTATCCCACCTGTATCATCATCATCATTGTCACTGTCACCGTTTTACATGATAGGAAAGTGAAGTTCAAGAATGTTAACTTGCTTGTGGTCACAAGGTTCCTGGCATTCAGACTCTGGCAGTGTGACCTCAGAGCCCATGCTCTTAAACACAGTGCTATTTTGCCTTCTGAGATCCCTATATTTATTTACAAAACTTAGAAAATAGTTATATACTTATGTAATATTTATATACTTATAAAACACTTATAAAAGAATGCGGGGCCCCTGGGTGGCTCCGTCGGTTGAGCATCCGACTTCGGCTCAGGTCATGATCTCATGGTTTGTGGGTTCGAGCTCCCCATCAGGCTCTGCACTCGGAGCCTGGAGCCTGCTTCGGATTCTGTGTCTCCCTCGCTCTCTGCCCCTCCCCCGCTTGTGCATGCTCTCTCTCTCTCTCTGTCTCTCAAAAATAAATAAATATTTAAAAATATAAATTAAAAAAAACCTTTAAGAACTCTTTAAAAGTCCATTACAATAAAATGTCTACATGTGCACCTCACTCTGGAATAAGCATATATGGTGACACGGTTGGTTACCTACCCAGCATCCGTCCCTCGTCCAGCTTCTTGAATTTTATTTAGGTATCTGCCTGTTGCTGTTGAGCCCATGTAATATGGACAAAGGTGATTCGACTTGACAGGTGGGTCCTGAGAAGCCTAGGCCAGTTGCACTGTCCCCTTTGACCTTCCCAGGGATGCAAAGTCCCGGGCTTTAATCAATCAATCCTGCATTTCCCCCTCTGGAAGTTGGTAGTGCTCCAGAGGTGGGCTCATGACCCAAACTGGCCCCAAATGTGTCAATGTGTCAAGTAGAGAGCATTTATCCCTTGGGTGGATTAAAGATAACTCTCTTTCTTTCTCTCTCTCAGTTCCCACCTGTCTATCTTACTCTCTCTGTCCCTATCTTACTCACGTGAACACACACACACACACACACACACACACACACATGCACGCACCTGTCAAAATGAGATTGCCCATTGCATCAACCATCCAAGAAAGAGCTGAAAAACTGGACCTATCCCAACCATCCCAAAAGAAAGTTTTGCAAACAATTCCAGAGAAAGAAAATCGCAATGTGACTCAAGACCAAAGTCACATACACTTCTCTTCTCCTTGCCCCAGGACAACTCCAATCCTGCGTGGCTCTAGCGGTTACCTGATTTCGAGGTGTTCTCTGACGCACAAGAGCTGTATAAAGCCCTTTACCCTCTAGTTGAGTCATTTTCTTTGTTTCTCTGCGACACTATCTAGTTGTCCCAACATAATGTATTAAAGATTCCATTCAGCAGTATTCCACAGAAGGGGCAGGTGGGAACAGTCCACCCAGCTGCTGGAGTGAAGGGAGAATTTTGTTATTTTATCACTGACGTGGTTTACAATCGATGATGCCTGATAATGATAGAAAGCGGGTTGATTTAGTCACTCTTATCATTGTTTCATAACAATGAACCCACGAGGTGAGCCATTCCCACTGTCCCACCTCCCTTGGTACCTCACTAAGTTCATCTTTTTTCTACTGGTTCAAGATATCACTGTCATTATGAATCAATTTCCCTTTCTGGATTTTCTATCCCATTGGTCTGTCTCTTCATTCACTAGTTTCACCCTAATGCTTTATGTTTTAATAGCTTTTGGTTCTGGTCCCCTATCGTTGCTCCTTTTTGTTTTTTGGCTTTGTTTTCGTCTTTTCAGATTTTTCGGGTGGCTTTTTTCCATATGAAGGTCGGGATCAGCTTGTTTAATTCCAATCCTCAACTTCTTTACTTACAGGTTTTTTTCCTCAGGGTTTTCTCTTTAGCCGATAGTTGAGCCATGTGGCTTTTGCTTTTAACTATAATTTTTAATCAAGTTTAATTAGAATATTTGAAGCTTATGTTCTTTCACTGGACATTACAGTCTTTCCTCTGCCAAGTTTGGGGGCAATCCCTCAATCATTGTATTTATTATGATTTAAAACTTTTAAATTTTAGTTGTCCTTTGAACAGGCGATAAGTTCCCCAGGTACAGAATTCAAAAGGAGCAAAAGGATTTCTAGTGAAAAGTCTTCTTCTCCCTCCTGTTTTCCAGACATCCAGTTCTTTTCCCGTGAAGCAACCTAAGTTACCAGTGTTTTTCAGAGCTTTTTTTTTTTCACATAACGAGCAAACATATGGATATATTTTCTCTTTTCTCTTTACAGGGGGTAGCACGCTTTATGCCCTGTTCTGCACCGCGCCTTTCCCACCTACCAATAGCTTTAGGAAATCACTCCAAATTAGTACATAAAAAGCTGACTCCCCGTTCCCATGGCTACATGGCATTTCATTGAATAAAGATACCATAAAGTACCCCATTGCTGCACCTTCAAGTTATTTAAAGATCTATTGCTATTATATACTGTATGATTTCATTTGTATAGAATTCTTTCTTTAATGTTTATTTATTTTGAGAGGGGGAGGAGGGGCAGAGAGAGAGGGAGATTCCCGAGCAGGCTCTAAGCTGTCAGCCCAGAGCCCGATGTGGCGCTCGATCTCACGAACCGGGGGATCATGACCAGAGCCGAGATCAAGAGTCAGATGCTCAACCAACTGAGCCACCCAGGCGCCCCTCATTTGTGTAGAATTCTAAATATTACAAGAGAATCTTACTGTGGTGACAGAAAGCGGATTGGCGGTTGCTTGGGAATGGGACACAGGGATAAAAGGGGATATGATGCCTGCTGAAATTCATCGAGTATAGTATACTCACCTATACTTTAGGTGAGTATAGTTTATTGTACCTAGGCTATACCCCAGTGAAGTTGCTTTTTTTTTTAATTTTTTTTAACATTTATTTATTTTTGAGACAGAGAGAGAGCATGAACAGGGGAGGGTCAGAGAAAGAAGGAGACACAGAATCCGAAACAGGCTCCAGGCTCTGAGCTGTCAGCACAGAGCCTGACGCGGGGCTCAAACCCACAGACCACGAGATCATGACCTGAGCCGAAGTCGGACGCTGAACCGACTGAGCCACCCAGGCGCCCCACCAGTGAAGTTGCTTCTAACAAATTTCTTGCCACTGCAAGTAATGCTGTAATAAAGAACCTGTACAAATGGGTCCATTCTATCGCCACCTGTTTTCTCAGTGACTCACTACAATGTCACAGCATTTAATTGTTCTCCTTTTGGAAAGAATGATTTGGTTGCAAAATCCAAAAAAAGATGCTCATTGATTTAGTTGTCCATTGGTTTTTGTCTGTCTCCCTCACCGCACTCCCTGCCCCGAGGAGGGAACAGGACCCTTGTCTGTTTCATTCACTACCTTATCCTCGGAGCACAGAATGGTGTCTAGCACAAAGCAGGTGTTCAATAAAATATCTCTTGAAAGAAAGAGCATTAAAATGTGTATTTTCAGGCTTCGCTCCTGGGGATTCTTTTATTTTTTAATGTTTATTTGTTTTTGAGACAGAGAGACAGAGCGGGAGCAGGGGAGCAGCAGAGAGCGAGGAAGACACAGAATCCGAAGCAGGCTCCAGGCTCTGAGCTGTCTGCACAGAGCCTGGCGCGGGGCTCATACTTACGAGCTCTGAGGTCATGATCTGAGCCGAAGTCAGCCGCTTAACCGACTGAGCCACCCAGGCGTCCCTGAGGATTCTGCTTCCATAAAACTGTGATAGGTTCTGGGAATCTATATTGTTAATAAGCTCTTCCAGGCAATTCTAGTGATCAGTTAGGTGGAGAACAACGCTTTAATTCTGGCCACGCTACTTGTCACCCAGGTCACTGCGGGACCCTTCTTCCTCCTTCCTGCGAGCAGCACCACTTCGTAAAGCATTGCGGTGCTGTGGTCGATGCTTCCCAGGATGGCGACCGCAATCCCTTCCATCCTGAATGCCTTTCTTCAATGCGATCTTTCAAGTCCTCCCATCAAGAGGGGGATCTCACTTCTCTGCCCTTGAATCGCATCTGGTTTTGTAACTGGCTTTGACCAATAGAACGGGAAACAAATGATGCTGTGAGGGTTCGTGGCCTAGGCCTTAAGAGGCCTTGCAGGTTCCAGTTTTGCTCTTTTGGAAGCTGTGTGGTGGAGAACAGAGGCATCCAGCCACAGCCTGCACCAAGTTCCCAGACATAGGAGCGAGTGAGGCCATCTGGGATCCTTCAGCCTCTGTGGGGCCATCTCAGCTGATACCTCACAGAGAGGAGGCCAGCTGCCTTTGCTTAGCCTTGCCCAAATTCCTAACCAACAGAATCACGAGCAATTAAGTGGTACTTGTATTAAGCCCCTCAATTTTGGAGTGGATTGTTACAGTTACCGATAACTAAAACATATGTTATTACACTGATTTCAGGACAAAGTCCTAAACCCTTAAAAGGGCTTGAAAGGTCACCTCTCTAAACTCACCTCCTGCTAACACTCCCCAGTCCAGCAAAGCTCACCTAAACCCCTAGCCTTCAGATGCTGTTTCACTGTGCTCTTGACTTTGGAGTAAGATAGCCCTGGGGTTGTCCAAACTGTCGGACTTTGGTTAAGTGACCAAAACTCGCTTGGTTTTAGTTTTCTTGTCTTCGAGACAGGAACATTAATAGCACCTGCCTCACAAGGCACATGACTGATGTGAATTCATCAGGAGAATGCATAACAAGCATTTAGAACAGCACCTAGCACATAGACAGCACATGATAAATGTTAGTAGTAGTAGAAAATAATAATAATAATAATAATAATAATTACATTGTCTTGTGCTTGTCTGTTTATATGTTTTCCCTATAGACTGTAAACACTGTGAGAACAGCAGAAACCATACTTTGTCCATTATTGTGCCCCTAGTGTCAATAAATAATTGTTGGAGACATGAATGAATAAGTAAATGGATGGATGAATGAATGAATGAATGAATGAATCAGCAAGAGAATAAATCAACGAGCTTGTTTGTGATGTGATATAAATGAACAGAACTGCTAAACTACATAGACTGGTGTTCCCTAAGAACAGAGCTTCAGGTGGTAATTAACCCTACAGTGGTAATCATTTTGCAATATGTACCAAATCCACATCTTACATGCTTTAAACTGTTTTTAAATTTTTTTGATGTTTACTTATTTTTGAGAGAGAGAGAGCGTGAGCAGGGGAGGAGCAGAGAGAGAGGGAGACTCAGAATCCAAAGCAAGTTCCAGGCCCTGAGCTGTCAGCACAGAGCCCGACGTGGGGCTTGAACTCATGAACCTTGAGATCATGACCTGAGCCAAAGTCGGATGCTCAACTGACTGGGCCACCCAGTCGCCCCTTATATACCTTAAACTTAAAGAATATGTCAATTACATCTCAATAAAGCTAGAAAAAAAGGAAAGAAAAAAAGAACAGTGCTTCAGGCATTTGTTAGCTCCACTTATTATGAAAACGTAATGAAGTTGTCTCAGGATCCCGATTAGACAGAATCATGGAGAGTGTGGAACCTGATTATTTGATTATGGGGGTTTTTTGACTTTTTTCCTTTCAACATAAATGCTATAGTTGCGATCTCAGCTCATTGTTTTTCTGAAAGGGCCACATAAATCTCTTAGTTTTGATATTTCTTAGGGCTTTGTCTTCAACGTGTATCATTTATTTGTTCATAACAAACTGTACTGTTATTGTGGGGGAGGCATTTCAGTGGGGCTTTCTTTTTTTTTTTTTTTTTTTTGCCGAGGAAAGGCAACTTTCTAGTTACCTTCCAGTTAAGCTTCTGCATGGCTCTTCATTTCTGTTTTTGACAACAAACATGAAGAACCGCCGGTAGTCAAGGAGACAGGATCATTAGTGTAGTCTGAGAGCTGAAAACATTCGGATGTGTCACATTATTAATTAATCTGCCACATTATTTTTCGATCTTCTCTTCACACACAGTCCCTTGCTACCCTGGTTATTAACAAGGAGTATAATTTATCCCTCAGAGGCTCTCAGAGTGACATAATTATATTTTTAAAAACAGAGCCACAAAACGAGGCAGGAAAACATCATGTATTTTATAGCCCCAGAGCCTACTTATAAAGTTCGATAATCGGGTGTTTTAGGTAAATTTAATGGTGACTTACAATTATTATATAACATGAAAACGAGCGTGTGAGATGGAAATTATTGAGTTTGGGTTTTTGTTTTTGTTTGTTTGCTTTACAAAAAAAAAGCTTAACTTTTTCCACACTATACTCGTTGTTTCCACTTCCTTTCCCGCCAGTCCCTCTGACACAAAATCCAGTGTGGCCTTTGTCCCTACTTCTGTACTGAAACTACTCTTGTCTAAGTCCCCAGTGGCCTCCATGTAACCAAATCCCATGGTCATCTTGTTCTACCTGAAAGACTTTCTTCCTTTGGCTTCTGGGCTCTTCTACTTTCTGGTTATTCGCTATTAGTTTCTTTTTAATTTTTAAATTCTGGAATAATTTCAAATTCACAAGTAGTTACAAAAATACTATAGAGAGTCCCGCATACCCTTAATCCAGCTTTCCCTAAAGATAGCATCTGACGGGGGCGCCTAGGTGGTTCAGCTGGGTAAGCCTCTGACTTTGGCTCAGGTCATGATCTCATGATTGGTGGGTTCGAGCCCCGCGTCGGGGCTCTGTGCTGACAGCTCCGAGCCTGGAGCCTGCTTTGGATTCTGTGTCTCCCTCTCTCTCTGTCCCTCCCCCACTCATGTTCTCTCTCTCTCTCTCTCTCTCTTTCGCTCTAAAATAAATCAAAAACTCAAAAAAAAATTTTTTTAAAGAGTATGATATAAACGGGATCTTTTTAGATTGACTTTTTCTCACTCAGCATAGTATCCTTCTCAAATCGTTGTGTATATCAAGAGCATATTCCTTCTTCTGGCTGAGTGGTATTCCATTGAATGGATGTACTGGAGTTTATTTGCCAAGTGAAGGACATTTAGAGTTCTTGGCCATTACAAATAAAGCTTGCGTGGACATTACCTATAGGTAATGCGTTGTTTCTCTCTGGCTGCTTTCAAAATGGTTCTGCCTCCGGTTTTCAGAAATTTGGTCTGTGGATTTCTTTGGGTTTATCTTGTTAAGAGTTGCTCAACTTCTTGATTTCTTAGGTTTATGACGTTTATTAAAGTTGTCATTGTCCTACAGGCCCCCGAGGCTCCGTTCATTATTTTTCAATCCGTTTTCTCTCTCTTGTTCACCCATGGGCTTGTTCTCTCTTCGTGTTCATACTCGGAGGTCTGCCCAGGATTTCATAATTTAAAACATCTTTTTCTTTTGCCCTCTTCTCTCAGTAATCCTCCCTCTACTCTCTAGGTGGGGGAAGGGGGAAGAGGGTGGCTTTATTTCAGATGTTCACCTGGAAATGAGCACGAGGTATAATCAAAATGTCTCTGTCCTGCAGAGCCACACTTTTCCTGGTTCTTCACCCAGAGAGAGTAGACTTTCTTTGGGGTATTTTTTTTTTTTTGAGAGAGAGAGAGAGTGCACGCAAATGGGGGAGGGGCAGAGGGAGAAGGAGAGAGAGAATCTTACGTAGGCTCCATGACCAGACTCGGGGCTCCATCTCATGACTCTGAGATCGTGACTTGAGCTGGGATCAAGAGTTGGGTGCTTAGCGAACTGAGCCAGCCAGGTGCCCCCTCTTTGGGATATTTTTACCTGTGCCATTGACATGTCTGGACTGTGGGCCTCTGCAGTGCCCAGGCCACGATATATAGGAGATCAAAAAACACAGGGAACTCACCACTGGGTTGTTCATTAAGTTCTGGTTCCCAATCAGCGTACCTTTCCTCCACCTTCTGGAGTCTTCTGTTGTTTTATCAACATCGTCCAGGGATTTTTTTTTTTGTTTCTAATGACTGGGTTGACTAAGGTGGATGGTGCTTACTCCATCCATTATCATGTTTTTTTAACTTTTGTTTATTTTTGAGGGAGAGAGAGAGAGAGAGAGACAGAGCATGAGCGGGGGAGGGGCAGAGAGAGAGGCAGACACAGAATCTGAAACAGGCTCCAGGCTCTGAGCTGTCAGCACAGAGCCCGACGTGAGGCTCGAACTTGGGAACGGCGAGATCACGACCTAGACCAAAGTTGGACACTTAACCAACTGAGCTACCCAGGCACCCCATTATCGGGTTTTGTTTTGCTGGTTCTTTCTGGTATTCCCCAAGGTTCCCTCTTCAGACCTCTTTTCTTCTCCAGCTACATTCATCCTTTAGGTGATCTCATCAAATACTGTGACTTTAATTAGCATCATAAGTAGCCGTCAACCATGAGTGCTCTCCTGAACCCCAGACTCACATATTCAACCACCTTAGACATCTAATAGATACCTCACACTAAACACTTCTGGAACAAAATTAATGATTTTCTGTGCTCCTTACTCATTCTTCACCATCTCAGAAAATAGAGATGTCTGGTGCTTCTTCTGTCTGGTGCTTAGATCACCTCTGAGTCCTCTCTTTTTCTCCTTTTTTAAAAAATGTTTATTCATTAAAAAAATTTTTCTTAATTTTTTTTAATATTTATTCATCTTTGAGAGACAAAGAGAGAGACAGAGCATGAGCAGGGAAGGAGTAGAGAGAGGGAGAAACAGAATCCGAAGCAGGCTTCAGGCTCCGAGCTGTCAGCCCAGAGCCTGACGCAGGGCTTGAACTCACGAACTGCGAGATCATGACCTGAGCCGACGTCGGACGCTCAACCGACTGAACCACCCAGGCGCCCCTTAATGTTTTATTTACTTATGAGCCAGAGGGAGACAGAATGCAAGCTGGGGAGGGGCAGAGGGGGGGGGAGGCACAGAATCCGAAGCAGGCTCCAGGCTCCCAGCTGTCAGCACAGAGCCCGATGCGGGGCTTGAACCCACAAACCGTGAGGTCATGACCTGAGCCGAAGTCCGATGCTCAACCGACTGAGCCACCCAGACGCCCCTCCTTCTCTCCATCTTAATTCAATTCATCAGTACATCTTGTTGGCTCTACCTTCAAAATAAAACCAAAACCCAGCTTATATCCACGGCTACCTACCTGGTCCAAGCCAATATCTCTCACCTGGGTTATCGGAATAGCCTTATCTAGCTAGCTGCCCTGCTTCCATTCTTGCCTTCCCTACATTCTGTTCTTCACTCCAAAGTAGCCCTTATTGCATGCAAATCTGATCATGTCTCACCTCTGCTCCAGACTTCCTGAGTCCAACTCAGAGTCCGTATCGTGTCCCTACCTCATCTGATGCTGCCTCCCTTCTCGCCTAGATTTTCTGCCGGTCTCCTTCTTGCTCACTGTGCTCTACCTACACTGGCCTTTGTGCTGTTCTTAGAACATTCCAAACATTTTTCTGCCTTTCAGCGCCAGCGTGTACTGTTGCTTAATCCAGATAGCCAAATGGTCTGGTCCCTCACCTGCCCCCAGGTTTCAGCTTAAATATTTCCTTATCAGCGGGGCCCTCCCGGACCACTCTTTCTAAAACAGTACCCCTGCCTCTCCCCCATCTCTTTATCCTGAGTGAGCCTTCTCCTGAGCATTGGCCCCGGCTATCCGTTGTTGTGCAACAAACCACCCCCAAAACTTGCCACCCCCAAAACTTAGTGGCTTAACACGACAACCATTTTATTTATTCAGAGCTTTGTGGGATGGAGAGCCGGGCTTTTCAGAGCCTCAACTGGGATGGATTCAATGGCTGGGAGCCGACCTCACGTGTATAGGACCTCACTTCTTGCTGCTATCCGGGTTCCCCATTTCTCCTTCATGCCGGACTCACCGCATGGCTAGCTTGGGATTCCTCGCGGAGCAGTGGTGGCCTTGCGGGTGGCTGGACTTCTTACAAGGGGGCTGGCTTTTACCTTAGATGAAGTGAAAATCACCAGGGTTTTCAATTTTTTTTTAAATGTTTACTTTTGAGAGAGACAGAGAGACAGAGCTCGAGTGCAGGAGGGGCAGAGAGAGAGGGAGACTCAGAATCCCTAGCAGGCTGCAGGCTCCAGGCTGTCAGTACAAAGCCCGATGCGGGGCTCGAACTCACGGACGTGAGATCATGACCTGAGCCGAAGTTGGACGCTTAAACCGACTGAGCCACCCAGGCGCCCCAGCCAGGCTTTTCAAAAGCCAGACTCAGCATTAATATGGCAGCGCTTGTGGTGTTCAAGGAGAAAAACAGGGCCAACCCCGGTAGAAGGAGGGAGAAACTAGGCCCCACTGCGAGGTGGGAAGAGCAGCGTACAGGTGCAGGGAGGGAAGGAGCCGATGGTGACAACGGCTATCTTCGAAGATCATTTGCCACAGCACTTATCCCCCCCGCCCCGCCCCCGACACCATTCACGTTTGTTTACGCACTAGGACATGAGCTCCCTGAGAGCTAGAGGTTGTCTGTTTCACTTGCTAATTTATCTCCAGGGCTGAGAACCGTACCCGGCGTATAGTAGATAATAATTATTGTGCTCATACATTCTGTCTAAGAGCTGAAGCACGAGGACTCCTGACTCAAAACAAAAACTGAATTACTCTCCCGATGATTGTCAAGCTCTTTTGACACGTGGTCCGACCATATACGCCTTTAATTCCAAACTCGCCACACAAAGGGGAGTTTACAGATTTTACCTGTGGCGAAAGCGGGTGCCTTGGAAGAACAGAGGTGGAGTCCTCGGGGGTCCGCGGACCTGGAAAGAGGCGCTCTGCTTGTCCATGCCAAAAGTCTTAGGATAGTACATGGTCGTTACGTAAGCCTCCTCTTACAGCAAAATCACAGGCAGAGCCAATGAGAACTTTTCCTAGCCCAGCAGATAAGCCAGTTACAGTCCCTACTCATTCTTAACCTTTCAAGAGGTTTCCAAATTTCTCTTTTTTTTTCAATGTGTACTTATTTTTGAAAGAGAGAGAGACAGAGCATGAGCAGGGGAGGGGCAGAGAAAGAGGGAGACACGGAATCCAAAGCAGGCTCCAGGCACCAAGCTGTCAGCACGAAGCCTCATGCAGGGCTCGAACCCATGAACCATAAGATCATGACCTGAGCCGAAGTCGGATGCTTAACCGACTGAGCCACCCAGGTGCCACCACCCCCCTCCCCTTTTTTTTTCCCAAAATTTCTAAGATAATTAAAGTCAAGGAAAGAAGATATATAAGATATTCGGGTAACAATAAGTAAACAGGAACTGAGCCACTGAGTTAATTGAATGCCAGCAGGCATGGGACTTTGTATGCATGTGGGTCCCACCCACGGCTTCCACTCAAGGGGTAGCCCTTGTGTGTGCACCATTAGGTCCTGTGATGGCCCACTAGCCACATATGTTTTTTTTTTCAATATATGAAGTTTATTGTCAAATTGGTTTCCATACAACACCCAGTGCTCATCCCAAAAGGTGCCCTCCTCAATACCCATCTCCCACCCTCCCCTCCCTCCCACCCCCCATCAACCCTCAGTTTGTTCTCAGTTTTTAACAGTCTCTTATGCTTTGGCTCTCTCCCACTCTAACCTCTTTTTTTTTTTTTCCTTCCCCTCCCCCATGGGTTCCTGTTAAGTTTCTCAGGATCCACATAAGAGTGAAACCATATGGTATCTGTCTTTCTCTGTATAGCCACATATGTTTAGACTGAAGGTCAGGGACTCATCTGACCCAAAAGCAACAAATCAATAAGCCAGCAATCGAGGATCTCGCCTACCAAGAGATTAGCTGGGTCATATTCCACTCTGAGGAATCTAACTGGGAAATACCAAAATAATTGGACAGTAGGTGGCCCCAATGAGAGAACAGAAACTATGAATAAAGAAAACTATGAGTGGGGATTCCCTGCGGCAGTTAAAAATAATGTAATGGGGGCGCCTGGGGGGCCCAGTCGGTTAAGCATCCGACTTCAGATGCTTCAGGTCATGGTCTCGTGGTTGGTGAGTTCCAGCCCCTCATTGGGCTCTGTGCTGACAGCTCGGAACCTGGAGCCTGCTTTGGATTCTGTGTCTCCCTCTCTCTCTGCCCCTCCCCTGCTCATTCTCTGTCTGTCTGTCTCTCTCTTTCTCTCTCAAATGTAAATAAACATTAAAAAATTGTTTTTTAAATAATGTAATGAAAAGATGAAGTTCTGGGGATCTCACGTACAGCATGGTGACTGTAGTTAACGATACAGTATTATATACTTGGCACTTGCTGTGAGAGTGGAGCTTTAATGGTCTCGACATAACAACAAAATGATAAGTAATTATGTTAGGCGAAGAATGTGTTAACTAGCCACATCATAGTAAACATTTTGCAATACACACACACACACACGTATCCAGTCATCACATTATACACCTTAAACTTACACAATGTTAATAATGTCAAATATATCTCAATAAAGCTAGAAAAATCGAAGCTCTGTGTACTGGGAAGAGATAGATTGGGGAGACAAACTGGCAGTCAGATAGAAATGAGCAGACTTTCGGAAAGTAGCTTAAGCATAATGAGAGCAGAGCACTAGGGCCACAACTCACGCTGTGCTTCCTGCCCTCTTCGATTCCTTCCACCCTGAGCCCTGATAAAAGCCTATGTAAGGCTCATGCTTCAAGACCGTGTTTGGAAACGAGGGGAGCCTGGGTGGCTCAGTGGGTTAAGGGTCCGACTCTTGATCTCGGCTCAGGTCGTGATCACAGGGCTCGTGGGATCGAGCCCCGCTATGGGCTCCATGCTGACAGTGCAGAGCCTGCTTGGGCTTCTCTCTCTCCTTCTCTCTCTGCCCCTACCTGACTTGTGCTTGCTCTCTCTATCTCTCTCTCTCCCTCTCTCTCAAAGTAAATAAGTAAACAAACTTTTAAAAATGTTTTAAAAACACTGTGTTTGGAAAGAGCTTTTCCTGTGTTCATAAACACTGCTTGAAGGAGCTTTGTAAACTATAACAGAAATATTTCAACTAGTGATTTCTTCTGCTTATTTTCCAAACCTGCTAAGCACCAGAAGAGCAGAGGAAAAGCTTATCCTCTTGGTACAGTTCCCAGGAGTAAGAGAAGGAAGGGCAAGTCGGATTGCGTCCCTTAAACCTCGAGCCAACCAAGAGAAATCTGGCATGAAAATGAAGTTGCAATGATTTTGATGATAGGCAAATTGTATTTGCTTGACTCAGTTCTTCCCTTCTACTGCCCTTTAGGGTGACAAGACCCCCAACAGTGCTACAAAGAGAGAAAATACACTCCCTTCCTAGATTTTATGAGGGTTTCCCTGGACGCCACACGAGAGGACTCTGGCTACCATCATGAGTGAGTGCATGGAATACCGATTCACAGAACCCCTGGTTCTGGACCGGGCTACACAGCTGACTTGGCTTCTCTTCCCTCAGGGAGGTTGGGACGGGTGTGGCTATTAATCGGTGAGAAACCCAAGTCTCCTGGGTCCTGCCTCGCTGAATATTAACCTCTTCTGCTTTTTGTTGCCGTTCAGAATCAATCTACCACGACTCGGAAGTTCAAGGTCCCTTTCAGACCTCAGCGTCGACAACTGAGCAGGACAAAATTCTCCATTGTGGGGCTGGTAGGGAACGCTGCAATAGCATGGAACAGAAATAACGAATTGGTCAATATATACCAGAAATGTAGGATTTTCTTTTTTTTTTAATTTTTTTAAACGTTTATTTATTTTTGAGACAGAGAGAGACAGAGCATGAGCAGGGGAGGGGCAGAGAGAGAGGGAGACACAGAATCTGAAACAGGCTCCAGGCTCTGAGATGTCAGCACGGAGCCCGATGCGGGGCTTGAACTCACGGACCGTGAGATCATGACCTGAGCCGAAGTCGGACGCTTAACCGACCAAGCCACTCAGGCGCCCCTTGAAATGTAGGATTTTCTAAACGTGGAAAGGCAGAGGTGGGGGTAAGACGGTACTGTTGACGAGTACAGACACATACACACACACACACACACACACACACACAACACACACACACACCTCATAACCACTGTGAGAGAAAAACATCCGTGGGGTAACTCAAGTTAAGGCAGTTGTCAGAGGCCTCCCATTGCCTCCTTCCACTTCTGAGACCCAGGACAGGAAGGCAGGAAGCTGGACGAAAGGAAGCTTCTGAGGCAACACAGTCGTGGACTGCCCAATTCCAGTGTCTTCTCCCTGCTTCTACCACACACTGCTTGGTCTCATCATCCATGCTCTTCCCTTGGGCATCAGTCTGCTCAGGCTACCATAACAAAATACCACAGACTGGGTGGCTCACACAACACAAATGTATTTTCTCACAGTTCTGGGGGCTGGTGGTCCAAGATCGGGGTGTTGGGTTTCTTCTGAGGCCTCTGTCCCAGACTTGCAGATGGCCGCCTTCTCGCTTTGCCCTCACATGGTCTTTCCTCCACGTAGGAGGATGTCTGTGTCCTAATCTCTTCTCTTTTTTAAAAAATGTTTATTTATTTATTCATTTATTTTGAGAGAGGGAGGGAGAGAGAGTGTGTGTACGAGTGAGGGAGAGGCAGAGAGCGAGGGAGAGAGAGAGAATCCCAAGCAGGCTCTTCACTGTTAGCATAGAGCGCGATGCGGGGCTCGAACTCACAAACCGTGAGATCGCGACTTGAGGTGAAACCAAGAGCCGGACGCTTAACCCACGGAGCCACCCAAGTGCCCCTCATTGTGGACACCAGTCATATTGGACTATACCACTTATATGACCTCGTTTTACTTAATTCCCTCTCTAAAGGCTCTGTCTCCAAATACAGTCACCTTCTGAGGTACTACAGGTTAGGACTTCAGCATATGTTTTAGGAGGACATAATTCAGCCCATAACACCTTGCAAGAATGCTTATTTTATGTAAAAGAATGTCAGAAACCTCCTCCCACCTGCTTCTTGCCTCAAGATCAGCAACCTCCAAACATTATGTCGATGTTGGAGAAAGTCATGGAAGCTGAGCATTACGCTGAGGCAAGGGTGTGAGGGATCTTTTTGTGGTTTGTCAAAGTTAGAACCTTCTTAGTGCTCCTCGGTGTCCGGATCAAATTCAGCTTTGGATCCCTGAGACGGATGGTTATAGAAGCTTGTTTCTCGGGCCCTGGGTGACTCCAGTTAAGAATAACTTGTGGGAAAGGACACCAATGATCCCAGGAAGGAACTCACTGGGAAGAAAGGAGAAATTGGGATGAAACCCAAGCCCAGGGGCACCCGGGTGCCTCAGTTGGTTAAGCATCCAACTCTTGACATTGACTCAGGTCACGATCTCACTGTTGTGAAATCGAGCCCCCACGTCAGACTCCGAGCTGAGCACAGAGCCTGTTTCCAATTCTTTCTCCCTCTCTCTCTCCCCCTCCCCCACTTGCTGACTCAAATCTCTCTCTCTCTTTCTTCTTCTTTAATGTTTATTTATTTTTGAGAGAGAGAGAAAAACAGAACGTGAGCAGGGGAGGAGCAGAGAGAGAGGGAGACACAGAATTCGAAGCAGGCTCCAGGCTGTGAGCTGTCAGCACAGAACCCGACACGGGGCTCGAACTCACAAAGTGTGAGATCATGACCCGAGCTGAAGTTGGATGCTTAACCGACCGAGCCACCCAGGCACGCCGCACCCCCCCCCCCCCGCTTTCAAAATAAATAAATAAATATTTAAAATGATGTGATTTTTGACATAATTTGGTGACGCAGGTTATAACTATAATACATACCCATTTTTATTTGGAACATACAAATAATTAAATAATAATCACTACATCTCTACCATCCACAAGCAGTTAATATTTTAATATGGCTCCTTGCACATTTTGTCAATGCCTGTATAACTTTTACATTGATTTTTTTCATATCACTATGCAATTTGTGTTCCATTTTTCACATGGTATATGAATATTTTCCCACACACACTTCAAAAATTTTGTCAACATAATTCTAAATACTTGCATTAAATGGCTGTGTCCTGATGTCCCCATAGTCACAAGTTAATGAATATTTCGTGTATCCATTTTTTTTTAATTTTTTTTTAACGTTTATTTATTTTTGAGACAGAGAGAGACAAAGCATGAACAGGGGAGGGTCAGAGAGAGGGAGACACAGAATCTGAAACAGGCTCCAGGCTCTGAGCCGTCAGCACAGAGCCCGACGCGGGGCTCGAACTCACGGACCGCGAGATCATGACCTGGGCCGAAGTCGGCCGCTTAACTGACTGAGCCACCCAGGCGCCCCTCGTGTATCCATTTTTAATTATTGTTTAAAAAATATCCAATAGGAACCCCTGGAAGGCTCAGTCGGTTGAGCATCCGACTCTTGATTTAGGCTCAGGTTATGATCCCAGAGTCATGAGATTGAGTCCTGCATTGGGCTCCACAGTGAGCATGGAGCCTACTTAAGATTCTCTCTCCCTCTCTCTCTGCCCCACTTCCCGTCTTCCCCCCACTTTAAAATTAAAAAAAAATTAAAAATCACAATAAAAATTTTTGGTCATAAATCTTTATCCCCATTTCTGGCCATTTCCTCACATCAGATTCCTATCAATGAAGTTACTGGATCGAAGGAAACAGACTTTTTTTTATTGAGAGAGCAAGCGAGAGCATGAGTAGGGGAGGGGTAGAGGGAGGGAAAGACAGAGAATCTTAAGCAGGCTCCACGCTCAGTGTGGAGCCCAAAGCGAGGCTCAGTCTCATGGCTGCAAGATCATGACCTGAGCCGAAATCAAGAGTCCAACGCTTGACCAACTGAGCCATCTAGGCATCCTGGAAATAGACAATTTTTTAAGGATACAGCTGTATCCTCTTCTTTACTTTTTTAAAAAATATTTTATTTTTGAGAGAGAGAGAGAACACAAGTGAAGAAGGGGGACAGAGGTTCAGAAACAGGCTCTGTGCTGAGAGCAGAGAGCCCGATGTGGGGCTCGAACTCACGAACCATGAGATCATGACCTGAGTCGAACTCGGGCACTCAACTGACTGAGCCACCCAGGCGCCCTGAAGATAGACATTTTTAAAGCTCTTTTTACATATTGACAATTTGCTTTCCAGAAAAGTGATACCTACTTGCCCCACTCCAGACTCCTTCCAGCACTTTGCTAATTTGGTTTTGTTTAATCTCCATATTTTCATTACTAGTGTGATAGGAATATTTTAAATATTTAATGGCTCTCTGCACTTCTGTGATTGTGAATTGTTTATTCATGTGCTTTGCCCATTTATTTGCTCTTCATTTCAATCAGATACCACGTAGATGAAAATATTAAAGGAATGTGAGTAGGGGTAAGTTTTGGGAAAGAAAATGAGGGTTCTGTGATTTGGGAGTTGGAAGACATACTTGGATTTGCCCCAGGTAAACCTTTTCCACATTCCCTCTTCTCCCAAGACCCCAGCCTTTGTCTCTGGCTGGACGGCAGGTGAAGCTATGTGTCAAGCACAAAGCAAAATCAGACCTGACCGATTCCGTTGGTCAAGAAATAACGAGCCCTTTTCATTTTTATTTTTTTTAATGTATATTCATTTTTTGAGAGAGACAGCATGAGCAGGGGAAGCATAGAGAGAGGTGGGGACAGAGGATCTGAAGCAGGCTCCATGCTAACTGCAGTGAGCCCGAGGCGGGGCTCGAACTCACAAACCGCGAGATCATGACCTGAGCTGCAGTCAGACACTCAACTGACTGAGCCCCCCAGGCGTCCCTAACAAGCCCTTTTCAGACTCAGTTCCTTACTCACAAAGATAGTGAAAGGGAATGGGTAGTCAAAGGTGCCGGCTCCCCAAGGCCAGTGAGCAGGGCAGCACTGAAACAAAAGAGGCCAAGTGACCATGACACAAATAATAGGATTTTGTTGCTAAGGAGTCTATCCTAGACTGCAGCATGGTTTTATAGCCTGCAGCTCTGCCCGAAGGGGACAAGGCAAAAAGCCTCTTACCTGTCAGTACCCAGGATATGATAAGGCAGGTCCTTTCTCATGGTTGAATAATATTCCTGTGTGTGTGTGTGTGTGTGTGTGTGTACCATATCTTCTTTATCCATTCATTCATTGATGGGCGCTTAGGTTATTTCCACAACATGGACAGATCTGGAGGACATTATGCTAAGTGAGATCAGTCAGACAGAGAAAGACAGATACTGTACAGTCTCGCTTATACGTGGATTCCAAAAAAACCAAACTCGTGAAAACAAAAAGTAAAATGGTGGGTACCAGAGGATGGGGGGTGGGGGTGAAGGGATAGGAGACATGCTGTTTAAAGGTATAAACTTGCGGGGCACCTGCGTGGCTCAGTCAGTTAAGCGCCCGGCTCTTGAGTTTGGCTCAGGTCGTGATCCCAGGGTCGTGGGATCGAGCATCAAGTCGGGCTCTGCGCTGGGCACGGAGCCTGCTTGAGATTCTCTCTCTCCCTCTGCCCCTCCCTCACGTGCTCACATGCGCATGAGCGCGCGCGCGCGCTCTCTCTCTCTCTAAATAAATAAATAAAGGTACAAACTTCCAATGAGTAAGAAGTCCCAAGGATCTAATGCACAGAATAGTGAATATTCATAATATTATAATCATCAAACTGGCTGAGAAAGTGGAGCTAAATTATTCCAACCGCTAAAAAGAAATCTTAATTATGCTACTTGATAAGGTGCTAATTATTATCACAGTGGCAATCATATTACAATATACAAATCAATCAAATTAGCATTGTGTACATCTTAAATGTACATGATGCTATATGTCAAATATATTTTCCATGAAAAAAAAAATATATATCATATGACAGTCTCCCAGGCTGATATCTCCTGGGGGAGGAGGGGCAGGGAGGTGAGTGGCAAAATGGCTTCCGAGCAGCTTCTCACAAGCCTCCCATGTCTCATGTTCCAGAAGGATCAGCGGCTTCACGCCAAGACTTAGATCCAGAGGGATACAAGCCTTGTCTATGTAACCTATGTGGATACGTGCAAGGTTACCAGGGCACCATACGGTATGCAGGTAAAGGGTCTTGGAATTCTAGACCTTTTTATAACTTGCAGAGTTAAGAGAAAGCTTCACTAGTGTTAAACAGGCCACAGTCCTCACTACATACAAAAGCGATGAAAACTCTGCACCTACAGCAATTATTCTGTTGCCAGAGAGATCCTAATTGTGGATCGGCACCTGTTTGAACCTCCTTAACACTATACCCTCCTCGGCTCTTTCTGTGGCTTTGAGCCGTAATATGGCCCAGAAAGCGGGTGCGTGGGGCCAGTTCCAAGTACCCCCTCGTATCCACTGGCCTCACAAAGGCCTCTGACGTTCTCAGTAATGTTCCTGGGGCTTGGTGTGCACTGAGAATGTGAGGACTTATCCTCAAGGAGGATGGGACATATAAACTAGCGTGGCCAATGTGCAAATGGAGGGAAACAGGACTTCAGAACTTGAGAGTGTAATCCCGTGACTCCTGTTGATAACTACCAAACCTCTCACACAGAGAGATGTTGCGTCCTGATCATAAGCCTGAACAAAATCAGATCATCATTCCACATGATTGCAGAAGGGAAACTCCCACAATCAGCCTAGGGCCTCCAAAATAAATTACCACAGACTGGGCGGTGGGGGGCTTAGACAACAGAAATGTATTGTCTCACAGTACAGTACCTGAGGCTGGAAGTCTCAGATCAAGGTATTGGCAGAGGTTGGTTCCTTCTGAGGGCTGTGAGGGAAGGATCTGTCCAGACCTCTGTTTTTGGCTGGTAGGTAGCTGTCTTCTCCCTGTGTCTCTTCACATTGCTTTCCCTCTATGAGTGTCTGTGTCCAAATTTCCCGTTCTTGTGAGAACAGTAGCCATATTGGATTAAGGCTCACCCTAATGACCTCGCTTTCGCTTACCTCTGTAAAGGTTCTGCCTCCAAATTAGGGTCCCATTCTAAGGTACTGGAGGTTGGGACTTCAACATAGGAGTTTTGAGAGGACACAATTCAATCCATACATGACACAGCCTAAGATTTTCCTGATTTTTCTGCCACCAGTTTTGCTCAGTTTGGCTACTTTGGTCCAAGTATACCCTTGGACCAAGAGGTTAGAAAAACGAATCATGAGGAAACATTCTTTTGCAACCCTAAAACCCAAAGAAGAGTTAACCAACAAGGCTTCAAATTCCAGACCAAAATTCTTCAGGGACACACTCATACCAATCTTCAAATCTTGTGATTTAGCTGTTGATTACTGGAAAATAGCAGCAATCACACTGCTCCTGAGTAACGTTAAGAAAAATTACATACAATGTGGAAATAAGCAGGGTGGTTTCGTGGCCTTTAAACACCGTTCTGGAGGGGCACCTGGGTGGCTCAGTCGGTTAAGCGTCTGACTTCGGCTCAGATCATGCTCTAACAGTTCGTGAGTTTGAGCCCCGCATCGGGCTCTGTGCTGACAGCTTGGAGCCTGGAGCCTGCTTCAGATCCTGTCTCTGTCTCCCTGCCCCTCCCCTACTCGCTCCTTGTCTCTCTCTCTCTGAAATATAAAACATAAAAAAAAATTTTTTAAAGAACAACAACACCATCCTGGAGCACTGTCCTATGAGCTTGACTAAGGTTCAGCTGACTCTCTAAGGGAATGTGACTTGTCTGGTATGTAGTGTGCTACTGATCAGTACTCAGATATTTGGGAAATCTGTAAAGTTAGAGGCCAACTTACAGAAAACTGGTAAAGTGTGATGATTTTGTTTTCTGCCCAGTTGAAAAGATCCCAAAACTTATGCGTCTTTTTCTTTTATAAAGTTTATTTATTTTTTTTCAATATATGAAGTTTATTGTCAAATTGGTTTCCATACAACACCCAGTGCTCATCCCAAAAGGTGCCCTCCTCAATGCCCATCACCCACCCACCCCTCCCTCCCACCCCCCATCACCCCTCAGTTTGTTCTCAGTTTTTAAGAGTCTTCTATGCTTTGGCTCTCTTCCACTCTGACCTCTTTCTTTATACTTATTTATTTTGAGAGACAGAGAGAGCAAGCAGAGGGGGGCAGAGACAGAGGGAGAGGGAGAGAATACCAAGCAGGCTCCGCACTGTCAGTTTGGAGCCCAATGCAGGGCTCGAACTCGTGAACCGTGAGATCATGACCTGAGCCAAAACCAGGAGTCAGATGCTTAACCGACTGAGCCACCCAGGCGCCCCTGTGTCTTTTTCCATTTAGGACATTAACCAGATTTGTATCCATGGTAGCAACGTTATTTCAATAGTCCTTTTTCTTTCCTAACTATATAAAGCCCTACTTCCCGTATCCTCTTTGAGCCAGCTGGTTGACCTTTTGACTTCCTCATTAATGATTTAAATAAATATCGGACGCTGGGTCACTGCCAGTTGGTATAGGAATTATGTTTTTAATATTGTGAAAATTAGGCTTTGTTAGTACCCTCTTCAAGCAAGGATTTTCTTATCAACTAGGAGACAATATGGTAAGTCACTATAAAATTGAATGTTACTTTTGTTAAAATAAAAAGCTGGACAAGAGTTGTAGGTATCGAATTTATTTCAGCTTGAAAGAAAGAACAATACAACAGGTTTGATAACAGCTTACACTGTCTCAACAGAAAGTGTAAGCATCAGTCTTACGAACGGTTTGAGAAAAGAAAAATCTGTAGTCATTCCAATTTAGAATTGAAATGCTGGGCCTGCATATAAATGTCAAGATCCTAATTCATCTTTCTCACTGGAAAGTTTTTAAGAGTTTGACCAAATCAGTACGTCTGGTCGTCTGAATGTCTCATTGTCTCTGCAGATGGTTAACCGAGCAGTATAGTTTGCAGCAGGACTCGTTCTTTGCTTATCTGACTCTAGCAGCCGATTTTTTTAAGTTTACTTATTTGTTTATTTGAGAGACACAGAGACAGCGCGAGTAGGGGAGGGGTAGTGAGAGAAGGAGAGAGAAGGAATCCCAAACAAAATCCACACTGCCAGCGCCGAGCCCGATGCTGGGGCTTGAACTCACGAAACCAGGAGACTGTAACCTGAGATGAAACCGAGAGTCTGACGCTCAACGGACTGAGCCGCCCAGGTGCCCCTCTAGCAGCTGATTTTTGATTGGCTTTCATCAGGCTGCACCAGTTGACTTCCACTCCCATTGAGGTTTTTCATAAGTCGTTGGCAATTCTACAACATTACAGTATAGCTAATGAAACATAAGTTGTAGGGCCCTTCAGTTGTATGGCTCCTGTACGTATCCTAGAAGGGGCCCTAGCAATTTGCTCTTCATAATTTTGTATTATTTTTCTTAAAAAGGACCCAACCTCCCCCCCCCAAAAAAAAAAGAAAGAAAGAAATCCTACTCTTAAAAGTCCCAGGAAGTATCAGGCCTGCTTAGTTAGGTGTTGGCCATCTATGTGATAACCATTTTCTTGTGTAAGATTTAGGAAATGTTATCAAATATCCTTTCACTAAAACTTTTGCCTTGTGCATCAGTTATTTTGCCCAAATCTTTCTTTTTCACTACTGTGGAATTATTTTTATATGATACAAATGTTGATGAGTAGCCACGATGTGGGTTGGGATCTTCTAGATGTCAGATTAAGACTTTTTTTTCTTTTTTTTCTCCACGGGTAGAGGAAACCAGAAAATATGATCTCTCATTTAGCTTGGGTGAAATGGGAAGTTGCTCTCTTTTGTTAATAAAATCGCAAGGAGGGGCACCTGGGTGGCTCAGTCGGTTGGGCTTCTGACTTCGGCTTGGATCATGATCTCACGGCTCGTGAGTTCTAGCCCCACGTCAGACTCTGTGCTGACAGCTCAGAGCCTGGAGCCTGCTTCAGATCCTGTCTCTGCCTCTGTCTCTCTGCCCCTCCCCTGCTCATGCACTGTCTCTCTCTCTCTCTCTCTCTCTCTCTCTCTCTCTCAAATATAAATAAACATATAAAAATAATTAAAAAAAATAAAATCACAAGGATAAAAACAAACTTCATGAACTTCCACACTCTGATTACCTCTGTGGGTTTAGTTTTATCCTAGTTTGTCCCTTTCCTGAAAAGTATTGAAATGAATATTTGGAAGATGGAAATTCTACTATAAATTTTTTTTTTTAAATTCCAGAAGCTATTTTTTTAAATAGTTTCCACTGGAACTGCTTTGCTTGTAAAAAGTTACTGGAATTATTTTTATTTTATGCTGCTAAATCCATTCACTGCTGAGACGTCTTTCTAGACTCTTCCACCCTCCCCACCCTAATCTGAGTAAGAAGTCTGTTTCCCCTGTTATTCCTCTTTTGTACTAACTTGCAAATACTTTTTTCTTGGTTTACGTTAAGAATTTCAGCAATAGCAGTGACTAAGATAGCCTATGCTAAGAGCAGTCGGATGAAGCACAGCATTTGTAACCTGATCACACACGATTTTTGATGCTTTTAAAAATAATTAGCATTGGTGAATAAGGTACTAAAAGAAAATTGGTAAGAAGTACCTAAAAGCTAACGTATGAGCTGAATGTTGGCTCAAAAATCCACTAAAAGAAAAAAAAAATTATTGCCTGAGCAATTTTTTTTTAAACCTTCCAATACCCTTCTTCAGTACCTATGGGATTCTTATTGACAGAGTTGACTCCCACTGTGATGGCTAGCCTCTGAGATGACACCCCAAAGGTGTCATTCATTCCCTTGTTTAGTCCCCTCCCTTAGTGAATCAGGACCAGCCCTGGTGCGACCAATAGAATCCAGTGAAAGTGATACTGCGTGGCTTCTGTGGCGTGCAGCTTCTGTCTTGGCCTCTTGGAACGTTTACTCCTGGAGCCCTCAGCACGAGATGCGAAGCCCGACTAGCCTAAGGCCACCTTGCCGGAGAGATCACATGAAGATCCCCTGAGATATCATATAGAGTTATTTCTGGCCAGTCCCCTAGCCATCCGAATCCTCCCAGCTGAGGGTCTACACTCAGCATGGAACAGAGCTCAAGTGTCCCCATTAAGGGGCGCCCGGGTGGCTCAGTCCGTTAAGCATCTTGACTCTTGATTTCGGCTCCAGTCAGGATCTCCTGGTTCGTGAGTTCGAGCCCCACGTGGGGCTCTGCGCTGACAGTGCAGAGCCTGCTTGGGATTCTTGGTCTCCCTCTCTGTCTATCCCTCTCCCATTCGCTCTCTATCTCTTTCTCTCAAAAGAAATAAATGAACATTAAAGAAATAAATGAACATTAATTTTTTTTTTTAAATAGAGTAGGGATTTTTTCCAGCGGCTGTTGCTGCCGTAATTGATTTATTCGTGCTGTGGAGGTATACCTCTTCAGGTCTGTCTTCTGAGAAGCCACAATGTCACTTCTGTGGTCGCGACACGTGGGGAACCCAGACTCTCTCAGGAGCCTGTGGCTAGGTACAAACCCACAACCCAACTTAAAAAAAAAACTTTTTTTAATGTTTATTTATTTTTGAGAGACAGAGCGAGCGAGCAGGGGAGGGGCAGAGAGAGAGAGAGAGAGAGAGAGAGAGAGAGAGAATCTGAAGCAGGCTCCAGGCTCCCAGCGCTTGACCGATGGATAACCATTCTGTTATTGATTGGCCAGCAGTTTCTGTGGTTATCTTCCTTGAGAATGGGAACTAAGATATAAAGAGATTGTAGCATGCACTTGGACAGGAAGGCCAGGAGGAATCAGGGTGGGATGGCTGTTCTCAGCCACGTATATGGTATATGCCCATGAGTACGTAAAGAGAGCTGGTTTGCACACACACAAAAAAGCAGTAATGAGAATCCATGGTGGGAAGGGAAGAGAAAAAGAGAGAGGAGCAGAAAAGAAAGAGTAAGAAAGAGAAAGAAAGAACAGGACAGAGCTCTGTACTAGCTCTGTTCCCTGGCTTTCTAATCCTGAGTTCTTAAATTTTAATTTAATTTAATTTTTTATTTTAATTTTTGGTGAGGAGTGATGGTGGGATGGAATTTTTTTAGTAAATTTTTAAGTGTTTATTTTTGAGAGAGAGAGAGAGAGAGAGAGAGAGAGAGAGAGAGCACAGCGGGGGAGGGGCAGAGAGAGGTGGGGACAGAGGATCTGAAGCAGGCTCCATGCTGGCAGCAGACAGCCCGATGTGGCGCTCAAACTCACGAACCAGGGGATCATGACCTGCCCCAAAGTCAGATGCTTAACTGACTGAGCCACCTCACCCCCCCCCGCCCCGGGTTGGGATTACAATTTTTTTTATTTTTTATTTTTTTGTATTTTAGAGAGAGCGAGGGAGAGGGGCAGAGAGAGAGAGAGAGAGAGAGAGAGAGAGAGAGAGACTCTTAAGCAGGCTCCACGCTCAGCACAGAACCAACATGGGGCTCAATCCCACGACCCTGGGATCATGACCTGAACTGAAATCAAGAGTTGGATGCTCAACCAACTGAGTCACCCAGGCACCCCGGTGGGATGGAACATAACAGAAAGGACTTTATCTTCACTTTTGCTTAGGATCCCAAAGATTACTGTTGGATATAGATTTTTTAAAAAAATTTTTTAGTGTTTATTTATTTTCGAGAGAGACAGAGACAGAATGTGAGTGGGTTAGGGGCAGAGAGAGAGGGAGACACAGAATCCGAAGCAGGCTCCAGGCTCCAAGCTGTCAGCACCAGAGCCTGACACGGGGCTCAAACTCACGGACCATGAGATCATGACCTGAGCCGAAGTCGGATGCTCAACCGACTAAGCCACCCAGGCGCCCCTGGATATAGATTTTTGTTTTAGGTTTGAGTTTCTTGTTAATGAATACTGCAAAACTATGAGAGTTTTAGGGATCGTTCCTCTAAAATTAGTTTTGTTGGGGCACCTGGGTGGCTCAGTCAGTTAAGCATCTGACTCTGGCTCAGGTCATGATCCTGCAGTTCGTGAGTTTGAGTCCCCCATCTGGATCCGCACTGACTGTGCAGAGCCTGCTTGGGATTCTCTCTCTCTGCCCCTCCCCCACTTGCACTCTAAATAAATAAATAAATAAATAAATAAAAATAAAATTAGTTTTGTTGTTTGTTCATTAAGAGGAACAGCATCACTGTGGGACAGAGCCCCCATAGGCATCAGATGGCCTACACAGATACTTTACTTCTTTATTTCAGATCAGTCAGAAGGGAACACATTCAGGGTACGAGTGAGCTCTGGGTTTTTCTTGTCCCTGCTCAACCACTCTCATTGTGACCACAGATTAGTCCCTTCATCTCTGTGTACCTGTTTCCTCCACTCTACTACACGGTGGTCACAATTTTAACCTTCTATGACTCTAAAATATCTAGGGGTCTTATCCAAAACATCGTCACACAGACCTTTCATCTCAGTCTGAAGAAGAAAAAGTATGTGCTAGGTCAAGACCCTGTTGCCTAAGATCTGGAACTGATATTTGCAGTAATTTCTAATACCTGAGCACATGCACTTTTTCTTCCTGATTGTGCAGTAAAAGACAGGAAGTGAAAAAGGGAACATTCTTAATGCTCAAGTTAAGTCAGAGACCCATTTAGGATACATACTCTAAATGTAAATAAGGGTGGGAAAGTAAAAAGTTAACCAAATTTGAACCTGAACTGATCTGCATTTGCTGTCCCACCAAGATGTCAAAATACTGTACTCAGAGAATTAAAATAACCTTTTTTTCTATTACAGAAGCAATACATGTGTATTGTAGTAAATTTGGCCCAAGGGTAACAAATGTTAATATTTAGTGTGTATATATATATATATATATATATATATACATATATTTAAACCTTCAGACAGACCCTATGCCATTTGCTCAGAGCTGTTTATATGGCAATGCTTGTGTCCTTCCCTAGGCTATAAATTCCAGAGGAGAACCCCTTTACTAGGACATCTCGCCCCCGCCTCATCGCACACACACTTCAGACACTGTCTTCGATAAGGAATATAGAAAAGGTTGTAAATGCTTCCTTCACTAGCATGCATTCATTCATGCATGCATTCATTTGACAAACATCTTATCGAGCACCTAGCCTGGAGCTGAGCCAGGCCTAGGGAATTCAAAGATACATGCTCTTTGAGATCGGCTCTTTGGTCTCAAGAAATTCACATTTCTAATAGAGAATACACAAACAATTATTTTATTAAGTACTTGTGCAATTTTAGAGTGATATGCAGAAGTATTAAGAAAACACAGAAGAGAGGGCAAAGGGGGGTGTGGCTGGGGGAAGTTTCCGGAAGGGGCGACGCTGGCCAGAAGGTGTGGGGCGGGTGTGATGAGGAGAAAATTAACGAATTTCAGGGCCCCTTCCTGTGTCAGCCGCAGTTCCTGCTCCCTCGCCACTTGCATCATAAAACTGAAGCTTAATGTTCAACTAGGGATCCCTCCCGCGCCTAGAACTTGGAAACTGAGAACCAAGGGCAAAAAGACGGCGGAGCCAGCACTCCCAGCGGCTAGAGAGCCCCAGGGAGTCCTCGGAGGGGCGGGGCCGGGCTGGGGGCGGGGTCGGCCTTGCGTGCGCCAGAGCCGGCCGGGCCCGCCACTGGGGGCCGGCGCAGGAGCGGGGCGCGGATTGGTTGTATGGGTCCGTCGACCTCTCTTCATAGGCCGCGCAGGGCCGCTCGCGGGGCTTTGATTGGCTCACGGGGCGCCGAGTGGTCATTGGCTGCGATGGGTCGTCTGGGCGACTAGGAGGAAAAAGAGAAGGGGTGTTGGGCCTGGCGGGCTAACCCGGATTGGGGACAGCTGGCGGTTCCGCGGGGCGGTGTCCGGAGAGCTGCGGGGCCCGGGAGCCCGGGGTCCACGCCACACTCCCAGGAGGTGCCCGAACCAGCGGGCCGGCGAGGAGTAGCGGCCAGCGAGACCCGCAAGCCGGGACCATGGGCTGCTTCTTCTCGAAGAGGCGGAAGGCTGAGAAGGAGTCGCAGCCCGAGGGCGAGGAGGAGCGGCCGAAGCAGTACAGCTGGGACCAGCGCGAGAAGGTAACCGAAGTCCCTCGGCCATTGGTTTCGGCCGTCCCGAGCCGCTCAGCCGGGGTCCCTGGCGGCCCCGGAGGACTGAGGGGGGCCGACCCAGCGGATGCAGTTCGCGCGCGCGCGTTCTCCTCTCTCTCACGCGAGTAGTTGGAAGTCGGGGGGGGGGGGAATGACTTTTGGGGGGGGGGAGCGGTGAAATAACAGCGCCGCGGAGGACTGTGAAAGCGCTGGAAGGCGCCTTCGAACTCATTGTCAGAGTCCTGGGGGCTTTCCCTCCGGTCCGAGGGCGGACTGTAGGGAAGGAAGCAGAGCCTCCAATGCCCCTAATCTCAGATCTGTTCATTTCACCCGCTGCGCGGAGCGGGGTTTTGTCCAGTCGTCGAGTTACACGTGGGACCGATTCTCATCTCTTTCGCCGCTCACGTTCGTTCTGTGGCTGTTTTCTCTTTTGTCTGCCCCAGCGGGTAAATCTCTTTAGTGCCTAGTGGTATATTCTACTGCTGAATTTTCTGTTACCGAGTGGACTGTTGATTTTGCTTTCCCTCCTCCCTCTTCCAGTTCCCCGAAAGGAATAATGAAAAGCGGACCAGTCTTGGAATGTGTGTTAAGACTGTATGGTGAAAATAACCAGCATAAACCGGGCAGTACTTTACTATTGTTTTCAATGAATGAAAACGCCCTTCTTTTTACTTCGGTCTATAAGCCAGAAATGAGAAAGCTTTGAAATGTCCACTGGTGTTGCACAAAACACACTTAGTCATAAATTTCATAATGTTTCCTCTTTCTACAT
This sequence comes from Lynx rufus, assembly GCF_022079265.1. NCBI lineage: Eukaryota > Metazoa > Chordata > Mammalia > Carnivora > Felidae > Lynx > Lynx rufus. The sequence continues at coordinate 40,781,372 of NW_025814828.1, forward strand.
AGTTCTGCATTTGTGCTTAGTAAATTACTTTGATAGACTTCTCAATTATTTTTCTTTTCCAGAAAAAGATTTTTTAATAAGCGTTACGAACAGTTAACTCCTTGCTTAATGCAACTTATCTTTACCCGTGAATACTTTAAAGTTGGTATTCATATTATGATTTCAGAGACCTTCCCGCATGGTTTTCAATCGCCAGAATAATTGATTCATGTAAACTCAGTTCTCCAAGTGTCAGCTTTAAGAAACTGGAAGCTTTTTGCAGAATTTTGGGTCGCAGCTCTCTGTCCCATTTTTCACATCCTTCTTAGATTGCATGGTATATTTATTCTCTTATCTATACTTGATAGTATCATTTTATTGCCTAGGAATGGAAGGTGCTGTGATATCACACACAAATATTGCACCTATGATTTAGGGCACCTGGTTAAGTGTTACGATTTCCTGGTTTCTGAGTTGGAGCCCCACATCGGGCTCTGTGCTGACAGTTCAGAGCCTGGAGCCTGCTTCAGATCCTCTCTCTGTCTCTCTGCCCCTCCCCTGCTCGCACTCTGTCTCTCTCTCCCCAAAATAAATAAACATTAAAAAAATTAAAGTTATTTGGTGGACAGTTTTTTAAAAGATTCATTTCCTCAGTCTTACTATTTCTAACAATGCTCCTTAACCTTGAACTGTCTGCTATAGAGAAGCTTGTGTGTTTGATTTTTATTTCAGCTTTTTGTTTTGAAGTCATAGGCTAAAACTAAAGTGCTTTTATTTTATTTAGAGTAGTCATGGTTGCCCTTTTGATTCATTCATTACTTCATAATAAATTGTCTTAAAGTTAACCTTTATTAATATAATGTTCAGGTTAGTTAGAATCTCATGTTAATTATTCTCCTTTTGGATACATGGGTGTGTTCTGTGATTTTTTTTTCTTTTGCTTTTTGGCTAAGTAAATGCATCGAAAAATACAGTAGTGGACACCAACACCTAAGCTTTCTGCCCCATATGAGCATGTAATAAACTTTCAATTGTAGACACTATTTTGTGATCACAGGGAACATTTTGGGGGAACACTACTAGGTACTGTAGTTGTAGAGGTGGAAGACCTATTACTGGATATGTAAAATAAGCTCATGCCTCTGGATATGTGCATAATAAAAGTTAAAATCTTGATCAAGTCATCTACTCAGAATTTTCTAACTAAATGAGCATTATATTATGAAAACAGTCCAGTTTTAAAATATGTTGGGGGCACCTGGGTGACTCAGTCCATGAAGCTTCTGACTCGTGGTTTCAGCTCAGGTCATGATCTCATGTTCATGGGTTCAAGCCCTGCATCAGGCTCTGCACTGATAATACAGAGCCTGCTTGAGATTCTGTCTCTCTGCCCCTTCCCTGCTTGCTTGCTCGCTCTCTCTCTCTCTCTCTCTCTCACTCTCAGAATAAATAAACATAAAAAAAATTTGTTGGACTTGGGGTGCCTGAGTAGCTCAGTTGGTTGAGCGTCCAACTTCGACTCAGGTCATGATCTCACAGTTCGTGAGTTTGAGCCCTGCATTGGGTTCTCTGCTGTCAGGAGGAACCCACTTCAGATCCTCTGTCCCCCTCTCTCTCTGCACCTCCCCTGCTCATGCTTGCTGTCTCTCTCTCTCTCTCTCTCTCTCTCTCTCTCAAAAATAAATAAACATTAAAAAAATCTGTTGGACTGTTCGAGAAAGAGAATTACCAGCTTACATTTTGAGACAGTGGAGGTACCACATTTCCCAACATTGCTTTTTTCTTTTTGGGATTTTTCTTTTTCTTTTGGAATTATTAGGAGTTCACTCTACGGTGCCTCATTTATGGTAGCCTACTAAATTTTATATGATTTTAAAGATTTTTTTTCTAGTTCCTTATCTCTCGTGAGGCCAGTTTGGGCTAGTGTACAAATGTTCTGGATTAGTCCAATGATACTTTTACTGAGTTTAGCATGGTCTTGCTTGCTCCTAGAAGACTTTAGTTGTACCTTATAAGGAACAGAATGCAAATACGTCCCAGAGAACATAAGCGAGATAAGTTTTAAAGTTACATCAGACAATTGCCATTCAATTATAGATGTAAAAACAAAATGCATTGCCTGAAAAATTTCCTTGCAATGTGGAAAAGTGGTGTCTAAATTTTTCCTTAGGTTGTGTAATCAGAGTATCTTTATGGAGAGGCGCCCTCTGGGTTTTGGGTTTTGACTTGTGTAATTGAGTTGGTCTTAGGGGACTGAAGCTGGGAGAAATTGTCTCAGGATGTTTGGAGACTAGGTGTTGTCATGGCAACTGATTTACTGTAATCAACAGTGTATGAAGCTTATTTTCTATTGCTGCTAACTTTGAAAAAGTAAAAAAGTTACTGTACAATTACTACATTGGCATGAGAAATATTTTCGGATTGTAACATCAGTTTTTTAAATCATTTGGAAAGAGGGGCTCCTGGGTGGCTCAGTCGGTTAGGCGGCCGACTTCGGCTCAGGTCATGATCTCACGGTCTGTGAGTTCGAGCCCCACATCGGGCTCTGTGCTGACAGCTCAGAGCCTGGAGCCTGTTTCGGATTCTGTGTCTCCCTCTCTCTGACCCTCCCCGTTCATGCTCTGTCTCTGTCTCAAAAATAAATAAACGTTAAAAAAATTTTTTTTAATCATTTGGAAAGAAATGCTTTTACCCTTGTTATCTGTGCTGCCTCTCACAGTTAGACAAATTATTCTATATATATATATATATATACACACACACACATATATACATACATATATATGTATGTATATATGTGTGTGTGTGTGTATATATATGTGTGTGTGTGTATATATATATATATATATATATGCACTCCAACACCAAGGAAGACTCAAAATTCTAAGAATTATCCCTGCCCTAAATGAGCAGGCTGGCTTTATTGAGTTAAAATAGGAAATAATTTAAGTATAAACAAAGAAAAGAGGAGTGGTATAGAAAAGAAGTTTTCATTTTCTGGTTATTCATACCAATACTCTCCCTAGATGATAGAAATGAGGATTAGTCCTCTAAACAATGCTGGCCTAAGTATGAAATTTGTGAATTTGAGTATGAGCAACACATCTTGTATCCATTACACTTATCTCATGTTTGGTAGAAATAAAACTAAACAAAAGCCTTCTACCAGGGATTCGAGTAACTGCGTTTTATTTGGTGTCTGTGTCGTGACCTATCCAATAAAGCAGTCAATTTGTGTATTTCAGGTTCTTTGGCTATAAAATGGGACAGTGATAAAGAATTTTTTACTATTTAATAAGGTAAAGCCCTGGCCTGAGGGGTTAGACAACAGTGGTCACCTCTGAGGATAGAACTCACACCAGAGATTGCCAGGGAGGAGGGGGACGGGGGGGGGGGGCAGAACCGGTCTTATTATAAAGCAGATCATAATTCCTAGGGTTGTTCATCAGCAGAAGGAATGGCTTTGTGAGGAACTGATGTGCATATTAATCAAAAGATTCAGACAGTGCCTGGATGACCACCTACTAGAAAGAAGCATCTGCATTGAGGAGGGGGCTAGATGCTGTTTTTAGCGTTTTAAGTATGAACAGTGCATATTCTAGGTATCCATTGCTGCATACCAAACCACTCTAAAACTTAAGGGCTTAGAACAATGGCAAGTACTTATTTTGTTCACAACTCTGCAATTTGTGTAGGGCTTAGCAAGGTTGACTCTCCCCTCTGTATGGCATCAGATGCAGCAGCTTGACTGAGGACTGGAAGATCTGCTTTCAAATATAGCTTAATAACAGAGCTGGCTGGCATGTTGATCTGGCTTTCGACTAGGAGCTCAGCTAGGGCTGAGGGCCAGGGGCCTTATAGTTGCGGCTTCCTTGCAGCGTGATGGCTGGGTTCTAAAGGCAAGTGCCCTAAGAGGGACTGGCAGAAGGTGCATGACGTTTTCTTTTCTTTTTTCTCTTTTCTTTTTTCTTTTCTTTTCTTTTCTTTTCTTTTCTTTTCTTTTCTTTTCTTTTCTTTCTTGACTCTGAATTCTCTTTATTTTTTTTTTTAATTTGTATTTTCCTTTTTTTTTTTAATATAATTTATTGTCAAGCTGGCTAACATACAGGCATGTACAGGGTGCTCTTGGTTTCGGGGGTTGATTCCCGTGATTCATTGCTTCCGTACGACACCCAGTGCTCATCCCAACAGGCACCCTCCTCAATGCCCGTCACCCGTTTCCCCTCTCTCCCCTGCCGCCCCATCCACCGTCAGTTTGTTCTCTGTATTTAAGAGTCTCTCATGGTTTGTCTCCCTCTCTGTTGGAAACTATTTTTCCCCCCTTCCTTTCCCCCTGCATGGCGTTTTCTAACTAGCCTCTTAAGTGATGTAGCATTACTTCTGCCACATTCTGTTCACGTTCAAGGGGAGGGGACCTCTTGGTGGGAGGAGTGTTAAAGAATTTGTCTACGTGTTTTACAAGACCAGTGCTCTAACCCCTGAGCTATGAAGCCAACCATTGTCTACGTGTTTTAAATCTTTTTTTAAAAATATTTATTTATATTTGAGAGAAAGAGAGCACGCCCGTGAGCAGGCGAGGAGCAGAGGGAGAGGGAGACAGGATCGAAATGGGCTCTGCCTTCACAGCGGGGAGCTGGATTTGGGGCTCAAACTCATGAACTGTGAGATCATGACCTGAGCCAGAGTTGGATGCTTAACCGACTGAACCTCCCAGCCACCCCCACATGTTTTAAATCTTTTACGTGAAGTTGTCGTTACTGCTTTTAAGCGATAACTAGCTTTTTGTTTATTTGTTTTCAAAATAGCTTTATCAGTAATCAGGAAAATTAAAATTAAAATCGCAGCGAGATATCACCTTACACCTGTCAGAATGGCTAAAAGCAGAAACTCCAGAAACACCCAAGTGTTGGCGTGGATGTGGAGAAAAAAGAATCCTCTTGCACTGTTGCTGTTGGTGGGAATGCAAACTGGTGTGGAATACAGTATGGAGGTTCCTCAAAAAGATAAAAAATAGAACTACCCTATGATCCAGTAACCACACCACTTGGTAGTTACCCAAAATATACAAAAACACTAATTTGGAGGGATATATATACCCCTGGGTTTATTGCAGCATTATTTACAATAGCCAAATTATGGAAGCAGCCCAAGTGTCCTTCAGTAGATGAATAGACAAGACGTGGTGTACATATATATCAGCATATTATTCAGCCATAAAAAGAATGAAATCTTGCCATTTGCAGCAACATGGATGGAGCTAGAAAGTATAACGCTAAGCGAAATAAGCCAGTCGAAGAAAGACAGATACCATATGATTTCACCCATGTGTGGAATTTGAGAAACAAAACAAATGAACAAAGGAAGAAAACAGAGAGAGACAAACCAAAAAACAGACTCTTAACTATAAAGAACAAACAGATGGTTATCAGAGGGGAGGGGAGTGGGGGTATGGGTGAAATAGGTAAAGGGGATCAAGAATACACTTATCTTGGGGCGCCTGGGTGGCTCAGTCAGTTATACGTCTGACTTTGGCTCAGGTCATGATCTCACGGTTTGTGAGTTCGAGCCCCGCATTGGGCTCTGTGCTGACAGCTCAGAGTCTAGAGCCTGCTTCAGATTCTGTGTCTCCCTCTCTGTCTCTCTGCCCCTCCCCTGCTCATGCTCTGTCCCTTTTTCTCTCAAAAATAAATAAACATTTAAAAAAATTTTTTAAAGTACACGTATCTTGATGAACACTGAGTAATATACGGAGCTGTTGAATCACTGTACTGTACTCCTGAAATTAATATAACACTGTATGTTAACTACACTGGAATTAAAATTTAAAAAAAAATTAAAAATGTGTTTAGTCCTGAAAAGGACTAGTAATAAATGTCTAAATTTTCTAAAGTTTTTATAATAAGCACACCTTATTTTTTTTTTTGAGGGAGAGAGAGAGAGCGCGCGTGTGTGCGAGAGCACCCATGAGAGAGGGGCAGAGGGAAAGGGAGAAAGAGAATCCTAAGCAGGCTCCAAACCCAGTGCAAGCCCTACATGGAGCTCGATCACAAGACCATGAGATCATGATCCGAGTCAAAATCAAGAATTGGTCGCTTAACTGACTGAGCCACCCAGGCACCCCAGGCACACCTTATTTCTATAATCAGATATATATGCAATGTATATAAATAGAAATATTAATAAAAATGTGATCTCTGGGACCAAATATATAATTAATGGATACCTTGAAAGACTAATATAGATTTCTACTTGACTGTTGATTATAATTCTGTTCAAATCTGTACAAACATAAAACCAGGCATAAATCCCTTATGGTTATACCATTCTAAAATGATAAAATAAAAAGAAAAATTTTAAGCACATGTAAGTATAAAGCTAATTAAATTAAAAAACAACTTTAATATTAAAAAGTAACTTTAATGAGATAGAATTCATCTACCATACAACTTACTCGAATTGTACAGTTCAATAGTTTTAATAACTTCACAGGGTTATGGTACCATCGCTATGATCTAATTCTAGAACACATTCATCTCCCACAAGATATCCATACCTATTAGTAGTTATTCCCACTTCTCCCTGCCCCCCCCCCCCCCGCTGGAAACCACAATTTTACTTTCTATCTCTATAGATTTGCCAAATAACGCAGTATTTAGTCTTTTGTTACTGGCTTCTTTCATTTAGCATATTTTTGAGATTCACCCATATTGTAGCATGTATCAGTACTTTATTCCTTTTTATTGGTGAATAATATTCCACACAATAGATATTCACTTATAAATTTTATTTGTCCAGGGGCGCCTGGGTGGCTCAGTTGGTTGAGCATCCGACTGCGGCTCAGGTCATGATCTCACAGTTTGTGGGTTCGAGCCCCGCTTCAGGCTCTGTGCTGACAGCTCAGAGCCTGGAACCTGCTTCAGATTCTGTGTCTCCTTCTCTCTCTCTCTCTCTGCCTCTCCCCTGCTCATGCTCTGTCTCTCTGTCTCTCAAAAATAAATAAATGTTAAAAAATTTTAAATAAAATGAAATAAATTTTATTTGTCCAGTTTATGTATCCATTCATCAGCTGATGGACGTTTGGGTTGTTTTCACTTTTGGGCCATTACAAATAATGCCGCTGTGAATATTCATGTACAAGTTTTTGTGTGGACATATATTTTTATTTCTCTTGGGGTCATCCCTAGGAGTGGAATTCCTGAGTCATATAGTAACTTCTGTGTTTAACTTTTTGAAGCTCTGCCAAGCTTTTTAAAAGTGTACCATTTTATTTTATTTTATTTTTCATGTTTATTTTTGAGAGATAGAGAGACAGAGCACGAGTGAGGGAGGGGCAGAGAGAGAGGGAGACACAGAATCCGAAGCAGGCTCCAGGCTCTGAGCTGCCAGCATGGAGCCTGACACGGGGCTCGAACCCACAAATCATGAGATTGTGACCTGAGCCGAAGTCCGACACTCAACCGACTGAGCCGCCCAGGCACCCCGCACCATTTTCGATTTCTACCAGCAGTATATGAGGGTTCTAATTTCTTCACTCACATAAAATTTTGATAAAGAGGAAAAGTGCAAAGAGTGAAAAATGCATGGGACTGGGTTTTTAATTTGCATTCTACACACCAATATACCTCCTTGGTAGAGGCATTTAGCTTTTCCAGCTCTCAGTTTCCTAGGATCCCTTCCAGTTGTCTGATTCTTTGAGCATCTCGGGAGAGGAGAGGTAAGCATTGCTAGAAGCATTCAGGCAAATCTGGGTGAACAAAGCCAATGTGATAGGCTGTAAGATTAGATTAGGTGATATGGAAAATCCTTTTCTTTTTTTAATTTTTTTTACTTACTTTGAAAGAGAGAGCACTGAGAGTATGAATGGGCGAGGGGCAGAGAGAGAGGGAGAGAATCCCAAGCAGGCTCTGCACTGTCAGCACGGAGCCTGATGCAGGGCTCAATCTCACGACCATGAGACCATCACCTGAGCCGTAATCAAGAGTTGGACGTTCAACCCACGGAGCCACCCAGGTGCCCCTTCTCTTTTTCCTTAAAGTTTTTTTTATTTATTTCATAATCTCTACACCCCACGTGGGGCTCAAACTTGTGACCCTGAGATCAAGAGCCACATGCTTTTCCAACTGAGCCAGCCAGGCACCCCAGAAAATCCTTTTCAATCCTAAAATTTCATAATTCTATTTTGTGGTTATATGTTTAGCAACATGGTGAGCTAATATAAATATAATGCTTCACCTTTGTCTTCATTGTACTTAAGATCAAAGTACTGGTATTTATTATTTCTATAATTACATGGCACTACCATTTTCATTTAGGAAATAACCTTTCAGCTGTATAGCTATGTAGTCCTGAAATTGATTTAACAATGTTTAAATTTTAAGTAATTTTAGTTTAATTGAAGTGTAATTTACATACAGTAAAATTTACCCTTTTGAAGTGTACAGTTCTGAGTTTTGGCAAATGAATACAGTCACATAACTGATCACTACAATGGAGATATAGTACAGTTACATCAACCCCCCAAATTTCCTCATGCTCCTTTGCAGCCAAGTCTGCCCCTAGCCTCTGATCAGTTTTTTTATCCCTATAGTTTTGTCTTTTTGAGAATGTCATATAAATAGAATCCGACAGTAACCTTTTGAGTCTGCCTTCTTTCACTTAGCGTGAGACATTTATTTATTTATTTTTTATTAAAAATTTTTTTAACGTTTATTTATTTTTGAGACAGAAACAGAGCATGAACGGGGGAGGGGCAGAGAGAGAGAGGGAATTACAGAATCCGAAGCAGGCTCCAGGCTCTGAGCTGTCAGCACAGAGCCCAACGTGGGACTCGAACTCACGGACCGCGTGATCATGACCTGAGCTGAAGTCGGACACTTAACCGACGGAGCCACCCAGGCGCCCCAGCATGATACATTTCAGATTCATCCATGTTGTCGCGTGTATCAGGAGTTCCTTTTTATTGTTGAGTAGTATTCCATTATTTGGGTGTACCATGTTTGTTTATCCATTCCCCAGTCGAGGAACATTTGGGTTGTTTTCAGTTTGGGTAATTATGAATAAATCTATTATAAACATTTGCAGACAGGTTTTTGAGTGAACATAATTTTTCATTTCCTTTGGGTGAATATTTAGGAGTGGGATTACTGACTCATATGGAAATTGTATATTAAACTTCATAAGAAACTGCCAAACTGTTTTTCCAAAGTGGCTGTGCCAGTTTGCATTCTTACGGGCAATGTATGAGAGATCCAGTTGCTATGCCACCAGCACTTGTTATGTTCAGTTTTTCTTTTTTTTTTTAATCTAATTTTAGCCATTCTAATAGGCATGCATTGGTGTTTCATTGTGGTTTCATTTGCATATCCTTGATGAGTAATGACGTTGAGCATTTTTCCATGTACTTATTTGCTGTCCATGTATTTTTGCTGAAGCATTTATTAAAATCTTTTGCCCATTTTTTAAAATGTTTGTTTGTTTGTTTGTTTGTTTATTTAGAGGCAGCAAGCATGAGCGGGGGAAGGGCAGAGAGAGAGGGAGACAGAGAATCCCAGCCCGTCTCTTCACTGTCAGCACGGACCCCAACTCGGGACTCTATCTCACGAACCGTGAGATCATGACCTGAACTGAAATCAAGAGTTGGATGACCAACCGACTGAGCCACTCAAGCGCCCCTTTGGCCCATTTTTTACAGGATTGTTTTCTTAATTGTGTTTCGAGACTTTTTTTTATATAACTTGGATACGAGTCCCTTGTCATATGGTGTGTTTTACAGATTTTTTTTTTCCGCAATTAATGATTTGTCTGCTCTTAACGGTGTCTTTTGAAGAACAGAAATTTTCTATTTTGATGAAAGTCCCAATTTTTAATTTTTTCTTTTACGGATTTGTGTTTTTGGTTTCACATCTAGAAAATGTTTGCCTAACCAGGATTACAAAGATTTTTTTTCCCTCTGTTTTATTCTAGAAGTTGTAGGGTTTTTGGTGTTATAGTTAGGTTCTATGATCTATTTTGAGTTGTTTTATATGGTGCAAGATAAGGGAATTCTTTTACTTTTTTTACATATAGATTTCCAATTGTTCTGGCACCATTTGTTGAAAAGACTATGCTTTATTGAATTGCCTTTGCACCTTTGTCAATGTATACACAAGTCTATTTTTGAACTCTCTATTCTGTTCCATTGGTTTATGCGCCTAGTAAACATTGGTTTCTGTTTGAATCTGGTTAACTATGAAGAAGCAGCCAAGAGAATGTTTTAGGAGCCAGATTGCCTGGGTCTCTGACTCAGCTCAAGCACTTACTAACTGTGTGAAATTTGGGTAAGTTATTTAGACTCTCGGTGCCTAAATTTTCTCATCTGTAAAACAGAGATAATAGTACACAACCCTCATAGGGGGTTTTTATGAGTTTTGAGTGCATGACCGTAAAGCACTGAGCATGGTGACTTGTTCCTGTACATAGCTTCTTATCCTCCTGAGCCTTATTTTGGACTTCTGTGCAGATGGGCTTTCCACTAAAATTAACAGATTCCGGGGCGCCTGGGGGACTGAGTTGGTTGAGCATCCGACTCTTGGTGTTGGCTCAGGTCGTGATCTCACAGTTCATGGTTTGGAGCTCCGTGTCGGGCTCCATACCGACAGCACGGGGCCCCCTTGGGATTCTCTCTCCCTCTCTCTGCCCCTCCCCTGCTCATGATCACTTGCTTGTGCCCTCTCTCTAAATAAATAAATAAATAAACTTAAATAAAAATTAAATTAACACATTCCATTATTTCATCTCAGATTATCATTATGGAAATTTAACTGCAGAGATGAATTTTAATGGAAAATTTCATTGCTGCTCAGTAAGAAAAAATAAGATGTTCACTTTTGTTTTCTGTTAGGAAAATAATGCTTAACTTAGTTTAGTAGCTGTATCGGGTGAACTCCAACTGTTGAAATAGTTTCTTTGATTTCAAAAGTATATCCACTACCTTTTGTGGATTATAGTAAGAAATACAGCCCAAACTACGCTCACTTCATAAGTGGCTCTTGTGAACAGGTAGCTTGAAATATGACGTTTCCATGTTTGTTTTTTTTAGGCACTATATTTGAAAACTAGTAACTTGCAAAATTCCTGTGGTACTAAGCTTCAGGTTATTTATGATTACTTTTTGTTTTGAAGAACTTCCAAGATTTGTTGAGGAAGTATCCTAAGTTTCTCCTTCGTGGACCATATTGACAATCTGAATAATTTTATACTATACAACTCTTTAGCTAGAGGGTTAGTTTCTCCCCGTAACTATGAGAACTGAGGTATCCAGATAAAGTACTTAGACAAATAGTAAATTACATTTAACTCCTCAGCATTGACATTTGTTATGGACTAAATATCCGTGTCCCTTCAAAATTCATGTGTTGAAGCCCTAACTCCCATTGTGGCTGTGTTTGGAGATGGGGCCTCAAAGGAAGTAATTAAAGGTTAAATGGGATCATAAAGGTAGGGCCCTGATCTGATAGGATTAGGTTCCTTACAAGAAGAGACCTCAGAGAACTTGTTGCGTACTCGCTCGGGAAGGCCATGCGAGGATATAGTGAGAAGGCAGACGTTGTCTGCAAGCCAGGGAGAGAGGTCTCACCAGAAACCAACCAACTGTGATGGCATCTTAATCTTGGACTTCCCAGCCTCCAGAACTGTGAGACATAAATTTCTGTTGTTTAAGCCACCTGATCAGTTATTTTGTTATGGCAACCAGTCTCAGTCTCCTCAGGCTGCCATCACAAAATAGCATGGGTTAGGTAGCTTTAAAGAGAAATTTATGTCTTAGATGGTTCTGGAGACTGGAAGTCCAAGATCAAGGTGCCGGCAGATCAAGTGTCTGGTGTCACAGGTCAGTATTGCTGGACATGAGTTAAAGCGTCAAAACCAGATTTTATTCAGTAACTACTGGCAGTGGGGGACAGAGCTGAGCTCCTTTCCAATTTGTGCGGAAGTGATTTCAACGATTTCATTAGGAAAATGAGGGAGCAGGGAGAGCAGGGGCTTCGTAGAGTCAGAGAAGTGAAAATTACAAAGTTGGTCAGTGTGAATGTGATTAGACGAGCTGTGTTCATTAACTCCGTTATCAAAGTGTGGATTCTATCCTCCCACAGAGACTGGTAGACAGAGGCCCTATCCTTCCTGACATTTATATTTCAAAGGAGTGGCTGTCAGGTCCTTGAGAAAGAGATTTCTGAATTTTAAGACTTACATACTCACAGCGGTGAGTTCTTTTTAGTAAATGCTGTAAGAAAGGGAAGTCAGGGGCCCATTATCAGGTATTGGCTAGAACAAACAGTAAATTTTCCTGGCAGAAACATTTTCCAGGCAGGAATTATAATGGGGGGGGGGGGAGGGGGGTTGAAGGGTCCTTCTAGAGACAGGGCTTTGTGCTGCTAGAAGCCATGCTTGAGTTTGGTCAAGTCTCTTACTCCAGGGATTGGGCCAGAGTTGTAGTGTGCCAGAAGTTTCCTGGTTCTCACTGGTGAGGGCCTGCATCCTGGCTCCTATTCAGTTACCTTCTTGCTATGTACTCATGGCCTTTCCTCTAGTGTGTACACAAGGAGAGAGGGAGAGAGAGGGAAGATCTTTTCTTTTCCCTTCTTCCTTCCTTCTTTCCTTCTAAGAGCACTAATCCCATCATGAGGCCCTGCCCTCAGGACCTCCTCTAAACCTAAAGAGCCCAACTCCAAATACCATCACCTTGGGGGTTAGGGCTTCAACAGATGAGTTTTGAGATGACACAGGTATTCAGTCCTCAGTCCATATGGCTTCCTGCGCAGACTACGATAGCAGCTCAATCATTTCAAAGTTAAGAGTGGATGTTGTTTGTGCATTTGCAACAAGTCTTAACTACAACTACTGATATTGTACTAATTATAACTAACATAGTTGAAATTTCTCCGTTAAATACCGTGCATCTTATGTATCACTTGCATGCAAAACACATCAGCTAAATTCCTTTAAGTCATAGGTATTAACTGTTCTGTTTTGTTATTTTTATCCAAACACTGGTTTGTTACATACTTAATTCTTAGATAAACGTGCTTGAAAATGTTTGAACTTGCTATCCATATCTCAGACAAAGATAACTTGGCCAGAACCTTGAACCCCAAATTAATTCCCCAGGAAAATACACGCAGAGTGTCACATCAAAGTTTTAAGGAGTTTCTGGTACAGTGAGATAAACCATAAACCGATAAACTGAAGCTTGAAGATTCCACTTGCCCATTGAACTTGAGGCCTTGGTAGAGCCAGGCCAACTCCTGGGCTCCTTTTCCCATACTCATGGCTTTCTTGCTCTTCTCACTCCCCACTGTGGGAGGTGGATCAGTGCCAAGGTGACAGGCTGAAGAAGACCAGAGAATTGTTTTGTACCCTCCTTAAAGCCTAAAGCAGAACTGGCTGAAACCACTCTTGCATGTTCCTTTTTTCCACTTTAAGGCCTGGACTAGATCCAGATCCTGGTAGCCTGCGCCATGACCACATTCCCATTCCCATTCCCGTCTCCCAAGTGGAAGGTAGCCTCACCTTCCTTTTACCCCAGGTATGGGAGGGAAGAGAATGTAAAAAGGAGAAACCCAGGACTGATATTAGGAGTGCCTCTGCCTGGCTTTGTGTATAATTATCTTCCTACTCAAGTTGGCCAGCTTGAACCGTGACCTAACTAAATGCCCCTAAGAACATCATTTTTGTTCTTGATCCTTATCAGGGTCTCTCTTCTTTGGAGATAGGCTGGAGAATGGGGTGTGAAGTGTATGATTATCAAACTTAGTTACCCTTCACGTTTGTTTATTAAAGAGAAACCTAGGGGCTGCCTCCCTCAGGTTACACTCCGAGGTAACAAAGATTAAGTAGTTTAAATGGATTCAGCAAGGATGTGTGGAGCGCCTCTGTGGTGCCAGGCACTGTGCTAGGTACGGGGGGAAAACAAGGGGGAGCAAAACAGATAATCCCTTCCCTCATGGAGCTTATGTCGTAATAGAGGACCAGTAGAATACAGATAATAAATACAATTCACACATAGTGCCTTAAAAGGAAGCTAAGTGCTTCGGAGAAAAATAAAGAAGGGTAAAGAGGTAGTATTGGAGGTGGTGTTTCAGTTTTAAATAGATTGGTTATTGGATTCCAGCCCAAAGATCACTGCACAGGAAGGGACAGAGACTGGTATTTAATGCAATGTAGATACTCCGAAAAGGGAGAGCAGGCTTCTGGTTGAGGAAACTGGAAAGCTTCACAGAAAAAGTTTGACAGGTGGACAAGCAGACCTAGGAGAAGGCTGTCTGGGCAAAGGAGAATCAGAAGACATAGACAAGTCACAGAAAGTGACTTCAGATCTACTGAGGAAGAAAGGTCCCATAGGAGAGCAATAAGAATTAGGAGTAAAATGTAAGTTGTTATTACATAGTAGTGACTTACATTGAAAGATCTTCCAATATTGAACCATTTTCACGCAACTCGGGATGAATCCAGCTTGGTTGTGGCGCTTCCTCTTTTTATGGGATTGATTTAATTGGCAGTTGTCCCCACCTCCACCCCCCGCCCCAGTCTATAGGCATGAGTGAAATGAACGTAAATTTTCTTCTTTTGCTGTGTCTTTGTTTTTCTTCTTAGGATCTCACTGGGAAGGCTAGTAGCACGAGTTAGGATTGTTCCTTTGTTTTCTATTGTCTTTTAAGGTTTGCATAAACCTGGGATAAATAAAATCTGAATCTGCTTATAAAACCATCAGGGCCTGGTGTTTTCTTTGTGGGAACACTTAGCTAGCCCACTGCTTCTATTTCTGTAGTAGTAATAGCATTTTATTTAGGCTTTTAACTTCTGCTGGAGTCAGTTGTGATAAGTTATTTTTCAAGAGATGTGTTCATTTCATAGACAAAATTTCTTAAAGCTTGTTGGTATATAGTTGTTGATGCTGTTCTCTTTTTAACCTTTACTTTATTTAGGGTGATATCCCCCTTTTCATTCATACTATTTCTGTTTTGTTTTTATTTCCTTGATCATTCTTTCCAGAAGTTTGCCTATTTTTTTCCTTTTTTTTCCGCCCACCCCCCCAGCAAAACATATTTTTGGCTTTGCTGATGTTTTCTATTACATATTTAATACCTCAATCATTAACCTCTGATATGATTTTTTATCTTTTTTTCTCCTACTTTCTGTAAGTTTATTGTGTATTGTCTAATTTCTTAAGAAGGACATTTAACTGCTTAATTTTGAGTGTTTTTATTATAGCTATTTAAGGTTATAGCTTTCTGTCAAAGCACCATTTTTGCTGCATCCCAAATGTGGTGTCTTAACATTTAATTCTGAGTATTTTTAGATTTGATTATGATTTCTTCTTTAACCCATGGTTTATTTAGCAGTATGCTTTTTAAATTTTCAAGTAGGCGTCTATTCATGTTTTCTGCCCAAAGCATGAATAGACACTTCTCTAAAGAAGACATCCAGATGGCCAACAGGCACATGAAAAGATGCTCAACGTCGCTCCTCATCAGGGAATTACAAATCAAAACCACACTCAGATACCACCTCACGCCCATCAGAGTGGCCAAAATGAACAAATCAGGAGACTATAGGTGCTGGCAAGGATGTGGAGAAACGGGAACCCTCTTGCACTGTTGGTGGGAATGCAAACTGGTGCAGCCGCTCTGGAAAACAGTGTGGAGGTTCCTCACAAAATTAAAAATAGACCTACCCTATGACCCAGCAGTAGCACTGCTAGGAATTTACCCAAGGGATACAGGAGTGCTGATGCAGAGGGGCACTTGTACCCCAGTGTTTATAGCAGCACTGTCAACAATAGCCAAATTGTGGAAAGAGCCTAAATGTCCATCAACTGATGAATGGATAAAGAAATTGTGGTTTATATACACAATGGAATACTACGTGGCAATGAGAAAGAATGAAATCTGGCCTTTTGTAGCAACATGGATGGAACAGGAGAGTGTTATGCTAAGTGAAATAAGTCATACAGAGAAAGATACCATATGTTTTCACTCTTATGTGGATCCTGAGAAACTGAACAGAAGACCATGGGGGAGGGGAAGGAAAAAAAAAAAAAGAGAGGGAGGGAGCCAAACCATAAAAGACTCTTAAAAACAGAATAAACTGAGGGTTGATGGGGGGGTGGGAGGGAAGAGAGGGTGAGTGATGGGCATTGAGGAGGGCACCTTTTGGGATGAGCACTGGGTGTTGTATGGAAACCAATTTGACAATAAATTTCATATAAAAAATAAATTTTCAAGTAGGCAAGAATTTTTTTTAATTGTTTTATGTTTATTTCTGAGAGAGAGAGACAGAGCATGAGTGGGGGAGGGGCAGAGAGAGAGAGGAAGACTCAGAATCAGAAGCAGGCTCCAGGCTCTGAGCTGTCAGCACAGAGCCTGACACAGGGCTCGAACTCACAAACTGTGAAGTCATGACCTGAGCTGAAGTCGGTCACTCAACTGACTGAGCCACCCAGGCGCCCCAGTAGGCAAGAATTTTTAAAATTATTTTTTGTTATTAACTTTTTAAGTTTATTTATTTATTTTGAGAGAGCAGGGGAGGGACAGAGAGAGAGGGAGAGGGAGAGAATCCCAAGCAAGCTCCTCACTGTAAGCACAGAGCCCAATGTGGGGCTTGAACCCAGTACTGTGGGATCATGACCTGAGCTGAAGTCAAGAGTCAGATGCTCAACCGACTGAGCCACCCAGGCACCCCTTGTTATTAACTTTTAACTTAATTACATGTTAGTCCCATGTCATAGTCTGTAAGTTATCTATTATTTAAAATCTATTTAGGCTTTGTGATCTAGTACATGATTTATTTAAAAAGCGTTCATATGTCCTTAAGAAAACTGTGAGTGTACTGTATTTATTGGATGCAGAACTCAGGCTTATTCTCATGGTATGGCTCAGATCTTATATATTATTGTTGATTTCATTTTTTTGGTCTGCTTGACTAATCAGTAGTTGAGAGAAGCAGCATTATTGAGGAGGGCACTTGGAATGAGCACTGGGTTGTTGTATGTAAGCAATGAATCATGGGAATCTACTCCCAGAGCCAAGAGCACACTGTATACACTGTATGTTTTACATATAAATTATATTTTATTTTATTTTATTTTATTTTATTTTATTTTATTTTAAATTTTAATGTTTTTATTTATTTTTGAGACAGAGAGAGAGCATGAGCAGGGGAGGGGCAGAGAGAGAGGGAGACACAGAATCCTAAGCAGGCTCCAGGCTCTGAGCTGTCAGCACAGAGCCTGACATGGGGCTCAAACTCACAGACTGTGAGATCATGACGTGAGCTTAAGTCAGATGCTTAACCGACTGAGCCACCCAGGCACCCCAATAAATTATATTTTTAAAAAATAAATAAAATAAAAGCCAGGAAACTGAAGGGGAAAAAAGACACTCCTTAGATTTTAATCTGCCAATTATGAGGGTTTGGAGAAGTCCTGGGCAATTGTCATAGTTAGTCCCTACCTATTTTTTTATTATTTATTTTGAGAAGGGAAGAGAGAGGGAGAGAGAGAGAGAGCGTGCGTGAGCGAGAGCGAGTGCCAGCATGCATGAGCCAGGGAGGGGCAGAGGGAGAGGGAGAATCCCAAGCAGGCTCCACACTGTCAGCACAGAGCCTGACTCGCTCAAACCCATGAACTGTGAGATCATGACCTGAGCCAAAATCAAGAGTCAGATGCTTAACTGAGTGAGCCACCCAGGTGCCCCCCACCCCCACCTATTTTTTCCCAGCTCTTCACCAGCACAGGGTTTCTGCCCTGCCCTAAATTCACTCTGCCCTGCCCTGAAGTCTTGACCAGAGATCTGAGTCCCAGCAAGTGTGGGAGAAATACTGTTGTCTCAAGATTTAGGGGAGGAAGAAGCAAGAGCAGAAACCCTAGAGGTTCCTTTTCTATTTTATCCTCCCACACTGTACCACAGGGATTTCTCATAGTTTCCCTTTTTCTTGGTGTTTTCCTTACTCAGTCCCTTTGGGGTTGATCTAGGGCAATAGGGGAGCCAGAAGCTATGCTAGTTGAGTTTCTTGGTAGAGACCAAACTGGAGTATTGCACCTTGATATACGTGCATCACCTGTAACGTCCTAGAAATAGAACTGCTTGAACACTTCTTTCTACATTAAACCTGTGTTGCCTCTATATTTTTTCTTTTCTTTCTCTCTCTCTCTCTCTCTGTTTTTTGTTTGTTTGTTTTTTTTGTGTGTGTATGACACTACCAACATCCAAACACATAAACCAGAGCAGTGTTTTTTCAAACCTGGAAGTGGGATAATAGAAAATATTCGGGGTTTACCACAAAACTAGGGTAAATATTATTTGTGAAGCTTTTACTTCCTCTGTATGTGTACATGCACAAATACTCACAAGTATGTGTGCTGGGCTGTGCTGAAGAATCTACTAATGTGGATTATAGTCGGAAAAGTCGAAAATCACCGACTAGAGAACTAGGCATCATTTTGGACCCGTCCCTCTGCCTTCCTTCCTACAGCCACTGAATTACCAAGTCGGTCGATTCTACTTCCTCAATAGTCCTCAAATGTATCCCGTCTTCCTCTTCCCTCCCAACCACCACTCTGCTTCCAGAACTTTCTGGATGACTGCAACAATCTTCAGATCCGTGCTCCGCCTCCTTATTCCGATCAGAGTCATCTTTCCGAAATGTACATTTTCCTTACGTAAATCCTCCTGTGGCACCCTGTTGCCCACAGATGACTTCCACGCTTTATAACATGGCCCCTGCCTACCTCTCTAGCTTCATCTGCTAGCCTTCTAGTATCACAGCTAAACACCAAACCGCTTTCGGTTTTCCTCACGTTCTCTGATGAGTTTTATTTTGTTCATTCTTTCACTTTTGCCTGGTGTGGGAAGGGAGGGTCCTTTACTCCCACCCCTTTTGTGGGGGTGAACTCCAGCTCGTGTACTCTGGCTTCGTATGTGAAGTCTTACACCCCTGCATCCCCCACCCCTGGAGTATGTTTCCAGAATATTCTAGGCATCGTGCATTGCACAGCCAAGTTGTTTTTAAATCATCTGTTTAGGTGAGTGTTTACTTTTTTTCTTATGGGAAGTAACTAAACATCATACTCATGTTAGTGCCTAAAAGAATATCTAGCTCATTTTGGGTGTTGGTCAGATGTTGGCTGAATGACTGAAGATCTGGAAAGTTCAAGCACCTTTTCCAAATCATGTTGCTTATAGGTGACAGAATTAAGACTGGGAAACAAAGGGCCTCTTTTATTGTTTCATGCTACAGACGAGTACTCCTTCTAGTGCGTAATGTAAAACTGAAAAAGTACATTTATTGTGCAATACCGAATAAATCACTTTAAGCTAGTTTGGTAACAATCAAGATGATTAAGTTAACCTTTGTGAATAATCCAATTTTTGCCTACTGTAAGGGAGTCTATTTCTGGCACATGAACAGTTTTGGCGTGAAATCTAATATTTGCAAAGAGGTAAAATAGTGCAAGTAGACTCAAAAGTAATTTGGAAAAATCAAAGTGACCTTTTTGTGACTCTATTTTGAGCGGTCAGTTAGAACTTTAAAATATGTAATGTGACGGATTCCAGGCATACTGTTTAAAACGTGATGTGAGCTTTAGTTTAGAATATGTAAAAGATGGGAATGGTGGCATTTGAAGAATTACACTGTAGGAAAAGCTCAAGATATGTTTGAATCACATTTACAGGTGCAAGTTATGACATAGAATGATTCTTGTGCCTTCAGGTTCTTCCAGTTTCTGTAGCATATTGCAGAAATCAGTCGGGGTTAAGAAACTAAGACCCATCCATCAGTTTATTGAAGGATAGAGAAATGTATTTCAATCTGGGCCTATCTCCAATTTCAGAAGTTTTTAGAGAAGCAGAAGCTGTTTCAAATTTCCACTTGTGGAATTTGAGAAGCAAAAACAAATGAATAAAGAAAAAAAAAGAGACCAACAAAAACCCAGCCTCTTAAATATGGAGAACAAACTGGAAGCTGCCAGAGGGGAGGTGGGGGGGGGTGATGGGTGAAATAGATAAAGGGGATGAAGAGCACATTTATCCTGATATAATGTATAGAATTGTTGAATCATATTGTACACCTGAAACTAATATGATGCTGTGTGTTAACTATACTTGAATTAAAAAAATAAAAACCAAAAAAGTGAAGCATCAGAAACAGAAAAAGGGTCAGAGCTGAAATATCTCTTAATAACATCCAAAGTGCTGTGTGTAGGAGGATTTCCCCAATCGTTTCCAAAAGGTATTGTTACAGTTAGTATGTTGAAACAGGATCCAAACAGTGTCCCCACATTGGTTGGCTGATGTGTCCTTGAATCTTCCTTTATCACCGTCTCCTCTCCCTTCTGCCCCCCCCTCCTTTTATTTATTGAAAAAAATAATTTGCGCTCTTCATTTTCTTACTATGTTGTAAAGTCGAGGAGAGTAGGAACTTAAGATTTTAGCACTTAAGAATTGTGCCTGGGATCCAGTAGACACTTGACTATCGGACTATAGTCTGTCGGACTATTATTTGTCTGATGCTGTTGATAATACTCAAGGCCTGTGTTTTGTCCCTGCAGGTTGATCCAAAAGACTACATGTTCAGCGGACTGAAGGATGAAACAGTAGGTCGCTTGCCTGGCCAAGTGGCAGGACAACAGTTCCTCATTCAAGACTGTGAGAACTGTAACATCTATATTTTTGATCACTCGGCTACAATCACTATCGATGACTGTGCTAACTGCGTGATTTTCCTGGGACCTGTGAAAGGCAGTGTGTTTTTCCGGAATTGCAGAGATTGCAAATGCACGTTAGCCTGCCAGCAGTTCCGTGTGAGGGACTGTAGGAAGCTGGAAGTCTTTCTGTGCTGTGCCACTCAGCCCATCATTGAGTCTTCCACAAACATCAGGTTTGGCTGTTTCCAGTGGTACTATCCTGAGCTAGCGTTCCAGTTCAAAGACGCAGGGCTAAGTATCTTCAACAACACCTGGAGCAACATTCATGACTTCACGCCTGTGTCAGGAGAACTCAACTGGAGCCTTCTTCCAGAAGGTGCCGTGGTTCAAGACCATGTTCCTCTCCCTGCCACCGAAGAGCTCAAAGCTGTCCGCATTTCCACAGAAGCCAACAGAAGTATCGTTCCAGTGTCTCGGGGTCAGAGGCCGAAGAGCAGTGATGAATCCTGCTTGGTGGTATTATTTGCTGGCGATTATACAATCGCAAATGCCAGAAAACTAATTGATGAGGTAAGGAGAGAGACCAGAGAAACAGACACACACCTAGGTAGAAGCACACCACTTTCTGGAGAACTTTCTTTTCAAATTGGCTGGTAGAAATACAGGCAGTCCTTGGGGCACCTGAGTGGCTCAGTCATTTGGGTGTCTGACTTTGGCTCAGGAACTCGAACTTCGGGAGTTGGAGCCCCGCATCGGGCTCGCTGCTGTCAGCGCAGAGCCCGCTTTGGATCCTCTCTCTCCCTCTCTCTGCCCTGCCTCGACTTACTTGCCCTGAAAAATAGATAAAATGTTTTAAAAAAAAGAGAAATACAGGCAGCTCTTAAGTTATAGTCCTCTGGGCCTCAAAATACTTTCCCAAAGAAACTTTTAAAAATACAGTCCAATTCAGTAAGCATTTATTAAGCACTTACTGTGTGAAGAGTTACTCTGTTACCGTATTTCATTGATTATAGGATGCACATTTGTTTTCCACGTTTTTGCTTATCTGAAATGCATCTTGCAATCGACGGCAACTTAAAGCTGATGAAATATGGCATGTGCTGGAGATGGAGATACATAGGCGAAATTCTCTGCCCCCAGAGAACTTCCATTCTTTATAATAAATGATTGCCGTGGAAGCTTACAAAGGTAGTACTGCAGAGTAAAGCCTGGCCTCATTTATTAGGAGTTTGGCTAGGGAAGGTGGGAAAGACATTTCAGAGTACAGCTTTTGGCCCCTGACGTGACTGTGGGAACGAGCCCCACACCACTCGCCTTTTCCCTGTTGCTATGTGAAGGGGCAGCTGGTGTGTCAGAACGAGGGTGGGGGCTGGGATAGCAGCTTGTGGGCTCAGGATCAGGGACTTGGTGAATTTGGGACTAGAGAGGAGTTCTATTGGGAGCGGCTCCCACTTGCAGAATACCTGGGGACGGAGAGATGAGGGGCTCCAGGAAGCAGCAGTTCCTGCGTTGGCGGGTGCTCCAGTGGGGAGACAGCAGAAGGCTGTATTAATTATCCAGTAAGCAGGTATCCTTCAGAAGGAGTCTTTGAATTTAAAAATCAGACTTCCAGAAATGAAGCAGCGAATGGAAAACTTACCAAGTCTCTTTTTGATTGGATTTTTAAAAATATTTATTTATTTTTGGGAGAGTGCAAGCGGGGGAGTGGCAGAGAGAGGGGGACAGGGAATCCGAAGTGGGGTCTGCACTGACAGGCTGACAGCAGTGAGCCCGATGTGGGGCTCGAACCCACGAACCGTGAGATCATGACGTGAGCCGAAGTCGGATGCTCAACTGACTGAGCTACCCGGGCACCCCATGAATTTTCTAGAAATTGTAACAGTTCTGTCGAAAGGAAGATTATGAGGGAAAAAAGCCCCACCAAAGATGACCTCCTCTCTGTGGCTACACATCCTACAGTGTAGAAAACCCGTGTCTGAAATCCATAAAGCATATCTGAAATCTAGTTTTCAAAACAACAGAAGCCAAAGTGCACATTTAAGACTGTGGTATTTTCTTTTTTGTTCATGCCAATCTGATAAAAACATGCTGTGAATCTGCTAAGATATAGAAAAGTACTTCTGGCCTTCGAGCTATCTAGTCACATATGTTAATCCAACATCTGAGAAGTCAGTATTTGCTTTATCCTGTATGGTGATTTTTTTTTTAAATCTACATACAGTTTGCAGAAGATATCATTATTCAGGTTAAACTCCTTTTTGGTGGGTAACAAGGAGTGGATAGCACACTTATTTTTTAAAAAGCCGTCAGAACAAACACCGTCTTTCCTCATGAGTCATCATATGTTCTTTACCTTTTCACTTGCGGTATCTGATGTGTGAAATGACAGTGTCGTGTGCACTTGAAAACAACACGACCAGGAAGAATGATGTTCTTTAGATGTCCTTCTGGATTACAGAAGAGTTTGAAACAAAAGCGCAACAACAGCAATAATAATGGCTAACACTTAGGTAGTGTTCACCATATGCCAGGCATCGTTATAAGGGGTTTAAATGAAGTCACTCACTTGACTTAGAGTAACCTATGAAATAGGTGCCGTTTATTTCCCTTTTTGCAGATAAGGAAAATGAGCCACAGAGAGGGTAAGTACCTGGCAAAAGGCCCCTCAGCCAGGAAACAGCAAGAGCCATGATTTAAATCCAGGCAGCCTGGCTTTGTAGACCACAGTCTCAGCCCTTAAGTCCGATGTTACTCTGCTGCCTCAGCAGTAGAGGAGAGTTGACAGGTGCCTGGTGGAGCAGGAATGTGAGGGAAGTACGGGGAGTCAAGGCAGATACCACCCTTCAGCCTAGAAGGAAAATCCCTGGGACTTTCGGGTTGGACTTACCCTCTCTAATTCCAAAAGCACAGAATTAGGGACTAAAAAGAACAAAACAGGGGCGCCTGGGTGGTGCAGTCGGTTAAGCGTCCGACTTCAGCCAGGTCACGATCTCGCGGTCTGTGAGTTCGAGCCCCGTGTCAGGCTCTGGGCTGATGGCTCAGAGCCTGGAGCCTGTTTCCGATTCTGTGTCTCCCTCTCTCTCTGCCCCTCCCCCGTTCATGCTCTGTCTCTCTCTGTCCCAAAAATAAATAAACGTTGAAAAAAAAAATTAAAAAAAAAAAAAAAGAACAAAACAAAGAAGACACCGAGTACATGTGAAGAGGGTATCAAAACATGCTAAAAGATCACCAATTTACATGTTAAGAGAGAGATTACATATTTATTTTATTTATTTATTTTAATTTTTTAATGTTTATTATTTTTGGGAGAGACAGAGACAGACAGAGAGAGCAAGCAGGGAAGGGTCAGAGAGAGAGGGAGACACAGAATCGGAAGCAGGCTCCAGGCTCTGAGCCGTCAGCACAGAGCCCGACACGGGGCTCGAACTCACAGACCGCAAGATTGTGACCTGAACTGAAGCCGGCCACCCAACTGACCGAACCACCCAGGCACCCCCTTTTTTTAAAAAAAAAAATTCTTTTCAGTGTTTATTTTTGAGAGAGCAAGAGAGAGACAGAACATGAGCAGGGGAGGGGCAAAGAGAGGGAAAGGGAGAGGGAGACACAGACTCTGAAGCAGACTCCAGGCTCCAAGCTGCCAGCTCAGAGCCTGACGTGGGGCTCGAACCTGAGAACTGTGAGATCATGACCTGAACCGAAGTCGGTCGCTCAACCAACTGAGCCACCCAGGCCCCCTGAGAGATTACATTTTTTTTTTCAATGAAGCTCGAGTTCCCAGGAAAATATGTGTAGGAGCTACTTAATTCTGAGATGGAAAAAACAAGCAAACAACCCTTGAGTCTTTCTCGTACCATAACCTAAATACCTTAAGACAGCCTCAACTGGAACTGTGATTGCTGACTCTGGTTGGTTATGTTCAACCCTAGGACCAGCACAGAATTTTGATTCACATTATTTTTATAAATTGAATGTATCCTAAGAGTTTTTTTAGTCTAGGAAGTCCAGAGAAGCTGGATAAAGCAGAAAACACATTCCAGAGTGAATGAAGAGAAGTTACTGGGCCTCCATTTTCTCACCTAAAAAGTCAGATTTCTTGCTTCCTCTTGGCTACATCACAGATACGCACAGGACAAACTAATGTAAAAGTGGTCTGAAATGTTGGGAAGTAACGTATTGCATAATTTAAAGTTGGGTAGTTAAGCACTATTTTCAAGTCCTTAAGAGTAGAAGAGTTTCCATGAAAAAGGAGTCTCCGGATATCTGCAGTGAGATATCGAAATAGATCAAGTTTCATAATCCCTTATTTGTTTTTAGGTAACAGTATTTTGAGTTAATCATCTTTTGTCAGTTTATGTGTCTGAGTATGAAATGAGAGGTAGAGGTAGTGAGCTCTCTAGAAAATTAGAAACAGAGGTAGGATTATTCCTGCGATTTTAAGTAACTTTGCAGTCATCACCTGGCAGTGATGCCCATGCACTTTTCTGCTACTTTTTTATGTATGTTTTTTTTTCTGAGGCAGCATTGAAGGCTCTCAAAAAGGATTTGAGTTTGAATCCAATTTGATGGAATAGTATTGAATAACGTAGCCATAGGGTGAAATATGATGAGCCATTAAAACTGACTTTATAGTGGAATAGCTGGGAAGTATTCACAGTCAAGTAAGGGAAGATTTGCAGAATATCATATAAGTATCTGAATTATTATTATTATTTTTTTTTTTTTAGAGATCTCAGTCCGGGAAGTTATATATACTAAAATGTTAGCAGTTGTGGTGATTCTTAGGAAGTGGATTCAGAGCAGGACTTTCTTCTCTTTTTTGCAGTTATATGGGTTTTGCAATGAACAGGTGTTATTTCTGTAATGGGGGGAAAACAAACACTGGGAGGATAAAAGGAAGTATACCTATATGGCAGGGGCATCTTTGAGTGATAGCACCTTGGTTCATATTTGTTTCTATTTTTTATTTTTCAAGTGTTCTGTATTGAGCATACATGTTACTTAAATTTTTTTAACGTTTATTTTTGAGAGAGGGGGAGGGGCAGAGACAGAGGGAGACACAGAACCCAAAGCAGGCTCCAGGCTCCGAGCGGTCAGCACAGAGCCCGACGCAGGGCTCAAACCCATGAACCGCAAGATCATGACCTGAGCTGAAGTTGGATGCTTAACCGACTGAGCCACCCAGGCGCCCCCATGCATGCTACTTTTATACTTAAAAATCCAAGAGACTTTGCTAAAAAAACTAAGTGGTTGAATTCTGTGCAATTTTTAAAAACTACTTTAATAGTTATTTTAAAAATCAACGTGTACTTGTGGCTTCAGATCCTGTGTCTCCCTCCCTCTCCTTCCCTGCTCACGCTCTGTCTCTCAAAAATGAATAAACGTTAAAAAAAAATCAACGTGTACTCATTGTACAGTATTGTAGCAATGAAGAAGAGTAGAAATAAACTTAAAAACCATCCATAACGTACTCTATCTTGAATAGTCTTTTTAGGAATAATCTTTAATTTATTTAGTCTATAAGCAGATTAACAGGGTTCGAATCACAGTTCTCTTACTTTATAGCTGTGTGACCTTGGGTAAATTTCTTGGCCACTCTGTGCCTTAGTTTCCTCACCTGTAGAATGAGGGTAATAATAGCACCTACCACACGAGAGGATTAAATGTGTTACACATATATAAAGTGCATAAAATTGCCTGGCACACAGTAAGTGCTCCATAAATGTAGTCTATTATTATTGTGCTATACCGTATACATCTGTATCATGCTTTTCAAAATTATGACTTAAGCTCTTCCCCCTTTTGTCGTATGTTATATTTCATGAACTGTGCTATTTCATCATGTGATAAATGCACCCTAGTTTACTTACTTAACCATTCTCACTGGACGTTTGCATGTGTCACCAAACTCTTTACGCACCACACACTAATTCTTAACCAGAAACACCCATCTGGAAAAATCTTGCGTATGTGAAAACTTGTTAGAGCAAACACCCTGAATCAGAGTGCTGACTCAAACAAACATCAGCATGCTGTGTCACGGTTTTATGTCGAAAAATGCTAGAATAGGAAAATACTGTTTTAATCTCAGAAGTTCATTTTAAAATCCAAACGAAACTTTATTTTCCACAGATGGTTGGTAAAGGATTCTTCCTAGTTCAAACCAAGGAAGTGTCAATGAAAGCTGAAGATGCTCAGAGAGTTTTTGGGGAGAAAGCACCTGACTTCCTTCCTCTGCTGAGTAAAGGTACCTTCTGGATGATTGGTGTGCTTGTGTGGTTATCCTCCTGATGCATGATTAGAACTACTCTTGCCCTTAGCATTTCTCTTACATTGCCTTCTTTTTCTTGTTTATGTTTTTTTTTCCTGTTACTATTCACAACTGGCAAAAATTTTGGGGCGCCTGGGTGACCCAGTCGGTTAAGCGTCCAACTTTGGCTCAGGCCATGATCTCGTAGTCCTTCGGTTCAAGCCCCACGTTGGGCTCTGTGCTGACAGCTCAGAACCTGGAGCCTGGTTCGGATTCTGTGTCTCCCCCCCACTCTCTCTCTCTGCCCCTCCCCTGCTCTCACTGTGTGTGTGTGTCTCTCTCTCAAACATAAACATTAAAAAAAAAAGTCAGAATTTCACATCATTCAAAAATCCCTGTGTAACTAACTAGAAATTGGGCAGTAGGTCTTTTCCCCCTATTCTGTCGTGTTAGTACTTGAATGTCACATTTCATTATTATATATTTTGTTATTTCTAATTCTTATTGTATTGTACTACAGTGAGTGACTGTTTTGTTCTCCCTGTACAGAGTTACAAAGCACTTTATAAGGATTCTTTCTGCTTTAGTGTGCTTTGACCCTACTGGAAAGGAAATAAGAAAAATAAACAAAATGGTATACTATTTTATGTATTTAATATGATTAACTTTCCATGCATAATTAGGATTGTTTTCCCCAGTGGACAAATGCCACCAATAAATTTCAGATACTGAAAACATGTCTGCAAACAGAGGAACTGGAATTTGTGTGCCTTCCTGAAGGGTTATATCTGCCTACATGTATTTGAAGGTATACCGATTCTAAAGGACAGAGTTCTGTTTGTCTGTCAGAGCAGGGACATGGTTTGCTCAAGATTCATCAGGCTTTTCTTGACTGGCTGGAGCCAATATGTGTAGTAATATGCCGTGCTGATGGAATATACCCTAAAAAGATGGCATGTCTGCATTTACATGCTTTTTATGTATAAATTGTAATAACCGTGAAACCTATGTGAAAATGTTGGAGGATTGTTGGGAGAATTTTAATAGCTAATGCTGGGTATGACTCAGCCATTAATACAGTACTTCATACACCTTTGTGGTTATTGTAGCAATATGAAGGATTTGCTCTAACCCAGTGCCTGCATCTACTATAGAGTATATATATCAGAAATTATGACCTGGCTCCTTTTTTTTTTTTTAAGTATAATTAACATACAGTGTTATGTTAGTTTCAAGTGTACAGCATAACGATTCAACAATTCTGTATATTTCTCAGTGCTCATCATGATAAGTGTACTCTTAATCTCCTTTATCTATTTCACTCCTTTCCCCACTCCCCCTCCCCTTTGGCAACCACCAGTGTTCTGTACTTAAGAGGCTGGGGTTTTTTTTTTTTTGTCTTTTTTCTCTTCGTTTTCTTAAATGCCACATATAAGTAAAATCATAGGGTAGTTATCTTTCTCTGGCTGACTTATTTCACTTAGTATTACACCCTCTAGCTCCATCCATGTTGCAAATGGCAAGATTTCATTCTTTTTATGGTTGAGTAGTATTCCATGTTATATGTGCGTATGTATGCATACACACGCACACACACACACCCCACATCTCCTTTATTCATGCATCTATTGATGGACACTTGGGCCGCTTCCATAATTTGGCTATTATAAATAATGTTGCTATAAATAATGTATACATAGAGGTGTATGTATGAATTATAGGGTTTTTGTGTTTTTCGGGTAAACACGCAGAAGCGCAGTTACTGGATCATAGGGAAGTTATGTTTTTAACTTTTTGAGGAACCTCCATATGGTCTTCCACAGCGGCTATACCAGTTTGCTTTCCACCAACAGTGCCTGAGGGTTCCTTTTTCCCCACATCCTCACCAATGCTTGTTATTTCTTGTGCTTTCAATTTTAGCCATTCTGACAGGTGTAAGGTGATATCTCATTGTGGTTTTAATTTGCATTTTCCTGATGATCAGTGATATTGAGCATCTTTTCATGTGTCTGTTGGTCATCTGTGTGTCCTCTTTGGAAAAATGTCTGTTCAGGTCCTCTGTCCATTTTTAATTGGGTTATTTCACTTTTTGCTGTTGAGTTGCATAGGAACTTTATATATTTTGGATATTAGCCCCCTTATCAGATATTCATCTGCAAATATCTCCTCTCATTCAGTAGGCTGCCTTTTTATTTTGTTGCTTTTGTTTTTCTTGCCTGAGGAAACATACCTAGAAAAATGTTTCTATGGCTGATGTCAAAGAAATGACTGCCTATGTCTTCTACTAGTTTTATGGTTTCAGGTCTCACATTTAGGTCTTTAATCCACTTTGAGTTTATTTTTGTGTATGGTGTAAGAAAGTGGTCCAGTTTCTGGGGCGCCTGGGTGGCTCAGTCGGTTAAGCATCCAACTTCGGCTCAGGTCATGATCTCACAGTTTGTGAGTTCGAGCCCCGCATCTGGTTCTGTGCTGACAGCTTAGAGCCTGGAGCCTGCTTCGAATTCTGTGTCTCCCTCTCTCTCTCTGCTCCTCCCCTGCTCATGCTCTGTCTCTCTCTCTCTCTCCTTCAAAAATAAATAAAAACATTTCAAAAAAATTAAAAAGAAAGTGGTCCAGTTTCATTCTTTTGCATGTAGCTGTCCGCTTTTCCCAACACTGTTTGTTGAAGAGACTGTCTTTTCCCCATTGTATATTCTTGCTTTCTTTGTCATAGATTAATTGACTATATAAGCATGGGTTTATTTCTGGACTCTATTCTATTCCATTGATCTGTGTGTCTATTTTTGTGCCAGTACCATACTGTTTTGATTATCTATAGCTTTGTAGTATATGTTGAAATCTGAGATTGAGATACCTCCAGCTGTATTCACCTTTTTCTTTTTTTTAAGTTTTATTTATTTAAGTCATCTCTACACCCCACGTGGGGCTTGAACTCATGACCCTGAGATCAAGAGTCGCATGCTCCTCTGACTGAACCAGCTAGGTGCCCCTCTTCTTCTTTTTCAGGATTGCTTTGGCCATTCAGGGTCTTTTGTGGTTTCATACACATTTTAAGATTAGTTTCTGTGAAAAATGTTGTTAGTATTTAATAGGGATTGCATTAAATCTGTAGATTTCTTTGAGTAGTATGGACATTTTAACAATATTATATTGGTTATTCCAATTCATGAGCATGGCATATTTTTCCATTTCTTTGTTTCATCTTCAGTTTCTTTCATCGGTGTTTTATAGCTTTCAGAGTACAGATGTCCTAGTTCCTTTGATGCAACTGTTTTGACATGGGAGCATTCTGATGGAACCTTGAAAACAAGCCTTTAAACTCTCAGCAGGTTTCAGAAATTGAATCAGCAGGGGCACCTGGGTGGCTCAGTCGGTTGAGCATCTGACTTCAGCTTAGGTCATGATCTCATGGTTCGTGAGCTTGAGCCCCACATCAGGCCTGCTGCTGTCAGTGCAGAGCCTGCTTCGGATCCCGTCTCCTTCTCTCTCTGCCCCTCCCCTGCTCATGTTCACTCTTTCTCTGTCAAAAATAAATAAACATTAAAAAAAAGAAATTGAGCCAATGATAATTGTAATGGACATCCTAAAGTGTGAGATTAGGGATGAAGTGAGTATATGGGCAGGTCTACATTAACGATTTATGTGCTCATGAAATGTTAGTGGAGTGATTTAATAGAAATGCTCCAACCCCGAGGGTAATATTTGTGCTTAAGTAACACAGCATTCCACATGGAAGAAATAAAAGGACTAAACAAAAGAACTAAAACCAATGGGCAGATGTTACAGGAATTTCAGCAATAAACATCATATAAATAACTTTTAAAACCAGAGATACCCATAGGAAGTACTCACAGTCTAACGAGGTCATGCCAGGTCACGGGAGCCAACTTAAATCCCTTTCCACTGGCCAAACTTGGTATAATTTGGGCATCACAAAGGATAATGAACAGAATTGATTTAACAACAGAAATCCATGTATCCTGGGGCGCCTGGGTGGCTCAGTCGGTTGAGCATCCAACTTTGGCTCAGGTCATGATCTCGCGGTTTGTGAGTTCGAGCCCACATCGGGCTCTGTGCGGACAGCTCGGAGCCTGGAGCCTGCTTCGGATTCTGTGTCTCCTCCTCTCTCTGCCCCTCCCCTGCTCATGCTCTATCTCTCCATCGCTCAATAATAAATAAACATTAAAAAAAAAAAGAAATCCATGTATCCATAGTGATGACGAAAAAGGGAGGAGGAAATAAAAGGAAACCTCTTCTCCACTTTACAGAATACTATGAACTAATAAATGTAGAAGGAGTGATAAACTTTGGAAATCACCATCATCCAATCCCCAAGGTAATAATTAATTCAGATAAAGATTATCAGTGGGTGCTAAAACTGTTGGGGTAAAAGTTGGTAATAAATAGGATATTTATACATTCTCATTCAAAAGGGAAATGTATTATTACAGCAGAGATTTGGTAATCACTCCCATCAAACTTAGCATCACGGAGGGCAGGACAGCCTGACATTGTGTTTCTTCTGATGCGATGCAATAAGAAATTCACAGCATCACCTGTGATGAGCTCATCCCAAAAATAACTTGAATCCAATCAAGACTTAATTGCTAGTTTATCTGAAAGAACGGAAATCTAGGGACATGTTAAATGACACTTTGAGAAAATAATGATTCAAATCTTAAAAAGACATTCTACAGGACGACTGGTTAGCACTCTTCAGATAATGTTCTGGGAAACAAAAATGATGGGGGACCATTGTGGATTAAAAGAAACATAACAACTAAATACAATGAATAAAACTTAATTGGAACTTGGATTGGGATGGGGTGAACTATAAAGCTATTAAAGACATCTTGGGGAAGCCTCAGGAAGTTTGGAGATAATATTATGGAATTACTGTTAGTATTCTTAAGTATGGTAATGATATTGTAGTCATGTGGGGGATTCGTGCTGAAGTGTCATGACGTCCTGTCATCATGTCCACTCTTCAAATGGCTGCAAAACAAAAACAGCGTGGGTGTAGCGTGTGAGAAAGCAAATGGGGCCAAATGTTAACATTTGATGGGTGTTAACATTTGAAGAGCAAATGGATGTTTTATATTACTCTTCCAACTTTTCTATATTGTTTGGAATTTTTCAAAATAAAATACTGGGGAGAATTTTTTGGCTGCCCAATATTGCATTGACTGATATGGAACAGGGAGCAGGCTTGTCAGTGGAAATATTCCAGCAGGACTTGGGTGGATTGGGTCCTTATCTAAAAGTGACCATCAGTCATCCTAAGGAGGGTTTCTCAACCTCAGCATTACTGACATTTTAGGACGGATAACTGGGTGGGGGGCTGTCC
This sequence comes from Lynx rufus, assembly GCF_022079265.1. Lineage (NCBI taxonomy): Eukaryota > Metazoa > Chordata > Mammalia > Carnivora > Felidae > Lynx > Lynx rufus. The sequence continues at coordinate 40,813,625 of NW_025814828.1, forward strand.
TGTGCATTATACGGTGTTTAACAGCCCCCCTGGCCTCTACCCCCCAGATGCCAGGAGCACACACCCCCAGTTGTGGCAACCAAAAATGTTTCTAGATACCGCCAAATGCCCCTTGGGGGGTAAAATCTCTCCCAGTTGCAAACCACTCTTCTGAGCCAAGGGCAAACTTTTTTTTTTTCCAGAAAATTCACTCTTATTTCAAATACCTTGCACCTCAGAGTCTCTAAATCTTCCTCTCCAGTTAAAGCAGTTACTCACTTTCTTTTTTTTTTTTTTTTTAATGTTTATTTATTTTGAGACAGACAGTGAGCAAGCAAGCAGAGGAAGGGCAGGGAGAGAGAGAATCCCAAGCAGGCTCTGCACTGTCAGCGCAGAGCCCAACACTGGTCTTGAATTCATGAACCTGAGATCATGCCCTGAGCCGAAATCAAGAGTCGGACGCCTAGCCGATTGAGCCAGCCAGGTGCCCCACAAATTATTTACTTTCAATCAATAAAGCTTTTTGACTGCTAATTGAGAAAATTCATTGTGTTTTCCATCTTGAAAATCTAAACCTGCCGAATCCTCAGAACCATCTAGGGTGCTTTTAAAAACATAAGAAATTCCTTTGGCTATTCGGGGCCTTTTGTGGTTCCATATGAATTTTAGGATTGCTTGTTCTAGTTTCGAGAAGAATGCTGGTGCAATTTTGATTGGGATTGCATTGAATGTGTAGATAGCTTTGGGTAGTATTGACATTTTGACAATATTTATTTTTCCAATCCATGAGCAGGGAATGTCTTTCCATTTCTTTAAATCTTCTTCAATTACCTTCACAAGCTTTCTATAGTTTTCAGCATACAGATCCTTTACATCTTTGGTTAGATTTATTCCTAGGTATTTTATGCTTCTTGGTGCAATTGTGAATGGGATCAGTTTCTTTATTTGTCTTTCTGTTGCTTCATTGTTAGTGTATAAGAATGCAACTGATTTCTGTACATTGATTTTGTATCCTGCAACTTTGCTGAATTCATGTATCAGTTCTAGCAGGCTTTTGGTGGAGTCTATCGGATTTTCCATGTATAATATCATGTCATCTGCAAAAAGCGAAAGCTTGACTTCATCTTTGCCAATTTTGATGCCTTTGATTTCCTTTTGTTGTCTGATTGCTGATGCTAGAACTTCCAGCACTATGTTAAACAACAACGGTGAGAGTGGGCATCCCTGTCGTGTTCCTGATCTCAGGGAAAAAGCTCTCAGTTTTTCCCCGTTGAGGATGATGTTAGCTGTGGGCTTTTCATAAATGGCTTTTATGATCTTTAAGTATGTTCCTTCTATCCCGACTTTCTCAAGGGTTTTTATTAAGAAAGGGTGCTGGATAAAGAAATTGTGGTTTATATACACAATGGAATACTACGTGGCAATGAGAAAAAATGAAATATGGCCTTTTGTAGCAACGTGGATGGAACTGGAGAGTGTGATGCTAAGTGAAATAAGCCATACAGAGAAAGACAGATACCATATGGTTTCACTCTTATGTGGATCCTGAGAAACTTAACAGGAACCCATGGGGGAGGGGAAGGAAAAAAAAAAGAGGGTAGAATGGGAGAGAGCCAAAGCATAAGAGACTGTTAAAAACTGAGAACAAACTGAGGGTTGATGGGGGGTGGGAGGGAGGGGCGGGTGGGTGATGGGTAGTGAGGAGGGCACCTTTTGGGATGAGCACTGGGTGTTGTATGGAAACCAATTTGTCAATAAACTTCATATAAAAAAAAACATAAGAAAGACTGATTCGAAAATTTCTGAGACATACTCTTAGAATCTGCATTTTAAAAAGTTTCCCCGATGACTCTAATGATTAGTCAGACTTGGGTTCCTTTGTTTGAGAGGGTTATTCATTCATTCATTTATTCAATAAACGCAAGATGAAGTCTGAGAAGTAGTAAAAGAGTCCGATGATAGAGAGCCTTCTAGGCCATTGTAGGGACTTTGGCTCCTAGTCTGAGCTGAGAAACTTCTAGCTGTGTTTTTGAAGTATAGTTCACATGTAACGCGTTAGTTTCAGATGTACAACAATGATTCAGTATTTGTGTATATTGTGAAAGTATCATCACAATAAGTCTAGTTAATGTCTGTCACCGTATGCAGTTCCAAATTTTCTTTCTCATGATGAGGACTTTGATGGTCTATTCTCTTAGCAACTTTCCGATACGCAATACAGTATTATTAACTATAGTCACCATGCTTGGCATTATATCCCCATGACTTACATGTTTTATAAGTGGAAGTTTGTACCTTTTGAGCTCCTCACCCATTTGGCCCTCCCCTCACCCTACATCTCTCTGGCAACCACCACTCTGTTCTCTGTATCTATAAGTTCAGGGTTTTTTGTTTTTGTTTTTGTTTTTTTCAGATTCCACATATAAATGAGATCATATGGAGTTTGTCTTTCTCTGACTTATTTCACGGGGCATTATGCTCTCAACGTCCATCTGTATTGTTGCAAATGGCAAGGCTTCCTTTTTGATGGTTGGGTAATATTCCACTGTGTATGTGTGTCTGTGTAAACATGCCACATTTTCTTTCTTCATTCATGGACATTAATGGTTGTTTCCATATCTTGGCTGTTGTAAATAATGCTGCAGTGATCATGAGAGTGCATGTATCTTTTCAGGTCAGTGTTTCCATTTTCTTCAGGCAAGTACCCAGAAGTAGAATTGCTGAATCACATGGTAGTTCTAGTTTTATTTTTTGAGGAACCTCCATACTCCTTTACATAGTGGATGCACCAATTTACATCCCTACCAAGAATGTCCAAGGGTTCCCTTTGTTCCACATCCTCACTCACATTTTTTTTTAATGTTTATTCTTGAGACAGAGACAGTGTGAACAGGGGTGGGGCAGAGAGAGAGGGAGACACAGAATCTGAAACAGGCTCTAGGCTCTGCACTGTCAACACAGAGCCCAACGCGGGGCTCGAACCCACAAACTGTGAGATCATGACCTGAGCTGAAGTAGGACGCTTAACCGACTGAGCCACCCAGGCGCCCCTGTTGTTTCTTTTTGATGATAGCCATTCTAACAGGTGTGAGGTGATAAATCTCATCATGGTTTTGATTTTTCATTTCCCTAATGATTAGTGGTGTGGAGCACCTTTTCATGTTCTTGTCCATCTGTATGTCTTCTTTGGAAAAATGTCTATTCAAATCCTCTGCCCATTTTTTAATGATTGTTTTTTTTTTCCTATTGAGTTATATGAGTTCGTTATATACTTTGAATATTAACCCCCTATCAGATACAAGATTTACAAATATGTTCTCCCATTCAGCTTTTTTTTTTTTTTTTTAAGTAAGCTCTAGGCCCGACATGGGGCTTGATCTCACAACGCCAAGATCAATACTTGAATGCTCGGGGCGCCTGGGTGGCTCAGTCGGTTGAGCATCCGACTTTGGCTCAGGTCATGATCTCACAGTTCACGAGTTCGAGCCCCACATCGGGCTCTGTGCTGACCGCTCAGAGCCTGGAGACTGCTTCAGATTCTGTGTTTCCGTCTCTCTCTCTCTCTCTCTCTCTCTCTGCCCCTCCCCTGCTCACACTCTGTCTCTCTCTTTGTCAAAAATAAATTTAAAAAACATTTAAAAATTTTTTTTTAAAAATACTTGAATGCTCTACCGACTGAGCCAGCCATGCGCCCCTCAGCTGTGTTTTTAATAAACTTTTTATGTTGGAATAATTTAGTTTTACAGAAAAATTGCAAAGGTAGTACAGAGAGCTTCCATATGCCCTTTATCCAGATCCCCTAATGTTAGCATAACCGTGGTACATTTATCAAAACTAAGTAATTTACATTGGTAAAATACTATGAACTTAAACTGTAGTCTTTATTCAAATGTTACCAATTTTTTTCCAGTCATGTCCTTTTTCTGTTCCAGAATCCAGTCTAAGATCCCACATTGCATTTAGTTGTCATGTCTCCTTAGTCTCCTCTAATCTGTGGCGGTTTCTTTTAGTCTTCTTTGTGTTTCATGACCTTGAAATATTTTGACAGTACTGGTAAGTTGTTTTATAGAAGTTCCCTCCATTTGGGTGTGTCTGATGTTTCCTCTGCTTAGATTGAGGTTTGGGGGGAAGAGGTGAAGTGCCCTTCTCATCACATCACATCAGGGGGTACAGGATATCAACGTGATTTATCACTGGGGCATTGGCTGGCCTTAGTTCAGCCTTGGTTCTGCCGGGTTTCCCAAACACTGCAAAGTTCCTGCTTTTTCCTTTTCATACTTTGTTCTTTGGAAGTTGAGTCACTAAGACCAGCTTACGCTCAAGGCGAGGAGAATTAAACTACACCTCCTGGAGGTGATGGTATCTGCCTACATTGTTTGGAATTCTTCTCTAAGAAATATTTGTCCCTTCTCCCCCATTTATTTATTCAGTCATCTATTTCTATCAGTAGGGAACATGAATATGTACTTTATTCTTTGGGTTATAATCCAGTACTATCAAATTATTCCAGTTTTAGCCATTGAAAGTTCTCTTAGGTTGGTTCCTCTGTCCTTTTGACATGCTATTGATTTGTTTATTGATTTATACCTTATTATGCTGGATAAGACTTCCACTATCATGTTGTATAAAGTAGTGAGGAGAAGACATTCTTGTTCTGTTACTGGTCTCAGAGTCAAAGTGTTCAATCTCACCATGAAAAATGATGTTGGTTGTAGGATTCTCATCTATACCTGTTATTAGGCTAAGGGAGTTTCATTCTGTCCCTAGTTTGTTGAATTTTTATCAGGCACGGATGTTGAATTTCGTTGAATGGGTTTTTTTCTGTATTTATTGAGATAATATGTTTTTTTTTTATTATTTAGTCATTTAATCTGGTGAATGACTTTTGTTGATTTTGAATGTTGAGCCAGCCTTGTATTCTTGAGATGAACTCCCTTGATCGTGATAGATTGATTGTCTCTTTAATAAATTGCCAGTTTCAGTTTGCTAATATTTTATTGAAGATTTTTGCATCTTTGTTCATGAGGGACATTGGTCTGTAGTTTTCTTGTAATATCTTTGTCTGACTTTGATATTAGGGTAATGCTGGCCTCATAAAATGAGTTGGGATGTGTCCTTTCTCTTCTATGATCTTGAATAAATTTTGGAGAATTGGTATAATTTCTTCTTCTTTTTTAAGTTTATTTATTTTGAGAGACAGAGAGAGCAGAGGAGGGGCAGAGAGAGAGAGGGAGAGAGAAAATCCCAGGCAGGCTCCATGCTGTCAGTGTAGAGCCCGATGTGGGGCTTGAACTCACGAACCGTGAGATCATGACCTGAGCCGAAACCAAGAGTCGGATGCTTAAACTGGCTGAGCCACCCAGGCGCCCCGGTATCATTTCTTCTTTAAATGTGTGATAGAATTCACCAGTGGAACCATCTGGGCCTGGAGATTTGGGGAGAAAGATTTTTAGAAAGTTTAATTTACTTATTAAATTATTTACTTATTAGTTTACTTACAGGGTACTTAGGGCTATATTTTTCTTTTTGAATGAATTTTGATAGTTTTTGTCCTTCAGGGAACTGTTTCATTTCAGAAATCTAAGTTATCAAATTTATGGACATAGAGTTGTTTATAGTATTTCTTTATTCCTATTAACATCTGTGGGATCAGTAGTGATGTCCCACTTATATTCCTGCTATTAGTAATTTGAGAAGAAGCAGTTCTTTGTTTCACTGATTTTTTTTTTCTATTGCTCTTCCCTTTTCAATTTTATTGTTCTCTGCTCCACTAAGTATTATTTCCTTCCTTCACTTGTTTTATATTTGATTTGCTTCTCTTTCTCTAGTTTCTTAAGGTTTAAGCTTAGGTTATTGATTGTAGATAATTTCTTCTTTTCTAATACAGTTGATTCTCATTATTCACAGTAGTTATGTTGAGTCACTGTGAGCACTGAAGTAGTGAGTACTGCTCCTAGGAGAAATATGGGGTTAAGTTTCTATAAATCTCTGGTCACAACATTTTTGTCAGTCAACCCATACATAATCTTGTCATAAGTTTGTTTCTATCCAAAGACATCTTACTCAGTATATGTTATTGATTCATTCACATCGAGCCAACAGCACTATATAACTCTTATCAAATGAAGCTTATCCAACAGGTATTTTCTCTGAAAGGCACATCACAGCCTTCCTAAGCTTAGGGACATTAGACAGCACTTTTGCACTACATCTGGGGGCCATTTTAAACAGCAGGATCACCAACAAGGCCCACAAAATGTGGGGCACCTGGGTGGCTCAGTCGGTTAAGTGTCCACTCTTGATTTCGGCTCAGGTCATGATCTCATGGTTCCTGGGATGGAGCCCCACATTGGGATCTGCTCTGACAGTGTGGAGCCTGCTTGGGATTCTCTCTCTCCCTCTCCCTCTGCCCGTACCCCGCTCACATGCACACATGCACGCTCTCTCTCTCTCAAAAATAAATTTAAAAAACTTTTAAAAATCTTATTAACCCCCCTCCCCCCCCACACACACACACACAAAATGTGGAAAACATGGCACTGAAACTGTGAAAAGGACACTTGGTTACGGCGTGAGAGCTGAAACAAGAAGGCAGGGGATCGCTTTGTTCAGCTTCACCTGGGAACGTGGGTGTCAGGCAGCTCAAAGCTCTTGCTGCTCTGTGTTTGTCTATGAATGACCATGAGAACACCGCAAGTATTCATTTGGGGGTTACAGATAAATTTTACCAAGTTGGCAAATGTGCACATAAGGAATCTGTGAATAATGAGGATCAACTGTGTATGTATTCAGTGTTAAAAAGTTTCCTTTAAGCACTGCTTTAACTGCATCCTACAAATTTTGACATGTAGTTTTATGTAAGTCACGGCATACTCACTGTGTTTTATAAATCTGAGAATCTCTGTCTTTTTTAAGTTTATTTCTTTATTTTGAGAGAGAGAGAGAGAGAGAGCGAGCGAGCAGGGAAGGGGCAGAGAGAGAATGGGGGAGAGAGAATACCAAGCAGGCTTTGCGCGATGCCCGATGCAGGGCTTGAACTCACAAACAGTGAGCTTGCTGCAATCAGCCTGAGACTGTCAGCGCGGAGCCTGCTTCACATCCTTTGTCCTCCTCCTCTATCTCTCTCTCTGCCCCTTTCCTGCTTTTCTCTCTCTCTCTCAAAAAAAAATAAATAAATAAATAGATAAAACTTTAAAAAAACGTTTAATTGGACACTTTAAATTCTTTGTGTTTTGCTGCTTTGTGCTATAATGGCAGAGTTGATTAGTTGTGATGGACACAGTATGGCCCACAAAGCCTAAAATATTTCCTGTCTGGTCCTTTACAGAATAAGTGTGTTGACCCCTGTTGTAGTTCAGACTATTTTCAGTTTCCCTTGAGACTTTTTACTTGATCCATTGATTTAGACGTATATCGTTTAATTTCCAAACATTTGGACATTGTCCAGATGTGTTTGTTATTTCTAGATTAAAGCTATTACAGCCCAAAAACACACATTATATGATTTCTATTTTCTTATAGCCTGTCTTGGTGACTATTCTGTGTGCATGCAAGAAGAATATATACTCTGCTTTTGTTTGGTGGAATATTCTATAAATGTCCACTAAGTCAGTTTGGTTGATGGTGCTCTTCAGTTCCTCTATATCCTTCCTGATTTTCTGCCTACTTGTTCTGTGAATTACCGAAGGAGGGAATGTTGAAGTTTCCAACAATAACTGAATTTGTCTATTTCTGTTGTCGGTTCCCATCACATTCTGCCTCATGAATTTTGAAACTCTATTGTTAGATGCATATACATTTAAGATTGTTACGTCTTCTTGTTATTATGCAGTGTCCCTCTGTCTCTGATAATCTTCCTTGTTCTGAAATCTACTTTGTCTGAAATATAGCTACTCCAGCTTTCATTTGGTTCTTTAGTGTCTCATCATATATCTTTACCCCTTTTCTTTTAATTTATTGAATTCTGTAGATCTAAAGTGAGTTTTTATAGACAGCATATACTTGGTTCTTGCTTTTCAATCCAATCTGATTTCACGGTTCGTGGGTTCGAGGCCTGCGTTGGGCTCTGTGCTGACAACTCAGAGCCTGAAGCCTGCTTCATATTCGGTGTCTCTTTCTCTGTCTGCCCCTCCCCTCCTCACGCTCTGCCTCTCTCTCTGTCTCAAAAATAAACTTCAAAAAAATTAAAAATGGGCACCTGGGTGGCTCAGTCGGTTAAGCTTCCGACATCAGCTCAGGTCATGATCTCACAGTTTATGAGTTCGAGCCCCGCATCGGGCTCTGTGCTGACAGCTCAGAGCCTGGAGCCTGCTTCAGATTCTGTGTCTCCTCTCTCTGCTTGCTCTCTCTCTCTCGAAGATAAATAAACATTTGAAATTAATTAATTAATTAATTTAAAAAAATAAGACAAATATAGATCATTTTTTACTGGGGGTTTCAGAGCAGAGGAATGTCACAATCCCTTTAAAATGTAACTTTTACCACTGTGGTTGCTCTAAGGGGGAAGCAGAGAGACCACCTGGAAGGCCATTGCTGTAATCTGAGACATGATAGCGATTCATTCCAAGGTCATGTTAGATAACGTAGAAGACGGTGTTAGATAGGACATCCAGGCATCTTTTTTGCTTACTTCAAAATCTCAGTTTTTCATGACAGCTCAACTATTTAGATTTAAAGCTACTGCCGACTATTTGATAACATGTCCACACTAAAATACTTTTTTAAAAAGGTAACCAGTGATCTTTATTGACCTCCTAGTTAAGTTTGAAATAATCACAGTAATCGTAGTCACCATCCTTAGACAAGTAGGACTGCTTAAAAAGTGCGTTGTCAGGGGAGGGGGCAGGGATGGGCCAGATGGGGGATGGGCATTAAGGAGGCACTTGGGATGAGCACTGGGTGTCATATGTAAGAGATGAATCACTGGTTTCTATTCCTGAAACCGGTACTACACTGTATGTTAACTTGAATTGAAATAAAAATTTTTAAAAAGTACACTGGCAGTATTGTAGGTTTCTTTTTTAATTTCGGATTATCCACACACGTTAATCAAAACTGCTGCACCCGTCCACCTTTTTGGTTGGTGTTTCTTTGTTGGCAAATTATTTGGTCACTTACTGGAAGTTCATCATAATCTATTTTTTAAAAAAATTTTTTTAACATTTTTTATTTATTTTTGAGACAGAGAGAGACAGAGCACGAACGGGGGAGGGGCAGAGAGAGAGGGAGACACAGAATCGGAAACAGTCTCCAGGCTCTGAGCCATCAGCCCAGAGCCCGACGCGGGGCTCGAACTCACGGACCGCGAGATGGTGACCTGAGCTGAAGTCAGACGCTTAACTGACTGAGCCACCCAGGCGCCCCCATCATAATCTATTTAAAGAATATCAACTGGGGCACCTGGGTGGCTCCGTTGGTTGAACGTCCGACTTCAGCTCAGGTTGTGATCTTGCAGTTTGTGGGTTTGAGCCCCTCATTGGGCTCGCTGCTATCAGCTTGAGACTGTCAGCATAGAGCCCACTTTGGATCCTCTGTCCTCCTCTCTCTCTGCCCCTCTCCTGCTTGTGTACTCTCTCTCTCTCTCTCTCTCTCAAAAAATAAATAAAACTTAAAAAAAAAAACATTGACCTGCACACTTTAAATGCATGGACTTTTAAAAAACATAAAGAATATCAACCAAGTTGGGGCGCCTGGCTGGCTCAGTCGGTAGAGCACGTGACTCTTTATCTCAGGGTCCTGACTAAGTTCAAGCCCCACATTCAGTGTAGAGCTTACTTTAAAAAAAAAAATCAACCAAGTTACATGCCTGGGTAATTCCAGCAAAACTGTGTTCCTGATTTCTAGATTATGTTCTCTTTACAGAATACAGGAACTTTCAGTAATAAATGTTCGACTTTAAAAAATGTATCTACTGTATTTTCTTGTAGTGATCCTGAATAAAAGCATAATCTGTTCCACCTTAACTCAAACTTTCCACTCTCTGAAAAACTGAAAACCCTACTTTTATCATCAGCTTTTTCTTTGTTGCATGACTTGTGGGGGAAAAAAAAAAAAACCTGGTAAGTTGTCCTGTAGTATGCATGGGTTTGTTTAATTTGTTCCTCTCGAGTTCTTATAGATCAGAAGTCAGAGAAAAGCCTTCTTAAACTCAGGTTTAGTTCCATTTTTGTCAAGACTATTTCACAGATGGTACTATTTCCTGTAGCATTCAATGAGAAGGCATATCATGTCTGGTTGTTGAACTTGTAGCTGATTGATCAATAGGTTCAGGTGGTGATGGCCTTAGCTTGTCATCATAGAGTTTCCTGTCTGTCTTCCCTGTGGGATGCTAAAACCACTGATGATTATCACCTGGATCCAATTTTTTATTAGGAGTTATGAAATGATCATTTTCTTTTTTTTAAATTTTTTTTAATGTTTATTTTTGAGAGAGAGAGAGAGAGAGAGACAGAGTGTGGGTGGGGGAGGGGCAGAGAGAGAGGGAGACACCGAATCGGAAGCAGGCTTCCAGTTCTGAGCTGTCATCACAGAGCTCGACGCGGGGCTCGAACTCATGAACTGTGAGATCATGACCTGAGCTGAAGTCAGGCGCTCAACCGACTGAGCCCCCCAGGCACCCCCAAAATGATCATTTTCTAACCATGTCACTTCCTCTGCATATATTAATGGATGTTAACAGACCTTCTCGTATGCCGTAGCTGTTTGGTTAACTTGAAATACACTTCGTATCAGAAAAGCAGAATAAAGGGAAAATAATTAAGCATCCACTTTCAGAGCAATGAATCGGTACCCTAGCAACCTACCGTGACGTCCAGTGAACTTTCTCTCTTTTCTCAATATCATTTTGAGCTCCTGTTTCTATATCCAGTACGTTTTAATACAAATTACAGTCATTATTCCTTCTGTGACAGTGTCCCATCTTTGGCAACTGGGAACCCCTTCAGGCTGGCTCCAGTGTCCTTTTGGTACAACCGTATTGACCTTTGATAGTCTCCTTGCTTTTCGGTTCAACAAGATATTCCAGGTTAATCGTCTCCATTTCTTGCCCCTGACAGAGAACCATGCATTTTTCTGAGCAGACGTTCCCCACTTAACCTTCTTTTCTGTATGTAGCACCTATCTTGATCTATATACTGTGATGCCGAAAAACCCATACTTTGTCCTCTGTATCTAATCGTGCGGTTTACATTTAGACGTTGTGCCGTTTCTGTGTCCGTTGTTTGTATTCAGTCACAAGCCCAGGGCGCTGTGATCTTTCTCCTTGTTCCTGTGTCTTGTCTTATGGCACATGCCTACGTTCAGCTCAGTATTTCATGGCTTAGTACTTCATTGGTCTCCTTTGCCCCATATTTGTTTAATGGGTGTATGTCCTTTTTTTAAGAAACTTACAATTTTCTGGAGGTTAGGACATATCCAGTACTTAGGAGTTGAAAAGCCACTCTACCAGGGAACATAGTGATAAGTGAATAAATACGAATTGCATCAGAGGACACATTTTGCTTGGCTAACTCATGGCCACCTTGGCCAGTAATTTGATACCAGTAGTTCAGTGCTACATTTAAATCCAAGCCAAACTGCATCATAAATCTTGACGCTAGAACTTAAAGTGCAGGTGATTTCAAAGTATTCAAATGAACGCAAGGGCAAGGAGGCACAACTGCTCTATTCACGGAATGAAAACTGGGAGTCTTTGGTTCTAGAAAAGCACTTTCAGGTGGTCATTCCTTTCGGTGCCTGGCCTCAATTCCTACTTGGCCTAGAGTCATTTATTGGTGGCCCACGACGTGGCCGGTAAGTAGGAGCGTTGGAAGCCAGGCCGGCTGCCTGGCAAAGCCGACTTGTGGGGACTTGGATTGCTTTTGATCATATTTGTCATCGACCCTTTTGTGTGCTGCTAAAAGAGTGGGCTTTTTGTGGTTTTCATAGAAGAATGAAAACCAGAAAAGCCAGACTACCTACAGCACTTAAAAATGTGACCCTGGTCCTGTAAGAGCACCGAAGCTACCCATCGTGTGATGAGACCCTGTCAGTCTGCCTTACGATTACAGTTGGAAGAAGTAGCTGAAGTGATATGGCCTATCTGTCTACTTCCTTCTTCCTCTTCTCTTACCCCCAAGGAAGAGGCTGGGGAGTCTTCAGAATATAAAGAAGAAAAAGATTCATTTTAGGGGTGCCCGGGTGGCTCAGTCGGTTAAGCATCTGACTCTTGGTTTCGGCTCAGGTCATGATCTCACGGTTTGTGAGATTGAGCCCCACCTCGGGCTCCCGCTGAGCCCTGAGCGTGGAGCCTGCTTGGGATTCTCTCTCTCCCTCTTTGTCTGCCCCTCCCGTTTGCAGGTGTGTGTGTGTGTGTGTGTGTGTGCGTGCGTGCGTGCGTGCGTGTGTTCTCTCTCCCTCAAATAAATAAACTTAAAAAAATAAATAGATTTGTATTCCTGTTCAGACAACACGTCTTGGGTTTTCTTCTAGGTCCTGTTATTGCCTTGGAGTTCAGTGGAGATGGTGCTGTAGAAGGGTGTCACCTTATTGTCAACGAGATATTCAACGGGACCAAGGTACAAGATTTTATTGACTGTTTCTTTTTTTTTTTTTCCTTTATTTATTTTTGAGAGAGAGACAGAGTGTGAGCAGGGGAGGAGCAGAGACAGAGAGGGAGACACAGAATCCGAAGGAAGTTCCAGGCCCCAAGCTGTCAGCACAGAGCCCGACGTGGGGCTCAAACTCACGAACCACGAGATCATGACCTGAGCCAAAGTCGGACGCTCAACCAACTGAGCCACCCAGGCGCCCCTTTATTGACTGTTTCTATTTCAGTCACACCTTTCATTTCATTTCCTTTTCCTCATGGTCAAATAGTGCTTTTTTTTTTTTTTTAATGCCTGTTGTTGCTTGGAATTAAAAAAAAAAAAACGGCAGATCATGATTTTTTAGACTCTGTGGTGAATAATTGGGAGCCAAGCTTTGGCTGTTCCTTGCCAAATTAAAATTGTAATAGCTTAAAAGTTTACAAAATAAGAATCTACTAATTTCAAGACCTTCAATAATACATGAGTTTCTAATGTAAAAAATCTCATTAAATGTCTAAGTCCTTCCTTTTTGGAAAACTCATGATACGCTGAAAAATGTTCCGTTTCTAAGATTATATATACTTTGGACAGATGAGCCTGTTGCTTACTGTTCATTTTGATTTGCTTCAGTAATTCTCCATCAAACATTGAATCTCAGCTGTATCTAGAAATCATTACGGGTAGGTAGTTTCTAGATATGTTGATGAGGTTGCTGCAGCTAAGGATTTCAGACTTAGTAACTTAATAGAACTCAAAGACCAAACACATAAGAATATTAAATGAGTGCTGATATAATTATTTTTTAAGAAATATCTGAGATGAAATTTTTGGCTTTGTTGTCTGATCTGGCTTATAGTTTCTTTTTTAAAAAAAATTTTTAGCAGTTTTTTTTTAACATTTGTTTATTATTGAGAGACAGTGTGAGCAGGGGAGGGGCAGAGAGAGAGGGAGACACAGAATCCAAAGCAGGCGCCAGGCTCTGAGCTGTCAGCACGGAGCCTGACACGGGGCTCGAACTCACAAACCGTGAGATCATGACCTGAGCCGAAGTCGGATGCTTGACTGACTGAGCCACCCAGGCGCCCCCATGGCATATAGTTTCTTGAACTTGCATAATTTAAAGAACATTCTCTTTTGTCTCATTTTATCACCACGACAGTCCTAAGGGGAAGGGTAGATGTAATTAGGTTGAATAGAAGAAAATGGAGAAAATGGTTATATGATTTGGAGGTTTTAGATCTGAATGAGTCAGAGATAATCTAATCCAACGTTCCCATTTTACAGGTGTAGAACGTGAGTGCAGAGAGGTTTATTGAATTGTCAGCCTCATACAGCTAGTCTGTGAGGAAGCTAGACTAGAACCCAGGTCTCCTCTAATTCCTGGCTGACATTTGTAAAAACGAGTTTTGAAGGGTTCTACTGAGTACTGCTCTACTGATGTTTAGAAAATATGTTATTCAAAATTAGTAATATATCTTTAGCAGCTTTCAGAAAGATAATCTCAAGTTTTGCTCTTTAGCGTGTTGAATTTGTTCTCAGGAAAGAAAAGAAACTAAGAGTTCTTTAAATAGGGGCGCCTGGGCGGCTCAGTTGGTTGACCGACCAGCTCTTGATTTCAGCTCAGATCATGGTCTCACGGTTCGTGGGGTCAAGCCCTGCATCGGGCTCTGTGCTGACAGCATGGAGCCTGCTCGGGACTCTCTCCCTCTATCTCTCTGCCCCTCCCTTGGTCATGCACATGAGGGCGTGTGCACGCACACCATCTCTCTCTCTCTTTCTCGATGCTCCTCCCCCGCTCCCGCTCTTTCAAAATAAATGAACATTTTTTAAAAAAAAGTTCTTTAAGCCTCTTTATTCAGTGGCTTTCATAACATTGACTGTTGGATATTTACAAAACAGTAACATCCCAAGAGTGATAAAGTACAACTGAAGTATTATGAAAGCAAAGACCTTAATTATACCGTAAAATGCTTTTAAAAGAGTTCAGTGTGCATTATAGCTGCTGAAACTATGTTCTATGGATTCTACAGAATACTGGTTAAATATTATAGATGATGTACTTGAATTTCTTTTAATAGCAAGCTTGTTCTGCAGATGACGTGGGCTTTGGAATTTGGGGATTACTGGTATTTATTTTTTTGCTTCTTTTGTATTTAAAATAGATGTTTGTATCCGAAAGCAAGGAGACAGCGTCTGGAGACGTAGACAGCTTCTACAACTTTGCTGACATACAAATGGGAATATGAAGTGCAACATGGAACCAAGGACTTGATATTAAGCCCTTTTTAAATTGTGTGTTAGCGGTTTTTACTAATGTTAAAACTGTCAAAGCGTATTTTTAAATAAACTGTTGAATACTGCATTATTTACTTCAGGTTCAAAAACAGTTCGTTTTGGGGGCGCCTGGCTGGCTCAGTCGGTAGAGCGTGCGGGTCTTGATCTCAGGGTCGTGAGTTCAAACCCCGCACTGGGCGTGGAGCCTACTAAAAATAACAACAACAACAACAACAAGTTCATTTTAAGTTAAGTAGTTTTCATCAGCTTAAAAACTACTTGGCCCACTTCAATAAGCTTGCAGTTTTGTTTCTCTGCTGAGGATACTGTCATTAGGACATAGAAGTGGCTAGCAGTTCATCATTTTAATCCTAATTAGATATTCTTTCAAATCCCTAAGAATTTAAACTTTTCTCAGTGCTCCATGCTATCGTTTGAGAATACATTCCATTGCTTCTTTTCTTCTTTAATTTAGAGAGATTTGTTACTAGCTGATCGATTAGAATGAACCTCTGCACATTTGTTTTCACGTATTCATATTCGGTTAAATAATTGCTTCCTAGTTGCATAATACGGCAAATGAGATTTTGTACGCAGAATTGAGATAATGCTTTGTAAATTGAATTTTTTTTAACAAATAGGTATTTGATGACCAGTTTTGCAATTAACTCTACTAACTGATGTTGGTATAGCTGTTTAAAGACTACTTCGTGAGTAGTATGCTTATCTGAATAAATTCCACGCCGTGTCGTTTTTTTTACTACAACTGCTAGATACCCTCTTCTGCTTCTTGGTGAGAAAAGGTATATGCAACACTGAAAGCACAGGAACCCCGTCACCGGCAGTTTTCAGAAAGGCGAAATCACCTGCTTGTGTGGGTTATCAGAAGGATGAGAACGAAACCTTGTGACATTCAGGTACGAAATGCTTAGTCACGATGAAAAGCTATGCAGGTTATTAAAAAACTAGACCAATTTGATGGCCAGTAGATACACCGCTCACCAAGTTCTGTTCACGTATGACGAAATTCCTGCGACTGCTTTAAAGCATTATTTTCCAAATCAACCTGACCGTAATAATTTCCCAGGAGGTAGGGGAGAGCTTCGGGTTTAGAAACCCACGTTCCTGGGCCCAGTCCCCAGATACACCGATTCAGTCTCCGGGGGAAACCTGGCGGTGAGGAGTTTGCCATAATCTGAAGTGATCAGTTCAGAAGATGTTGATGGGGTGACCTGAAGAGAAGGGGCTGAGCCTGCCATGCACACCACATTTATTTAGCAGCTAATAGGAAATTAGCTTTCATAGCTCTATTTTTAAAAGGAACCTTAAATTTAAATCTATTTTGGTAAACCAAGACTGAACATAGCCACTTATTAAAAATGCCTCTTATGATTGTTACTAAAAATATACTTTCGTGTGTTAACTGCTTTTGGATACTTGCAGATTAATTTATAACTACTACATTGAACTGTGTGTGGATGTTCAGAAATAACGCAAAGACTTTTCACTTTAATAATATTGAGGGGCGCCTGGGTGGCTCAGTCAGTTGAGCGACCGACTTCGGCTCGGGTCACGATCTCCCGGTTTGTGAGGTCGAGCCCCGCGTCGGGCTCTGTGCTGACCGCTCGGAGCCCGGAGCCTGCTTCGGATTCTGTGTCTCCCTCGCTCTCTGCCCCTCCCCCACTCATGCTCTGTCTCTCTCTCTCTCTCTCTGTCTCAGAAATAAATAAACATTAAAAAAAATTTTTTTAATAATATTGACCACCTCCCCTATGTCTGGCCTCGTGGTAGCCATTAGCATTGTGTCATTTTGGTCTTTTGTAAGAGCATTCTATACTACCTACTCAACCTCTCCTTAAATCCGAGTGATTTCATAAGCTGCAAATAAGAATTGGTGACAGGTTTAACATCATTTCGCTCATAATTCACAAATAAGCTTTGCAATTAGCGGTCAGAGGGCATTAACTTTTCCCGTAGCTAGGCCAAATTAATTGTATTCCTTCTGATCATCAATTAAATGGCGATCATTATTCAACCCCATTATTCACACTTTAAAATGATTGCAGTACTTTTTGTTTTTCAAAAATAGAATCCAGAAAGATTCTTTTGTAGTCCATAAGCGTGATGATTAGGTATTCATGCCGCTGTGTGACATGTGCCTCCCTCCAATCCTGCTATGACCTCGGCACATTACCCATGTGACGTGAAAAAAAAATCACACAACGTTACGCAAAGCTGTAAGCTGAGTTCTTTATTTTATCTATGGCATTTTGGCAAAAAAAAAAAAAAAAACCTCAGGAATATAACATGTAAGGGAGATGTGAATTTTAAAATATCCACTAAATTTAGGATCTATTAACCAAAGCCTAAAATTTTATATTCTTCAGTTGGATGAGAGCTTTTACCTAAGTAAGCTTCATTTGTCTTTAAGGACAGTCATTTGACTTCTGAATGTTTGAAAAGGTTTTTCAAAATAAGTCGTGCTATGGTTGTTCTTTCTATAATTCTAAACTCTGATAGTAATTATCCTACATTTAATTTGTGAATAGGTTTTGAATTCATGAACATTTATTAGCAATGAAAAATTAGTAATTTTATTAAGTTATACATGTTTAAACGTTATATTAGCTCATTTCTCTTGTGTGATCAGTACTGCTGTTTTGGCTTCTGTATATTTCTGCCTAGCTTTTGTATGTAATTTATGCCTAGTGTTTATAAAATGTGATTTGTAATAAACGTTGTTAAAATGAAAACGGCTGGGGTGCCTGGCTGGCTCAGTCGGTAGAGTGTGCGACTCTTGATCTCAGGGTCGTGAGTACAAGCCCCACGTTCGGGGGGGTAGCGTTTACTTTTTTAAAAAATTTTTAAGTGAAAATGCCTTAACACTAATTTTTCAAGTGCACTTCTAAAACATACATTTACTTGTATGTGTGCCAAGATGTGACCATGGCACATATTTTTTAATGATAAAGGTAAAATAGACTGGTCTAATCTCTGTCTTATGCTAATGAGAAACAAGCTGTGTGCCGTGTGTGTGTGTGTGTGTGTGTGTGTGTGTGTGTATACACAAAGCACTCTAGAGAAATGCAAAGGAAGCAGAAAACTGGTTTTAATCTCAGGAATTCCCAATATAATGTTTCCTTTGTTAAAAGATACATTTTCTCATGATTCAAGATCTACTAAGATTAGGCATTTCTCTCCCTTCATATTTAAGAAAATAATGAATTGTTTGTGATATAATTTCTTTCAGGTTTATACAAATGGACCTTATTTTTAGATTACTACCAGATTGGGGTGCCTGGGTGGTTCAGTCGGTTAAGCATCCAACTTCGGCTCAGGTCATGACCTCATGGCTCGTGAGTTCGAGCCCCGCGTCAGGCTCTGTGCTGATGCCTTGGAGCCTGGAGTCTGTTTCCGATTCTGTGTCTCCTTCTCTCTCTGCCCCTCCCCTACTCATGCTCTGTCTCTCTCTGTCTCTCAAAAATAAATAAACATTAAAAAAATTACTACCAGATTTACTAGCTTTTTGTACTCAACCTCTCCCCCCTCCCCCTGCCCCCGAGCCCATAAAGTACTGAAACTGTAGATTGGTTAGTTTTTAAAATAACATTTTTTTCTATGTATGAAGCTTCTCCATGTGCATTTAAAACGTGGGGGGGGGGGAAGCAGAAGTGTACAAGACAATAGAAAAATTCCTTCCTATTTATTGGATAATTCTCACTGCGTGGAGTTTAGATCTTATTTTTCTCATTTAAAAGGGACATATTTAGGGGCGCCTGAGTGGCTCAGTTGGTTAAGCATCTGACTTCAGCTCGGGTCACGATGGCACTGTTCATGAGTTCAAGCCCCACATCAGGCTCTGTGCTGACAGCTCAGAGGCCGGAGCCTGCTTCGGATTCTGTGTGTGTGTGTCTCTCTCTCTGCCCCTCCCCCACTCATGCTCTATCTCTCTCAAAAGTAAGCATTAGGGGCGCCTGGGTGGCGCAGTCGGTTAAGCGTCCGACTTCAGCCAGGTCACGATCTCACGGTCCGTGAGTTCGAGCCCCGCGTCGGGCTCTGGGCTGATGGCTCGCAGCCTGGAGCCTGTTTCCGATTCTGTGTCTCCCTCTCTCTCTGCCCCTCCCCCATTCATGCTCTGTCTCTCTCTGTCCCAAAAATAAATAAACGTTGAAAAAAAAAAAAAAGTAAGCATTAAATTTTTTTTTTTTAAAAAAAGGGACGTATTTAACTGTGTTCCCTATAGGAAGAAATGATACTGTCATTAGGGTATGATTACTCCTTCAAAATCCATTCTGGAAACTAATTTATCCTTTAAAAGCATAACACTAAAAAATGTGAATTTTATGAAAACGTTTTTGTTCTAAAAATGGAGTCATTCAGTGTTGACTTGGGTTTTCTTCTCTGGTAGATCGTGTTGGAGGGGTTGGCAATCAGTCTTACACAGTAAGCCTTTACACTACGTACTTCTCTCTTGACATTTTGGCTTTTAGTGGCAAACTCCAGCAAGATGATCAGAAAAGCAATCTCTTCCTTTTCCAGTGTTTGGGGGCTTTCCTGGTGAGGGCAGGTGCTCACGTATAAGTAGGTGGCGAGGGGGGCAGGAGCACAGGTCGGCGAAGTCCCAGCCTTGGCACTTGGGTTCTGATCCCCCCCCCCCCCCCCCCCCCGCCCAGTGGGGTCCTGCCTTCCCCACTGAAGTTTAATGTGGTGCACTTGTAATCATACTACTGAGAGGTAGCCGGCAAGTGGTATGACAAGTAATTAAATGATGTTCATAGGGGCGCCTGGGTGGCGCAGTCGGTTGGGCGTCCAACTTCAGCCAGGTCACGATCTTGCGGTCTGTGAGTTCGAGCCCTGCGTCAGGCTCTGGGCTGATGGCTCAGAGCCTGGAGCCTGTTTCCGATTCTGTGTCTCCCTCTCTCTCTGCCCCTCCCCCATTCATGCTCTGTCTCTCTCTGTCCCAAAAATAAATAAACGTTGAAAAAAAATTTTAAAAATAAAAATAAAAAAATAAATAAATAAATGATGTTCATAAAGTGTACCTGGGAAAGAAGACATACTTTATGAATGGTAAGTATTCATAAAGCGAGAATGGTGTTCAAGTAGTTCAGCTGGGTAGCCATACACCCACCTACAAATGAGCGACTGAATAGGAGAAAACATGTATAAGAGGCTGTTAAGACTTAAGTACTGTTTTGTTTTTTCCTTTGCTTTTTTCTCTTTTTTTTAATTTGTTTTTTTTTTTTTTAATTTTTGAGAGAGAGAGAGCATGAGCTGGGAAGGGTCAGAGAGAGAGGGAGACACTGAATCTGAAGCAGGCTCCAGGCTCCGAGCTGTCCGCACAGAGCCTGACGTGGGGCTCGAACCCACCGACCACGAGATCATGACCTGAGCTGAAGTCCGACACCCAACTGACTGAGCCACCCAGGCCCCCCTCTTTTTTTTTTTAACATTTATTTATTGTTGAGAGAGAGAGACAGAGTTCGAGCAGGGGAGGGGCAGAGTGAGAGGGAGACACAGAATCCAAATCAGGCTACAGGCTCTGTGCTGACAGCTCAGCACAGATGTGACAGCTGATGTGACAGCTCAGCCGATGTGCCAGGCTTGAACCCACGAACCGCAAGATCATGATCCAGAGTTGGATGCGTAACAGACTGAGCCACCCAGGCGCCCCCTTAGTGCTGTTTTCTTATGGTTGACGTACTTACATTTGTCAAATGTAGGTCAATTTGTCAGGCTCATTAATAAAACCTTTTGGGGCGCCTGGGTGACTCAGTTAAGCAGCCAACTCTTGATTTTGGCTCAGGTCATGATCTCACGGTAGCGAGATCGAGCCCCGTGTCGGGCTCCTCACTGACAGCGCGGAGCCTTTTCAGTATTCTCTCTCCCTCTCTCTCTACCCCTCCCCTGCTCGTGCTCTCTCTCAAGATAAATAACCAAAACACACACACACACACACACACACACACACAAAACAAACCTTTTATAGTTGTCCCTATGTGTGTACACCTAACCCCAGCTGGTCCTCCTGAGACCCCCTGAACACCAACCCTAGTCCCCTTCACAGCCCTCATTCCACTCCATCGAGATGAAAGAAACCATCAAGAACCAGGAGAAACTCGCCTAACTGCAGGCACAGTGCGCATTGGTGGGAAAGCAACCACTCGCCCAAAGAAGATGGTTCATACAACAGCTGCAACAGGGCCACCTGGGTGTCGGTTAAGCGTCTGACTTGATTTCCTGCTCAGGTCATGATCTCGCGGTGGTGACATCGAACCCAGCCTCGGGCTCCACGCTGATCACGGAGCCTGCCTGAGATTCTGTTTCTCCTTCTGCCCCTCCCCCTGCTCTCTAAAATAAATAAACAGGGCCACCTGGGTGGCTCAGTTGGTTAAGCATCCGACTTCGGCTCAGGTCATGATCTCGCGGTTCATGGGTTCAAGCCCCCCTCGTCAGGCTCTGTGCTGACAGCTCAGAGCCTGGAGCTTTCTTCGGATTCTATGTCTCCCTCTCTCTCTGCTCCATCCATCCCCACTCATGCTCTGTCGAAAATAAATAAACATTAAAAAAAATTAAAAAGAACAGCTAAAAGCAGATGAAAAAACCTTCAGCTCTCCTTAAAGGAGTCAGGGGTAAACAATACCATATTGAAAAGGTGAATATGTTCACAAGCCAAGTTAAAGATTCCCCAAGATCAAGTTGTGGGGAATTGTGATGAGGCTTCTGAGAACGAAGCACCCTGAATGGAGTCAACTGCTGAAGAAGATACGACTTGAGCAAGTTACTGGGAGCCACTATTTTCTATGATGGCTGCTTATTAACATTTTGCTCATAGATGTGATCAACCCTGTATCTCTCCTATTTTTAAGCCCAAGCCCCTTGAACACTTCCGCTCTTTTCAGTCTGGGCTTGTACTCCATTCATTCTTTGCTGCTAGTTAAGCTGAAGAAACCTGGAAATAAAGTTTGAAACAGGGTTAATAAAGCTCCTTGCCTTGGGGCGCCCGGGTGGCTCAGTCGGTTAGGCGCCGACTCTTGCTTTCGGCTCAGATTGTGATCTCATGGTTCGAGGGTTCGGGCCCTGCATCAGGCTCTGTGCTGACAGCACAGAGCCTGCTTGGGATTCTGTCTCTCTCTCAAAAATAAACATTAAAAAAAGAATATTTTAAAAATAATAAAGTTTTTGCCTTTATTAAATAAGTAAATAATCAAACCTTTTATACTATTTCACCCTAACTTCCAAACAGATCCTATGTTAAGCGATTTTAAAGTTTATCTCACTAGAGTCATCTGGTTTTAGTCCTTTGAAGGATCTGGACATTTTCAGTCCCTTATCTTGCAGATGAGAAAGTCGAGGGTCAGAAAGTACAATCACTGGGGGCGCCTGGGTGGCTCAGTCGGTTGAGCGTCCGACTTCAGCTCAGGTCATGATCTCACGGTTTGTGAGTTCAAGCCCCGCGTCTGGCTCTGTGCTGACAGCTCGAAGCCTGGAGCCTGCTTCCGATTCTGTGTCTCCCTCTCTCTTTCTCTGCCCCTCCCCTGCTTGCACTCTGTCTCTCAACAAAAACTAAATGCTAAAAAATATTTAGAAAGTTTAATCACTGGGGCACCTGCGTGGCTCAGTGGTTGAGCCCGCTACTCTCAATCTCAGCTCAGGTCATGATCTCTGGGTTTGTGGGTTCCAGCCCCGCATCGGGCTCTGTGCTGACAGCACGGAGCCTGCTTGGGATTCTGTACCTCCTTCTCTCTGCCCCTCCCCTGCTGTGCTCTCTCTCTCTCAAAATAAATAAACTAAAAAAAATTAAAAAAGTTTAATCGCTGAACTACAGCGACTAAATCCCTTGACTTTCCCCCCAGATCACTGGGAAAACGAGTCTCAACTCACCTGTCTTCTATATGATGCCTCTCTGAACTCTCATTTCCTCCTCAGTGCTCACGCAGTACTCTAAATAGATTTCCGAGTACCTGTAACACTTTATTCTATTTCCTTACCCACTTTTCCCTCGCATTCAAAGTGCGAGCTGTGGACCAGCCTCACCTGCATCACCTAGAGCTGGTCGGAATCTCAGGCCCCGCTGCAGATCTGTCGAATAAGTTTCTACGTTTTAACAATGTTCCGGGGATTCATACGCACATTCAGGTTTGAGAAGCTCTGTCCTAGACCACTAGTTCATCAAGCGCTGGAATCAAGGCTTAGAAATCTTTGCGTTCCTAGAGAGCAGCGTAGGGGCCAGTAATATGATCTATAATTCAATAAATGTTTTTAATTGAATGACACAATCCAGTGGTTTACTCTCCTCTCCTCGATTGCCTTTGGAACAAACACCATTTTTTTTCTTTATCTACACCCCCCCTCCCCACCGCCGCTCTGTGTTATAATAGTAAACCCAGGTGTCTGCCCACTTCAGGCTCCACGGAAGCTTCGAGAGCTTCAGGGGAATTTGCTGGAAACAGAGATAAGAGCGCATCAGTTTCTGACTGAAAATTTCTTCCGCTGTGTATTCATATTCCAATTTGTTTTATTCAATTAGGAAATAAGTTGCAAAAAAAAAAAAAAAAAAGCCTAAGTAGTGATTTGTAGATGTTGGGGCTGAGTTGGGGGAAAAAAAAAAAAAAAGCTGCTTGCTTTGGGTTTATGGAGGAAAGCTAGTCAGTCTCAGATCTGTTACCCTCCCTCTTTATTTCTTGACATCTTCCCACTTCTTGTGTTCAGGGATGAGCTTGTGGCCACCATCAATAAAACACGGGCAGGACTGTCCAGGGAAGTGTTCAGTGTTGCTATAAATCTGGGGGTGGGGGGCGCGAAATATAGCGGTGACAACGACTTTTACTTCTTTCCTGGAACAAAGGCTTAATTATAGATGTAAAATTTGAAAGAAAAGTAAAACCCTAAGCGCCCACGCTACCCTTTATTTACTTTAAGTGGTTTTTCTTTCTGTTTCCTCAGTAGAAAATAATGATGTCTTCATATGAGACTTCGCTGTCATTTCCTAGGGAGAAAGTGTTTCTTTGCATTTAGTCGGTGTAGACCAGGATTCAGATGGCATATGATCACTCCCTTCCTGTTACTGTTGTCAAGGTGATAAAAGAGAAAACAGAATGCCTGCATAAATGCGAGGCTCAGGTTGGAAAAGTCAGAGGTTTTGTAGCTTGAGCCAGGGCTCAGCTTGAGATGAAAAAAAAAAATGCGCTGACCGCCTTTATACGTCTTTGCTCAAGTGTATTTTATTCTAAATCGTTTGGTGTTGACATGTACTTGTAAAGCGAAATAAATGATTGAAGGCTATATGGCAATGGGGCAGCGTTTTTGAGGCGTATATGGCATTCCTCATAGTGAATCTGACAGGACTACGTATAGGTGCTGTCCTGATTATTGTTATAATGACATTAAATACAGGTGACCCTTCAACAACACGGCTTTGAACTGTGCAGATCCACTCCTCCGCAGATTTTTTTTTTTTTGATAAATACAGTACGGTACTGTACATGTATTTTCTCTCCCTTAAAATGTTCTTTTCTCTAGCTTCCTTTGTTGTAAGAATATAGTATATAATACACAGAACATATAAAATGTGCTGATCGACTGTTACCACAGTAAGGCTTCCGGTCAACAGGAAAGCTATTGGCAGTTAAGGTTGGGGTGGGGGGAGTCAAAAGTTATACTGGATGGGGGGGCCGGCACCCTTGACCCCTACATTGTTCAAGGGTCAGCTGTATAAGGAAAATGGTAAACCATGGTATATATAGTAAATAGATGCTCAGAATGTTCTAGTGCCCTTCCTTCACCCTCATAAAACTCATTTCTAGGAGTGAATTTTTAAAAATTGTGGTAAAAAGGGGCATTTTTATGGGATAATGTTGCGTTCCCCTTGCCCTCTCCCCCACCTCAATTGTATGTGAGGAGGTACCTCCCACCTTATTTGAAGGGGCAGAAATATTTCTTTTTAATTTTTAATGTTTATTTATATTTGAGAGAGAGAGAGACAGAGAGAAGGAGTGATAAGGGGAGTGGCAGACAGAAAGGGAGACACAGAATCCGAAGCAGGCTCCAAGGCTATGAGCTGTCAGCACAGAGCCCGGCGCGGGGCTCGAACCCACAAGCCACGAGATCATGACCTGAGCTGAAGTCGGAGGCTTAACCGACTGACTCATCCAGGCGCCCCTACAAATCTCTATTTTTATGATCGAGGACACTGAAGCTTACGGAGGTTAGCTAAGTTGACTGTGGTCAAACAGGTGCTAGGAGCATAGTCTAGACAAGGCCAGAGAGAGCAGATTAACTCCAAAATCCATGCTCTTAACCATCGCACGGTACCGCTCAGCAATGTTAACAATAGTAAAAATAATTGCAGCTGTTTATTGAGCACCTGCTATGACAGCCGGGCACTGTGTTCAGGACTTTGCATACTTTAAGCCACTTGGCCTTCACATCAAATATATGAAGGCTGTGTTATGGGTCCCGTTTTGCCAGACAAAGAGATCAAAAGTTAGGCCTAGCACCTCATTCGTTTGGGGTCGCCCATTTGAGATTGGTAAGTGGGGGTACCCTAAAGGATGAGATCAATACGGTTCAGGATGTGTTTGGCCAGGGTACGGCAGAACCTGAATCCGGCCCCGATGCCCCGCTTCCAGGGGGTCTCCCGAGGGAAATCCATGCTCAGAGGATACAACAAACCATAGCGTCCCTTTATTATTAGCTGGGGCCTTGGCCCCAAACTCCAGTGTATCCCACCATAAGGAGTGAGGCCATGAGCCACCACTGCAATTTCCTATGCCCGATAGGCCTGAGGCCTCCAAAGTCCACATTCTAGGCTTGGTTCTTCCTCCACTGAGGTGACAAGGCCCTGGCTAGGGGGGTTAGGGGAAAGAAAGACCGTTTGTCTTGACGCCTGGGAGCCTCTGCCCCGAGAACAGAGCTGCTGCAAAGGAAGGGCGAGTGAAATGGCCCTTCCAGACAGAAGATGGAGACAAACCTATACGAACCACTTAGCTCTTTGCTCCTCTGTAAGTGCCACCCACTGTGGCTGTGGTTCAACCCAGTGTTCTAGAATCTTCCCCATCCAGATCAGCACTCCTTTTTGGGGTGGTGGCGATGGGGGTGAGAGAGAAGAGTAACCCCAAGCTTCCTTCCCCCTCAAGACCAGCATTATCATAGCAAGTAAATGGTAGAGCTGAGGTTAAAACTAACGTCTGTCTCTTAACCACTATTCCAGAGGGAGAGGCATATCCAAAATCCTTGTGGGTATGGGTCAAAATACATATGACTGGGACACCTGGGTGCCTCCGTCGGGTGAGCGTCTGGCTTCGGCTCAGGTCATGATGTCACGGTTCGTGAGTTCGCGCCCCACGTGGGGCTCTGTGCTGACAGCTCAGAGCCTGCTTCGGATTCTGGGTCTCTTTCTCTGTCTCTCTCTCAAAATTAAGTCAACATTTAAAAAAAAAACAAACAATAAAAAAACTAACGAAAAAAGCAAATAAAAAATAAATCGCACTTTTCATCACTCTCATGTGCTTTCAAATGTCTCCAAGCTGCCACAAAATGTATTGCATGTTTTCCAGCCCGTGGGTGTGAAACGTAGAACCAAATAATATTCGGGTAATACACCTGTACCCAGATGCACTGTGTGTTCATTTGCTCCTTCACTGATACGTCCACTAGGTTATTCGTTAACTTAAAAAGGAAAAGGTCATTTGGTGCCAGGTACCATCCTCGTGATGACGAACGCCGCTCTCCACCCTCCGCGAACTCGTTGAGCGTGGCTCCTGGGGCCAGGCACCGTGCGAGACCCCTTTCCTCCCACTTGGTTGACACGCCGGCCCCTTTGGCCGGCTCATTTCTTTTCTCTGCCCTTCCTTGTCTGTCCTCCATCTCCGCTGTCATCGGGGGACAGAGCTCCGCCTGGGGTCCTCTGCCTCTCTCACACGAACCTTTCTCACACCTTCGACCGGCACCCCTAAGCCCAGCCATTCCCCTGACGGCCTCTTCCTCCACCTTCAACCCCCCGCAGTAGGTTCGTTGAAGAGCCTGACGGTCTCGCTCCGAGTCTCAGCATCTACTAAACTGAACTCCTCGCGCTCCTCCTTCCCAGATGGTCTCCCTGACCTGGCATCCTCATTTCCGCGGATGGCACGCAATCGTCTGAGTCCTACCATTGACCTGTGGGGGGTCATCTTAGCATGTGGCTTTTCTTTTTGTCACCCCCACGAGGCAGTTCTTAAGCAGCCTCGTTGCTGAAATGCTCTCATCTTCATCCTCTCCTTTTCATGTTCATCCTCGCCAACCTAACGTGGGCCATGGTTACTACGTCAGCCTCCTTGCTGGGGCGCCTGCTGAAGATCCCTGCTTGCTTCTTGCCACGCGTCGCATACACGGCAGGGCAAAAGAGCTAAATTGTTAGGAGCATGGCCCCTGGGGGTGCTTTTGTTATCATCAGTTTTGTATCGTCTTGTGACATCTTCTATTCTGGCACTCTTAAATCATTTCATTTTCTCCCAAACTAGATTGTCAGCTTTTTAAAAAAATTTAAAAAAAATTTTTTTTCTTTAATGTTCGTTTATCTTTTGAGAGAGCACGAGCGGGGGAGGGGCAGAGAGAGAGGGAGACACAGAATCCGAAGCGGGCTCCAGGCTCTGAGCGGTCAGCACAGAGCCGGACGCGGGGCTCGAACTCACGGACCACAAGATCATGACCTGAGTCGAAGTCGGACGCTTAACAGACTGAGCCACCCAGGCGCCCCTAGGCTGTCAGTTTTTTGAGTAAGCTGCGTAAAGCGTGCCCTTGTGTTGAAGCCCGGGACCACTTTCTTTTTTTTTTTTTTTTTTTTTTAATTTTTTTTTTTCAACGTTTATTTTTTTTGGGACAGAGAGAGACAGAGCATGAACGGGGGAGGGGCAGAGAGAGAGGGAGACACAGAATCGGAAACAGGCTCCAGGCTCCGAGCCATCAGCCCAGAGCCCGACGCGGGGCTCGAACTCACGGACCGCGAGATCGTGACCTGGCTGAAGTCGGACGCTTAACCGACTGCGCCACCCAGGCGCCCCCTGGACCACTTTCTTAACAAAAGCAACATCAAAAACTGAGCGGCAACTGACATGCCAGGTACTTTCATAAAATTAACCTTGGTATAGCCCACAGTGACTATCACACGATGTGGAGATAAGCCAACAGATACTTATCTGTTTGAAGAGCTCAGTCATCCATTTTAGCCATTTGATATCCTGTCAAATAGGGCACGATCCGTGGAAACTGGTCTTGGCTTAAATTCCTCTCTCCCTGCCTGGAATCTCTTGATCACTCTCCCCCTTCCCCCAAAGCTTCACATTCTGCCCCTTCTTCAGGGCTGGCCCGAGTTCTGTATCCTCCAGGAAGCCCCTGACCCCTGGTCATTTGAACCAGTCATGTCAGAGTTGCACCGAACAACAGTGTGGACATGAGAATCCTCAGACCTGGATTTGATGTACAATTCTGCTACATATTTCCTGGGTAGCTCTCCGCAAGCTGTGTTAGGTCTTCGGTTTTCTCATCTGTAAAATGAGACTTATGACGGCTTTGCAGTTATTTTGAAGTATTCAGGGAAATAAAAGTAAGTAAGAGGGCTAGCCTCAGCGTTAGTTTTTCTCTTTGATCATACCAAAACCTTGGAGTTTTACTTTTCTCGTGTCTTATTTTTCCAGAATGATGCAAATAAGTCCTGTTTGGATGAGTACAAACATGTTGGGGGCGGGGGGGGGGGGGCTCTGCTACTCTAATACCTGCCACTCGATCGAGAACTTCTTTTGAATATCTATGAGCAGTGAACCTATGAGCTGAAACAGTAGGGTGTGTGTAGGAGGACAGAGGAAACTGTTAGCAGGGTACCAAAAAAAAAAAAAAAAAAAGAAGAGGAAGAAGAGGGGGAGGAGAAGGAAGACAATGATGCTGGGTCTCACGTAACACAGTCTTTTTTTGTTAATGTTTACTTATTTTTGAGAGCCAGGGAGAGAGAGAGTGTGAGCGGGGGAGGGGCAGAGAGAGAGAGGGAGGCACAGACTCCAAAGCAGGCTCCAGGCTCCGAGCTGTCAGCACAGAGCCCGACGCGGGGCTCAAACTCACGAGCCTGGAGACCATGACCTGAGGCGAAGTCGGGCGCCTAGCCGACTGAGCCACCCGGGCGCCCCTCATGTAATGCAGTCTTGCAGTAGGCAGCTAGTCAGCCAAGCAACTCCACGATGTGTGTAAGACCCTAGGCTCTCTCTTCCTGCCCTGCTCTCCTAAACTTGTAGCTTTTTCTTTGCACCAGTAAGATGGGTCTCATCATCAAGGATCGTGACTGCATTCCAAGTAGAAAGAATGGAGAAGGTGAATGGCAAAAGGCCAGCTGAGTCTGTCCTCTTCGTCAAGAAAACAGTAACTTTCCCAGAAGCCTTACTCAGTAGACTCCTACTCTTCTCTCTCGTTTGCCGGGGCTGGATCACATGGCCACCCGAACTTTCTAAGGAGGCTTGCGGAGGTGAGTATTCTTCCTGGGCACATCATCTCCTTGGAAAATGGAGGTTCTGACGGTGAAGGTGAAAAGGATGCGTACTGGGTAAACGACACCCGGTATTTGCCACAGGAAGCTTACCATCTGTTCAGTTAGGATACACCATGAACAGATGGGGGGAGAAAAGGCTAAGAACATTTCCAAAAGTAACCGAAAGGTTTCCGCAGAGGGATAAAGAATGGGCTGAAATCATTTGGCTGAGGTCTCACGGGGAAGTAAATTCCCAAGAAGCTTCCAAAGAACTTTCGGAACAAAATTATTGCTGTTGTGATTAAAACGAACGCTGGCTCACGTATCCCATCAGACACGTAGGGTTCACGGATGGACTTGGATGGAGCGCAGAAAGGCTGGAACCGTTTTCACGGGCTCCTGTCCCACAAGGTCATGGGGTTTCTATCTTCAGAAAGCTGAATACAGATTCTGAGAACTCGTTTAGATGATGGTTCCCAAGAGGAACCACTCCTGGGCCACACATGGTGTGGTTTACTTTCAATATGGAATACGATGTTTAGTCTCTAAAGCTGAGCATTCTCTGGAATCAGACACTTCCTTAATCCCTTTTAACATTTCTGATTTAGAATCCAATCTAAAGAGAGCATACAAAGTTCAGGGCAAATTAAAAAAAAATTTTTTCTTAAGTGCATATCGATGCTGGGTTTACACATAGAAATGAAAACAGTGACTGTACCATCCAGAATGCCACCAGAGAAACAGAATCTTTAGGATATATGTGTGTATATATATCAAGAATTTTAGGGGCGCCTGGGCGGCTCAGTCGGTTAAGTGTCCGACTTCGGCCCAGGTCATGATCTCGCGGTTCACGAGTTCGAGCCCCGCATCAGGCTCTGTGCTGACGGCTCGGAGCCTGGAGCCTGCTTCGGATTCTGTGTCTCCCTCTCTCTCTGCTCCTCCCCCGCTCGTGCTCTGTCTCTCTCAAAAATAAATAAAAGTTATGGGGCGCCTGGGTGGCGCAGTCGGTTAAGCGTCCGACTTCAGCCAGGTCACGATCTCGCGGTCCGTGAGTTCGAGCCCCGCGTCAGGCTCTGGGCTGATGGCTCAGAGCCTGGAGCCTGTTTCCGATTCTGTGTCTCCCTCTCTCTCTGCCCCTCCCCCGTTCATGCTCTGTCTCTCTCTGTCCCAAAAATAAATAAACGTTGAAAAAAAAAATAAATAAATAAATAAATAAAAGTTAAAAAAAATTTTTTTAAATCTTATTGGAATGAATGGGCTTGGGTGATTGTGGGGGCTGGCTAGGTCAAGTCCAAAATCTTAAGTCTGTAGGGAAGAGCATCAAGAAGGGCAGGATGGAACTCAGGCACGAGCGGATGCTGCCCTCCACAGGTGAAAATTCTACTTTAGGGGAAGCCTCCATTCTGCTCTTAAGGCCTTCAACTGATTGAGTCAAGCCCACCCGGATTATCTCGGATAATCTTCCTTACTTCCAGTCAACTGCGTAGAGACGCAAATCACATCTATAAAATACCCCTAATTTAGGTTAGCATTTGATTGAAAAACTGGGGACTGCAGCCTAGCTGTGTTGACACATAAAACTGAGCCTTCCAGTGATGGTTGGTGTTTCATTTTGTTTTCAGTTTTCCACCAGTGAACACTTTCTTCTTGGTGAAAATAAATCATAAGCCCAGACAGGCTTCCAAGAAGGGAGAGAGTCAATATCATCAATCTGTGGGATTGGCATTAATACGTATTTGGTCTATGAAGGTCATTAACCATCTGGTAAAAGGAAGCTTCATTGATTACAGCTCCTCCTTTGGGTGTCTGCTGTTGCTTGATTCCACTAAACTGTTTCCAGTTTATTGGTAGGAAAATTAGTTCTCCAGTTCAATCGATGTTTAACACCTAAAAAAGGAAGGAAGCATTTCAAGGAACAGGTGTGTGTTTCTTCACTTGTAAATCATTTCTTCATGCCACAAACATTTAATGAGTACTGGGCTAGGTTACTTGGCTATTTCCACTCTCCCTTGAGATCAAAATGGTGGATTACACTTGTAGGAAAATATCACTTACCCGAACTGACTTAAGGATACATTGTTTTGAAACCGAAATAAACCAGTAACCATTAAAAAAAATGGTGGACACTTGGGGCACCTGGGTGGCTCAGTCAGTTAAGCAACCGGATTCGGCTCAGGTCATGATCTCATGGTTCATGAGTTCGAGCCCGGAGTCGGGCTCTGTGCTGACAGCTCGGAGCCTGGAACCTGTTTCGGATTCTGTCTCTACCCCTCCCCTGCTCATGCTTTGTCTCTCTGTCTCTCTCAAAAGTAAACATTAAAAAAAATTTTTTTTTTTTTTTTTGCTGGATGCTTTAAATACTGAAACCTACACAAGAGCAGAAAGCATTTTGTTTCGAAATGTACCTACCTTCTACGACTAATGTGGGAAAAGTTATTTTCTTTCGGAGCCTCAGTTTGCTTATCTGTAAAATGGGAATAATGCTTGCTATCTTGAGGGTTTAGGGGAGGATTAGATGAGAAAATATGTTCAACACTTGGAGCACAGCTGATGCTCTACAGATACTGATTTTTGGCCTCCGTCTATGTATATCGTCTCAAGTTGATAGCATTGTTTGGATATCAATATGAGGCAAAGAATCAAGTGAGGTTGCCAGTGTCCATGAACTGACTATACTCTCTGTAGTTTCCTTTGTAGTTACTTATGTGCATATAAAGACCATTTTTACACGTTACCATTTCTACACAGGTGTAGATAAACTTGTCAAGTATTTACGATTGCTTTTTTGCCCGAAACATCAGCATTCTTTCCCAATTTTATCTGGAAATGTTCCCGTGAATCATAGTGGTGAGTTCTGAGCAAATGTTAGATGCCACCAGATTTCGCAAGTTTGAAATCGTTTCTGACTCAGGAAAAAGGAGTATTCTTAAATTCTTTTCCAGATCAGACTTGGTCATGTCTGATGCACTAGTTGGCAGATGTCCAAGTTGTTTCGTTTTATTATTAACTGTTAATTATACAAATAATATTTTATTTTCCCCCCAAAATGTAAATGAGTCTAAAATCTCCTTTGATCCCCACTACTCAGTGGTAACTACAATTATCAATTTGGTCTGTATTCTTCCCGACCATTTGTCTGTGGATTTACACATATATTACAGGATACAGACAGATGAACTTACGTGGAAAGTAGCTATTTTACTCGTCTAAGGAAAATGGGGCCCATTATTGACTTTATCATGTAAACTTTGGTGTGATGGGTAGGAGAGATTGGAGAGGAGAGAAGGAAGAGAGGTCTCTCCGAAAGTGATTGTTTACTTCTCTATAATCCATTTCACTTTGGTTTTTTGAGTCAGTTTCTTGCAAGTTACACCACCAGAGTGTCTGCTGTGCACATGCAGAAGCAGCTTAAGGATGCTGCATCCAGGGGCTCCTGGGTGGCTCAGTCGGTCGAGCGTTCGACTTTGGCTCAGGTCGTGATCTCATGGTTTGTGAGTTCAAGCCCCACATTGGGCTCTGTGCTGACAGCTCGGAGCCTGGAGCCTGCTTCAGATACTGTGTTTCCCTCTCCCTCTGCCCCTCCCCTGCTCATGCTCTCTCTTGCTCTCAAAAATAAATAAACATTAAAAAAAAATTTTTTTAAAAGCCGCATCTAGTTTCATCAAAGGGTCACGGCTCAACAAAGACTGGATACGCAACCCCTGTGCCTTCTGAAAGTATCTCTCCACCAAAGACTATCATCAGTCCCATTTTACAAATTAAAAAAAGAAAAAGGAAAAGACTTTGGGCTTTAAAGTGTAAACTAGGGGTGCCTGGCTGGCTGAGTCAGTACAGCATGCCATGCTTGATCTCCAGGTCATGAGTTCAAGCCCCACATTGGATGTAGCGATTGCTTAAAAACAAAAAGTGCAAACTGAGGTCGCCAAGGGTAAATTCTGTTTTCCAACGGAAACAAATCTCTTCGTTAAGCATTTCATCAATTTCTTTTAAAATAGGAGGGGAGGGGCGCCCGGGTGGCTCAGTGAGTTGAGCGTTGGACTCTTGATTTCGGTATAGGTCATGATCCCAGGGTCATGAGATCGAGCCCCGAGTTGGGCTCTGCACTGAGAGTGGAGCCCACTTGGGATTCTGTCTCTCTGCAAAATAAATAAAACGGAAAAAGAAAATAAAATGGGAGGGGATTTCAAGTTCCAGACAAGATGGCATAGACTCCTTCCTCCCTGCTCCTCCCTGCTAAGAACAGCTAGAATCTGGGTAAAGAATACAAAAGCCCATCACAACCAGACTCTAGTGGTGGCAGGGGGACCGTGGGCCAGCTGGAGACCACAGGATTTGAGGAAACACGGTAGTGCGCTCCCTGGTTTTTCAATATCCCCGGCTGGGTTCTGGAAAAGCCTGCAACCTAGAATCTCCAGAGCAGATGACAACCAAACAAAAGATGAACAAAACCAAAGAAAAGCTTTTTCTTTCTGGCCCAAAGACCAGGAAAGGAAAGAAACCTTTGACAACACCTACCCTAACCCAGCCAGAGGTGTCAGCAGAGACTGGAGCAGGGACTGTAGACTATGGTTCCCGTCCAATAGCCTGGGGTGGCTGGGGGCGGGGGGGGGGGGAGGGAGCCCCGCTTTCCTCTCCCTCCGAGAACACCAGCTCGAGACAGTGGGAGCGTGAGCAGCACCAGGCAGCCTGGGGAAGCACTCTCCTTCCCTGCTGCTGGCGCCGGTCCAGAGCAAGCCGGGAGCCCCAACAGCACCAGGCAGCCCTTGGGGAGCCACGCTCTGCCACCCCCACCCCCCCCGCGTGCCCCCACCAGTGGCACCAGTGGGAACCCGCCGAAGAGTCCACACTGTCGTGCCCTGTCCCTGGCAGCAGCAGGTAGCCGGGGTGAGCACTTTCAGCCCCTGCGGGCCTGGCATCGCCCAGTCCCCCATCTGGTGATCTCCTGACCCCCACCAAGTGGCAGGTGGCTAGGAAGGCACTTTTCTCTCCTGCCAGTGGTGTCGGACCAGAGACTGGGGGGTGGGGGTGGGGAGTGTGGACATCTGCCGCTCCCCTCCCACCTGGCGCCCGCGGAGGATCCAGAGAGATGCTTCCCGGACCGGGTGTTGCCGTGTCAGCGGAGACAGAGAGAGGAATCTGGACTTTCACCCTTGTCTGCCAGTGGCAGCTGGTGCCCCTCAGGCTTCTAATTATAGAGTGAAGGAAGGATCTCAGGAGGGAGCTGGAGAAAGGGATTCTGGAAATCGGCATGGGAAGTAATGAAAGACACCTGACTGGCCCAAAGGTAAAACGAAATCAACAGGCCTAAAAATCCGAGAACAGAACCACGATCTACGTTTCCAAGGTGGCTTCAAGTAGCACACAAGCAAAGCAGACCAGAATGGCGCTGCAGGGGTTCTAAAAACTAAACTGTCGTTGGAACCAGAGTCCACAAAAGTAGGCCACGATCCGCGCGCGGTCAACCTAAACAGAATAACTGCCTGCTAACAAAGAAGATTTAAGTAGGATCCAGAGTCTCCTAACATCCAAAATGTCCAGGAGACGATGGAAAAGCACACAGCATCCCCAGAGCTAGTCAAATCACAACTCGAAAGGGAAAAAGACAACACACAGCACTGAGATGAATCCGATGTTGGAATTACCTTACAAGGACTTTAGAGTGACCGTCATAAAAAAATGCTTCAGGGGACGCCTGGGTGGCTCAGCTGGTTAAGTGCCAGACTCTTGATTTTGGCTCAGGTCATGATCTCACGGTTCGTGGGTTTGAGCCCCACATTGGGCTCTGTGCTGACAGCACAGAGCCTGCTTGGGATTCTCTCTCCCCTTCTCTCTCTGCCCCTCCCCCGCTCACCCACTCTCTCCCCCCCCATACATTAATAAACATTTTTAAATGCTATAAACATCTTTTAAAAACACTTAATAAACATCTAAAAAATAGTTACAAATTCTCTTGAAACAAACTGAGAAAAAATATAAAATTTCAGCAAGCAAATAGTTATAAAAAACAACCAAATGGAAATTACTGAAGTGAAAAATAATCAAAATTAAAAACGGACTGGATGGGCTCATAGTAGCATGAAGATGATGGGATAGAATCAGTGAACTTGAGAACAGAACAATAGAATTTCTCCGATCTGAACAAAAGAGAGAAAATAGATGAGGACAAAATACCCCAGAGTCTCAGAGCCTGGTTGGACAATAATATTCATAATATTCATATCATTGAAGTCCCTGAAGGAGAAGAAAGAGTGGGACTGAAAAAAAATTCAAAGAAATAATGGCTCTTTAAATTTTTTTAATGTTTTTTTTTTTTTTTTGAGAGAGAGAGAGAGAGAGAGACAGAGATTGAGCATGAGTTGGGGAGGGGCAGAGAGAGGGGGAGACACAGAATCTGAAGCAGGCTCCAGGCTCTGAGCTGTCCGCACAGAGCCGGACATGGGACTCGAACTTGTGAACTGCGAGATCATGAGCCCGTTGGATGCTTAACTGACTGAGCCACCCAGGTGCCCCAAGAAATAATGGCTCATAACTATTGAGAACAAACTGATGGTTACAAGAAGGGAGGTGGGTGGGGAATGGATTACATAAGGGATGGGGATTAAGGAGTGAACTTGTCTTGATTAGCACTGGGGGCTGTATGCAATTATTATTTATTTTTAAAAAATTTTTTAATGTTTACTTTTGAGAGAGAGAGACAGAGAGACTGAGCGTGAGCAAGGGAAGGGCAGAGGGAGGGAGACAGAATCCAAAGCAGGCTCCAGGCTCTGAGCTGTCAGCACAGAGCCCGATGTGGGGCTCAAACACTCAAACCACGAGATCATGACCTGAGCTGAAGTCGGATGCTTAACTGACTGAGCCACCCAGGCGCTCCTGCAATTATTAAAGCACTATATTTCACACCTGAAACTAATAAAACACTGTATGTTAACTACACTGGAATTAAACGAGAATTCAAAAAACACACAATATTGAATATGTAAATAAACAAAAGTAATAATGTTAAAAAAACACAAATAAATAATGGCTGACATAATGGCAGACATAAACCTACAGTGGTTTTGTTTTAATGTTTATTTATTTTTGAGAGAGAGAGAGAGACAGACTGGGAGAGGGGCAGAGAGAGAGGTAGACACAGAATCCTAAGTAGGCTCCAGGCTCTGAGCTGTGAGCTCAGAGCCAGACATGGGGCTCAAACTCGTGAACCACGAGATCATGACCTGAGCCGAAGTTGCACACGGACCCTACTGAGCCACCCAGGCGCCCCTAATATAAACCTACAGTTTTAAGAAGCTCAGTGAAACCCAAACAGGAAAACCCAAAAATGCAACACCAAGACATATCGTAAATAATTTCTGAAAACTAAAGAAAAAGAAAAATTCTTGAATGCAGCCAGAGAGAAAAAAATTATTACCTGTAGAGGAGCACTGATTCAGTTGATAGCAAGTTTCTCATCTGAAATCATAAAGGCTGGAAGGAAGCGGTACAGTTTTCAAATGATGACAGAAAAGACCTGCCAACTCTGAAGTCCATGTTCAGCAAAAATATCCTTCAGGAATGAGAGGGAAATAAAAGACATTCTCAGACGACATAAAACTTACTAAATTTTCACTAGCAGATTTACCACTAACGAATGGCTAAAGGAAGTTCTCCAAACAGAATGGAAATGACAGCAGAAGGAGGCTTAAAACGTCAGAAAAGAAGGAAAATGATGAAATGTGTATAAATAAAGATAAATATCATAGACTCTCCTTTTCCTTAGTTTTTAAAAAAATTTTTTTAACGTTTATTTATTTTTGAGACAGAGAGAGACAGAGCATGAACAGGGGAGGGGCAGAGAGAGAGGGAGACACAGAATCCGAAACAGGCTCTAGGCTCCGAGCTGTCAGCACAGAGCCCGACGCAGGGCTCGAACTCACGGACCGTGAGATCATGACCTGAGCCGAAGTCGGACGCCTAACCGACCAAGCCACCCAGGCGCCCCATCTCCTTAGTTTTTTAAATCATGATGCATTGCTGAAGCAAAAATTGTAACACCATCTGATTTTGGGTTCAATGTATGTAGAAGAAACAGGTAAGAAAATGATATTTAAAACATTGCAGAGTAAAGGGACCAAAGGGAAAATGAGGTTTCTACACCCAGTAGACTGAGATAAGCTACATATGCGTATTTTTTTGCTTTTCTAAAGTTTATTTATTTTGAGAGAGAGAGGAAGTGGGAGAGGGACAGAGAGAGAGGGGGAGAGGGAATCCGAAGCAGGCTCTGTGCTGAGCCCTGATGCAGAGCTCGAACTCGCAAACCATGAGATCACGACCTGAGTCGAAGTTGGACGTTTAACAGACAGAGCCACCCAGGCACCCCACATACGCGTATTTTAATACCTAGAGCGAACATTAAGAAAACCATGTAAAGCGAAATACTCAAAACCACTAGGTACGTCAAAATGGAATTCTAAAAAATATTCAAGTAACCCACTGTAAGGCAAGAAAAGGAAAACAGAAGAATGAGAAATAGAACAATAAAATGTTAGACTTTAGCCATAAGATATCAATAACTATGTTAAAGGTAAATAGTCTAGGGGTGCCTGGGTGGCTCAATCAGTTAAGCATCCGACTTTGGCTCAGGCCATGATCTCACTGCTCATGAGTTCGAGCCCCGCATCAGGCTCTGTGCTGACAGATTCTGTCTCCGTCTCTCTGCCCCTCCCCTGCTCGCACACTGTCTCTCTCTCTCTCTCAAACATAAAAAAATAAAACATAAAAATTTTTTTAAAAGGTGAATAGTCTACATACATGAGTTAAAATACAGAGATTCACAGAATGGTTTTTAAAAACAACCCAACTATATGCTGTTTACTAGAAACTCACTTCAAATATAATAACATAGGTAAAGTAAAAAGTAAAAGGATGGAAAAAGATATACTACTTAAATGGTCATTTATGAAAGGAGTGGTTATATTAATATCAGATAAAGTAGACTTCAGAGCAAACAAAATTACCAGGTACAAAGAGGGATACTGCATAAAAGGGTCAATCCACCAAGAAGACACGGCAATCCAAAATGTGTACGCACCAAACACATGAGAGCTTCAAAGTACATGAAGCAAAATCTGATAGAAGTGAAAGGAGAAATAAATCCACAATTATCGTTAAAAACTTCAATATGCCCTCTTAGCAGAACTACTACACATGAAATCAGCAAGATTATACAACTCAAAACCATCAAGCAACAGGATCTAATTTATAGGACACTCCACCCAATAATAGCATAATTCACATTCTTTTCAAATACCCGCGGAACAGTCACCAAGAAGGATAGCTCATAATCTGGGTCATAAAACAGACTTCAACAAATATAAAAGAACTGAAATCATACAGAGTATGTTCTCTGACCATAATGGAATCAAACTAGAAATTAGTAACAAAATCAACAGGAAAATCTCCCAACAGTTGGAAACTAAACAACACATTTCTCATGGATCTATAGGTGAAAAAGGAAATCTCAAGAGAAAAATTTCAAAATACAATGAATGGAACAAAAATGAAAATATATCAAAATTTGTGGAATGTAGCTTTAGCCAAAGCAGTGCTGACATGGGAATTTAAAACACTAAATGCTTACTTACATCAAAAAAGGGCAAAGGTCTCAAATCAATCATGTAAGCTCCCACCTAAAGACACTAGAAAAAGAGGAGCAAAATAAAATGAACTCACAACAAGCAGAAGGAGAAAAATAATAAAGATAAGAGCAGGAATCAATCAAATTGAAGAAAGGAAATCAACAGAGAAAATCAATTAAACAAAAAGCTATTTCTCTGAAAAGATCAATCAAGTTGATAAACCTATAGCAAAAGAGGAAGATGCAAATCACTAATACCACAAATGAGACAGGAGAATCTTACTACAGATCCTTATAGCCATTGAAAGGAAAATAAAGTCCTCACCCCAGTCCTCAACCCTTCTTTGGAAGAAAGATGCTATGTGAATGTCTGCCCATAACACATACATAGTCAATCCATGAACAAAATGTTCATAAACTCTGTCAGTATTTGGAAAAGAAACTAGCAAACTATGAAATTTATTTGACATTAACCCCCACCTCCCCCGCAAAAAGAACTACTATATGATCCAGCAATCCCACTTCTGGGTGTATGTCCAAAGGAAACAAGACCATTATCTCAAAGAGGTGTTTGCACTCCCATGTTCATTGCAACTTACTCACAATAGCCAAGGTATGGAAACAACCTAAGTGTGTCAACGAATGAACAGATGAAGTAAATGTGGCATATATATACAATGGAATATCATTCGGCCTTACAAAAGAAAAAGATCCTGTCATTTGTGACAACATGGATGAACCTGGAGGGCATTATGCTAGTGAAATAAGCCAGACAGAGAAAGACAAATATTGCATGGTATCACTTGTATGTGGAATTGTTAATCAGTTAAGCATCCGACTTTAGCTCAGGTCATGATCTCACAGTTTGTGAGTTCAAGCCCTTCATTGGGCTGGAGCCTGCTTTGGATTCTGTGTCTCCCTCTCTGTCTATCCCTCCCCACTCACGCTCTGTCTCTCTCTCAAAAATAAATAAACATGGGGCGCCTGGGTGGCTTGGTCGGTTGAGCATCCAGCTTCGGCTTGGGTCATGGTCTCACGGTCCATGTGTTCAAGCCCCACGTCAGGCTCTGTGCTGACAGCTCGGAGCCTGGAACCTGCTTCAGATTCTGTGTCTCCCTCTCTCTCTGCCCCTCCCCTGCTCATGCTCTGTCTCTCTCAGTCTCAAAAATAAATAAAAACATTTAAAAATATATAAATATTAAATGTATATATATATAATAGGAAATAAAAGGGCAAAGTCACAGAAACAGAGAGTAGAATAGTGGTTACCAGAGGCTGAGAGGGTGGGGAAAATAGAGGTTGGTAAAAAGGTATGAACATTCAGCTATAAGATGAATAAGGTCTGCATTTCTAATGTATACCATAGTGACTATAGTTGATAACACTGTATTGTATAATTAAAATTTGCTAAGAGAGAACTTAAATGTTCTTACCAACAAAAAGGGTAAATATTTGAGATGATGGATGTGTTTTTAAAAAAGGAATACCATGGGGGCGCCTGGGTGGCTCAGTCAGTTAAGCATCTGACTCGGTTTCGGCTCTGGTCATGATTTCATAGTTTCGTGAGTTTGAGGCCCATATCAGGCTCCCTGCTGACAGAGCAGAGCCTGCTTGGGATTCTCTCTCTCTCTCCCTCTCTCTGCCCCTCCCCTGCTCTCTCTCTCTCTCTCTCTCTCTCTCTCTCTCTCTCTCAAAATAAATAAATAAGCTTTTAAAAATTAAAAAAATTAAAAAGGAATAGTATGAAAAACCCTAGGCATTTAAATTTGACAACTTAGATAAAATGGACCAATTCCTTGAAAACCACGAAAACTCAACCAATATGGGATTTATAATCTGAAGAGTCCCATAACTATTAAAGAAATTAGATTAGTAATTTAAAAGGTCTTGGGGTGCCTTGGGTGACTC
Source organism: Lynx rufus (assembly GCF_022079265.1). Classification (NCBI taxonomy): domain Eukaryota; kingdom Metazoa; phylum Chordata; class Mammalia; order Carnivora; family Felidae; genus Lynx; species Lynx rufus. The sequence goes on from NW_025814828.1 coordinate 40,854,459, forward strand.
ACCCACTCAGTCACCGGTTGAGGGTCCAGCTCTTGATTCGGCGCAGGTCATGATCTCACAGTTTCATGAGTTTAAGCCCCGTATCAGGCTCTATGCTGTGCAGAGCCTGCTTGAGATTCTCCCTCTTTCTCTGCCCCTCCCCTGCTCGGACTCTCTCTGTCTCTCTCAAAATAAATAAATAAACTTAAATAAAAATAAAAGGTCTTAAAAAGAAAGCTCCAGGTCCAAATGGTTTCACTAAACAATTCTACCAAACGTTTAAAAGAATTAATACGAAAAAATTTCTACCAAACTACCAAAATTCTACCAAACATTTAAAGAATTAATACAAAAGAATTTACACAGTCTTTTCCAGAATACCAAAGAGGAGGGAACACTTCTGTGTCAGTGGTCCCCAAGACCATGCCTGGGCCCAATGATTCACTAGAAACTCAGCACATAGTTAGGCTCAGGGCTATGATTTATTACAGTGAGAGACTGCACAGCAAAATTAGCGAAGGCACAGGGGGTGACGCCCAGAGAAAAAACCAGGTACAAGCTTCCAAGAGTCCTCTCCGACTGGAGTCATACAGGACATACCTTAGTCCTCCAGCAAACAGTTGTGACAACACATGTGAAATGCTATCTATCAGGGAAGCTCCTGAGAAACTCAGTTCCCAAGGCATTTATTGGGGTTGGTCATATAGGCACCGTCTGCCTAGCATTTACCAAAATTCCAGACTCCCAGAAGGAAAGCAGGTGTCCCACACAGACCATATTGTTTGTACAAACAGCTTAGTCACAGCGAGCCACTCTTATCAGTCCTGGTAATGACGGGAATCCTCCTCAAATCCAAGTTTCCAGATGTTAACCAAGGACCAACTTTGCAAGCAGGCCCTTCAAAGGACGGCAGTCAGGCCTGCTATGTTAACTCTTGTCTGCACAGCTTGGATATCAGGAGATTTGAAATTTAGTCGCAGCAGAAATCACACATGCTCAAACAGTTCAGGCATGGCGAACCACTCTTATCAATGCTGGGAATGGTGGGAACCCTCCAGAAATCTGAGTTCCCAGTAGCCTTCCAAGGGCCTTCTGTGTTAACTCTTTCCTGCACAACTTCCCAACTCATTTTATGAGGCCAGTATTATCCTAATTCCGAAACCAGCATTCGTTCATGATAAAAACTCAAAGCAAACTAGGAATAGAAGGGGACTTTTTCGGCTTGATAAAGAGCAGCTGGTAGTTTTCTTTATGGTGAAAGATGGCACGTTTCCCCCTAGGACAGGGAACAAGGGAAGTATGTCCACTCACATCACTCTCACTCAACATAGGACCGAAAGTTCTCACCTGCACAAGAAAAGGAAATAAAAAGCAGACAGATTGGAAGGGAAGAAATAAAACTGTGTATTCACAGACAACATGAGTGGTTGTGTAGAAAATCCCAACGAATCTACTAGAAAATTTCTAGAACTAAAAAATGGGTTCAGCAAAGTCAAAGGATACAAGATCAACACACAAAGATTAATTGCATTTCTATATACATACTGATAATGAGCAATGAAACCCCCCCACAATACTATTTGTAATCACTCCAAAGAAAATGAAATACGGTGTACAATAAACAAAACATGTATGGGATCCGCGTGCTGAAAATTCCAAAATGCTGAGGAAAGAAGTCAAAGATCTAAATAAATGCAGAGGCACACAAATCATCTTCATGGACTGGAAGACGCAATATAATAAAGATGTTAATTCTCCCCCAAATGGATCCATAAGTTTAACACAGTCCCTTTAAAAATCCCAGCAGAGTTTCTGCAGATATAAACAAGCTAATTCCAAAATTTATATAGAAAGGCAAATGACCTTGAATGGCTAAAGCAATTTTGAAGAATAAAGTGGGAAGAATCACTCTACCCAATTTTAAATCTTCCTATACAGCTACAGTAATTTAAACTTTGATATTCACAGAGGGGTAGACACATAAGAACAACAGAACAGAATAGGGAACCAAAAATATCCCCACACCATTCGTCCAACACAACATGCCCAACTGATTTTGACAAAAGCAATTCAACGGAGGAAAGAGAGTCATTTTAACAAGTTGTGTTTGAGCCATCAGACCTCTATAGAAAAAAATATGAATCTCCACCTCATTAAGTTCACATTTTATAGCAAAATTCAAAATGAATCATGGATTTAAAAGTAAAGTATACAACTACAACACTTTTAGAAGGAAATAGAAGAGAAAATTTGTGGAACCTGGTGCTAGGCAAAAAATTTCTTAGACACGACACGGAAAGGACAATACGTATATGCAGACATTGAGGGGTGCCTAGGTGGCTCAGTGGGTTAAACATCCATCTTGGGCTCAGGTCATGATCTCATGGTTCGTGGGTTCGAGCCCCGTGTCAGGCTCCGTGCTGACCATTCAGAGCCTGGAGCCTGCTTCAGATTCTGTGTCTCCCTGTCTCTCTGACCCTCCCCCACTTGCACTCTGTCTCTCTCTCAAAAATAAATAAACATTTAAAAAATTAAAAATAAACGCAGAAGTTGGACTTCGATAAAATGAAAAATTTGGGGCTGCAAAATCCCTTAAGAAGATAAAAAGACCGCTACAGACTGGGGGAAAAATTGCGAACCATGTATCTGACAGAGAACTTGTATCTAGAATATATATAGAGAATTCTCAAAATTTAACAGTAAGAAGCAAACAATACAATCAGAAAATAGAAAAAAGACATAAACAGACATTGCACCAACGAGGATAAACAGATGGCCAATAAGAACATGAAAAAATGTCAACATCATTAGGGAAGTGCAATTGAAAACAAAGAGAGATCACTAGACACCCATTAGAATGGCTAAAATAAAATTATAGTGACAATACCAAATGCTGGCAAAGATGTGGAGATACTGGATCTCTCACACATTGCTGGTGGGAATGTAAAATGGTACAGACAGTCTAGAAAATGCTGGCAGTTTCTTGTAACACTAACCTTACGCTTAGCATCTGACCCAGCAATTGCACTCTGGGACATTTGTCGCAGAAAAAGGAAAACTTATGTTTACACAAAAAACTACATGACTGTTCATAGCAGTTTTATTCTTAATAGGCAAAAATTGGAAACTATCCAAATGTTCTTCAACGGGTGAAAAAACGCACCGTAAACACTGTAGAACACCAAAGCATAACAACACCGCTAGTTAGCAGGGAAAAGGAATCAACTATTGATACAGGCAGCAACCTGGGTGGATCTCAAGGCAATTATGCTGAATGAAGAAAAGCCAATTTCAAAAGGCATGATTCCATTTCCATATTCTTGAAATAACAAAATTATAGAGATGGGGAACATGTTAGAGGTTGCCAGGGGTTTAGGGTAGGTGAAGGAGGGGACCATGACCATGTTGTGTAGCAGGAAGAATTTTTGTTGTGGAGGAACAGTTGATTGTGGTAGTTACACAAATCTACACATGATAAAATTGTGTAGTAGTATATACACAGACACAGAAATTAGTGCGTGTACAACTGGTGAAATCTGAACAAGGTCTGTGGATTGTCCTGATGTCAATATCTTGGTTATGTAAGATATTAGCACTGGGGGAAACTAGGTGAAGAGTACATGGGTCTGTCCTGTAATATTTTTACAGATCCTGTGGATCTATCATTATTTCAAAATGAGTTAATAAGACAAGGTAAATCTGGAGGACAATGAATGTTTTAGAACTCACACATTTGTGTATTATGAAACGGAATTACAGCTTTACTATGTAAGTCAGACAAAATACAGGAGAGCCTACATTTTTGTCTAGCCAAGAAATGTAAATGAAAATGACAATATGAGTTCATGGTAATTGTACATGGTCCATTTCCAAACCCAGATAGGAAAACCATAAAGGGTTTGTTGCTTAAACATCTGTATGAGTTAGGATTCCACCAGAGAAGCCAACCAATAAAACATTTTACACACACACACACACACACATTATTTATTTATTCATTCATTCATTCAAAGATATTGGCTTACACGACTGTGAGACTGGCTAAGCAAATCCAAAATCTGTAGGGCATGCAGTCAGAAAGGAATGATCGGGCCCACCCAGATTATCCAGGATAATCTCCCTCACTTTAAATCAACCGATCAGGGGCTTTAGTTACATCAGCAAAATATCTTCACAGCAACACGTAGATTAATGTTTGATTGAATAACTGGGGCGGTAGCCTAACCACGTTGACACCTCAAAAAGCCACACAGCATCACAGACCATTTGTGCTGGCAATTGAATAAATTTATTCTGTTCCTAGCCACCCTGGCTTTATTATTATAGGTAATTCAAGCGCAAACAACTTAAATCAACAGTGGCCCACAATGAGTTTTATACATGAGGGTCCACTTACAGAACTTTAGAGTTGAAAGGGGCCATGAAAGGCTTAGTTTGTATTTCAGCACAGCCAGGGCACCTCCCCATCGTCCTCTCGGGCACTTATCCGGGCTGAGGCTCCCCCCAGGCAGCAGCGCGCCCAGCAGGAGCAGAGAGGAACCCACCTGGAGCACGACGCCGCGGGTGCGGGAGCACTCAGGGGGCGGAGCCTCGAGGCGCGCGGCGGTGGCGACGGCGCCCAGCCCGCCAGAAGAGCGCGCGGCGGGCGGACGGCGGGGAGCCAGTCGGGTAGGGCGAGCGCGGCCGGCGGTTGGGGTGGGGGGGTGATTGGGGGGGTTGGAAGGAAGGGGAAGAGGCGGAGCGTGGGAGCGCACAGTGTCAGGAATACAATAGTGCTCCGCGCCGCTTCAGCCGCCGCCGCCACCGCCGCCGCTGCCGCTGCCGCCGCCGCTGCCGCCGCCGCCCAACCGCCGGCCCAACGCTGAGGCCTGACGGGCCGGGCGGGCGAGGGCCGAGGGCGGGAGCTGAAGCGCAGGGGGCGGCCCGGGCGGATCAGGCGGCGGGGCGGGGGGCGGGGGTGGGGAGGAGATTAGGGGGCAGGTGCGAGGGAGGGGAGAGAAGAAAGCGAGCGGTTAGGGGGGCGGTTACCACCCCTACCGGACTCGCCCGGCACATTGCCGGGCCCGAGTGTGGAGCCGGGAAGGAAGGAGCCGCGACCTAGCTGCGCGAAGGTAGGCGCCACCGGAGCCGGACGCGGGGCGAGCGGGGCTGGGGGCGTCGCGCCGGGTGGGCAGCGGGAGTGGCGGCCTCGGGGAGTGGAAGCGGGCGCCGCGGAGCGCGGCGTCCCGGCCCAGCCTCGCAGCGTTCCGGGGCGCCCCGGCCCCACATCGCGGTCGCTCCGGCGTCCCCGGCGTCTCCGGGCCGAGAGCGTGTGTGGGCTGGGGTAAAGTGCCCGCCGGCCCCTCAGTCGGCTGGGGGAGCGCCGGGTGGCCGACGCGGGGGGCGGGGGGCGGGGGGCGGACGCCGGAGCTCGGGCTCGGCTACGGCTCCGCTCGGGCAGGAATTGAGCGCCATAACTGTTGCGGCCGTCCCCTCCGGTGCCCCCTCCCGGCGCCCCCTCCCTCTCTGTGCTCTGCCCGGTCTCGGGGCTCCCGGGGTCAGCCCCGCGGCGGGAGGACCTGCTCTGCGGGCCGCCCCGGGGCCGGATGCTCCGGGGAGCGGGGGCGCGCCCCTGGCTGTTTCGGTGTTGGGGGGCGTGCGGAACCGAGTGCTTGGCGAGGGGGGCCGGGCGGCTCGGGGGAGTCCGGGTGCCCCCGGAGCAGGAGCGTGAGCGCCCCGCGGGCTAGCGAACTTTCCCTCCCCCTGCCGTCATTGTTCGGGCGCTGCCGGTCCGGGGCCGCGGCGACCGCCGAGCGCCGGGCGGTCCGGGGGGGAGGGGGGTGGTGGGAAAAGCGGGAGGGCTTTGCGAATCTTACGGGAAAATTTTCCCACCGCTGGGCACGGCAAAGTTAACTTTTCTCCAGCGATCGAGTTGGTTTTATTCCCTCGGCCGTGGGGCGATCGATTTAAAAAGAGAGAGAGTGAGAGCGTGCCTCCCTCCAATCTTTTTCTCTCGCTTTTCAGAGCCACGGCTTCGGTGAAGTCTGGCTTTAAATTGCGCAGGGCAACCTGCGTTTATTATTTGTGAGAAGGAGAGGTGTGGGGGGGGGCGGGATCTCGAGTGAGTGACCGTAATGGTGGTATGTGAAGGCATGTTTAAAAGTTGGTATCATTGTGTAGCCCTGGGACATATGTAGTTCCCAGGCATTTGGCAAGAAACTTGTTTGGCCGCTTCTCTGACTTTCTGAGTTGCTAGGAAATCATGCCCTCAGATGTGCGCAAGGTTTTTTGATGTGAGAACCGTTTATCTGTGAAACTGAGAATGGGATCCCCGCCCCCCCCCCACTCCGGACGCCGTCTGATTGTATAAGAAATCAAAACCGTGTTGGTGGTGATTTCACTGGCCTGGAGGGAAGAGCGACCTCATTCTCTGTATTCAGTCCGGTAAAGATAACTGTCTGCTTCTCTCTAAACTCGGAAAGTAATGGAAAATAATTTAGGTAAAGACTGGTTGCACAACATCTTGGCTCAGTTTAAGCAACTCAGAATCCACTTTCCCAGAGTAGTTCTCTTAAATACCTTCCCTGAAGCCACTTCTTGCCAGCCTGGGGATGGGGGTGAGGGTGAGAAAGGAGTCGGTCTGAACAAAGCATTGTGTTTTATTTAATTTAATATTTTCATAACATCTGTAAACAATGGGAATGTGGATCCCTGCCTCTGTACCCTTTGAATACCTAGTTTTCATGCTTTTATAGCATCATGTGATTACTCTCCGGATAAGTGAAAATAGATTTTTTTTTCTTTTTTGTTTAGCCTAGGAGCATTTTACCTCTATAACATCGTTTTCTTTTTTCGTTTAAAGTGAGCTTTGAGCTGAAATACTCGAATCGTAAATGATAATACCTCTCTTCAAAGGGGTGAAGGGATTACATGAGATTTTTGGGATGTGCTTCTCAGTATTAGCTACCATCATTGCCACCTTTTCTTTAGCTGTGCTCTTCTCTACAATTTTGTTTGCTAGAGAAGAGTTCTTAACCCAGTATCTTTGCCTGGAAACAGCTCCTTGCATTTTTCATCCAATCAGTTCTGGGATACTCTGGGATGCAGGTCTGGTTCTAGAACCCACACATTGTCTCCCTCCTTTCTGAGTCATGTTGCTGTGCCTTGGCAGTGTGATGAGTGCCTTCTCACTTTGAGTAGCCTGTGAATCTTGGTCACAGGTAAGAGAAAGTGGAGAAGGGCCTTCCACTCTTTCCTGAGGTGTTTGTGATCAGCTGTGAGAGCCAGGAGTAACGTGGAAGCAGCCTTAGGGGTGCCTGTGTTCCCCCTTCTGGCCTGTGGATGAGGTTCTGAGAAGGACAAGTTATGTCGCCGAGCTCTCAAAGTTGAGACACATGGGTTAGTGAAAGTAAAAATAAAGAACAAACGATGTGAGGCTGGTAGGTTGGGTATGATCCTCTCCTTTGATAATGCTTGTCTTTTCCCTCCCTTGTGTTCCACCAACCATAACAATCCATTTCTCTCCTCAGCTACACCAGTCTATTTCGTCTTTTTGCCCACTACTTTGAGGTCTGACTGGAAAACTAGGCAAGTATTTGGGGGACGTTGGGGGAGGCAGGAGGCACCGGGTGTTTGTAAAGGCATGGCATTACAGAGGGCTGTTAATAAGCCTTGATCAGGGATACAGAGGTCCTATTATCATAGGACATAATGCATCTACCTCCTCATGGAGGTTATACAAAACAGGATCTATCTGAGGAGGGTAGAGATCATATGCTGGCTTACATTAAAAAAAAAAAAAGTCTCAGGGTGCCTGCATGGCTCAGTCGGTTGAATATCCAATCTTGATTTCGGCTCAGGTTATGATCCCAGGGTTGTGGGATCAAGCCCAGCATTGGACTTTGTGCTGAGAGTGGAGCCTGCTTAAGATTCTCTCCCTCCTCCTCCCCATGTCTCCCTCTCCTCTCCCCCTCCCTCCCCCTCCCCCTCTCCCCCTCTGCCTCCCCCTCCCTGCCTCCCCTCCCCTCTCTCTCCCTCCCCCCTCTCCTTCCCCCCTCTCCTTCCCCCCTCTCCCTCCCTCTCCCCTTCCTAATTACCCCCCCTCAAATAAAGTTTAAAAACTTTTAAGAAAAATCGCATCAAGGAATAACTTACCTCACCTTATAGGTGAGGGGTGAGTGTTGGGTGACACCCATCTGGCACTCTTCTGAAGTGGCTAATATGAGGACACTTGAGTGGTTTAGAAGTTTCTCACTGTTGTTCAGTTACAGTGGCTGGGAAAGCTGAAGCATTCTGGTTTGTGGGGGAGAGTCTAGGATGAATGGGTAAAAATAATTAGTGAATAAAAAGGTGCTAGCAAATGCTCATTGGAGACCAAGTAACTACCACATTGAGTTTTCGGTTTTCTGAAATACTTGTGACTCTTCTATGGTTATTTTTGCCTCCTGCCTGTAGGTCTCTCCATAGACAATAGCAGTAAAGCTCTTATCATCAAAACTGCCTCTGTGGTTCTCTTGGGGGACAGAAAGAAGGGTCCTGGGAAGAATTTGCCTGACCCCATGGCTAAGCTTGAGAAAAGTAACTCAGAAGGCAGTCAACTGAAGAAAGTATGTAGGGTGCCTGGTATGGGGAAATGGTACTGAGGTTTTGACCAATAGGAGATACCCATGTGTTCATTAATACTGTTTAAGCAGTAAATAATTTAATCTCCATCACAACCCAGAGGCCATAGCTGAGCTCTGCTACCCAAGGAGTTCCTTGTCCGTTGATGTTGGCTGACAGGCAAGGAAATCCAAGCCTGGAATGTGCTTTTTGGAATAGCTGACAAGAGAATATGGTATCAGCATGGCCAGTACACCAGCCAGACCTTGTGTGTTGGAGTCTCCTGGGACAGTTCTTCTTATTAGATTTTAAAAGCTTCTTATTTTGATTATAATTACAGAAATATTGCAAGAATAGTACAAAGAACTCCTGTATTCCCTTTACCCAAAGTCACTAATTATTACTAGTTCACTCCCACTTGCTTTATCATTTGTTCTTTCTTTTTCTAAACCATCTGAAAGTAACCATTGCCAGATTAGCACTTGTCAAGGGCATCCTGTCCTGAAGGGTGGCTCAAGTGTAGCAGTGGAGTATAGCAGAACTTTGGTGGTGATGCAGGGCCCCAGAGGTAGAGGGGCGTCTACCTATAGCTGTAAAGGGCATATGTGTAAATCAGGTGAAATCAATGTATGGTGCTACATATAGAAATCATTATCAGTTGTAAAAATGGTTATGATAAACTCTACTTTTGTCATCCTTCATGTCAAGTTTGTTGCCAACTATGCCAGACTTCAAAATTGTTATGAAAATCCACTCCACCGCTCCAACTTTGCAGCCGTAATGTATTCTCCAACATTTTCGTTTAATTCGTTCAGCAAATGTGTATTAAGTGCCTACTATTTGCTAGGGGTATAAGAGGTGAAAGACAACTCATCCCACTGAGAGTTCAACATCCAATGTAAAGGAAGAAGGAAATCTATCGGCGGGCCGGTGGGGGTGGGGCGCGGGCGGAATTCGGTTGAAGGAGTTTACAGGAAGTGCTTAAATACCAGACTCGTTAAGGATCTGAAGAGTAGATACCTGGGAGTAGAATGTGAAGATCCATCTTCTCTGAGGCTTGCTGCTCTTAGATAACAAGGTTCATGATTGGGGAAGCCTTTGGTGGTGTATACAGCACAGGCTATGGGTTCAGGCCAACTTGGATTTGAATCTGCCACTTGATCTTGGCCGGTACTTCTCTATGCCTCAGTTTCTTCATCTGCCTAACCACATCTCCAAGGTAATAATTAATTGAGGTCAAAATTGCTCTGTAAACATTCATTTTATCTTCCCCCCCACAAGAAATGCAGTATGTGGGGAAATAGCATGAGCAGTATTAGGTATTAAAGTGGGATGCAGGGGAGTGTTTCTATTTTTCCTACAAATATATATGTAATTGCTAATTGTACTGAGAGCTATGATGAAGATCACTGTAAGGGATAATAACAACAGTAGCTATGATTTGTTGACCATTGCCTGTGTACTGAGCACTGTACTAAGGTACTTAATATAGTATATCTCTGTGGGGTATGAGGCAAAGCTAACTTGCCCACGGTCACACAGCAAGTAAGAGGTAGAATGCTTTTGTAAGGGAGACTAGCAAGGTTCCCTGGACCCTGAATAATGAGCAGGAATAAGCAAGGCAAAAGGGAGGAGGGATTGCCAGGCCAAGGGAACACCAGGTGTTGTGAGGGCACTGAGGTGGGAGAGAGATGTGGAGAGGATCCACAGAGGTTTGGCTAGGACCTGGGGAAAGAGAGATGAAGTAGGCAGGGGGAGATTGACAGGGCCTTATGGGACCTCATTAAGCAGCTTGTATTTTATTCCAAAGGCAACGGGAGGCTGCTGGAAGGTGTTTTCTACCTTAAACCATACGGGGTGTGTTGGGGGGGGTGTGGTGGTGTGGTGTGTGTAATCCAGAAAAACATCTAGTGAGGCTTAAACAAAAGTAACCTATAAGTCCTCTCCCCTTCAGTGTCCCACTTTGTGATCCAGTGGAAGCAGTGTTTCTGGCCCAAATGTGTAGATCTTAAGCAGTTTCTACTGCCCACCATTAACATGGCTAAAAAGAGTTGCTGTTGCTGTGATGCTGGAAGAAGCTGGTCCTGCAGAATGTTTCTAGAAGGTTTAATTAGGTTTATATATCTGATGCTTTTTAGGCTGCAGTAAGGGAGGTCTTTCAGCTTTCACTGAGCCCTGTCAAATGGGGAAAAAAGTAAAATTGGGAGAAGTCATTCCTGGAAACCTGAGTTGTGTTAGAAATGGAACTGTTGAGTATAAGACTTTGGTTTAAATATATCATGATAAAGATGCTTCAGTGACTAAATGGAAATTTTTAATGCTTTTTGTTTTTTTGGTGTGTGCCATCTGTGATGGCAGACAGCACATTTGTGAGAATCTGGGAAGACTTAGACATTTTTTCAGTACTTATATATTTATTTATTCTCGTCCAGGTACTGCAGGTTTTTCTGTTTGAAACTATTTCTTTTGTGCAGAATCAACTTCGCAGGAGGAAAACCAGTGTTCTCTTCCCCTTTCCATATGTACCAGACTGCAAACATACTTACTTTGAAGTAGCCTGTGTCAGTTAGCTTTTGGGGGGCAGGGAGGGTGGTTGGCTGATCTAGGTTGGCCTTGCTCACACATCTGGTGCTTGTCAGGCCGGTTGGTCTAGGAGGCCCTAAGCAAGGATGGCTCATCTCCACTCCAAATGGTCCCTCCTTCGGCTGGCTGGTCTGGATGGGTTAACATCGTGGTCTCAAAGGCACAAAGAGTAGCCAGCAAGAGCAAGCTCCAGTGTACAGGCACTTCTCTTGTGTCTGCTTGTGTCATATTTGGTATTGTCCCATCAGCCAAAGTAGGGAAGTGCTTCCTTGGCTAAGCCCAGAGTCATAGTGGGAGGGAGCCATCTAAAGGTGCAAACACCAGGTGCCTGGGTGGCTCAGTTGGTTAAGCGTCCGATTCTTGATTTCGGCTCCGATTCTTGATTTCAGCTCCGGTCATGATCTCACAGTTTGTGAGTTCAAGCCCTGCATGGGGTTCTATACTGACAGTGTGGAGCCTGCATGGGATTCTCTCTCTGTGCCTCCCCTGCTCACGGTAGCTCTCTGTCTCTCTCTCTTTCAAAATAAATAAATAAACTTATAAAATTAAAGGTGCAAATTCAAGGAGATGCAAAAAAAAAAAACTGGGGGCCATTACTTAAGTAATGCAAAATAACTATTAATGTAACCTCTTTTCCTTTGATAAATCTTGTTAAACACTCATTTCTAAATGTACTGTATTTTTGAGATTAAGTAATACAATTGGGCCATCTTCTCTTCTACTGAGTGTGGAGCTGAGTGGTGTTTTTTTCCAGAAGGAAACTGAAGGGAGACAGTGTGCTCTGGATGTAAATATTCTTGTGAATGGCTTGACTGCTCACTGATTTTGTGTAGCTATTAACAAAGGAATTCGTGGGTTTTCTCAACCTCCTGTTCAAGTTTTATCACAAAAACTTAGTGTACTAGGCTGTACTGCATTTTGTAGTCAAGCAAAAGGATAGTTAATTGGAAATCCATCACTACCTGAAAGATGAGAGAAACATTTGCAGCCTTTCCTTATAACCTTTATGTGATTTATAGTTTTTACCTGAGAAGAAATCCTTATTTGGGCATTATAATAAAGACAGAGGATTCCCTCTAGGTGTGTTTCATTTGGTCAAGATTTTAAAGTCTTCTGGGGTGCCGGGGTGGCTCAGTCGTTGAAGCTTCCAACTTCGGCTCAGGCCATGATCTCGAGGTTCCTGGGTCCGAGCCCCCTATCGGGCTCTGTGCTGACAGCTCAGAACCTGGAGCCTGCTTCGGATTCTGTGTGTCTCTTTCTCTCTCTCTGCCCGTCCCCCGCTTATGCGCTTGCATATATTCTCTCTCTCTCTCTCTCTCTCTCTCTCTCTCTCTCTCTCTCTCTCTCTCTCTCTCAAAAAGTAAATAAACACTTAAAGACTTTAAAGTCTTCCCTGTGGTTGTAGTGAAGAATCCAGTATTGTGCTGTGAAGTGAGTGGTCAGTGACCAGCAGTTTGGGGCATTAGCCTTTGGCCTTTGCTTGTGAAGTTTTCTGAAGTAACTAACACCTTTCACATAACTGAAATAGGCTTTGCAACCAGCTTGTGGCCTGAAATATATTACATGAAAATGCAGCTAGACCCTAGGAAGCATGTGTGGGAAACTGAGGAGAAGGCTCACTTTGTATATCTTAGCGATGTACATTCCTCCAGAAAATTGCCTGGTGATAGAATCTTAGCTTCCTTTCTTTCCTCCTAGGATAAAAATAAGAAATGGAAAATCCCTGACATTTTAAAAGTCAGTGACTTGAAAATAGCCATCAAAATTATAAATGCCTGTATCATTTGACCCAGCAAACACATCGAAGAATTTATTCAACAATTATTTGCATATTACTTGGAGTGTTGCTTATGATAGCGAAATATTAGTAATATTCTAAGTATTGAGCAAGGCTTGGTTATTACACTGATAGTAGAATATTACACTGATATTGCATGATCTCTAAGATGTACAAACTTAAGAAAAACAGGAAATGGAAGAGTGTGTATTGTATGCTGCCATTTGTGATAGCTACTGGGGCAATAATATGTGCTGTATAATATGTACATTTTTTCTTACTTGGACATAAAATATTTCTGGAAAAGTGTTCAAGATACTGATAGCTTTAGGGCATATAGAGCCAGGGTAGAGGGTTGGAAGAAGATTCTTCACTGCATAAACTTTTGTATATACCTTTTGACTTTTTTTTTTCTTTTTTGGCTGTCAAATGATCCTTTATTGAAATATTTTCCTTTGTGGTCCTTAACTAGCTGGGCATTCCACTGAACCATTATTGGTGTTATCTGTGATATCATGAGGGTGGCAGCCGTCAACCTTGCAGACCACAGATTGGGGAGTCCCCAGGATCTCTTTCATGGTTCCAGAGAGTTCTCTGGCTAAAGATCAGTGCCGCATCTGTTGGGCAAGGTTGACAGTCTCATCAAAAGTGATATTTCTACTGTGCTTAATGTTTTTCTGCTTCTTTCTGTCTCTTGGCAGTTCCTGAAAGGCTTTGATAATCAGGGCAGAGGAAGAAGGTACCACTTCAGTCTGAGCCTGTCTGTTCTGAATGGTCATTTTCAGTGTAATCCTCAGACCCTTCCAATCTCTGGTTGCCTTGGCAATGTCATTACCAACGTTTTTTGGAGACAGAACCAGGGGCCAATTTTTGCAGCCAGGACAGACATGGCACTGACTTCCCCACCTGTGCACCTTAGGTATACAACTTTGATCTTGTTGGGGTCGAACTTAGGAGGCATCGTGGAGGTGGCCTATAACCCAGATTTGGGAGGACCAAAGAGAGTTGCACCTTCACCTCCTCTAAGGTGAAAGTCAAAAGTACCTTTTGAATTTTAAGCCGTGTGAATACATTACCCCATTTTAAAAACCAGATACATTTATTTTAAAAAGAGATGATATATGGTGATGGTGATGTGAACTTCCATGGACTCCCACCCAACAGCTATGGCTGTTAAAAAAAATATATATGTATCCAGTCACTTTTGTCTCATAGAAATGCCTCAGAATTTCAGAATATCACTTCTGAATTTTTAGCTAAAGTCCTGCATTTTCCAGAATTTCGTACGAGTGGAATCATACAATACATAGCCTTTTTTGGTCTGGCTTCTTTTACTTGATTCATCCATTTTATGTGAACTAATAGCCTGTTCCTTTTTATCACTGAATAGTATTCCATTGTACGGATGCCCCACAGTTCGTACAGTTACCTGTTGAAGGACAACTTGGCTGCTTCCAGTTTCTTGGTGATTATGAATAAAGCTGCAGTAAATATTAGCATACAGATTTTTTTGTGTGAAACATACGTTTTCAGTTCATTTGGGTAAATACCTAGGAGTGGGACTGCTGAGTTTTTATGAGAAACTGTCAAACTGTCTTCCAAAGTGGTTCTGCCATTTTGCATTCCCACCAGATTAGGTGTGTGTCAAGTTTCATCTTCCTGCATATGGATGTCCAGGGGTTCCAGAACACTTGTTGAAAAGTCTGTCCGTTCTCCATTAATACTGCTTTTGCACCTGTGTCAGAAATGTGACTATGCTTGTGTGGGTCTATTTCTGGGCTCTCTATGCTGTTGCATTGATCTGTGTGTCCATTATTGTGCTATTGCCACACTGTCTTGATCACTCTTGCTTTTTGGTAAGTCTTAAAATTAGGTAACACGAGTACTCTTACTTTTTTCTTCTCTCCCAAAATTGTAGTGGTGAGAGAGGACATCCTTAAGTTGTTCCAATCTTGAAAACCATTCCATCTCTCACCATTAAGTATGACGTTAGCTGTATGTTTTTAAAATATATATACCCTATTGTGCTGAAAAGAGTTACCATAGCAGTCCTGATGCTGCTTGCTATCTTTAGCAGGCCTCACAAGATTGGCCCTTGCCTGGCGTCTTGAAAATTGGCTTTTCAATCATTTTGAAAATAAAATCTTACACTCAACCTTCGTTTGTTACTTTTCCAGTGTTCTTCATTTCTTTATGCTAATCCAAGCTCCTACCTTAATCATAATTTTCTGCCTGAAGAATTTTTCCTTAATGCTTCTTTTGTGCCAGGTCTGCTGACAGTATATTCTTTGCTTTTGAGAGTCTTTCTTTGTTTCTTAACTTCTGAAGGACACTTTTGTGGGATATGGAATTCTGGGTTGACAGTTCTTTTCCTTTGCAACGTATTACTCTACCGTTGCCTTGCTTGCATGGTTTCTGAGAAATCGGCTGTAATTTTTGTCCTGTTTCTCCATGTGGTTAATGTGTCTTTTTTTCCTCTGACTGCCTTCAGGCTCTTTGTCTTTGCCTAGATATGACTTTTTAAAATTTCATCATATTTATCCTTCTTGGTGTTCCTCTGAGCTTCTTGTATCTGTGGATTGTTGTCTGTCACTGATTTTGGAGAGTTCTCAGTCATTATTTTTTCACATCATTCTTGTGTTCAATTTTCTCTCTTTTTTTTAATTCTTCTGGAATTCCAGTTTACAAGTATGTTATGCTGTTTGATATTTTCCCACAGTTCTTACATGCCATGTTCTAATTTTTCACTCTCTTGTCTCTTTATTTTAATTTTTATTGATCTGACCAATAAACTCGATCATTATGCTCACAGATTCTTTCCTTGGCTGTGTCTAATCTCCTGTTGAGCATGTTGGGTTTTTTGTCCTTTTTTTGAGCATGTTGGGTTTTTTTTAACTTTTTTTTTTATTTCTAGCATTTCGATTTCTTTCTTATCCTTTCTTTTTGCTGAAATTATTCATCTAGACTTGCATGTTGCCTACCGTGCAACTCTACCATTAGAGTCTTTAATATATTAATCATAATTCTTTTAAATTTCATTCCAGATAGTCCCAACATCTGTATTCATATTGAGTCTAAATTTGATGATTGCTTTGTCACTTGGAATATTTCCTTGCCTTTTACTATGCCTCATAATAAAAAGCTGAACATGGCTGAAAAGCTGTTGAAAGCTGTTGAAACTGAACATGGGCAGGAGATACTGAGGTAAATATTTGATATGTTTGGAGAAGAACACAGGTGTCCTTCTGCTAGGCCTTTAGTGTGGAGATTTGAGTTAATCGAGTCAGGAGTTGGCTTGTATTTGATGTTTGTTTTTGGTAGGGCACCAGAGATTTCTGACTCCTCTAGTGATAGCTTCTTTTTGACTCCGGCTTGGCTTTGGGGTTTTCCTTTGTGCTGTTTCCCAAGAGCTATCTCTCCTAGCCCTCCCAGTTGTATTCCACTGTTACTAACCACATAGCTGGTTTGGCAGGTGGTGGAGGGGGGGGGAGGAGGGAGTTTTCTGATGACTGGATGAAACCTCAGACTTAGGCAGGTATTGGAACCTGGGTCTTGAGTATGTCCTTTACAAGAATTCCTGCTCGCCCTCCAGGGGTGAAGCTTCTTTTTCTTTTTCCTGTCTTCCTCTTCCCCAGCTGCAGTTGAGTGTCCTGAAGCCAAGGGTTTCAAGCCCTTCCCCCTACAGATTAAGCCTTTTGTTCTGTACTGGAGATAAAGGAAAGGGGTCTGGGTGGATTTCACAGTGGGTGTTGTTTTCCTCAGCCAACCGGCACCAGGATGGGAGCTTTGTCTGGGATTCCCCTGATTCTTTCTCTAAGAGCCTGGTGGGATTCCTGTAGGAAAAACTTGTAAGAGGATGGGAATTCCTCCGCCCCGTGTGGAACCCAGGAGCTTCATACTCTCATGACATCCCATACTCTGGCCTTCGGTAACTTGTTAGAATTTCTGGTTTAATCTTCCTACCAGTTTACATGCCCAGATCCTGTGTCTTCCTGCAGGCATCTGTCTCTTCAGATATCCGGATGGTAGTTTGCCCTGTACTCCATTCTTTGATAGGTCTGAGAAGAGTCATTGGTTTTTCAGTTTGTCTAGCTTCTTTCTCATAATGGTGAGAATGATGGTTTTCCAGGCCTTTACAAATCTGCTGAAACCTGAGTCCTAAAATGAGTTTTAATCTATATAAATGTCTAATGCAGTGCACGGCCCATAGAAACTCAGCACAGGTTAGTTTTTCCTTTCTTTTCCTCACCTCTTTGCATGTTGTGGTTTTATGGCTAGGGAACCAGGAATAATTGATTCTCGTTTGAGTTCTGCATGTTTTAGGCTTTAAGGGGGCGCCTGTGTGGCTCAGTTGATTAAGCATCCGACTTCAGCTCAGGTCACCATCTCATGGTTTGTGGGTTCGAGCTCCACATCGGGCTCTGTGCTGACAGCGCAGAGCCCACTTGGGATCCTCCGTCTCCCTCTTTCTCAGCCCCTTCTCCATGAGCGCACTCTCTCAAAAATAAACAAACATTAAAAAAAAAGAAACCTCTACACCACTGGCAGTATGTTGTTATATGTTTGTCTTGCTCTCTTTCAGAATTCTATATATGCCTTTGTAATTATCGAGAACATCGTTAGCGCTCAGAAATAATTTGCCTCATTCAAAATTAGAGCTTGATTTAGTCTTCCCACAGTGTAGGTTTTGTTAGTAACCATGTGTTTGTCATTTTTATTCCCCACATTTCCGGGTGCAGTTCAGTTCAGCAGATATTTTAAGTGCCCACTGTGCTATGAGTGAGGTAGTAGGTGTTGAGTAGAATACAAGCGTGACCTGGTAAGTGGAGTAAGAGGTTCTCAAAGGCAATGGAAACCCTCTGGATGGAAGGATATTGCAACTTGGGAAATATCTCCATTTCAATCTAGACGGATTTTTAAAAAATTTTAATTCTGTTTCTAGTTATACTAGAGATATACTAGAGATGCATTCTAGTAAAAATTGAAAAGCTGTAGAAAGAGCCATGGTTGTCCATGACATCCTTATAACGTCCTCATTTTATCACATTGTCCTTCCCAGGGTTAATTTTGATTACTTATTTTTGTTTTACTATGCAAATTGCTGTGCCAGATGTCATGCCGTCTAATAACTTACTGAAATACGTGTATTTTTAAGGCACTAAGCACACAAATGCATTTAACCTTTAAGGAATGTTTATTTAAAGGGATAATTCATCATTCAGTTTGGACGTGTGACCTGATAATGGTTCTTTGCTTCACATTGTAGTGTAACTCTTAATTTTTAAATCTGAAAACTAGTGTTAGTGATAGGTAGAATGGTATTGTGAGTAAATGGAAAATACAGAAATTAGTATTGACCAAAAAGAAGATGGCCTCTTACCATTTTCTTTAATTATCATCCAGTAAATTGACTTTCAGGGGATATACATAGTCTTGTGGATTTTGATACATGTATAGATCAGTATAACCACCATCATAATCAAGGTACAAAACAGTTCCATCACCCCCCCAAAACTCCTTTGTGTTACCTCTTCAGTGACACTTTTCCTTCCCCAACTCTTGGCAACCACTGATCTGTGCTCCGTCACTAGTTTTATCACTTTGAGGATGTCATATAAAATGGAGCGAGGCTGAATGTAATCTTTTGAGTCTTGCATTTTTTTTTCACTCACCATAATGCTTTTGAGATTCATCCAAGTTGTGTATATTAATAGGTGTTCCTTTTTTATTGTTGAATAGCATTCCATTGTAGAAATGTACCACATTTGGGTTGTTACCAGTTTTGGGTAATTATAAGTAGAGCTGCCATAAGAATTTATGTGCAAGTGTTTATAGACACATACATTTGCATTTTTTTAAGGCAAATACCTGAGCGTAAGATTGGTAGAATTATAGTAATGTTCATGGTGAAACTAGTTCGCTGGTGTTTTAACGCTAGAATGGATAGAGTAGTAGAGACTCAAGTTGTTTGAATTATGCTTACTTAGTCATGCAACCGTGAGTGAGTTTAACCTCTTTGTGCCCCAGTTTCCTCTTTTGTAAAATGAAGATAATAATGATAACCACTGGGATTGTTGTGTGGAATTAAAGCCTTCTTAAGGATACAATGCCGAGCAATGTCTGGCATACCAAATATTATTATTATTTCATGTTTAACTGAACCTTGTCAGAAACATTCATCTGTAATTAAAATAGGGAAATTAAGTAATCCATAAGTGTGATGTGTTTAGTAGGCAAGCCTCCAAAGCAATGCCGTCTCTAGGGGAAATTTTAGAAGTTATCTTTAGGGGAGGCCGGGTGGCTGAGTCGGTTGGGCATCCAGCTTCAGCTCAGGTCAGGATCTCGCAGTTTGTGAGTTCAAGCCCCACGTCGGGCTCTGTGCTGACAGCTCAGAGCCTGGAGCCTGCTTTGGATTCTGTGTCTCCTCCTCTCTCTGCCCCTCCCATGCTCACGCTCTGTCTCTCTCTGTCTCTCAATAATAAATAAACATTAAAAAAAATTTTTTTTTAAAGTTATCTTTAGTGGTGAAAAAGTTCAGGACCATACGTATGGGAGTCCTATGTAATAGCCAAAGATTGGACTGCATGCCCATTTTTGATGATTTTACTTGCCCTCTCAGCATTAAAGAATCACATTCACCAAAATTTAGTACATTGCTATACTTAATGAAGAAACTGCAAAAACTACCTCAAAATCAACTAACATTCATTTAGTGCTTGCTGTATACCAAGCCCCAGGATAGGCATTCCTCAAGGGTATAAACCTGAGTACCTCCCCACAAAATAAGAAATTTGGATAATCACTAAATGTTATTTTTATACTTTTTAAAGGTAACTGTTGACACTGACGAGGCATGATTTCTTGGAGCCTCTATGATGTGAGCCGTCTGTGATTTCTCAGGTCCTATCTTAAAACACATCTTTTTACAGGAAACCTCCCCAGTTTTGAGGAGAGAATTGCAAAACTCAGCATGCCTGAGTAAATCTCTCCCTAGAGCACTGTGTCATTAGGAAATGCAACAGAGGCCCCTTTCTTGCATAACTGCTCTATAGTATGGTCTGGCTCAGTCTGAGAAAGCACCAAGGGCAAAGGGGATGTGTTTTCCCCTGGAGAACTCCCTGTCCTGTGAGGTACACACAAAGGCCTACCCATCCACCTACTATACAGTGAATGAAAGCCAGTGTGTGCAAAGAGGAACCTAAATATCCTTTCTTCTCTTGTCTGTTCAGTTGTTTTGTAATGTATTCACATGCCGCGGTCTGTCAACTGAGGAAAATTCTTCACCTGCACTTTCAGGGGAGCTAACTGGGTGGAACAAGAAGTTTAGAGCACACACATGTCATCTCTAAACTTCCCTCACTGCCTCCCCTCCCCAAGTATCACCACCATCCAACACTCGGGTTTACCTGGAGCCTTTCCTCACAATTGGAGCCTCCTTCCCTCTTTGCCCTGCCAATCCTGCCTGGGCCATTTCTTGCATATTCTAGCCCAGCAAGAGACTCCCCCGCGCCTCAAAATCTGCTCATTTGGACGCCATCCTTTACTCCATATTTCCTCATTAAATCATGTCTTGTCTTTTCACTTTGTCACCTGATGCTATGCTTCCTTATTCTGTGACCTATTTCGTATATACGTGACCTGAAAGTTGTACAACTAGACTGCTATTCCCAGAGTGTAGGAAACCCTCTAATTCTCCATATCCTGTCTCCCACAAATACCTGAAAGAGAATTGCTGCCTGCTATTTAATAAACAAACTAAATATCTGTTCTCATTTTGTGTTTAAAAATTACATGTAACATGTTCTAATGGCCACAGAAGTCCTGTGGACAGTGATAGTTTGGGAAATAAATATGTGTCTTGTGGACTGTCAAAAGAAAACTGGTGCTTTGCCACGCTGCCACTGTGAAAAGTGTGACTATATAGTCTGCCTGCGCAGAATATGACTCCGTAGTATAGACTGCAGTCAAAACTGCAGGCAACCTTTTTATGGCTCCATCATGGTTTCTGACCTTCCCCGTAGTTCTTTTCCCATTTACATTGTTAAAGAGCACTAGAAATTTTTTTCAAATACAGACGAAGCATTGTTAACAGTTGTATTGTACTTGTCTCTCATGAAACTTGTATCTTATACAGGAGACTGGTGTGTGTGTGAGAGAGAGAGAGAGAGAGACAGAGAGACAGAGACAGACAGAGACAGAGAGAGAGATGAGCCTGAATTTAGCTCTCTGGGATGACCAATTTAAATCCAGGATAAACAATTTTTATACCTCTAAATAAATCTGGAGGTAAAAGCTCCAGTTATGCCCTTTAACCCCTTGAAGAGAATCCATGCAGGCACTTGCCTTTAGGAAAACCATCTCTAGGCTGCTCTCTTGCCATGATCTCAATGCCACTATACTCCACAGCCAGTTCAACTTCCTTCCAGACTGCTGTCCATGAAGATGCAGGTCCTAAAGGACTCTTCCCTATACCACCATTCCCACTCCTGCCACGAGGCCGCCACTGACTCCTTGCTGCTCACTGCATGGTGGGTAGTGTCTGTATTCCCGAAAGCCTAGCAGTTAAGGTCTTCCACATCCAATCATAACCTTTCCCACCATCGTTACCTCTTAATTTTTCAATTCCTCGTCTCTACCCATTCCAGCCAAGTATGCGTTCACTAGACTCTAAACATACCATGAGTCATCCTGCCACTCCTGTGTGTACTGCCTTTGCCTGAAGTTCTCCACATTCCTCTGGGTTCGTTCCATCCTGTACATTCCTCAGGACCCACTCAGAAGCTTATCTTTTTCATCTCAGTGGTTCCTTCCATCTCTGAAGGTGCACAGGATTTAATGTGCTCAGCACTCATTTTCCCAAACGGGATGGTGTGATAAAATGGTTAATGGCCACAGAGTCCTTTCATTTCTGTATGTATGTATGTATGTGACATTGCAGCCCCTCCCATCAAGGTAGAGTCCGGTTCTCTACTCCCTGAATCTGGGCTGTTCTTGTAACTTGCTTTGGCCAGTAAAATGCCACGTGAGTAGTTGTGTGTGACTTCTGAGCCTAGGTCTCAAGAAGTCTTGTAGCCTCCCCCTTGCTCCCTAGGGACCCTGAAGCAACCTTATGAAGAAGTCCAGCCAGCCTGCTGGAGGAAGAGATGACATGGCAAGAGAGGCCAGGCAGCAGCCACGCATCAGACATGTAGGCAGACATGAGTCCCAGTCACGTCGCCAGATGACTGACCATATGAGGGACCCTAGGAAAGAGTCACAGAAGAACCACCTAGCTGATGCTACTGCAGATTGCTGACCCACAGCATTGTGCGCACATAAAATGGTTGTTATTTTAAGCCACTACATTTTGGGATGATTTACTATGCAGCAATAAATAACTGAGGGCATGGTTTGTAGCGTTGTATTCCCAGGGCCTAGAAGACATGCCTATGGGAGGTTTTCTTGAAGAGATTACTGTGGATCACTGTCATGGTGTCCCTCCTCTCTCTACTTCATAGACAAATAAGCTTTCAAATCTTCGTGTCTCTCCCTGGTGCTCAAGCAGTTCAAAGCTTGGGCTCACCACTGTCTTCGAGAATAACACCTTGCGGTTCTTCTGTACTCCACAGGACCGACATCCCTCTATTTGCTCCCTTCACAGACCCATGGCAGGTCGTACCTCTCAGCTCACTGCTGCATCTCTTACCGTTCGCCCTTGGTCACTAACACTGTAGGGTCAACCCGTGGACTGCCTGAATGCCATAAAGCTGTTCTCAACCTCGCAGCCTTCCACCATCACTTTGAACGCTCATACCTGATTCATGTGTGATTATTATTAGGAGAGACCTTAGAGATTGTCTCAGACAGACAACCCCTTCAAGTTATGAATGAGGAAAGGAATGCCCAGATAAGAAATAACCATAAAAAATGGCTTGTTGAGGTCATATGTTGGCAGTACCAATACCAGAACCCACATCTCATGCAGATTATTACCCAGTAGATTGCTCATTTGTGCTTGGTTCATGTGTACTTCACTGGTTAGACTGTCAAGTTCTTTGGAGGCAGGCATAATCTTTTACTTCTGCCGTTTCACACTTTCCTGCTATCCCCAAAGCCTGATCAGTGACCACTGGACATACCTGTAGTCAATAAGTACTTGTGGATTAATTGACACTTGAAAAGCACTTATGCTTGGAACTCTTCTATATCTTTTTTGTAGGGTTGCCAGTTTTTTGAAAAAAACTACTAAGGTACAGTTGACACACAATGTTATGTTAGTTTCAAGTGTACAACATAGCGATTCAACAATTCTGTGTGTTATTCAGTGCTCACCACGATAAGTGTGGTCACCAGTTGTTAGCATACAGTGTTATTACAATATTATTGACTATATTCCCTAAGATGCACTTGTCATCTCCGTGACTTACTTATTTTATAACTGGAAATTGTTACCTCTTAATCCCTTTTATCTATTTTACTCATACCCCTACCCACTTCCCCTTTGGCAGCCACTGGTTTGTTCTCTGTATTTAAGACTCGGGGTTGGTTTTTTGTTGTTGTTGTTGTTGTTGTTGTTGTTGTTTTTGTCTCTCTTTTTTTTCCTGTCTGCTCATTTGTTTCTTAAATTCCACATATGAATGAAATCATATGGCATTTGTCTTTCTCTGACTGACTTAATTTCACTTCACATCATACCCTCTAGGTCCATCCATGTTGTTGCACATGGCAGGATTTCATCCTTTTTATGGCTGTGTAATATTCCATTGTATATACCATGTCTTTATCCATTCATCTGTGGATGAACACTTGAGTTGCTTCCATTTCTTGGCCATTGTGAATAATGCTGCTATAAACATAGCATTTATCTTTTCAAAGCAGTGTTTTTGTTTTCTTTGGGTAAATATCCAACAGTGGAATTACTGGATCTTGTGGCATTTCTATTTTTAATTTTTTGAGAAACCCGCATAATGTTTTCCACGGTGGCTGTACCAATTTACATTTCCACCGGTACTGCGTGTCCTTGTCATTCCCCCACGTCCTTGCCAATGCTTGTTATCTCTTGCCTTTTTGATGCTAGCCATTCTGACTGGGTGAGATGGTATCTCATTGTGGGGAATTGTTCTATATCTTGTTTGTGGCGGTAATTACAAATGTATGCATTTTTCAAAACTCGAATTGTACATCAAGAAGGATAAATTATACTGTGTATAAATTTTTAGAATTAAGGTATAATTCAAGGCAATTAGGCTGAAGAAATCCATTTATTTGATAAATGCGGCTAAATGTATAGGTTACGTGTTACCGTGAGAAAAGGAATTTGGCCCTTTGAAAATAAATGTGCACATAATGAGCACTCATGCCAGTTTCCTTCCTCCTTGCACACAAATGCTTCAGGATCATCTGTCAAGACTGCTAAAGAAAGGATACATGCCCGAGGAGATGGCGGGATCTCAGATGACTTCTAAGATCCTGTGATTGGTTTGAAAGGTAAATAAATGATATTTTGGAATGCTTGGGTAAAGCAAAATATATAAGCACCACCATACTATTCCAAAAGCTGGTCCCCTAGAACCTTAATTTTAGTTACAAAGACTTACTCAAATATAAAATAAACTATTAGCCCTCTGTTAATAGAAATTATTTAAAACTTAAAAATAATACAAAAAGATGGTCATATGTTCTTTCATTGTTATACTGGAACATTGAGAGGCCCACCCAAGGATTATTTAGTTCTTTGGGGGATTGCATCTTTGTTTGGAAGTGATGCGTTAAAAGATTTTTGTCGGGTAGGAGATGTAAAAATTCTTTTGGGTAGAAGAAATAATCTGAGAGTACAGATGAACTGTCCTGTAGACATTAACCACTTTTCTGTCCAATTTAGCTATCGTACTGTAGCATTTTTTAATTTTAGTACCTCTGTATACCAAATCTCTCAAATATTCTTTGAATTATCCTGGTTCCCTCACAGATAAAGTAGTATTTGACATGTGTTCACTCTGTGTTTGTAGGAGTCACGTTTTTAATTTTGAAAATTACATTTTTTGACACCCGAAACATCCTACAGCATTGCCTGTGGATCATGCCCCATCCTGTACAAAGTCCCTGAAATCCACTACTGATTGCTGGTTTTAATGCTGTACCAGCACCTTGAAATACCTTAGTGATCATGCTGGTACCTGAAGAGCTCTTCGCAGGAAAAAACACTGGATGCCTCTGCAAAAGACTGCAGAAAGACTTTCTGGAACTACTCTCACAAAATGAGAAACTGATGTTCCTTCCTATCATGTTATTGTTCTATTTATAAGCCAAGAGGATGACATTAAGAACCTTTGTTTTAGGAGATCCAGAGCAAACAGACTCACACTGGGCCCTTCTTTCCTGTCAAACACTATTCCTTATAATCCAGTTTTGCTGGTAATGGCCATAAAATAACTATATTGAAGAAATAAAAATTGATAAACTACCAGCTGCCTCAAAAATCTAATAGCTTTGGCAAAATATACTGCAGCTCGTTCTGATTGAGCCTCCTTTTCTCTAACAGGTTTTATCTTAATACTTTCCTTTTCACACTACTGAATAGCGTAATCAAATCAACAATTCTGCAAATGGCCAGTGTGTTTCAGGCACTAGGCACTGTTCAGCCCTGACCCCCCCCCCCCCCGCCGCCCTCCACCTCCCAGGCTCCACTGGTACTCCATGTCAGTCATTGATTTGCAGTTGTCCGGGATGAAAATGGAGAACAGAGTGAGCTCAAGTGGAGGGTTGCAGCCTGCCCTGTTAGCACCCACAGAATCCAACAAAAGAGTGGATCGTTTTCACATTAATAAAACTTAATTGTCTACAAGACCATTGAGTATTAAATATATACAAATTTGAAACATCATGTGAGACAGGAAGGGCAGGTTAAAACATGGTTCACTAACAAACTGAATCAGCTTGACGACTTTATTGAAAGAGGCATAAAACAAGTATCTTGTAATAAAAACTCCAATTCAGAAATTATCCAGGTATGGTGCCTATTAATACAAAGACCAAAGTGCCAGCTTTCCATGCAGCACAGGGAATCCTCTGCAGAGGAATTCTGAACCAAAATTCTAAAACACCAGGGAAGAGGGGGTGGAGTGGGTTAGGGATATGGGACAAGTAGGAGACATTTTTTCAACCTGCTTTTTTTCCTGGTTATTATTAAAACAAGCTCTCTAATACTTCATTATAAAGTGTTTTTGAAAAAATAATCACTTGGGCCACCTTCTGCCCTGGGGTGTAGTTAGGTGAAGGAACATTGCTCCCACCCTTAAAATTTTAAAAAGCCAGACTGACTTCAAATTCATGACTTTTATAAAACCCATCAGAGGGAAGTATTTTGCTCAAGTATTTGTTGACAGGATTATTTGTTCAAGTATTTTCCCCATTTTTAAATTTGGTAGTTTGTTTTCTCGCTGTTGAATTGTTTTTTTTTTTAATTTATGTATTTTTAAATATTTTTAAGTAATCTCTACACCTAATGTGGGGCTTGAACTCACAACCCTGATATCAAGAGTCGTATACTCTACCATTTGTGCCAGCCAGGCCCCCACGTTTGTTTATTTTAAGTAATCTCTACACCCAGCATGGGGCTTGAACTCACAACCCCTGAGATCAAGAGTCACGTGCTCCTCTGACTGAGCCATCCTGGTGCCCCTCTTACTGTTGAGTTTTGAGAGGTGTTTTTTTTTTTTTCAATATTCTGGTTAAAAATCCTTTGTTGGTTACATAATTTATTAACAAATATTTTCTCTGCATCTTTGGCTTGGCTTTTCATTTTCCTAACAGCGTCATTCACCAATTAAGATTTTAATTTTGATGAAGTCCAATCTATCATTTTTTTAAAAAGGACTCTTATTAATTCTGGGTCATGAAGATTTTCTCCTGTTTCCTTCTTTTTTTTAATTTTTTTAAATGTTTATTTATTTCTGAGACAGAGAGAAACAGAGCATGAGTCAGGGAGGGGCAGAGAGAGAGGGAGACACAGAATCCAAAGCAGGCTCCTGAGCTGTCAGCGCAGAGCCCTCTGTGGGGCTCGAACTCACAAACTGAGATCATGACCTGAGCTGAAGTTGGTCGCTCAACTGACTGAGCCACCCAGGCGCCCTTCTCCTGTTTTCTTCTAAAAGTTACTTGTAGTTCCATGTTTTACACTTAGGTTTATGCCTATTTCCAGTTAATCTTTGTATATGATGCAAAGTTTAGATGGAGGTCTCACTTTTACATATGGATATCTAATTGTTCCAGCACCCTTTGTCCAAAAGACTATTCTTCCTTCTTTAAGTTGTTTTTGCACCTTTGTCAAACATCAGTTGCCTATATTTATGTGGGTCAATATCTGAACTGTTTTGTTCCATTGGTCAGTTTTTATCACTTCACCAATATCACTGTCTTGATTACTGTAGCTTTATAGTAAGCCTTAAAATCAGTTAGTGTGGTTTCTCTATTCTTTTTAAAATTTGTTTTAGCTATTCTAGATCTTTTGCTGTTTTTTTATAAATTTTTTAATAAATTTTAGGATCAACCTGTGTATTTACAAAAAAATGCTGCTGGGATTTTTATTGGAATTAGGTTCAATCTCCTGATGAATCTGATGAATTTGGAGATAACTGACATCTTTAATATGCTGAACATTTCACCGTATGACTATAGTATATTTCGCCATTTATTTAGATTTTTGAATTTCTTCTAGTAGTGTTTTGTAGTTTTCAGCATATAGATCCTATACGTGTTTTGTTAGATATACCTAAATATTTTATTTCTTTAGAACTATTGTATATATTTTTAAAATATTCAGTTTCTAATTGCTTGTTACCACCACATAGAAATATGATTTATTTTTGTGTTGACCTTATGTCCTCCTCCCTTGCTAACTGGTTGTTAAAGGATTTTTAAAAAATAGATTCTCTGATATATTCTAAGCAAACAATCATGTTGTTTAGGAGTAGGAGTAGTTTCATTTCTTTCTTTCAATCTATATGCCCGTTTTTCTTGAGAGAGAGTGAGCGCGAGTTGAGGGGCAGAGGAAGTAGGAGGGAGAGAATCTTAAGCAGGCTCCACACTGAGCACGGAGCCCCACACGGGGCTCAATCTCATGACTCTGAGATCATGACCTGAGGTGAACACTTAACCGACTGAGCCACCCACGGGCCCCTATTACATTTTAAAGATTTTAAGTAATCTCTATACCCAACCTGGACTTGAACTCACAACCTCGAGATCAAGAGTTGCATGCTCCACTGACTGAGCCAGCCAGAAACCCCTGTGTGCCATTTATTTATCTTTTTATTCATCTGTCCATCCGTCCATCTATCCATCCATCTATCTATCCCTTATTGCACAGGCCAGGGCTTCCAGTATGATGTAATAGGAGTGGTGAGATAACACTGTATGTCATCTATACTCAAAAAATTTTTTTAAATAGGAGTAGTGAAAAAGAACATCTTTTCTCCTGTTTCACCCTCAAGTCTGTTGTCTTTAAGTTTTTTTATTCAGTTGAGGAAGTTCCCTTGTATTCCTAGTTTGCTGAGAGTTTCTATCATGAGTGCATGCTGAATTTTGACAGATGCTTTTGTCATCATGAACGGAAATGCTCATGTGGATTTTCTTTTTTACACTTAATATGGTTGATTACATTGATTGGTTTTTAGACATTGAACCTGCCTTGCATTCCTAGGGTAAACTCCACTTGGTTTTAGGGTTTTATATATTGCTGTTAGATTTGCTAATATTTTGCTGGGGATGTTTGCTTCTGTATTCATGAGGAATATTGGTCTATAGCATTCTTTTTTTGTATTGCATTTGTCTGGGTTTGGTATCAGGGCTTGATAAAATTTGTTGAGAAGGATTCCCTCCTCTCCTGTTGCCTGGGAGAGATCTTGCAGAATTGGTGTTATTTTTTCTTTAAATGTTTGTTGAAATTTGCCAGTGAAACCATCTGGGCCTGAGTATTTCTTCTTAAAAAGATTTTTAGCTGTGAATTTAATTTGCTTAATAGATATTGCATTATTCAGGTTATCTATTTCATCATCAATGAATTTTGGTGGTTTGTGGTTTTTGAGCAATCAGTCCCATTTCATTTAAGTTGTCTAATTTATATGCATAGAATTATTCATCATATCCCCTTATTATCCTTTCAGTGGTTGCAGAGTCTATGGTGATAATTCCCTCTTTCATTCTTCATATGGCTAATTTGAGTGTTCTCTCTTCTTTTCTCTCTCAATCTTGCTAGAGGTTTATCAATTTTATTGATTTTTTTCAAAGAACCAGCTTTTGTTTTCATTGATTTTTCTCTGTTGTTTTTCTGTTTCTCTGTTGTTTTTCAGCTTCATTGATTTCTGCTTTATCCAGATTATTTCCTTGTTCTGACTGCTTTGGATTTATTTTGCTCTTTTTTTAGTTCCCTAAGGTGGAAGTGTAGATTGTTTATTTGAGACCGTTTTTTTTTTCCTACAAGAGCATTTAATGTTATAAATTTCCCTGTAAGCACTGCTTCAGCTGTAGCCCTCAAATTGGTTTATGTTGTATTTTCATTTTTCTTTAATTCTGAGTATTTTCTAATTTCTCTTGAAAGTTTCTCTTTGAAGGGCACCTGGGTGGTTCAGTCACTTAAGCATCTGACTCTTGATTTCAGCTCAGGTCATGATCACAGAGTCATGGGATCAAGCCCCACATTGGGCTCCATGCTAAGCATGGAGCCTGTTTAGGGTTTGTGCATTCTCTTTCTCTCTCTCTCTCGCTTTCTTTTTCTTCCCCTCCCCTCCCTCGCTCCCCCTCTGCCCCTCTCCCCCACTCATGTGTGCTTTTTCTCCCCCTCTCTAAGATAAAAAAAATTTTTTTTAAGTTTCTCTTTGATTCATGGATTATTTAGATATATGCTATCTAACATCCAAGTGTTTGGAACTTTTCCTATTATCTGTGTGTTCTTGATGTCTATTTTAATTTCTTTATGGCCAGGGAACATATTCTTTATAATTTCAATTCTTTTATATTGGAGGTTTGTTTTATGACCCAGGATATGGTCTGTCTTGTTGAAAGAATATATATTCTGCTATTGTCAGGCAGAGTGTTCTATATCATGTCAACTAATTCCACTTAGTTGATAATGATGTTCAGTTCTTACATACTCTTGCTGATTTTGTGTCTACTACTTCTGTGTATTAATTAGAGAAGAGTATTGAAGCTTCCAAGTATAACTGTGGATTTTTCTACTTCTCATTTTTGGTTTGACAGTTTTTGTTTCACATATTTTAAAAGCACCATTGTTAGGTGTGTACAAATTTAGGATTGTTAAGTCTTTTTGGTGAGTTAATAACCTTTTAGCACTATGTCATGTCCCTCTATATCCCACTTTATCTGTTATTATTTCCTTTTTTTCCCCACTTCCCTGCCTTTTTTTGGGTTACTGGAACATTTTTTAGCACCCCATTTTAATTTATTGACTGTGATTTTTGAGTTCATCTCTGCATATTTTTGTGGTTACACTAGGAATTATAATGCATATCTTTGCACAGTCTACGTAGCATCAATACTTTATCACTTCAAGAGGAATGCAGAAACCTTACATTTACCCAACATCCTTTGTGTTATAGTTGTTTTATATTCCATTTACGCCTATTGAAAATCCCTTCACACGTTATCATTTTTGCTGTCAGCTATGAAACATATTTTCAAGAACCAAGAGAATAGTCTATTATGTTTACCCAATTATTTTCTATTTATGTTGCTGTTCCTTTGTCCCTAATGTTCTAAATTTCTGTCTGCTATAATTTTCCAACTGTCTGAAGAACTTCCTATTGCAATTCTTTTAGAGCAGGTTGCTGGCTATCAATTCTCATTTCTGAAGGTATTTTTGCTGGATATAGAATTATGTGTTGATAGTTCCTTTTTCCCCACACCTCAAACATTTTGTTTCCTTCTGACCTTCATGGTTTCTGATGAAAAATCCACTGTAATGTCAATTTTTTGTACCCCAATGAAATGATATGGGAAACAGGCAAAAGAAAAAAAATTAAATTTCCTTACAACTTATAGCCCATTGACAAGTCCTTGAGACAGGCAGAGTGACATTCCTCTAGGAACACAGCTGCTTCAGTGACCCTTTGCTAAGGGCAGAAGGCAATCTTAGCTTAACATTATCCTGATCTCCAGGATCCTGTAAGTCTAAGTTTCCAAGTCCTTTGGAAACTTCCTTTATCTCTAACCTCCCAAATATATGTTAGTAGTCATTCTCCAAGCATATGGCCCGCTGATAAATATCTGAAGGGTCCCATGACTGAAGGTTTAGTAAACTTGCAAAATAAATGACCTTTTCCTAACAATAGCTAGCCCCCTCAGGGTCCTGTAAACCTTGTTTCCAAAATACCTTGGAGGCTTGTGCTGTCTCTAACCCCCTCCCAACTCAAAAGTATATAATCAGTCACTCCTCACAACCCCAGTGCATCTTTCTGCTCACAGGTCCTATCCCCTTGCTTTAACAAAACCATCTTTTTGTCCCAAAGACTTCTCATGAATTCTTTCTTGGCCATCAGCTCCAAACCCCAACATTTCCACATCATTTGGCACCCAGTGTGGGGTGGACTCTGGACTCTGAGCCTCGGTGCAGACGTGGTGAATACTTTCTCTTCCTTTATTTTCAATCCAGGGGCTTTTCAAGGAGTATGGTCTTATTGGAACACTTTATGCCAATTGCTCAGGTTGCAATCCTCTAGCCTGTGGCTACTCTATGGGGAGGAGAAAGCCTGCCTTTTGGCTGGAAGTTAGTACCATGGCCAGAATGGTAATAAGACCCAGAAATTTGATGCCCTCTCTTTATTCGTGTCCTTCAACAAAGTTGTCTGGGCATGGGGCAGTCACCTAAGTCATCAGGACAGCTGCCAATCTTAAGTCTCCTGTGTGAGGTTTCTTCCTCATTGGTCTAATGTGATCCCCCTTCACATCTCTGGTCTAGCCACTTCTGGTTGTAGGACCTCTACTCATTACCGGTGGAAACTAGGACCCAGTTGAATTAAAACCCAACTGGGGACCATTTTCTAGAGAAGTTAGCCGTAAAGACTACATGTGTTGAAATGTTGCTTAGACTATGATGGATTTCTCTATCTTTACTGTTTTCTGTCAGTGTCCTCTACTAACTACTTAAATTACAACATTGGGTAATTTCCCCCTTGTAAAACTTTTCTAGTATTGTCCATGGGTTACAAACGGTGGGTTCTTAATGGCAAGGTAAGGGCCAGCCTTCACGGCACAGCTTTCAAGGCAAGGCACGGCACAGTATCTCGGTCCATACGTCAGCACCCATTTTACAGTCTAGAATGTGATGGGGGAATGGGATGTTAGCATCCCTCCTACAGAGTCTTTTAATGATAGGGCGATGATCAAAGCGATTTCTTTTGAGGGATGCCTCAGGTCGCTTTGACACCAGGAACCTGTGTCATACCCTGTGTATAGTTACTCCTATAATGTAAGGTTTTTGTCTGGTTGCTTTAAAGATTTTTTTCCTTTGTGTTTTTGTTCCGCACTTTGATTTAGATATGTCTGGATGTGCATTTCCGTGGGTTTCTCCTGTTTGGGGTTTTTCACTACTCAGGCTATTCAGAGTATCATAAGTAGGCTCTAGATTCCAGAATAGACTGGAATAATAATGATAAAAGATTTTGAAATATCTTTGCTTCATAGGGACTGCACATAATAGAAATAGAAATATTTGCTATATATCCCAGATAGAAATTAACATTAGTTTAGTAAATTATAGTTACAACCCCTGCTCCCTTTCAGCAATGTGGAAGATTGTTGCAAATGGACCAGGATGGGGGGGATTGAGCTCCAGAAAGAATGAGTGATTTTTGTAGCTTTACATACCTAATAAACTGCAGGTCTTTAAGTCAGTTTTCCAGTTCTCTTTCCACTATAATATGTTGCTATACACTTACAGAGTTTGCCCCTACTCCCCAAGCTGAAACTTTAGCAGAAGTTTATGGTGAGATGTTGGTTTGAAATGTCTGCTTTTTTTTTCTTTAATCAGGGAGTGTGTGAAATTTTAAATTCCTTCTGGGAGGCATCAGGTCTTGGTTTGAGCAGGGATTGGTACATTACAGCCTGCCAGCCAAATCTGGCCTACTACCTGTTTTCATACAGCCCACAGACTACAAATGGATTTTTTTTTCTATTTTTAAATGGTTGGAAAAAATCAAAAGACGAATATTTCATGATATGTAAAATTTATATGAAGTTCAAATTTCAGTGTCCATAAGTGAAGTTTAACAGTTCGTTTCAGTGCCCATAAATGAAGTTTTAAGTTTATCAGAATACAGCCATGTCTGTTTGTTTACGTGTTGTCTAGTGTCTTTTGTGCTGCAGTGGCAAGATTGAATAATTACGACACAGACCAAATGGCCTGCAAAGCAAAAAAATATTTACTCTCTGTCCCTTTACAGAAAAAGTTTGCTATCTCCCGGTTTAGAATAATGTCTAAGTCAGTTGAGTTAGAATGTCAGTGATCTGAGCTGTGAAAAGGGTAGCCAGAATTCAAACTTTGCTCTTTGGATAAGTGTCTTAGGTATAAGTAGAAGTTAAGAGTTACTAAATGATCATTGCACTTGTCTTTTTAACAGATACTAAGTATTTTTAATTCTAGAGCAATATTTCACATTGTCTGTACTTTTAAAGTTAGCTCTTCAGGAAATCCTGCCATTTGTGACAACACAGATGAACTGGAGGATATTATGCTAAGTGAAATAGGCCAGACAGAAAAAGACAAATACTGCATGGTGTCACTTATATATGTGATTTTTTTTTAAGTTAAACTAGAAACAGTAGAATAGTGGTTGCCAAGAACTGAGGAATGGAGGAAATGGGCAGAATTTGGTAAAAGGGTATAAATTTTCAGTTGTAAGATAAATAAACTCTGGGGATCTAATGTACAGCATGGTGACTGTAGTTAACAATACTGCATTACATATTTGAAAGCTGCTAAGAGAGTGGAACTGAAATGTTTTCACCACAAAAAGAAAAAAAAGTATGTGAGGTAATGGATGTGTTAATTTGGTTGGAGCCCTTTCACAATATATATCAAATCATCACATTGCATACTTTAAATATTGCCATTTTATTTGTCAGTTATACTTCTGTAAAGCTGAGGGAAAAAATAAAGGTCAATCCAAATTAGGAGAAATTGGAAAAAAATAAAGGGCAATCAGTCAATCAGCCAATCAAATCAGGAGAAATTGATTGGAAGAAAAGCCAGAACTGTTTCTGTCTAGTTACTTGAAGATTTAAAAAAATTTTTTTAACATTTATTTATTTTTGAGAGAGAGAGAGAGACAGAGTACGAGTGGGGGAGGGGCAGAGAGAGAGGGAGACACAGAATCCAAAGCAGGCTTCAGGCTCTGAGCTGTCAGCACAGAGCCGACGTGGCACTCGAACCCACAAACCATGAGATCATGACCTGAGCCAAAGTCAGCACTTAACAGACTGAGCAACCCAGGCTCCTATTTGAAGAAGACTTTCATTTGGAGTCACTTGACACCCAATTGTGAGGGGCTTAGGGAAGTTTTCTTGTGTAGAAGAGATAAAGGCTGTTATTTAAATTTTGTTTTCCTGCTCCTGAGTTGAGCTTTTTACAAGTCTAATTACCTAGTTGACTTTCTGTAGACTTCTTTTGTGAGGCTGTTTTTCTGTGGCTAGTGAGAGGAAATGTCTGGTGACTTTTTAAAATATTCATTCATTCATTCATTCATTCATTCATTCATTCATTCAGAGTGAGCCAAGAGCAAGCAAACGAGGGAGGGGCAGAGAGAGGAGGAGAGAGAAAATCCCTAGCAGGCTCCGCACTGTCAACACAGAGCCCGGCATAGGGCTTGATCTTCTGAACTGTGAGACCATTATCTGAGCAGAGATCAAAGTTGAACACTTAACTGACTGAACCGCCCAGGTGCCCCATGTCTAGTCACTTTTAAATGTGGAGGGGGGACGCCTGGGTGGCTCAGTCGGTTAAGCATCCAACTTCAGCTCAGGTCATGATCTCGAGGTTGGTGAGTTCAAGCCCTGAGTCAGACTCTGTGCTGATGCCTCAGAGCCTGGAGCCTGCTTCGGATTCTGTGTCTCCCTCTCTCTCTCTCTGCCCCTCCCCTGCTCATGCTCTGTCTCTCTCTCTCTCTCTCAAAAATAAATAAATGTTAAAAAAAAATTTCATGTAGAGGAAATCCCAGCTCTGACCAGGAGCAGAGCCTGCCCTTGCCCCTCACCCCTACCCTATACATTTTTTAATGTTTATTTATTTTTGAGGGAGAGACAGAGCGCAAGCAGGGGAGGGGCAGAGAGAGGCAGACACCGAATCCGAAGCAGGCTCCAGGCTCCGAGCTGTCAGCACAGAGCCCGACATGTTGCTTGACTCACGAACTGAACCGTGAGATCATGACCTGAGCTGAATTTGGATGCTTACCCGACTGAGCCACCCAGGCGCCCTTCACCCCTACCCTATAGTTGGCCTTTCCTCTCACCTGCGTATCTGCCTTGCCAGCTGGCATCAGAAGTCTATTGAGATGTCCATGGCCTATTTCTTCCACCCTCTTACCTCCATCTCAAGGACCAGATGAGCCACATTTGTACTGTGCATGCACTTAAAGATGTCTTTAGGCCCAAGTTAACTTTTGTTGCCCTTTGAAATTTAAGCTTCTTAAGTGAGTTGCCTATCACAGAGTTCCTAGAAACAACTAATTTTAAATGTACTATTCACATTGATTTTTAGGGTAAAAACATTATTCTCTTGATTTGGAAATTTACCTTTTAGGTGACAGGAAAATAAACATCTCTTTGTGCTATGCATGTATATGTATTCTGTATGTATGTGTGTGTGTGTTCTATAACTATATTCACTCTTGGATCTATTACCACCATGAAATATAGCTGTCCTAAATACTATGGGCCATACCATCCTGGAGGTGAAACCAGAGTCTGGATAATAGTCACTCCATAGACTTTTGCTAGCTCTCTTACAGTTTTTCAGCTTCCAGGGCAGTCTTCAGATACAGCCAGCTTATCCTGGAGGTATCTGCTGTGTTTTCCTGACTGGGTATTCTAGAGCTCCAAGTGTCATCTGCCTCCTTCTCACACATTTGGTGACCTCTGGGTCAGGATCCTTGCTGGGCTGCTAGTGCTTTCAGTCCCTTGAGGCTGTTCTCATGTGTTTGCACAGCCCCCAGTGTTGCTAATACAACAATGCCAGATTCTGCCCATGTGGGTGACCCACTCATCCAGTACTCACTGGATGAGTTAAGGGCAATGATGTCTGTGCTGAGGCTCTTGACTCTCTTGTCCTCCTGCTATAGCTAGAGCTTCCGGGCCTGTAGGGGTTGCATGTCAGCTTGTTTAGGTTTCTTTGGAAAGCCCGTCTCTGACTGGGATTCTTAATCAAGTCCTTGAAAGCTGAGCTTTTAGATAAACCTGAGTTACATGCTTCACAGCCATTTTCTGAATTGTTACTCCCTCATGCTTTGGGGGACCACGATGTCAGGTTGGTGAGCTATTGTCTTCTCCCGGGGCTACCTTCTTTACTAGGAGTGTCCTTGTCCCCTCAAGAACCTAGATTCCTGGTAAGATAGGCTGCTCCTAGGCATGTCCTGACAGGCGAGAATCCCACTGGTACGTTAATCAGCTGCTCAAGTGGGGCCCCTCTGTGGGTTTATGTGTCTGTGTTGATAATATATGTCCTCTGGTGCATACATTTCTATTCCTCTGTCTCCTTGAGATGTTTAAAGCTGGTCAGCTGCTGTAGGAAGCCCAGAGCTTAATTTCTACCTTTCCCCAAACTATGCCAGCTCCTATATTCATCTGAGATATTGGCATTAGTTTGGTTGTCTTCCTGCCCAGGTATTCTGCCAGGTACTACCTCTGCCCACTTCAGGCCTAAGTGGTTGACCTACCTATTCAGTGTTAGTACTTCATAGAAGTTGACTTTTGTTCTTCTCAAATCTTCATCTACTTTTGTATCCTTTTCCAAGGATTGTTATCCTCCTTTTTCTAGTTTCTGGAGGTAGGAGCTTAGATTACTGATTTGGCGATTTCATCTCTTCTTTTTTTTAAATCAGTAACTTTAATGTGTATCTATTTTTGAGAGAGAGAGAGACAGAGACAGAGACAGAGAATCCCAAGCAGGCTCCACGCCATCAGCACAGAGCCAGACGTGGGGCTCGAACTCACAAAGTGTGAGATCATCACCTGAACTGAAATCAAGAATTGGACTCTTAACCGACTGAGCTGCCCAGACGCCCCAAGACTTTCTTCTTTTCTAACGTAAGCATTTATTGCCATATATTTGCCTCTCAGTACTGCTTTACCTGTGCCTCACAAATTTGGGTATGTTGTGGTATTTTCATTTTCATTCAGTTCAGTGTATTTTTAAAATTTCCCTTGAGACTTCCCCTGTGACCCATGGCTTATTTAGAAGTACATAATTTAGTTTCCAAATGTGTGGAGATTTTCCTGTTATCTTTCTGCTATTGATTTCTGTGTTTATTCCATTGTGGTCAGAGGACACACTCCATATGATATCAATCCTATTAAATGTGTTTAAGTTTGTTTCGTGGCCCAAGCTGTAGTCTTTTTATATGTTATGTGGGTACTTGAAAAGGCTGTAGTCTACTGTTGCTGGATGCAGTGTTCTACAAGTGTCAGTTAAATCCTGTTGGTTGGTTGATTGTGTTGAGTGCTGTCTCCTTGCTGATTTTGTCTGTTGGCTCTATTGTTGAGAAAACAGTGTTGAAGTCTCCAACTATAACTGTGGATTTTGTACGCCTTACCTTTCAGTTCAACCAGTTTTGCTTCACATATTTTACAGCTGATGTTTTGTTTTGTTTTGTTTTGTTTGTTTTTTGGTTCATACGTATTTAGGATTGCTATATCTTGGTAGATTGGCCTATCATTATTTAATATTCTCCATCTGTGGAATTTTCTTTTTATTGATATTAATATACCCACTCTTGCTTTCTTTTGAGTAATGTTTTGCATCTTATTTTTTCCTCCATTTTTTTTTACTTCCAACCTACTTAATTCCTTATATTTGAAGTAAGTTATGGTAGATAGCATATAAATGGATCGTATTCTTTAACACACTCTGCTAATCTCCACGTTTTGATTGGTTTATTTAGACCATTCACATTTGCTGGTCCTTCAGAGATCAATAAAATGTCTGTCCCTAGAATACATTTTCTGGAATCATGTTTGACTTCTTCATGAGTGACTCTTCAAGTACTTTATACAATGGAAAGCTTCCTAGATGAAGAGAGAGATGACCTGGGGCTTACCCTTCCTTTGCTGTACAGCATCTGTGACCTTGGGCAAATGATACCACCCAGTTCCATTAAAAAAATGCTCACTGAGCTGTTGGGCATCACATACTGGGCTAGGTACTAGGCATACAAAGAGAGGACATGACACACTCCTTGCCTTCCAGGAATTTAGAGTCCAGTGGGAGACATGTGCAAGTAATCAGGTAATTATAGGGGGTAAATATTATGGTAGAGGTTAGAAGGGGCATTTATACAGCTTGGGAGTAGGAGAGGAAGGTAAGTAAGGCTTCTGATAAGAGGTGAAGTCTGTGCTGAATTAAAAAAAATTTTTTTTTCAATGTTTATTTATTTTTGGGACAGAGAGAGACAGAGCATGAACGGGGGAGGGGCAGAGAGAGAGGGAGACACAGAATCGGAAACAGGCTCCAGGCTCCGAGCCATCAGCCCAGAGCCTGACGCGGGGCTCGAACTCACGGACCGCGAGATCGTGACCTGGCTGAAGTTGGATGCTTAACTGACTGTGCCACCCAGGCGCCCCTGTGCTGAATTTTAAATGACCAGGAGAGATCAACCAGGTAAAAGGGATCAAAGGAAGAAAATTTTGAACACTTCTGAGATTTTGTTTCCCTGTGTTTAAGGTGAGATTGGCAGTCCAGTCAAGACAAAATCTAACCCTCATTCCACACACACACATTTAATATTGTGTAATCTAGATGTCCTCAGGCCTTGGTATCCTATGGGCTTGTTTATATCCAAATTGCATGGTTCTTGGTTTCGTTGGCCTCTGCTGGACTTTCAGCCTCCAGCAGAGTGTTCATGGTTAGGTCCACAAGTCATCATGGGGTACTTCACATGTCTCCGTAAATCACTATCAATTATAGTCACCTTTCTCCTGTGTAAGTAATTTATACAGTAGGTGCTTAGGGTAGGCGGTAGTGAAGGGGACAGAATCAATGATAGGCTTCAAAAGACTATCAAATTTACACTTGATTTTTGTTATATTTCTAATTCCTGTATTCACCCTAATGGTATCTTTTGCATGTCAGTAAGTTTTATATTTGTTTCTTTCTTCCGACCATGTTCATATTTATTAGTAAGGATTAAATCGTTTTATTTAAAAAGTTCTTAACCGGGGTGCCTGGGTGGCGCAGTCGGTTAAGCGTCCGACTTCAGCCAGGTCACGATCTCGCGGTCCGTGAGTTCGAGCCCCGCGTCAGGCTCTGGGCTGATGGCTCGGAGCCTGGAGCCTGTTTCCGATTCTGTGTCTCCCTCTCTCTCTGCCCCTCCCCCGTTCATGCTCTGTCTCTTTCTGTCCCAAAAATAAATAAACGTTGAAAAAAAAATTAAAAAAAAAAAAGTTCTTAACCATCTTATCATTCTTACTCCTTTTTTGAGAACTCCTTTTCCGCCATCAATAGTATTTCTAATAATTGGATAGATATGTGTATGCACAGAATACAAGAGCTGCTGTGTAACCTCATGGTGTTCACCAGTAGCCATGCCTTTTTAGACGAGTGTCTGGTTTGGAAAAACATGAAGAATGATAGAAAGAGTTGGGATGCAAGACTTTAGAGTAGCAGGTAAAAGATTATGATCACTAACTCTGCAAAAGAGAAGATTAAGAGGGTGCCCTTTCAGTACTTAAAACATTTTAAGCAAAATTTGGTAGTGGCTAGTTATGAGTACTAAAAATAATATAAGAACTGTATTGCTATGATGGGTTTAGAAAAGATGGAAGCATTTCTAGCAATTGTTGAAATGGATCCCAAAGGGATATGGTAGAATTTTCTAGCTGGGCCTGAAAGAAAAATTCCAAAGTCTCTTTTTTGGGCGTTCAGGTAAATGTAGAGGACTTGAGGGGCACTGGGCAGGATTGAGGAAGGGGCATTCTTACGTCATCCAACCTTCCCACGGAAGTAGCATGACATAGCAGGGAGGTATGGCTGTGGCAATCAGTCCACGGGTTCAAATCTCAGCTCCCTGATCTCTTACTGAGGCTCTTTTTTTTTTTAATAAATGGATAATATGTGAATAGGTATGACTAAATGAATTAAATTATGTGAAGCATCTACCACAGAAAAGGGTGCCCCCCATAAGTATGGTTCCCCATGCCTCTCTTTACAATCTATTCATAGTTTGGCTCTCCAAACTCACTGCTCACCAGTCTTTCATACCAGTCTGTAGTATAATATACAGAATTGCTTACAGGATTTTTTTTGTCTGTTCATTTTACTTTGTTTTCAGCATGTTGTGCCTTTCCCTGCCATCATGTGTGATATGCCTTTCACCTTGGAGAATTTATCTTAGTCCAGGGCTGGCTTTCCACTTGGGGTACTCCAAAACCCAATCTTGTTCATATGGAGGATGAACCCCTACTTAAAGATGGACTTGAGGTCACATAGCTCTTGAAATTTGATCTGTATAAGCCAAGGTAGCAATTTATTGATATATAGTGGAAATTTCACTGATTGCATTTTTGTGTGATGTAGCTACCTCACACCAGATTGAAAGATCTAGTTGTATATATCACTCTCAAACTCCATGGTGAATGACATCATCTTAATAGCTTCAAGTTGACCATGGTGGGAATGTCTACATCACAGAAATCAGTAAGCTACAAATCACAGCACACCCCACCCCAAGCCTAATGTTAAACATTTACCACCACACCACTGATACTATCTCTGTCTCTTTGGGAGAATTGTGTGGGAGGCCAAGTCATCTTGTTAAGGGTAGACTTGGACCAGGGACCTTAGCGATGTGATTCTCCTGTTTGATGTCATCAGCATGAGAGCTCCTTTTGGTCTTTTTCTGAAACTGGTATTCCTGTCCCTCAGCCAAGAGGGATGGGTACTTGGACATGACCTCCATCTCCCTCTGGGCCGTGCTTGGATGGGAAATTCCGACTGTGGGACTCTCCTTTTTTTGATCCTTCAGACCGATCTCCCTTTTATTCTCACAGTCCATCCTAAGTGGAGTATCAAATAACATTGTTTGTTTTTACTAAATTGTAATCATATTCCGAACCTGCTTCCCTGAAATAAAGTCAAATTCACTTCTTCTTTGCATCCATTCCACTCCTAGATTAGTTTGTTTAGAGGTTTGAGTGTTGATTAGCTTTTTGGTCCCCTGTACAAGCAGTAACAGGGTTTGCCCTCATATGTGTCCAATCACTTCCAAATGTGTTTTTAACTAGTCTTTTTCTCAGAGCAAACACCTGCATTTTGCTCATCTCTAAAATCCCAAGAAGTACCATGCTGTTTGGTTGGTCCATGTCCTGATAAGGTGTCACTTCCAACATGGAGCCTCCACGCCCTCTCTTAGTAACTATCCTTCGATGCCCCTAGGAAATTTGGAGCCTTCCCTTCTTATAAAACTTATCGCTCTAGGTTGTGGTCATTTGTTTTCCTGTCCTCTTTATCCATCCACCAGAGCCCTGAGCTCCTCAAAATTACAGACCTTGCAGTTTACCTGTTCCTGTATCTGCAGTACCAAGTGTGATGTAGTATCTTGTACATAAATTTGTAGCATGTATAAATTAACAAATAACATTCTGTGAAATTAAAGGTAATGTGAAAGTTAAATCAGCCTGTGGGTGTTTTTAAGATTAACGTCCCTAAGTCCAAATCTTACACTGTGGGTTAAGAATCAATTCCTGGACAGCCTTTTTGCCCCCTTTACACTATTTTGCAGCTCTGATGATTGCTAAAGTATGTGAAAGTGCCTTTGGAAAGATTTCTATACAGGAAGGGTCACATAAAGGAATGCCACTCTGTGTCTATAACTTTGTCTATAAATCAGTGCTGTGATTTGTAGCTTACTGATTTCTGTGATGTAGACATTCCCACCATGGTCAACTTGAAGCTATTAAGATGATGTCATTCACCATGGAGCTGAGAGAGTTATGTGGGCAAATGAACTAATCCTTCTATTTAAAGGATAGTTTCTCCTCTCTGGATAGACCAGGTCTAGCTTCTTTAATGCTAACTTCTAAAACCCTGCCTGTGTGAAGAAAGGATGCCTGTGTTCTCCCTGCAGTTATTTTGTGGGCTCTCTTTTCTCACTGTGGTTTTGCCTTTACATGATCCCATCACTGGCAACAAAGATTTAGGTTAAGTACCAAGTATTATTGATAGTTCAGCAGACAAGAATGCAGAGAGTAAGAGAAGTGCACATGCTAAAGAAGGATAAAGGGGGTAGTGGTGGTGGTAGTGGACAAAGAGCGAAGACATTGAGTATGTGTGCATATGACTTAAGGGACAGAATCCAAAATGTATGTGGAAGTACAACGTACCTGAAGAAAAAGTGAACAAGTCATAAGTGTACAACTCCGTTGATAATTTCAACATGAATATACCCATTTAACCAGTGCCTCGGTCAAGAAAACATTGCAGGCTGTCTGGGTGGCTCGTTTGGTTGAGCGTCTGACTTCGGCTCAGGTCATGATCTCCTGCTTTGTGAGTTCGAGCCCTGGGTCGGGCTCTGTGTTGGCAGTCATCTCAGAGCCTGGAACCTGTTTCACATTCTGTGTCTCCTCTTTGCCCCTCCCCCACTCACTCTCGCTTGCTCTCTCTCTCTCTCTCAAAAATAAACATACATTTAAAAAAATGAGGATATCTATTAAAAAAAAAAAAAGAAAAATATTGCCAGCACTGCAGAGGTCCCCTTCCTACTTCCTGACAATGACTACCCCTTCCTTCTACCCCAGAGATTACTGGTTTACCACCATACTTAATTCTATTGCTGTAGATGAATCCTATTTTTACACTTTGCGTAGGTGAAGGATATGTGTGTGTATATATACCTTGTGATCAGTAAACTACAAGGTTTTTTCCAATTTGGGGCTACTACATACAGTGCTCATCTGAATGTCCTTGCACATCTTTCGAGGGACAAATGTGTACATTTCTGTTAGACACATAACTAAGAGCTGGGTCATAAGGTATGCATATGTTGAGCCTCAGTAGATATTGCCAAACAGGTTTCCAAAGCATTTAAACTAATTTACAGTCTCACCAGCAGTATACAAGAGGTACCGTTTGGCCACATTTGCCAACACTTGCGTTGTAGAGGTTTTGAATGTTAGCCATTCTAATGGATACTAGTGGTATTTCATTATGGCTTACTTATTTCTTTTTTATTGAAGTATAATTTACATGCGGTAAAATGCAAGGATTTTAAAGAGTACAGTTTGAGTTGTGACAAATGTATATACCCACGTAACCCACACTCCAGTGAAGATAGAGATGATTTCTGTCACCCCAGAAAATACCATCATGTTTCTTTTCAGACAGTATTCTACAACCAGAGGCAACCACTATTCAGGTTTCTGTCACCCTAGACTAGTTTTGCCTGTTATTGCCCCTCATGTACATAAAGTTATACAGTATGTATTCTTGTGTCTGGATCATTTTTGGCTTCTTTTGTTCAACATAATGGTTTTGAGATTCAGCCATGATGTCGTATTTATCAGTGGCCCGTCCTGTGTTATTGCTGAGTATTTCATTGTATGAATGTACCAGAATTTGTTCATCTGTTCTTCTGCTGTTGGACATTTTGGGGTTTTTTGGAAGTCTAATTGTTATTTTAATTTGTATTTCCCTGATAACTAATAGTGTTGAACATCTTTTCATAGTTTATTTCTGTTTGAATATCTACTTGTAAAGAACCTGTTTGAGACTTCTGCCATTTTTCTGTTGAGTTGTCTGTCTTCTGATTAATTTATTAAAGTTATTTATATAGCCTGGAAATGAGTCCATTCTAGTCTGAGAGAATCTTTTCACTCTCTTAAGAGTATCCTTTCCACACAAAAACCTATTCAGGAATGTTCATAGCAGCTTTATTTGTAATAACCCCAAACTGGAAACAACCCCCATAGCTTTCGGTGGGTGAATGGTTAGACATGCTGTGGTACATACATATAGTGGAATAAAAAGAATGAACTACTGATACGTGGAACAACTTGGATGGATCCCAGGAGCATTGTGCTGAATGAAAAAAAAAAAAGCCAATCTCAAAAGTTTATATACTGTATGATTTCATTTATATAACGTTCTTGGGGCACCAGGGTGGCTTAGTTGGTTAAACGTCTGACTCTTGATTTCCGCCCAGGTCATGTCATGATCTCAGTTCCTGAGTTTGAGCTGCCCCACCCTGCCCAGTGCTGTGCTGTCAGCAGGGAGCCTGCTTGGGATTCTTTCTCCCTCCCTCTCTGCCCCTCCCCCATTTCCCCACCTGTTACACATGCAGGAGCTCTCCCTCTCTCTAAAAATAAATAAAATAAAATAAACTTAAAAAATTCTTAAAATGACCATTTTATTAAGGTATAAT
Organism: Lynx rufus; assembly: GCF_022079265.1. NCBI lineage: Eukaryota > Metazoa > Chordata > Mammalia > Carnivora > Felidae > Lynx > Lynx rufus. The sequence goes on from NW_025814828.1 coordinate 40,898,994, forward strand.
TTACATACAACAAAATTCACATGTTTAAATATACAATTCATTGCTTTTTAGTAAATTTACCAAGTTCTGTAACCATCTTCATAATCCAGTTTTAGAGTATTTCCATCACTCCAGGAGAATTCTTTGTGCCCATTTGCCATCGCTCCAACCCCTCCCTGCAGGCCTAGGCAACCACTAATCTACTTTCTTTCTCTATAGATTTGCCTTTTGTGGATACTTCATGTAAATAAAATCATATACTATATGGTCTTCTGTGTCTGGCTTTCATGTAGCATAATGTTTTTGAGGTTCATCCATGGTTGTGCCATGTATCAATAATTCATTCCTTTTTATTGTTGAATAATATTACATTTTACGTATATACCACATTATGATTATTCGCTGTGGATGGACATTTGGGGTATTTTCTAGTTTTGGGTTCTCATGAGTAATGCTGGTGTGAACAATCATGTACATGCCCTTGTGTTAGACGTATTTTCTTTTATTTGGGGTAGATTCCCAGGAGTAGAATTGCTGGGTTGTATAATAAATTTCTGCTTAACATTGACCAACTGTTTTCCAGGGTGGTTGAACCATTTTATAGTCCCACCAGCAATTCCTGGAGAATATTCCATGTATACCTGAAAAACATATACGTATGTTGTTCATCTTGGTAGGAGTATTTTGTAAATGCTAGCTCAATTTTTCGGTAGTGTTGTGTAATTTTTCTACATTCTTGCCGATTTTCTTTCTAGTTGTTCCATTATCAAGAATGGGTGTTAAACTCTCTGTTAGTGTTGAATTATCTATTTCGTCAGTTCTTTGTCTTTAGTTTTCAGCAGTTTGATTATGATGTGTCTACACGTGGATTTCTTTGTGTTATGTTTAGTGTTCTGTCAGTTTCTTGGCAATTCTCAGCAATTTTTTCTTCAAATATTTTTCCAGCATCACACTCATTTTCTTCTCTGTATTGGATTCCAATTATACAAATGTTAGATCCTTTATTGTTATCCTGCAGGTCCCTGAGGTTTCCTCACCCCACCACCATCTTTTTTCTATTATTAAGATTGGCTAATTTCATTACCTATCTCAAGTTCACTGCCTCCTCCATTCTGCTATTGTGTTCTCCCAGTGAATTTTTTATTTTGGTTTTTTTAATTTTTCATTTCTAAAGTTTCAATTTGATTATCCTTTATATCTTCTCTTTGCTTTGCCAGTACTTTGTATTTTAACTTGCTTTCACGAGTGTTCAAGTTTGGTGATTGCTTATTTGAGCATTTTTTATAATAGCTGCTTTAACATACTTGTTAGATAATTTCAGCATTTGTTACATCTCATTGTTAGCATCTATTGATTGTCTTTTCCCATGTGAGTTGGCATTTTTGTGGTCCTTTGTATAGCAAGTAATTGGGGGTTTTATCCTGGACATTTTGAAGAGTATGTTATTAGATTCTGGATCTTGTTTCATTCCAATGGAGAATGTTGATGTATTTGTTTCAGCAGTCAGTTGACCTGGTTAGGTTCAGGGTGCAAATTCCAACTCCCTTTCTGTGGACTGTAGTTCCAGTGTTAGAATTCAGGTCCTTTGCAGTGCTATTCATATCTGTACCGTGTGTGACACCCACTGGTCAATCTGGGACCTGAGTGTTCCTCTGTTAGCTAAGTTCTCAAAGTCTTTGACATGATAATTAGGATCAAGTCCACATATGTGTGGGTGGGGGTGATCCGAATTGTTCATAAGCAGCTTTATGGGTTTGCTTTCCTGAGCTCTTCTCTCTTTGTTATTTTCATGGTACTTTCTGGTTTCCTAGAGCTTTCCTTTTTGGTCCTCCAGTCAGAAACCACCTACTTTCATGATGCACAGCCTCTGGAACACAAGGGGCAGGCAGACAGAGAAAGAGAGAAAGTGAGAAAAAAAACAATGGGATTTGGTTTTGCCCTTTTGGAGCTGTAACTCTACTGAATGGAATGTAAGTTTCCTTTCCCTTGAGAGTTTTAAGTCCTAGACCTTCCTTTGCCAGTTAATTTCATTGCTGCAGCCTCTACCATGAGATTTTCTGGGCATGGAGAAGAGAGGAAAAGGAGAAAAAAAAACCCAGGGGATTTCCCCCTAGTTTCTCTGAGTTATAGTAGTTCCTGTTTCCAAAAAAAAAAAAAAAAAACCACCTTGCATCAGAACATGTGCTCTAACCACAGTGTTCACTCACTTTTAAGTTTTGTTGTGTTGGGTTCAGGCCAGAGAGTACTGGAGGTTAAAAAAAGTGGTAAAATCATCACTAGTTCATTTGTACTTTGCATTCTGGTATTCTTCCCTGATCTACCTGCTGATATATACTTTAATGAGTTCTCTAATAGCTGCCACATTCTGTACAAATTTTATAGTTGCATTCAGTGGACAGAAAATTGAGTATGTTTATTCCATCTTACCTGGAGTCACAGTCTTAACTGATATTGTAAGTGATGTTTTGGATTGGTTCCCTTCTTCCCCAAAGTATTTATATCTCTGAAATAATAGTTTTAGACATGTAGCTTTTGGTATAATTAAGTAGACAAGTTTCTAAGGGTAAGCAGAGGAGCTGCGTTATTGGGCAGAATACATAAGGCCTGAAAACCAAAGCCACTTTTCTGAAGGCATATGTGGTAATCTCACCCGGAAGCACAGTTCTTTGTCCTCATATAGCATATCATTGACCTCGTTGTTTTCCTTGGCCCTGCCTCTCTGTCACATTCTCTTACTTCTGTCCTGCTGTTTTCCAGTAACCTTTGCCCCCAGGATTTCATTCATCAAGCCCTTTCTCCTCCTTCCTCCCCTGTTTGTCTCTGGTTTCCGCCAGCCACACTCCTTCCTAGCATTACAGTCTTGCATTTTATCACCTGACACTGTCTTCCAAGGATAAATACACTTCCCTGTGGCATCTTAGGATGTAAGTGCTTGCACTTGACGGATGGAGAAGCTAGGCTAGGGAGGTGGGGGGTGAGTAATCAGCTTTTGCTGATAGATTAGGGCCAGACCTGAGTCTCTGCAAGGCATTGTGGTGGTCTAGCCAGCTGCTTTTCCAACATATTATGGATTTTTCTTTCATGCCATATTTCTGGGGGTTGTGGGGCGGGCCACATGAAACTCCAGCACAGCCAGGAATATGGGTCTAGAAAGAAGGTAGTATTCAAACCACACTAACTCATTAATTTGGGAATATATAAGAACCTTTTGAGCTGTGGTTTGGTGTGGTTTGGTTTGGTTTGGTTTGTTAATCTTGAAATTTAATAGGAAGAAACTACTAAATAACAATACTTTTATGAAAGTATTTCCTATTGTTAGTTACGTGGTACAGAATCACTGCAGGTAGGAAATCCTAAGTGGGCAAAAATACATGGACAGAAAGCACATGGTTTTTTTGTTGCAGCATGCTTTCAGTATTTTTATGGTGGAAACACATTCCTTAAAAACCACAGTGGGCTTCCCTGGTGTCTTATTCAGATCCATCAGATTCCAGGCACGTAAAGGCTACTCAATTTATAATCTTCTGGGCATATATTCACCATGTACAGATAAAAACTTGTTGGTACAAAAGATAACGGTACCTTTTGGAAAGAAAATCCTCAGGTACATTATGTTGTCTCATTTACTACCACTGAAATTTCTTACCTTCTTGGACTGGGAGCAAGGCAGCCACAGGGAGCTGCCTGAGTTCTGACCCCACTGTTTTTATGCCAGACTGACCCTCCCCGCACAAGGACAGGTCAATGATACTCGTTTTCCACTGCTAAGACTTTTGTTTTTTCTTTGGCAGTAGCCAAAGCAGCTAGTTAAAAAGAAAACACTCGTTATTCTTACTCTTTGATTTTACCAACTAATATTTATTTCAGTGGAATGTTTCTGTGGAGATCTCTTTAGCTGTGGGAGCAATTTGACTTTGGTACTGGGAGAACAACTGATAAGTCACAGAAGCAGTGATTAAATAGGCAACAGTTCAACAAATAATACTGATTTAATTATATGCATAAGGTTGACCAGGCATGAGAGTTAAAGGTAGCTTTATTCAAGGCCAGAATAATTTTTGTAACCCCTCGCCTATATTAATTTTCAGGCCCAATTAAATGAATTAATCCTTATTGATTGTGAAATATTCCCGGGTAACACCATTAAATGCTCTACTGAATTCAGATTGTTGCATTATTTTTTAAAGCTTGTCTTGGGAAAATTTTGCTGCATTTTCCAGAGCCTGTGAGCTCTGAACTGGGAGGTTCTGGTCCCAGGTTGATGGAATCTGAGAAGTGGAAGGACCGTGGAGATCACCAAATCCAGATACCTTCCCAATGCTGGAATCCTCTCCACGATACTGTCAGTCAGGCTGACTCTTGATCACTTACCCCTCCCCAACAAAGAGTATGTATTTTTCCTCCATACATTTTTGAAGCTACTCAGTCCTCTTTCCATGATAAGTTGTTCTTTATTCCCAAGCCAAGATCTGCCTCCTAGGAACTCTCACCATTGAACCCAGCTCTCCCCTTCATAGCCGCACAGAGCAGATCTCCTTTGTCCAAAATCATTAAAGCCATCTATTTTCCTACTTGCCATCCCCCTGTTTCCCACCTGTGGTCTTCTCAGGCCAAAATATTCCTGGTTCTTTTCAACAGCTTCTTATTTCAAGGATTCTAATGCAATGGAAAGATTCAAACAATAATATAATGAACACTCAACTCTCCACCAACCACAATTATCAACAATTAAGATTTTATCATATTTTTTTCTTAGAGACATTAAAACATTACAGAAATAATTATTTCCCTTTGATCATCTCTTCCAGTGTCATCCTCCTCCTTCCTCAGTGTCATGCATATATAGGTATGTATAAACAACATATAGATTTGTTTTAGATCTGTTTTAATTTACATAAATGGTGATATTATGAATGTGTGTTCACACAGCAAAATGTTTTAAACCTTTTCATTTATTTTGTATTACTCTTTCCATGTTATTTGTATATATTTGTATAATCTTTCCATACTATATATTATATTAGTCATTCTATGTAACATAGTATTTTTGTCTGTCTGCCTTCTGGGCATAAGGTGGGATTGTAATTCCTGCCCCATTTGAAGTTCGGTGTGGCCATGTGACTTGCTAACTTGCTAAACTTGGTTTGTGACTTGCTAACTTGGCCAATGAAACGTCAACAAAAGTAATGGGTATACTTCCAAATGCAAATTTTAAGAGATTTCATGCCCTTGGCAAATAGAGATGGGGCCTTTTTCAGCCCGGGTCTGAGAATAACTACATTTAGCTTTTCTGCAGGCTCACTTTAAACCTGTAGCATGAGGAATAAATAGACTTGGGTTTTGTTAAGCCCCTCATATTTTAGGTTCCTTTTGTTACTTTGGCAAACTTAGCCCATCCTGGTTGATAGCTAGACCTATATCATTGTTTTTAGCTGCTGCAAAGTATCCCAGAGTGTGAATTGACCTTATTCTGTCTGGCCACTCTCCTATTGACAGAAGCCTAAATACTTCCTGAATTTTTCTTTTATCAATAATTTTATATTGGTGATGTAAGTTTGTGAGCATTTCTCCAGTATATGTACCTAGAAATGGGATTGCTGGGTCACAAGGTATAGATATTTTCAGTTTTATAGGATTCTGTCTTTGCTATCCAAAATGGCTGTACCAATTTACATCCTCACCCTTTCAACTGTCATTGTGTGACATGATTCCCAAACCTTTTTCTAATCTTGGTTCTCTTCTCTGGATTCACTTTTGTTAGTTGTTGTTTCTCTGTAATACACAGAAACTTGGTTGTTACTTGTTAGCCAACTCAGGTAGATGGTATATTTCCAAATTTAGCCCAAATTGTATAACTGCATCACTCTGTGTGGTATTTGCTGGCATCCTACATTTAGGAAATAGGGTTTTTAGGGACGCCTGGGTGGCTCAGTCAGTTGAGCGTCAGACTCGTGATTTCGGCTCAGGTCACGATCCCAGGGTCGTGGGATTGAGCTCCACGTCAGGCTCCATGTTGAGCGTGGAGCCTGCTTAAGATTCTCTTCCTCTCAGGGTGCCTGGGTGGCTCAGTTGGTTAAGCGTCCAACTCTTGATTTTGACTCAGGATCATATCTCACTGTTCATGGATCAAGCCCCGCATCAGGCTCTGCACTCACAGCTTGGGATTCTCTCTCTCCCTCTCTGTCTCTGCCCCTCTTGCATGCTTGCATGCACGCACTCTCTCAAAAATAAATAAACTTTAAAAAAGATTCTTTCTCTCTCCCCCCCCTCGCTGTGCTCCCCACTCTCCCTCTCTTAAAAAAAAGAGGAAATAGGGTTTTTAAAATTACATTGGCTTTACATACGTTCTAGTTAAATTTCATCCTGTTTTTTTTTTAATCATATTAGCTTTTGAATCCTCCCCTTTCCTCTAATCAGTGTTACCCCTCGTAGATCAGTAACCATAGGTTCATGTACATTACTGATCAGAGTTTTGATCAGCACAGGGCCAAAGGCATAGGTAGCTCTGTGTCCCACCACAAGACACCTTTCAGGTCTGTCTGCAGCCTACATTCTTCATCTTACCAACTGGAAAATCCTGATGGCCTTTGTGAGCTACCTCCATATACACTGTACTTATAAATATTTATCTCCATAAATCAGTCAAGTGACTGGAACAGAAAGGAGTCTAGAGTAAGTTGAGTGTGTTGTGATTTTGAAGAACCTGAGCTAGCTGGTAGTGACTGTTTCTTTTTCAAATGCTTATCCAACTAATGCTTTATTAATTTGGTCTAGAATTCAGTTTGGCGTGAGATTCACACTTTATTTATAATGATTATACTCCATGCCTCTGAAAATAAGGGAGATTTTTGTCTCTATCCAGTCTGTTGGGAGGTCTGGTTTCTGTAAGCTTTCTTAGATGAGAGGAAGTGATTCTGCTGTCATAGCTGGAAATAGTTTTTTAGCCCAGAGGAGAGGAACAAGGCGGTTTTTAGGACTATGACTACCCAGGATGCCTGTGCTCTACTCCCCAGTCAGGGTGTCTTGTCCCACCCTGCACCACCAGAACCAAACCTGTTCATAGTTTTGGGTGGTTTTTGTTTGTTTGTTTTAGTTTTTTAATGTTTTATTTATTTTTGAGAGAGAGTGTGCAAGTGGGAGCAGGATGGAGAGAGAGGGGGAACAGAAGACCCAAAGCGGGCTCTGTGCTGACAGCAGCAAGCCCCATGCGGGGCTTGAACTCACAAACTGAGGTCATGACCTAAGCCAAAGGCACATGCTCAACCAGCTGGGCCACCCAGGCACCCCAAACTTGTTGGTAGTTTAAGGAACTGTGAAGATTCCCTAGGCTAGTAGCTCAAGTTAGCCTTGCTGATGGTCTTTCTGTTGTTCTTTGGGATCAACTGCATGTGTGATTTCAGTTATTATTTTTGTGTTAGGATTCTTAGTGACGTGTCAGAAACCCAACTCAGAGTTAACCTAAGAAACAAAAAGTTCACTGGCAAAAGAATAGCCTTTAGGAATGGCTATATCCTCACGCTCATCATAGCCCTGAATCTCCTTCTCTCACCTTTGCTTTCCTCTGAGTTAGTTTCACTCTCAGGCGGGCTGTCTGCAGCATATACAATGCCTCTTTCCCAGTGCTTCTGTCAAAACCCTTGGATCGCTTGTTGGTACAGCCTTGGTCATGTGCCTTAGACCCAGAAGGTGTGTATTTGTTAAGGAGGGAGGGATAGAGTTGCCCTCACCCAGACCACATGGACTGAGAGTCAGCCCTCATTCATTCCTCTTTCATACGTTTACTGAGTGCCCACTATGTGATAGGTATCATGTTAGGCTCAGAGGTTATCAATTGAACAACACAGGCACAGTCTCTGCCTTCTTGAAGTGTATAAGTGTAAAAAATGGACTTTGATGTGCTCACAGTGATAGAGGAAAAGTTACTGGTGCAGGAAAGTAAATGACAGAGTTTCTGATGTACTCTGGGGCAGGTGAGTGAAGGCTGCCCTGAGGAGGTGGTGTTTGGATTGAAACCTAACGTGAGGAGTAGATGTGTGAAGTAGGTAGGGCAATGACGAACAATATGGTGGGGTAGGGGGGTGAATAGTATGTACAGAACTTTGGAAATAGAAGCATATTCCAGGCACTGAAATGAGGCCAGAGTAGTTAGATCACAGAGAGTGAAGGGGTAGAGAGGCACAGGTGGGGCTGGCAAAGTAGGTTGCAGGGCAAGGCCACATGGCTTGTGAGAGGTTTGGAAGCCATACAGTTTAAGCAGGGAATCAAAGTGATTAATAGCCTTGGTTCATGTGGGCAACTCATTTCCTAAGATACAGTTTAGTTAATTAACTAGCCAAGATCACCCTCCTGGTTGGGCTTTAAATATAGACACACCACAGTATTTGTCATGTGTCCAGACCTGGCTCAGTCATTGCCTCTCCCAGAAAGCAGTCCTCATTGCCCCTTTTTGCCACTGGGAGAGGGTAGGGATTTCTCCATTCCTGTTCCCATGGTATGTTGATCAGAGAACTCTCATGATTTTGTCCCCCCCCCCCCCCCCCCCGGTCAAGGTCTGGACAGGATTTGTTGGTACCTGCCCAGGCTAATGATTGGCATCTGTGCAACAAAGTACCCTAGCAGATCTGGCTTTGAAAGGCCTGCTTACAAGGTTGTCCCTTGGTGGGTATCTGGGAACTTGATTTTCAGGAGGGTTCCCATCATTCCCAGAACTCATTGTGGCCCATTGTGCCTGCACTGTTTATACAAACAATGTGATTTCTGCTGAACACCTGCTTTCCTTCTTGGAGTCTGAAATTTGTGTATTTGCCAGTCAGAGGGTGCATATGTGACCAGCCTCCAATCGAAACCCTGGGCACACTGGGTGGCTCAGTCAGTTAAGCATCTGATTTTGGCTTAGGTCATGATCTCACGGTTCGTGGGTTCAAGCCCTGCATCAGGCTCTGTGCTGATAGCTCAGAGCCTGGAGCCTACTTCAGATTCTGTGTCTCCCTCTCTCTCTGCCTCTCTCAAAAATAAATAAACATGAAAAAAAAATTAAAAACCCTGGGTACTGAGGCCCTACTGAGCTTCCTTAGTGGACAGCATTTCACATGTGTTGTCACAGCTCGTTGCTAGGGAGATTAAGTGCATCCTTGTGTAACTCCACTGGGAGAGGACTCTTAAAAGCTTGTGCCTGATCTCCCTTGTATTTCATCCAGTGTGCATTTGCCCTTTGCTGATTTTGCTTTGTGTCCTTTCACTGTAGTAAATTATAGCCGAGAGTGTGATTATATACTGGGTTCTGTGAGTCCTCCTAGCGAATAACAGAAGTTGGAGGTGGTCTTGGGGACCCTGATTTAGCACCCTTGCAAAACCGTTGTTAAATATTTGTTCAACACTTACTTAAAGGAAAGAGTGAGCCTGATGAGGAACCGGGGCAGGGAAAGGGGCTCTCTGGTGGCATCACGGACTCTCCTCTCCTTTTGAGCAGTCAGCTTTGGCCCTAAACTTGTACTCCCCACTCCCCTAAATTACAGCCCTACGAGGGCCTACAAGGAAATCTGTGAGCACTGGAGAACAATGGAAGGGTTTTACACTAAGGAGTATCATGATCAGATTTGCATTTTGGAAAGAACAAATGCCCAAGAATCATCAGGAAATTTTGTGAGGAGAGTTTGTTTTACTAGATTAAAATTTACTACAAAGCCACTGTAATAAAAATGGTGTGGTGTAACGGGCTAGAAATTTGAGCCAACACCCAGGTGCCCCAAATTCCAGCCCAAGTTCTTTCATCACATCTTTATCGAATTACTTGATGAGCCCTGTAAGAGTGAACCTGTGAGACTCAGTTCCTTCTCGGCTTTACTTCTGAGACAGGTCCATGCAAAAAATAGGGCATCACTTATACCATATGCAACAGAACCTTCTGAACCTGTTTTAGGTGGTTGTAATGCTGTCAGCTGTTGAAGAAAGAATATGGGATTCTGAATTCAGAACCTGGGAAAAACAGTAAATAAACTAAGAACTTTTTACCAGTCTCCTGTGAATTACTGATATTTCAAATCACTGCATATGAATAGCTTAGGAGTAATTTTGGCACTTTTGATTTTTTATAGTTTTTCAATGGGTAGAAATGAAGTATTCCTGTTTCCACAATCGGCCACCATTGTTTTGTCTCTTTGCATGTCAGGGATGATGTTTCCTAAGGGACAACTTAATTAGACCATACAATGATCTGCTTGGGGAAATAGAGAAAATCAGTTATTTAAAACACACTGGATGAAAAATCTTATTAAAAAAAAAAGACCTTTGAAAGAGGAAAACATCCTGTACTGAGGGAACAGAGGTGGGATGATGGAGTTTTGCTGTCCCTATTTTGCATTTCTAACAGTAAACTTGAAAGCACAGGATCTTCTGACCGTTGGAGCTGAAATTATGTATTCAGTGTTTCTCACGAAATAACATTAACCATTAAAAAAAAAAGATTGCATTTATACTTGCCTTGGGTAATTCTAAAAATTTTTGTGCAGAAAATTGTAAAAATTTTAATGTGGAAAATTTGCCAGCTCAAGACCCATGCAAGCACACAAAAGCATTACATTGATTACATGTCTGTGTATTGGCTGATTCCTGAAATGGTGTCTCAGAAGGATTAAAATTGAGCCTCTGTTCTGAGCACGTGGTGTTGACTGTAGCCTGGGAGTGTGCCAGTTAGTCACAGCACCTGCGCCTCCTTGCAGGGTCTTATTGCGGCTGCCCAGGCAGATGGAGGGTAATTGCCTCACCACTCCAGCCACACACACAGGGTTAGGAATCCTGCTTCTGAGGCTTCTCCTGCTCTGACCGAAAAGAAACCCAGAGAGTCTAGCCAGCTGGCTGCAACTCTGGGGCAGGAAAAGCAGAAGAAATGAGGATAAAATCAAGCCCCCCCACCCCCCACCCCAGCCCATGCTGATAATAATGATCAGACGCCCTTTTGTCTCTTGCATTAAACAACATTCAGGAATCCTGGGTGTGATGGCCTGTTTGCAGTGTGCAAATGGAACATGGGAAGAGGGTGCTCAGATCTGACCTAGAAATTTGAGATGTAGCTGGAGAGACCTAATATCCCCACTGGGGACTCACAGGCCAATTACCTTGAGTCTGGTAAGTGGAATACAACTCCTAAAGGAAACTAGGTGTTTTGAACTAAGAAATAATGTATAGACAGGGCTCTGTGTATTTCTTTCTTTATTATAAGTCCTCAAAAGTCCATAAGAATTGAGATTCTCCGGTGTGTGTGAGGGCTTTGAAGGCAAAGGAAGGCATCTTCTCTTACATATTTTTGTTCATGAGCAAAATTCTGGAGTATTAGGTTGAACGATATGACATTGCTAATACTCAAAATATTTTGACCTACAACAATGGCAGTTTCGTGTGGTTCAACCAAATATAAACTAATTTTACCACACGAATGATTTGAAAATATTTTCAGTTTATTCTTGCTTTAGGCTTAATTTCATCAGAGGGGAAAGGATCTCATAAATTCTTAGAGAGTCTTTATCTTTATAATAACTTGTGACATATCCATTACCTATCAAACTAGTGTTTTTTAGCAATTCTATGGTATAATTGATGCACAAAAACTGCATATATTCAGTGTATACAATTTGATGAGTTCGGATATACGCATATACTTGTGAAACCATCATCGCAGTCAAGGTAATAGGCATATCCATCTCCAAAAGTTTCCTTGTTCTTTTTTTTCCCTTGTTCTTTCTGTGTTATAATACTTAACATGAGGTCTACCCTCTTAAATTTTTGAGTGTATAGTACAGTATTGTTAATAGACACTATGTTGTACAGCAGGTCTTTAGAACTTATTCATCTTGTATAACTCTATACTCATTGGACAACAATTCCCCATTCCCCCCTCCTCCCAGCCCCTAGCAACCGTCACTCTACTCTCTTGTTTCTATGAGTTTGACTACTGTAGATACCCCATATAAGTGGAATCAGGTAGTATTTGTCCTTCTGTGACTGGCTTATTTCACTTAGCATAATGTCCTCCAGGGTCATCCTTGTCACAAATGGTAGGATTCCCTTCTTTTTAAAGGCCAAATAATATTCCATTGTATGTATATGCCACATTTTCTGTATCCATTCATCTGTCGATAGACATTTGGGTTGTTTCTGTGTCTTGACTCTTGTAGATAATGCTGCATGGGTGGGCAGGTATCTCTTCAAGATCCTGACTTCAGTTCTTTTGCATATATATGGCCAACAGGTATATGAAAAGGTGCTCAACATCACTAATCATCAGGGAAATGCAAATCAAAACCATAATGAGATATCATCTCACATTTGTTAGGACAACAGCTATTATGTTTCTTTTTAAAATATAAGTGTTGGCAAGGAAGTGGAGAAATTAGAACCCTTGTTACACTGTTGGTAGGAATGTAAAATGATGCTGCCACTATGGAAAACAGTATGGAGATTATTTTAAAAAAAACCCTAAAAATAGAACCAGTAAATGATACAGCAATTTCAGTTCTAGGTATATATATCTAGAAGTAATGTTTGTTTTTAACTTGGATATCTTGAGAGAGAATCCCAGAAATCCAGAACTCCAAGGCCTGCCATCTTCAATACAGTAACACGGTGATCGATGGTCTAGGTAGACTAGAGTAGCCTGGAATTTTTAGTTCATTTCTGTCTCAGTACCTGATTGAGTAGGCCTTCTTAGGCAGTCATTAGGCATGACTACTACAAATCAGTTGCTGTTCCAGTGTTTCCTACTTCATCCTCAAAATACATGTTGAAGGCTAGTTACTTATCCCCTTGCTTAGAATGTCTTTGGAGCTCTCCTTTGTGGAATTACCTTCAGAGCCATTTTATAAGCCATCCAAGGAATTGATTCATTGAATAAATATTTATTTGAGTCACGTACAGTGTTGGGCAATGTATCACGTCTAGAGACAGATGACATGGATATAGAGGGCGGTTCAGGGGAAGAGTGTGAACAGATGTATGGATGCAAGAAAGCACCAGGAAATGTGAGTGGGGAGCAGTGAGGGGTTTAGCTTCCCTAGCAAAGAGACTGCACAAGGAAAATAAGACTGGAAAGGTGAGCTGTGGCCACACTGTGGAGGGCCTTCGATACTAGGCCTAGGAGTATGAAATTTGTGCTGTAAGCGGCAGGGAGCCATTGAAGGGTTTTTGTACTTACAGATTTTTAACCTGCCAGCCAATAACTGTAGAATTGGAATTATAAATCAGCCTTGCAGTTTCTTTTCCCAACTTGTTAGTGACTAAAACTGGTTTTACACACCTGAGTTGCATGTTCACTTGAATGGACTTTGAATGACATGTGATTGTGTCCAAAACTGAAATTTATCTTCAAAGGAAAAAATTTGCTTCCGTTGACCTTAGTCAAAGGAATATGATATGTCAAAGGAACAGAAAGCAAACTCAAGCAAAAAATGTCCTAAGTATTTTGAGAAATTGCATTGTTGGAACAAATATTTGCTGCCTCAGAGGGTCTCTTGGAAGTTAACCTGTAATTGGATGTGTGAATTCTGGTGTGTGTGTGTGTGTGTGTGTAGTTACCTGAGTATAATTAATCTTTTGAATTGGTATCTGCCCTGCCTTTACTGGAGAGCACCAAAGGGTAACACTGGGGCCAATAAAGAGGATGGGGATTATAGCTAAAAGGAACAGGCATTCTAATAGCAATGTTAAGTTCTCTTCAGGTAAAGTATTAGGGATGTGGGATGTGTTGTTCTGACATTCTAGTTAACTGGCTAACTGCTGGTTGCACGTGCCACTTCCCTCTGGCCTGAGGGGGCACCTTATGGCTGCCTTGGCATCAGGTAAGATGAAAGACTGCAGATGGAGTGATGTTTGCTATTTATATGGCTGCTATTACAGATTTCTTCTCTGGGGTCAGGTGTCTGACCCCTGGGATCGTGGCGTTAGTTTGAGTGCCCTTCTCAGTGGAGCCTGGCAGTAGTTCCTGCTTTGGAGAATCATTCGTTGTCCAAGGTCATTCAGTGTAGTGAGTCTGAAGTGTGTGATGGCATTTCCATTTTACGGTTAGTCATTAAAAACTGCCTTCTAAATTCTATCAGTTAACTATTGCTGTGTATCTAGCCACTTCAAAAGTTGGTGGCTCAAAATAGTAATCATTTGGTTCATTATTCTAAGAGTCGGCTATTAGAGCTGGGTTCAGCCGAGTGGTTCTGCTGTTCTTAGCTGGTCTCCCTTATGCCTGCGTTAACTACAGGTCAGCAGGGAGCTCTGCTTTTGAGGTTGGCTGGTCCGCTGGGGCAGTGGTAGTGGGTAGGAATACTGGGTTTTACATCTCTCCTCCTGCGGCAAGCTAGCCTAGACTTGTTTTCGTGGTAGCTGGGCGGGTTTCTAAAACTGAGTAGAAGTAGCCGTGCCTCCTGTGGCTGAGGCCTAGAGCTGGCACTCCCTCACCTCTGCTGTATTGTGTTGCTGTAAGCAAGTCACAAAGCCAGTCTAGACTCAAGGAGTGGGAAGGAGCTTCAGAGTCACCTTGAAAGGGCATAAATAACGAAAAGGGTGGAGAATTGGAACCATTTTTGCTATTTATGACACAAGTGCAGATTACTCTTCTTAAAAGCTTCAGTTACTTCTGTAACATTTAAAAACTCACATGTTCCGAAAAAAAATTTTAACAACTCCTATGTTCTGTATGTTCAGTATGTTCAGAGTTAAAGGCTGATCAGAAACAAATAGAAAAGTATTAAAATTGTTCACAAGTCAGGGCCTTGATGACAGTCCTTTTGTGAAGCTGAAATTTTTTTTTTTTTTTTGAAACTTGGTTGCTCTGATACGTGTGCTTGTCACACTTTAAGTCAGTCATTAATTCTGGATCCTTGCTACTAAATGATATGAAGACCATAAACGCAGGTTTAAAACATAGCTGCAGATTTTTTGACACTACTCTCATCAGGAGGCAGGGCCTGTGTCTCCTTCCAGTTAGATCTGGGTTGGTTTGTGACTACTTCAACCAGTAGAATAGAGTATGTGGCTTCTGAGGCTATGTCATAAAAGGCAATGCAGCTTCTGCCTTTGTTCATTAGAATATTCATGCTGGGGGGCGCCTGGGTGGCTCAGTCGGTTAAGCGTCCGACTTCAGCTCAGGTCATGATCTCGCGGTCCGTGAGTTCAGGCCCCGCGTCGGGCTCTGTGCTGACTGCTCAGAGCCTGGAGCCTGTTTCAGATTCTGTGTCTTCCTCTCTCTCTGACCCTCCCCCATTCATGCTCTGTCTCTCTCTGTCTCAAAAATAAATAAACGTTAAAAAAATTAAAAAAAAAAAGAATATTCATGCTGGAACCCCTGAGCTCCATGTAAGTAGTCTGACTACCCTCAAGCCACCTCTGCTGGAGAGGCCTTATGTGGGCATATGCTGGAGATGGTGTCTGCTGAGCCCAGTCATCCCTGTCAAAGGTGCCAGATAAGCCTCCAGATGATTCCAGCTGTTTGTCTTCCCAGCTGAGGGTTCCAGACATCTTGGAACAGGAAAAAAGCCAGTCCTGTCATGCCTTATCTGAATTCCTGACCCACAGAATTCCTGAGATGAATTTATGCCATTCTGTTTTGTAGTGGTTTTGTTTTTAATTTTTAAAGCTTATTTATTTATTTATTTATTTTGAGTGGGGTGGAGCAGAGAGAGGGAGAGAGAATCCCAGCAGGCTCCGTGCTGCCCAGTGTGGGGCTCAAACTCATGAACCTTGAGATCACTACCTGAGCAGAGATCAAGAGTCAGACACTTAACTGACTGAGCCACCCAGACACCCCTGTTTTGCACTGGTTTGTTACATAGCAGTTGATAAGTGGAAAGCATAAGTGAATGAGTATGACTGTATTCCAATAAAACTTTTTGGATACTGAAATAAGAATTTAACATAATTTTTACATGTCATGAAATATTACTCTTTTGATTTTTTTCAACCATTTAAAAATATCAATGCCATTCTTAGCTTATGGGCTGTACCAAAAACCAGCAGTGAGCTAGATTTGACCTAGGGGCTGTAGTTTGCTGAATGATCCCTGATCTAAAAGATTATGTAGTACTTGTAAAATTTAAACCTAAGGACTTCTGGTCAAGATGGATCTGATTTCATACTTTAAACTCGTATCTCCATTCTAAACAAAGTGATAATAAATAAAATTAGAAAGACGTATCTGTGATCAAGAAAAGTAAATCTCTGAACCAGAAACACATCAAGCAGTCAATGGAGACTATTAGTCATGGGCTTCTAGTTACTGATTTTCTGGACTCTAGATCCAGAAAAAGGTAGAGATGTCTGGGGATTGTATTTCTGTAGATCATGGGGATCAAAACATTCAGTGAACGGAGGAAATGATCCCTGACTGTGAAGTCAAGGATTGCCTATGGACAGAGACAGAAAAAGATGTTACTTCTATTCAGAGTGGCAGGTAAGAGAGCAGGGAGAGACTGAGGGCCAGAGACAAATTTATTATTGGCTTACTGTCTAAATCTGTACTTTTCTCCCTCTTGGTAAGATGGGACTGAGAATCCTGGGAGGAAACACCTCTCAATGGAGAGGGTGAATGAAGAAGGGGGTAAATGAACTTTTCCAAGGTTAGCCTGCAAACTAAAATTTCAAAGTGAGAACACTTGTCCAAACTAGCAATCAGCAAATAAGAAGCATTTTACTCCCACTCCCAATTAGAATAATTCTAGAATGACTTTAAAGTTTAAGATTTTCTTTTTTTAAGATTTATTTATTTTTGAGAGAGAGAGTGCAAGCAGGGAAGGGGCAGAGAGAGAGGGGGACAGAAGATCCCAAGAGGGCTCTGTGCTGACAGCAGCAAGCCCAATGCGGGGCTCAAACTCACGAACCACGATACCATGACCTGAGCCAAAGTAGGACCCTCAACCAATTGAGCCACCCAGGCGCCCCTAAAATGTAGGATTTTCAAAGAGATAAAGGAAGAATAACATCCATTACAAATTTTTCAAAAAAAAACCTAGCCCATGCCTGGTAGGAACTCCTATTCTAGTTGGAGATTTTTTAAATATATATATTGGTGGTCCCAAAACAGTTTAAGTTAGTGATGGTGCTATACCCAGGCCATTCCTAGGGCATATTGCTGTTGGGATTGTCAAGGTGTGGATGAGTCAGACAAGGGAGGCTTTCTAGAAGAGGTGACATGTTTTCTAAGCCTTATAAGGATGAGTTTATATGTTTCTAAGTGAGGAAGTGAGAAGAGAACCTTCCAGGCAGAAGGGATGGTATGATTATATAAAGTATATGGGTGAGAAGCAGCATGGGGATGGGAACTACAGAGATTCAGTGTTGCTAGAACATAAAACCAGGGCAGTGTGGTGAAGGATAAAGCTGTAGAAGTAGATGCAGCTTGATTGTGGAGGACCTTGTTGGCCTTCATGAGGACCTTAATAAAGATCTCAACATTAAAAAGTGGGGGGACACCTGGGTGGCTCAGTTGGTTAAGCTTCCAACTTTGGCTCAGGTCATGATCTCATAGCTCGTGAGATCGAGCCCCGCGTGGGGCTCTGTGCTGACAGCTCAGAGCCTGCAGCCTGCTTCGGATTCTGTCTCCCTCTGTCTCTGCCCCTCCCCCACTTGCACACGCACGCACGTGTGTGTGTGTGTGTGTGTGTCTGTGTGTGTCTGTGTGTGTGTGTCTGTCAAAAATACATAAACATTTTTTAAAAAAGATCTAAGAGCAGGGGCGCCTGGGTGGCTCAGTTGGTTGGGCATCCGACTCTTGATTTTGGCTCAGGTCGTGATCTCACAGATTCGTGGGTTTGAGCCCCACATGGGAGTCCGTGCTGACTAGTGCATAGCCTGTTTGGGATTTTGTCTCTCTCCCTCTGTCTCTGTTCTCTCTCAAAATAAATAATTTTTTTAAAAAATATCTGAGAGCAAAGGGAAGCCATTGAAGTCTCTCAGCAGTGAAGGGACATAGTCTAATTTATGTTTCAGATAATATTTGGCAGTTGGGTGTAAGGTGAAATCAGTAAGTTAGGAAGCTCCTATCATAGTCTTGGTTTCAGGAGGTGGTTAGGTCCCAAACTAGGAAAATGAAGGTTAAAAGGGGAATATTGATTTAGAAGATTATTTCAGAGTTTAACTTGGCAAGATTTGATGACTGATCCAAGGTGAGAGAAAGGAAAGAATTAGGAGACTTTTCTAGATTTTGTGACCACATAAAGGAGGGTACCAATGGAGACCTTAGTGTTGATCATCTTCCAGGTTGATATGTATGGTTGACAGGGGGTTTTGGACTTGTTCTTTTTTTTCTTCTCCCTCTTCCCCTCCCTCTTTTTTGCTTTGTTTCCTTCCTTGGTGCCATAAGCATGTGTGTAGTGTAGGGCACTTTGGGAAAGCATCATCACTTATAAGACAGTTAGAGGAAGAAAAGGATATTAGGGAGCAACATAGGGAATCTGGAAAAAACCCTTTGGAAATCAAGGCAGTTGTTTCAAGAGGGATGGTGGGAAGGAGGGAGGGAGTGATCAGTATGTCAAATTCAGCATACAGGTACTTAGAGACAAGGGTGAAGAAATATGCTCAAACTGGTGACTTTTTCAAGAACGGTGGTGTGGTCGAAGCCTGTTGAGGAGTGACTGAAAGCAGGGAGGGGAAGAGAGAACATAGACTACATTTTGAGGAGTTTGCAAGATAAGGGAAAGAAAGGAATTGGATGTTAAGTAGAGAAAAATGATGTAGGGTCAAGAGAGAGTTTGGGGTTAAAGGTAGGGAGAGATTTGAACCTGTTAACAGGTATAAATCCTAGTATAAAGGCAGAATTAAATTAGGAATTTAAAAGGCAGATTTTTTCTGTTCATAGAAAGTTATTTCTTCATTTAGAGCTGTCTAAAAATTGGAATGATTGCCTTGAGATAGTGAGCTCCCTCACTGAGTGGTCAAGTAGAGGTTAGGTCTTTTCTGGTGAGCTGTGTAGAAAGATAGATTGGTGACTGACATTGGGTATTTTAGCCTCTGTTCAGTTCTCAACAGTTTTTCCAAAGTTGTTTTAAACATTATCAACTTATGAGTTATTCCGTGGACTTGTCTTGCCTGGCAGCTTTCCGTAGATTCATCAAATCAATGGGCCAAGTCAATTTATGTGCCTTTGATCTTGAAGGATGAAATTAAACTGCAGATTTTCAGATAAGAAAATATTGAGTCTTAGTGTCCAGGAAAGTTTCATCGTCATGACAATCAACCACAGCCTGGGCTCACAGATGTTTTTGAGAAGGGTAGTCACTTTCCACACAACAGCAACAATGAGTTTTATTTTAAATTTTTGAGAGTTTATTTTTTTATCTGTCCATCGCTTTATAAAAACAGTTACTTGGAATGATCGAAATAGCACTGAGATGATAGGAGAAATGGATAGAGAAGAAAAACCTGTTTCCTTTTCCCTGTGATTCATATTCCTATATGAGTGCTTTTAGTTTACACAGAAGTTTAATTTCCTAGGGCCAAGAGGAGATAATTAGTTTCCAGCTATGCTCTCTAATCCTTATCTTAGATTGTTTAGTGATCTCTTTGGTTAGCATTTAAAACAGTTCAGGGGTAACCTTTTGCAGTTTTGTCTCAAATGACTACTTACCTGTATCCAAATCTGGCTTCCTGGGGCACTGAAGCATGAATGACATAAATGACTGAACACCACTAATTCTCAGAAAGCCACATTTTAGTCAGTACTTTCCAGCTTTCTCACTCATCATTTCTTTTACAGAACTAACAAGTGGTATAACTAATTAATGAGAGTTTTATTCCTTCTCAAGTTATATATACATTTTAAATTCCCTCTGTTAACCTTCTGAAAATGTCAGTAAGTAGTAAAATAACTAAAACCCAGACAGGGAAACTAGAAAATGCAGGAAAAACAGCTCCTATCCACAAAGAAATACCAGGAGCACCAGGTGTGGTGAATATTGATCTTTTAATGAAAAATAGTTAATTCTTGTTAACCAACTGATTTTCCTTGTTACCAACTGGCCCGCAGATAGGTAGTCAGCCTCCCAGTTACACTCAGGCCTGTAAATTTTACCTATTTTCTTAGCCCATTTCTTTCCTTCTTCTAGGAGAATGCAGTCCTTCTTAATTTAATACTCTCCAGATATGGTAGGAATATAAGATGCCCTTTTATCATGTATTTCCTTTTTTTAATCATTAATTTTTTATTTGGAGATAATTTTTTGAAACGAGATATTTTGAGATAATACCTAAATTTAATGCGAGGAGTTACAAAAACAGTAGAGTGAGTGAACTTGCTGTTCCAGACAAGATGGAGTGGACACATTTCACTGTATCCCATGTTAACTGTAATGATACAGGTCGTTTACAAGTAAGTGGATGCAAAAAGATATACTGTGCAAGCACCAATCAAAAGAAAGCTGGAGTTGGCTACATTACTAATTTCAGACAGATTAGACATCAGAGCAAAGAAAATTACCAAGGACAAGAGGGATGCTACATAAAGATTCAAAGAGTCAGTCCATCCAGAAGACACAACAATCTTAGATGGACTTTTTAAATTTTTATTTGTGGGGGAGAGAGAGAATGAGAATCTCAAGCAAGCACACCTAGCGTGGAGCCCGATGCAGGGCTCTATCCCATGAATCCCATGACCCTGGAATCATGACCTGAGCTGAAATCACGAGACGCTCAACCTAGTAAGCCACCACCCCCCCTTTCAATTTGTATCCACCAAATAACAGAGCTTCAAAGTACATAAGGCAAAACTGAACTAGATTGAGAAAAAGACAAATCCATAATTAGAGGTGGGAGTTTCAGTGCCCCTTTCAGTAACTGATAGAACCATTAGACAGAAAATCAGCAAGGATATAGAAGAAATAACACAAGCAACCAACCAGATCTAATTGACATAGAATTATATCAGTTCTATACAGGGTATATTCATTGACCATAATGCAGTCAAACTAGAAATCAAAAACAGGAAGACTACAGAAAAGTTTCCAAACAGTTGGAAGCTAAATAACACACTTCTCATTAATCCAAGGGTAAAAGAGGAAGTCTAAAAGAAAAGAAAAAAATACATTGACCTGAATGAAAATGAAAATGAAAATACAGCATATCAAAACGTGTAGGATGTAGCTAAATAAGCGCTGAGTGGGAAATTTATGGCACTAAATGGTTATATGAGGGATAGGTGAAAGATCTCAAATGAATAACCAAAGCTTCAACCTAAAGAAAATAGAACAAAAGAAGAGCAAAGTAAACTCAGAGCAAGCTGGAGGAAGGAAATAATAAAGGAAAGAAAAGTTAATGTAGTTGAAAACAAAAACAACAGAGAAAAACAGTGAATCCAAAAGCTGGTTCTTTGAGAGATTCTGACTTAATTGGCAATGGGTGCAGTTTGGGCACTGGGAATTTTACAAGGTCCCCAGATGATTCCAGTGGGTAATGGGGATGGAGAACCTCTGCTGAGAGGCTAGATACATTTTCTTGGGGCTTAACCTGTGTTGGCATCTGGGGCGCAGTCCCTTTCATTCCTCCTGAGGAAAATTTGTAGCTCCGTATTTCATTTTCCTTCACTTTTTGTTGCCCTCAAAGTCAGTACTCTTTCCCTTGTGTGTCAGTTTGCATGTCTGACTGCTCCTTTGCCATAGGCATTGCTCAAACCAGAGGTGAGAGTTTAACCTCACTCCCCCCTCCACTTCACCCCCAACCAACTTGATTGATTTTGGGATTAACACCGAAACCCCTCTCTGGTTGGTTTGTCACACGTCATTGGTTACCAGTTTTCGGCTGTGATCATCCAAGCCATTGTGACAATGTGTCTAGTGCACCTGGTCCTGTGACCCTGGCCCTGAGGGAGCCAGAGGACTTGGTTTCTCAGTTCTGGTGGCCACTGCAATGTCTGCCCTCTTTAGTAGCACAGTATGAACTGTTGGTGTGCAGTGGATTTGAACTTTCTCAGTAAGTTTGGGATTGTTTCTGTTTCTTTGACTTTATATGTGAGGCTGATATGCCTTTTATTGTTACTAAAACCAAGGTTTTAATATAACCAGGGTTATTTTTTTCCTCCTAATTCTGATGATCACTTTAAATTGGATAGATATTATAAATGTGTTAGGGGTACATGTGAACAAAAATTTCAATGTGGAAGCAACTCACAGCAGCAGATAAGACATATTGGAAACCGCCATTTTTAAAAATTGTTTGAGTTTCTATCTGGAGAAAGAATTATGTATTTCATAGTAAAAGCTATTCTTACCGATTTACTTTTTTCTTGAGAGGTCTTATTTGCAAATGGTATTTTATCTCAAAAGGGTTCGTGTTTTGTACATATATGTCTTTTTACTCTTAAAATGCCAAACCTACTTATTTGGGTAGTTGAAATTATTGAATATATGTACATAAATTAAAAAGAACATGTAGTGCTAATTTTTAAAAACTTGCTGGAACTGGGGCTTTTTTCCCTTAAAAGGCATCAAACAGATTTTAATTTAGAAAGACCTAGGACCATTAAAATCTGTCAAGATAATATCACAGAATAGACCACCCAGGCTGAAACCTTCCAGTGAGGTCTGTATCAGCCAAACAGTGTGCTGAGAGGTTAGGAAGAAGGGGGTGCTGTTAAGAGAGTGATAATTCAGTTGTAGGCTTCCAATTTTCAATATTCTTTTCTTTCATTAAAATAAAGGTTTCTTGTAGTTTAGACTAGAGGTTGGCGAGCTGTGGCCTGTGAGCAAAATCTTGCCTGCCACCTGTTTCTGTATGGCCTGTGAGCTCAGAATGGTTTTTACATTTTTAAGTGGTTGAAAAATGAAGAATAATATTTCATGATGTGAAAATTATATGAAATTCAAATTTCAGTATTATAAAGTTTTATTGGAACAGAGCCATGTTCATTTGTTTATGTGCTGTCTGTGACTGCTTTCATGCTACAATAGCAGATTTAAGTAGTTGCAACAGAGACCGTATGGTCCATAAACTCTAAAATATTTGCTAGCTGGTCCTTTCCAGAAAAAGTTTACTGAACCCTGATTTAAACTCACTTCCCAGCCTGGCCTTTCCATGCAAGATGGTTTCTACTCAGGAGGCTTGAAATTCCCAAATAATTTGTCAACAAGTCTGTATATTAAAGAGGGTAAGGGGTGCCTGGGTGGGTCAGGTTAAGCATCTGACTCTTGGTTTCGGCTCAGGTCATGGTCTCATGGTTCACGAGACTGAGCCCTGCATCGGGTGCTGTGCTGACCGTGTAGAGCCTGCTTGAATTCTGTCTCTCCCTCTCTCTCTATCCCTCCCCCCCCCCAAAATAAATAAATAAACACTTAAAAACAGTGAAGAGGGTAAGCCTGCTTCCTGGTAATAGAGATAACTGTGGCTGACAATGGAAATACTTCTCTGAGTGGCAGGAACCTACCTAGGTAAATTCATATTTTCTTCCTCTTTTTTCTCTAATGCATTTTGGAGACTTTGGAAAAGAGTTGATTGACCTCCAGCCTCCTCATCTGGTCACAGGGAATTCATGAGGCACACGATGTGCTTGATTTTTAAGAAACAAGCTTTAAAATGACAAATGACTGAGATGAAGATGGTCTTTAAGAAAGTACAGAAAAGTTCATCTGCTCCAACTTTTGGTATCTCTTTTTTAAAGACAAAGATTTGTTGGGGATGAGGAGAAGCAGTAAAATATGTAGGCTATGTTCTTTTTTCTTCTGATTATATTTTGTTTACTCAGTCTCTAGATAGATATGGCTTTAGTCACTGGACTAGTGAAATGTGGCAGAGGAGAAAGATATGCGAGGTGAACAGACTTGAAGGGAAGTTTTGTTTCCACAACACTGAAGCAGCAGTGGATTGAATCGTTTCGTAGAGAGGGGTGAATTCTGAATTAAACCATAGGCAGTAGACTCAAATGGCCTCAGCCTGGAGGTTAGTATTGTTTACCCTAAAGCAGAGCTAATCAGCTCAAGAAACACATTAATAACATTCCTAATTTCTGTTTAAGGAACAGTTTAGGAGGTTCTTTGCCCACATGGGCAGGACTTGACCCTAAAGGATGCAAGAAGTGTTCTGCTCTGGTCTGACCAGTGACCTAACTCAGACGTCTGTCTCTGTTAATGGCTCTAAAGGATATTTTCCTGAAAGCCTAAGGGAGCTGGACTTTCAGATGTTTCTTTACTTAAGGATTACTTCCAAATACCATCATGGATTTATCCTCCTTGATTTTATCTCAGTCCTTCTTGAACCTGTTTACATTTTCATTCTGTTCCACTTCTTGAACTGGTGAGTTCTCGAAGTTCCCTAAGCATTGCTCAAAGTCCTGCTTTCTTTTTGATAAAAATTGCCTTTAGGTTTCAAAGAGTGTCCCTTTGTTACTTTTATTCTGTGATAGGGTGAATGAACTCAAGCCAGTCGTTTCTAAACCCTTCTTGAGTCTTATCTATTTTTGCTTCATCCTTTTAGAGCAAGATTTCTCAACTTTGGCAGTATTGACAGTTTGGGCCAGATACATCTGTGCATTATAAGAGACTATCCCGTGGGTTGTTGGATGGTTAGCAACCTCCCTGGCCTCTGGCCCCATAGATGCCGGTAACACCTCCCCCCCTTCTGACTCATGACAACCAAAAATGTCTCCAGATATTGCAAAGTTTTGTGCTTTTTGGACTACCTTTATAATATGAAGACTTCTCTTGGGGCACCTGTGTGGCTCAGATGGTTAAGCACCTGGGTCTTGATTTCAGCTCAGGTCATGATCTCATGATTTGTGAGATTGAGCCTCCTGTCCGGCTCTGTGCTGACAGCACAGAGCCTGCTTGAGTTTCTCTCTTTCCCTCTCTCTCCCTCTCTCTCTCTCTCCCTCCCTCTCTCTCTCTCTCTCTCCCTCCCTCTCTCTCTCTCTCTCTTTGTCTCTGTCTCTCTCTCTTTTTCAAAATAAATAAACTTTTAAAAATATGGAGGCTTCTCTATCCAATTGATTGTATTATGCTTTTCTGGATTTTTCCCAGCTCTGGTTAATGTCCATTTTGAATGACAGCGACAGCTATTTTTATAATCTCAGTGTTTCAGGTCAGCTGTATCATTTGTGGGCGGCATGAGAGACAGATACCTTGAAATCTTAGAAGTTTTTTTTTTTTTTTCAAATGTACTGTAAAATTGTGGGCAATGGAAAAAATTGGAAAGACTGTTTTTACCACCCCAAATCCAACTTTAATTTTACTAATGTAACTAATGTTAGTAAATTGGTTTATGGCCTTCATCTATTTTCCATATATTTTATTTCATAGATGTAATCTCTCCATAAAAACCAATATTTATTCTGTTTTTTCCACTTAACGTTTTAACCTAAATGTTTCCCTTTATACCATGTTTAAGTGATTGAATGAAATATGATAACATGCTTTAATTATTCCTCTTTCGTTTGATAGCTAGGTTTCATTTATTTTTATTATAGGGTTTTTTAAATTTTTATTTATTTTTAAGAGACAGAACATGACCTGTGCCAAAGTTGGATGCTTAACTGACTGAGCTACCCAGTGCCCCTATTGTAGAATTTTAATGGACATCTTTGTCTATAATCATTTTCTGTGTTTTGGATTATTTTTCAAAGATGAATGTTAGAAGTAGAATTCCTGGGTCAAAGGGTGTGAATATGTTTAAAGCAGAACCTCAGATTATTTTTAAACTCCTACATGGCCCCACAGAGGGTAGTGAAAAGGAGCCCCTTGCACTGACCATGCATTTCAAAAGTCTGTCTCCTGAGCATATAGAAGGAAAGGGCTGTGTTTAAGCTAATCACTTTTCCTTGCCTGCCTGCTCTTCTATGAGAATATTAATGGGGAGTCAAGTAGCCACCAAACCACAGACTTAGATTCCAGTTCCAAATAATCCCAGTTGGGTTGACTTCCAGACAGTGCTCCTTTAAAAGGGAGTTTCACCCAAGGAAGGCATTTACTTTATACATTTATATTTTGCCTGGCTTGCAGTCACTGTTAAAATAAATCAGCATGCTGTTAATCATTTTGGTTGAGATTGTAGTAGGAATAAGATCTGAAAACTGCCGTCAAATTACCGCTCCCAAGGGTGCAAAGTGAGGCCTGGTGCACATTTCATTTCTGCCAAAACAAAGGAATACTCATTGTGGGAGGTAAGGAAGAAAAGAATGCCTTTATAAAGTCTCTACCCTGCAAAGAGGGCTAGTAAATAAACAGCTGAATAATATATCCAAAAATAAGACATTGAGGCACATCATGAAGTTACTCAAGATTGCACTGTACTTACTTATAGTTTTGCTTAACAAAAAATTTTATTTTGAAGTGCTTTTAGGGGCGCCTGGGTGGCTCAGGCGGTTAAGCATCCGACCTTGGCTCAGGTCACGATCTCATGGTTTGTGGGTTCGAGCCCCACACTGGGCTCTGTGCTGACAGCTCAGAGCCTGGAGCCTGCTTCGGATTCTGTGTCTCCCTGTCTCTCTGCCGCTCGCTCGCACGCTCTCTCTCTCTCTCTCCCCCCCCCCAAATAATTAAACAAACAAATATTGAGGTACTTTGCAAAGTATACCACTTTAATGAAGATTTACAAGTTGTCTTGAGTGTGGGTGCCTAGAAGCAGAACCTGGGACAGTATTTGAACGTACATGATTTATTGAGGGGGAGTGCTCTCAGGAGAAACTGATAAAGGAGTGAGGCCGAGAGGGTAGGGAAGGAGGAGCTAAAGTAAGGATATGGTCCTAGCAAAGTCTAGCCTTATCATGTTTTGGTTAGAGGGGGGAAGATACAGAACAATTATTGACTGCTTGGCGCCCTGGGGAGGGAGACTGGGAGAGGATAATCTCCCTGACGAGACTCCTGCACTTGGGAGGGGGACGGCTGTGAACCATCAGCAGCCAGTAGGCAGTAGCTGGGAGATGGATATGTTAGCTAGGTAAAGGGGATCTGGGTGGGGCACCAGAGCATCTACTACTCTTTTGAATGTTTATTTTGTACAGGACACTGTGCTAAGACTTGGGAGTAAGAGATGAATGTGACATAGTCCCAGCTTTTTCTTTTTTTGAGAGAGAGCGAGCAAGCGAGCTAGCACGAGTGAGGGAGAGGGCCGGGGCCGGGGGGGAGAGAATCTCAAGCAAGCCTCCACACTCAGCACGGAGCCCGACATGGGGCTCGATCCCAAGACCCTGGGATGATCATAACCTGAGCCAAAATCAAGAGTCAGATGCTTCACCGACTGAGCCACCCAGGCGCCCCAACATAGTCCCAGCTTTTAAGATGGTTGTGGTCTAGTGGCAAGACTGACCGTGTAAAGAATATTTACAGTGTAAGTAAGGTGCTTTTTACACTGATAAAAGCATGCACGGAGACTGGAATAGAAAACAAAGGAATGCATAATTGTGGGAGAGGGATATCTGGAGAGCTTCGTTGAAGGGATCCAACAAATGGGTAGGACCAGGTTGGGAGACCTGGTCAGGGTTAACAGAGAAGGAACTGTAGACAGAAGGAAGAGCTCCGTGCAAAGCTGGCAAGTATGAAATAAGAAGTGTTCATGGAATCACATTGGGCCTAGAATGTGCTGGGGGTAAGGGAGCAGCAGCTGAGGAGGCCTGATAGATTGGATCCGGAGTATTGACCGTGGGCCTCGAAGGTCACGCTGAGGAGGCTAGGCTGAGAAGGGGCAGCCTTCCTGCTGTCATCCACCCAGCCTGCCTAAGGTCTCAGGGTCAACTGGGGAGTGCCCAGGCCCAATATACCTGCCAGCATTGCCCTCTGGTGGCCATGTGGCTCCAAGCATGTCCCTTAAACATTTCTGAGCCCCAACTTCCTCATCTGTAAAATGGCTGGTTGATGGTAATATTTATAGGACTGTTGTGATTAGAAATAATAAGTAAAGACAGATCTAAAGACTTACTATCATTGTGCTGCATTTACTGTTCTTTGTAATTTTCCTACAGTGATTAAAACAGTGCTGTCTCAGAAATGGATAGACCGATCAATGTATACTATAACAGCCCAAACCAAAAAATTTTGCTTGCTTTATTTTTTTTTTCTAAAAATCATTAACAATTCACTTTCTTATTTCCCAGGACTGGTATTATTGGTGTTAGATAATCTGTTTCCTAGACTCTGTATTGATAATTTAGGATTTTTTTTGTTTTTCATCTTTCATAAAGAGTGAATGTTACCGTAATAGTTTTATAAAACAAAATTTGGGGGACAAGACATAAGAGACACTTAAATATAGAGAACAAACTGAGGGTTTCTGGATGGGTTCTGGGTGGGTAGATGGGCTAAATGGATAAGGGGCATTAAGGAAGACACTTGTTGGGATGAGCACTGGGTGTTATACATAGGGGATGAATCATTCCTGATTCCTGGAATCTACTCCTGGAATCATGATTGTATGCTAACTAACTTGGATGTAAATTTAAAAATAAAATAAAATAAGCAAAAAAAATTTTAAAAACCCACAAAATTTTGTAGATTCTTAAAAATTTTCACCTCCCTCAGTCATGAACAGTTTGATAACAAACTCAAAGAATAGGATATTACAGAAAATGGAAATTATTCTATTGTACACCTGACACTAATGTAACACTGTATGTTAACTGAAATTAAAATAAAAACATAAATACATACATAAAAACATTAATTCATTCATTACTTAATGAAAAGAAAATGGAGATACTGTTTTAGCCAAAGTTTCTAAGACCAGAATTTCAGATAAGAGGAATATCTTTCTTACAAAAAGTCGTGGGTCTCCTAAAACTCAGGGAAGTGAGGAGAGAGGGTACGGTCCATGCTCAGTTGGCTTTCTTCACTGAGAGTTTATGGAGAATAAAACTATTTCTTCTATGGTATATGCTACCTTCGATTCCAGTATGAGTTATCCATCTAGAGGTAATGTTTAGTAGACATAGAATATTTCTATTGCTAACTCTTCTTGACTCTGCCTAAAAATTCTCATTCGTAAAATGTTACAATAATTTTTAAAGGTTTTTTTTTAACTTTTTTTTTTTTTTTGAGAGAAAGAGACCACACAAGCGGGGAAAGGGCAGAGAGGGAGGGAGACACAGAATGTAAAGCAGGCTTCGGCTCTGAGCTGTCAGCATGGAGCCGGATGCGGGGCTCAAACTTGTGAACCGCGAGATCATGACCTCAGCTGAAGCTGGATGCTTCGATGCTGATCCACAATCCACCCAGGCGCCCCGATAATTTTTAAAGGTTTTAAAAGTTTTTTTGAGGTATAATTGACATACTATAACATTCTTGCATTTTAAGTATACAATTCAGTGAGTTTTAGTATATTTACAGGGTTTTGCAATCATCACTACTGTCCAATTTTAGAACACTTCTGTCACCCCCCCCCAAAAAAAATTTGTGCCCATTTGTAGTCAGCCTGCATTCTCACTCTCAACCCTAGGCAACCACTGCTCTGGACATTTGGTATAAATGGAATCACATAAGTGATCTTGTGTTTATGACTTCTTTCGCCGAGCATACTGTTTTGCTAGGTTGTTTTTTTTTTTTTTACATGTTTTATGTAGCATGTATCTACACTTTGTTCCTTTAAAAAAAATTTTTAATGTTTTTATTCGTTTTTGAGAGAGAGAGAATGGAGGGAGAGTCAGAGCACGAGCAGGAGAGGGGAGAGAGAGAGAGGGAGACACTGAATCCGAAGCAGGCTCCAGGCTCTGAGCTGTCAGTACAGAGCCCAACGCGGGCCTCGAACTCACACACTGTGAGATCACGACCTGAGCTAAAGTCGGGTGCTTAACCAATTGAGTCACCCAGGTGCCCCTTATATGGCTACTTCGAAGTCTTTACTTGTTAAATCTGATATCTGATGGCTGTCACAGGCAGTTTCTGTTGCCTGCTTTTTTTTCTGGTTTATAGGTCATAGGTTTCCTGTTTCTTTTCATGTCCCGTAATTTTTTGTTGGCAACTGGACATTTTAGATAACATAATGTAGCAACACTGGGTATTGGCACCCCCCACCCAAGGCTTTTTATTGTTATTTGCTTGTTTACTTCTTTAAGGATGGGCTAGATTATTTTACTGAAGTCTATTTACTCCCCACCTTTGCCCTGCAGTGTAGGTCTTGATGTTGTTCCTTAGAGGTGCAGCCTTTGGTATGCCCCAGTTACCTGGGGACGATACTGGTTTTGACAGGGCTCTTGTTGACAGTCTTTTTCCTCACCACACCAGGCTGTTAAGTTGAAGTACTTACTGTCTGATTGTTCTGTTGTTTTTAATAATACCCTGGGACATAAATTGCTACGCAAACTGATCCAATCAAGTTAGGGCTCCTTTGAAGGGATAGTTCCTGAGATAAGTATTGAGCTTTTTTTCTGACCCCAGGACTGTTCCTCCCAGCTGAAGTCAGCTCCACTGGGGAGAGATTTGGAGCCCTCTCTTCTGTGGTCTGCCTCTCTCCCTGGGAAAAATCTCTGAGCCATAGCTCTAGGATAGAGGGTGGGGAAGATGATGTACTTCCCTCTGAGTGGCAGCCTCAGGTCTCCTAGGTTTGCCTCTCCTGACGTAGAATCCCCACTCGATGAGCTGGAGTCAGGGCAGTTGGAACCTCTGTATTCTCAGTGGCACCACACCCAAGGCATAGCCTCCATCCCACGAGTGGGGGAAGAAGAAAGGCCCAACCATTCAGCTACTCTTGTGTAGAACTTAACCTCAGCAACAGGTAGCCGGGGCAGGGTGAAAAATGCTGACATCCTGCTCCTCCCAGGAAGAAAGCCTTCCAAGTGGGAGCTGGAGGAAAGGGAGCTCTGTGTTGTTGGCCGTACCAGTCTGGTATGAGATCTGTGCTGAGAAAGGGGGTGAAGGAAAGTGGTTCTAGGTCCATATACCACAAATTCTTTCTTTACTTACTGAGTTTTAGTTGATTTTCTTTAATAAGGGCTGCTTTATTTGCTGTATGCCCTTTGAGCCATTTCCAGGGATTTTAAATGAATAGGTTTTTGCTTTTTTAAGTAATTTTCACCAGTTTCACTGTGGAGTGGGTTGGTGAAGCTCTTCACACTGCATGGGCTTCCTCCTAAGAATCATATGTGGCCTCCCCAGTCTTTGGTACCTTCTGTATTGGAAAAATGTGATAGAAATGCCAGAAACGGAACTCTTTTAGCTTTTTAACATGCACTTTTGTGTCTGTTACTCTTGATCGCTCACGGTGGCCTTGTACTTGGGTTTCTATCTCCTTGGTAGATGAGTGGCTCGAAAGCAGTAGTCCTGACCTTTATTCCTTGTGGAATCATGATTGCCCCTAATAGCATCTTGTATACTGTGGCACATAAAAGAACGTCAGTTACTGGTTGTATCACTGTCTTTTCTTTTCATTTTTTTTTTTTTTGATACTTCTTTTGTAACTTTCGGTGCCTTCCTTTTTTCTTATACTCTAGTGCTGGTATGTTCCCAGAAAAGTGGTGCCTCTTTTTTATCTGCCATTGGCCACACACACACAAGGAAGGGCACTGAAGGTTTAGTCAAAACCATTCTGCATTTGTCAGAGTATAGGAGCTTTTTAACAACATTCCTTGTGATGTATAGATAGATATAATTTTAAATTAGGCTAGTTGTTTGGGGGACGGAAACAGGGAGAAAAGAGGGAAAAGGGGCAGACAGAAGAGCAGTGTAGTTGTGCTCTTAAAGGTGGGACATGCCTCACTTGTTGACCTTGGCCATTGACAGCTCTGCCTTGCAAATGCTTTTTCCTTTCTTGCTCCTCCCGGACTGGGGTTCCCTGGCTGGTGATGGCCCCATGGCTATCCCCGCTTTTGGGTAGACAGTGATGTGGTCACATCTGAGGCTCCAGCCGATTCTAGACCATTAATCCATTGCTGCATGGGCTTCCTCCTAAGAACTATATGTGGCCTCCCCAGTCTTTAGTACCTTCTGTATTGGAAAACGTGATAGTAATCTTCTCCCATCACTGTAGGTCATTTGAGGATATTCTTGACAGAAATCATTTGATTTGTGTGATTTGCCTGCTACTGCTTCTTGAGATCTATAGGGCAGTGTTGACTGCCCCCTGGGATGGATGTCGTGTGTATTGACTGTTTTATTCAGTGTTGTTCTCTTTCCCAGGATGCTCCAGGATGAAACGCCATAGAACTCTCAGCAGCAGTGACAGTTCAGATGACTGTGAGTAGAACTAGCCAACAGGTGGTAATCTCTGTATCTGTACTCTTTGAGGACTTATTCTTTGACTTAAGCTCTTTGATGTTTCTTTCAGTGGTTAAAAAAAATGTTTCTAGGAAGGAAAGCTTGGGGTATTATTTGTCTTAAATTTCATTAGAAATAGATAAGTTAGGTGGGAGGATTGGGTTTTTTGTGGCATATTGCATTTTTTTTCACTTTTCATTTACCAAAACAACAGAAGCCAAATCTAATAATGATTTAACAGTGCTTTTCTGGAAAGGACAAAAAAGTATGGGAGCATAAATTGAGGGCCCCACAAGTCTAATTGTAACTCAGGTATTAAAGGTTTGATGGGATGAATCATCATTTGTAAAAGGCAACAACCTCATTAACAGTAGCATTTGGGGGAGGGCTGAAGGATACAGATTACTTGCCTCACATTTTTAGGTTTTCCAGTTGCTTTTGCAGATATTGTTTCTCCAGGTGGAACATGAATCATGTTATTCCAAAATGTTATGAGGTATGATTACACCCAATCAAATCTCCTCAGCATTAGCAGTGTCAAAGCTTTTACATGCTGGGAGGTCATCTATAAATGTCGTTAAACTCCATTATGAGTCTTTCTTGATTGCAATTTAACTGTTTTCTTCAGTGGTATGAGATCACTGTGCTCTTCTCCATTAATACCTTTCATATTCTCTTGGATGACATTGAGTTATATGACATTTAGTAGTATCAGCAAATAAGAAGTCTCAGTATTTTTTTTCTAATTATCTTTTTCAGGTCCTTCCACTTCCTTTACTCCCAGCTCAATGTATAGGAGCAAGTCAAAAATTCCAAAAGAACACAAGAAGCCTGCTGAGGTGAGATCAGATATTCAATTTTTAGACGTATGCCTGCATACCTCCAATGCCCAGATCCTGGAGATGTGAGGATTAAGCTATGTGCCAGTGGATAGACTTGTTTTCCTATGAACTTTTTGGTTTTTAAGAAAGATTCCATTTTCTTTTCCCTTTGGGAAAACCGTAATCTTCACACTGATTTCATTTTGGTGATGACGCTTTTAAGTACCTGGCTTTAGAATATAAAACCTTCCCTAACCAAGAATTCAAAGGGAAGCCAGAGTTGGGGAATTGGGAAGGACCCAAAGATCTGGTCTGTGATTGGAGAGAGCTAAATTGGCAGGTGGGAGGCAGTGCAAGTAGAGATTGATGAAGAGGTGATGGATGGAGAAGGGAAGGACTAGGTTGAAGATCTGGGCTGTGGGCTTTGATGGGTCTTTACAGCCTTCAGATGGGTCTTTACCCTCCCGCCCAAGGAGAATGGATCACTCCTTGCGAGGCTGGTCATCTTCTGCCCCAAGGACAGCAAAGTGCCAGGGTTGCACTTGGACTTGGTTTAGTGGATCCTACAGACTTTCCTCTGTGATAATTAAATGATGAGAAACTGACATTGTGTCTTCACTTCTATGAGTAGACTTCCTTAGCTGCAAAGGAAAAGGAGTGTATTGGTTAACTGTTGCTACATTACAAATTATTACAAAATTAGTGGCTTGAAGGGACACCTGGGTGGTTCAGTCAGTTAAGCATCCAACTCTTGATCTCGGCTCAGGTCATGATCTCACAGTTTGTGAGTTCAAGCCTCACGTCAGGCTCCACACTATCAGTGCAGGGCCTGCTTGGGATTCTCTCTCTATCCCTCTCTCTCTACCCCTCCCCTGCTCATGCTTGCTTGCTTGCTCGCTCAGGTGCGTTCGCTCTCTTCTCGCTCTCTCTCGCTCTCAACAAATTTTTTAAAAAAGCTTGAAGAAAAAAATTAGTGGCTTAAACAGCACACATTTATTATCTCAGTTTTTGTGGGTCAGGAGTCTGGGCACAGCATCCCTAGGTTCTCTGTTCAGGGTCTTTCAAGGCTGCCATCAGTGTGCTGGTTGGGCTATGTTCTAGAGGTTCTACCAGGAAAGAACTCACTTCCAAGTTCATTTGGATTGTTAGCGGAATTCATCTCCTTGCAGCCAGAGGACTGAAGTCCTTGGGGTTTTTTTGCTGGCTTTTGATGGAGGATTACCCTCTGCTCCTAGAGACTCATAGTTTTTTACAGTGTGGCCTTCTCCATACATAGTCTCAAAACATGGCAGCTTACTTTTTCAGAGCCAACAAGGGGAGAGTCTTTTGCTCCAGTCTGCTAAGACTGAGTCTTATATGACATAACATAATCATGGAAGTGATATCCCATCCCATTTGCCACATAACATAACCTAGTCAAGGGAGTGACACTCCATCATGTGTGACATATCCTATTGATTAAAAGCAAGTCACAGGTTCCACCTACCCTTACGCAAGGTAGGGGAGGGGCATCGCTTTAGGGTGTCAGCCCTAAAAGAGCATTTCTTTCTTCCTTTCTCAGTGGTCACTTTTCATTTCCATCTTTTGCTTGGGATCTTTCTGGGCACAGTAAAATATCAGAGTATATTTATATGGATCCGTTTCATGCAAAAAAACTTAGGGAGTAAAATGCATATAAACAGAAGCAGAACAAATTTCCCGTGTATCCAGAGGAGTCTTCGACTATAGAATGGTGAGAAAGAAACTTTGCTACTTTTCCATTTAGACAGCCAGTCCTAGAGCATGAAGTGACTCTCTAGTTTTGGGTCTTGAGTCCTCATACCTCCAGTTCAGCGAGAATAGCAGTCTTTTGTTGCAAGGGATAGGGGTCCTGGGCTACTGGAAGCAAATTTTTGACTTTATATTTCACATTCTGCTATAAAAGAGAGAACCTGATATTGTAAAACAAAACGAGCTTTGGCATTAGAAGAGAATGAGTCCATGTTTTGCTTTGCTGGCTTATTTCATCTTGCTGAAATAATTTGTTTCGTCATAAAACACAGACATTATTTATCACAACTACCTCTCATAGCTACCGTTTATTGAAATTTTATGTGCCAAGAGCTTTATATTAGAGAATCTGATTGTTCCCCAAAATTAAGCAATTTATAAGAATCTCCTTGGGTGATTTTAAAATTTTTATTTAATTACTTCATTTAAAAATTTAAAAATTTAATTTTATTTAATTTAAAAATTTTATTTAATAACTTACCTATATCAGTATGGACTCACGTATATTTATTTTATACTTTGGGCTATAATCCAATAGTACATAATGTATTGTGTTGCTCAAATTGTTTCATAAATCAGTGAAATCATCTCTTATTTTTCGCTTCAATTCCATTGATTTCTGTTCTTATTTTTATTATTTTCTTCCTTCTTGCTTTAGGTTTACTTTGTTCTTTTTCTAGATTCTTCAAATGGGTGCTTAGGCTATTTGAAACTTTTCCTCTTTTCTAATGTAAGAATTTTAGTTCTATAAATTTCCCTTTAAATTTTTTTAATGTTTATTTTTGAGAGAGACAGGGAGAGAGGAGAGAACGAGTGGGGGTGGGGCAGAGAGAGAGGGAGACACCGAATCTGAAACAGGCTGCAGGCTCCGAGCTGTCAGCACAGAGCCAGACGCTGGGCTCGAACTCACAAACTGCGAGGCCATGACCTGAGCCGAAGTAGGATGCTTGACTGACTGAGCCACCCAGGTACCCCTATGAATTTCCCTTTAAACACTTCTTTAGCTGCATCCCATTAATTTTGATATGTTTTTAGTATATGTGCTGCCGAAGCAAGCACAATCTTGACATGTTTATTTTCATTTTCATCCAGTTCAGTGTAGTTTTTATTTTCCTTGAGACTTCCTCTTTGACCCATGGCTTATTTAGAAGTATGCTGTTTAGTTTCCAAGCATTTGGAGACTTTCCTGCTATCTTTCTGTTAATTGATGTCTAGTTTGAGTCCATTTTTGATGGAGAACATAATCTGTACAGTTTTACTTCTTTTACATTTGTCAAAGTTGGTTTTAAGGCTAAGGATATGGTTTATCTTGGTAAATGTTTCATGGGTACTTGCATGCTGTTTGTCGTGCTGTTGTTGAGTCCTACTGGATGTCAGTGTTCTTCTCTATCCTCACCGATATTCTGCCTAGTAGTTTTATCTATTGTTTAGAGAGGGTTGTAGAAGTCTCCAACTGTAATTATGGATTTGTGTATTTCTCCTCTCCGTTCTGTCAGTTTTGCTTCATATATTTTGAAGCTCTTTTGTTAGGTGTATTCATATTTAGGACTGCCATCTCTTGGTAAATTTAGCATCACTTAATGTCCCTCTTTGTCTTTGATAATTTTGTTTGCTCTGGAGTCTGCACTATCTATATTAATATAGTTTTTGGCTTTCTTTTGATTCATGTTTACATTGTATGTCTTTCCATCCTTTTACTTGTAACTTCTACATATGATTATATTTGAAGTGAGTTTCTTATAGATGATGTATAGTTGGGTCATTTTTTATTTTTATTTATTTATTTATTTATTTTTTTCAATATATGAAGTTTATTGTCAAATTGGTTTCCATACAACACCCAGTGCTCATCCCAAAAGGTGCCCTCCTCAATACCCATCACCCACCCTCCCCTCCCTCCCAGCCCCCATCAACCCTCAGTTTGTTCTCAGTTTTTAAGAGTCTCTTATGCTTTGGCTCTCTTCCACTCTAACCTCTTTTATTTTTCCTTCCCCTCCCCCATGGGTTTCTGTTAAGTTTCTCAGGATCCACATAAGAGTGAAACCATATGGTATCTGTCTTTCTCTGTATGGCTTATTTCACTTAGCATCACACTCTCCAGTTCCATCCATGTTGCTACACAGGGCCATATTTCATTCTTTCTCATTGCCACGTAGTACTCCATTGTGTATATAAACCACAATTTGTTAATCCATTCATCAGTTGATGGACATTTAGGCTCTTTCCATAATTTGGCTATTGTTGAGAGTGCTGCTATAAACATTGGGGTACAAGTGCCCCTATGCATCAGTACTCCTGTATTAGTTGGGTCATTTTTTAATCCACTCTTTCAATCTCTGTCTCTTAATTGGAATATATAGGCCACTTAATATAATTTTAGTGTAAACTTTTGGTATGATTTAGTTTAAGTCTGCCATTTTGTTGTTTGTTTTCTATTTGTTCTCTCGTTTTTTGTCTTCCTGTGGATTACTTGAATATTTTTTTGAATTCCATGTTGATTTTTCCATAGTGGTTTTGAGTGTATATCTTTGTGTAGATTTTTTTAATATTTGAATTTTTTAAATGTTTATTTTTGAGAGAGAGAGAGCATGAGCAAGGGAAGAGAAGAGAGAGAGGGAGACACAGAATCCTAAGCAGGCTCCAGGCTCTGAGCTGTCATCACAGAGCCCGACCAGGGCTCGAACTCACAAACTGCGAGATCATGACCCAAGCCAAAGTTGGATGCTTAACCGACTGAGCCACCCAGGCACCCCTTTGTGTAAATTTTTGTTAATGTTTATTTATTTTTGAGAGCGAGAGAGCTTGCATTAATGGGGGAGGGGCAGAGAGAGAGGGGGGCAGAGGATCAAAAGTGGGCTCTACCCTGATGAGAGAGGCTCAAACTCACAGACCATGAGATAATGACCTGAGCCAAAGTCGGATGCTCGACTGAGCCACCCAGGTGCCCCTCTATTTGTTCTGTCTGTTTTTTGGTTCCTCTGTTTTATTTTCTGTCTTCCTGTGGATTACTTGAACATTTTTTTGAATTCCATGTTGATTTTTCTGTAGTGGTTTTGAGTGTATATCTTTGTGTAGATTTTTAGTGGTTGCTCTCGGGAAGCAATCTTTAAAAAGGAAAACCTTTTCAACGTGGTCTCGCCATTTTATCACTTCAAATGAAATACAGAAACCTTAAGCACTGGGGCACCTGGCTGGCTCTGTTGGTAGAGCATGTAACTCTTGATCTCAGGATCATGAGTTCAAGCACCACATTGGGTGTGGAGCCTTCTTAAAAAGGAAAACAGAAAAGGAACCTTACCACCATCTAGGTTCATTTATCCACCCCC
This sequence comes from Lynx rufus, assembly GCF_022079265.1. Lineage (NCBI taxonomy): Eukaryota > Metazoa > Chordata > Mammalia > Carnivora > Felidae > Lynx > Lynx rufus. The sequence continues at coordinate 40,937,022 of NW_025814828.1, forward strand.
ACCTTCATAATATAATTGTCTTAAATATTTTCTCTACATACTTTGAGAACCGTACTAGACAGTGTCATAATATTTGCTTCATCCAACGAACATCATTTATAAAACTCAAGAGGAGGATAATCTATTATATTTACCTATATTTTTACTCTTGTTCTTCCTTTTATTGATGTCCCAACTTTCCCTTTGTTCATTTCCTTTCTGTTTGAAGAACTTCCTTTAGCCATTCTTTTAGGGTCAGTATGCTGATGATCACATCTCCTGGTTTTCCTTAATCTGAGAATATCTTGGTTTCACCTTCATTCCTGAAAGATATTTTCACTTGATACAGAATTCTGGTTTGACAGTACTTTCCTTTCTGCACTTGAAAAATGTGCTGCTTCTTTGTGGCCTCCCTGGTTTCTGGTGAGAAATCTGTTCTCATTCAAATAGTTGCCCCCTGCAGGTAATCAGTCATTTCCTTTCCAGTTGCTTTCAAGACTGTTCTTTGTCTTTATTCCCAAAGTTGGATTATGATGTGCCGGGACATGGATTTCTTTTGGTTTATCCTGTTTGGAGTTTGATCACCTTCTTGAATCTAAGTTTATATCTTCTGCCAGTTTGAAGCAATTTTCAGCCGTTTTTTCTCCATCTATTTTTTTCAGCTCTGTCTGCTTTCTCCTCTTCTTTTGGGTCTTCAACTGCGTGAATGTAAGATCTTTTGTAATTTCCCCCCAGGTCCCTCAGACTCTTCTCTTTTTTTCAGTATATATTCTTTCTTCTGATCAGATTGGGTAATTTCTCTTGTTCACTGATTCTTTTTGTTCTGTTAATTCCATTCTTCTATTGAGCCTCTCATGAGATTGTTATTTCAGTTATTGTATTATTCCATTTCACATTTTTTATTTGGTCATTCTTTACATCCTCCATTTCTCTGCTGAAACTTTCAGTTTGTTTCAAAAGTGTTTGTAATTTCTTACTGAAGCATTTTTATGATGGCTGCTTTAAACTCCTCATCGACGATTCCAGCTTCTGTGTCATCTCAGTATTGGTGTCTGTTGATTGTCTCTTCTCATTCCTAGTTCTTAGTATGATGAGTGATTTTCTTTTGTATTCTGGACTTTTTTGGTATTACATTATCAGACAGTAAGTCTTATTTAAATGTTTTAGCAGGCCTCCATAGTAACCAGGCCAGTGGGGAAGTGGGGTGCTGACTCTACCACCAGTTTCAGAATTTCTAGACTTCTATCTTCTGTTATCTCTCTAGGAAGATGATTCTGTTATCTCTCTGGAACAGGGGACACGTGTCTCCCTACAACCTGGTGGGGGTGGAAATCCCTACCTTGTTGCTTCTACTGATAGCAGGGCGAGTGGTGGTGGTCAGGGGTACTGCATTACCAGTGGATGCTAGGGACGGCGCCAGTGTAAGAGAGTGTTTGAAATTTGTTATTGCTGTGGGCACCAGAGACTTCTCTAATTCTTCTGGTGACTTTGTTTTTGTCTCTTGTCTTGGATTAGAGTCTTCTGTCTGTGCTCGTCCTCCGAGAGATTCTGTCTTTTGCAGCTCTCCCAGCATAAGCCACTGTTATTATCGCTGGAGGCTCAAGCATGGTGGTAGAGTACTGGGGAGAGACATTGTTCTCTAACCTTCTGATTAGATCTCAGTCTTTGAAATGGGTAGTGGTCCCGTTTCTGGGGTGAGATGGGGGAAGTGTACTTTAGGGGTAGAGCCTTTTTTTTTTTTTTTTTTTTTTTGCCCTTGCCTCCTGTTCCCCTGTCTGCCTCTAGCAGGTAGCCTCTGGAATTCTGTCTCTGTCCTTAGAATTCTCCCTCCTCTAGATGAAGGCTTCTTTCCCCCGCCCCCTACGTTGTAGGCTGAGGTTGGATGCTTTTCCCTTCTCCCTGGCACTAGTGAAATTACATCAGTGCCATCACCTGATATCCTTCCCCTGCAGGTGAAACTTTTTGTTCAGCAAGGGAGCCAGGACACAGAGCACCAGGGACCTAGACAGCACCACTGGGGGAGCTTTCTCCAGGTTTCCCACCATCCTCCCTGTGAGAGCCTAGTTGGGTTTCTAGGGAAAAAAGCTTACAAGAGGGTTGGAACCCCCCATGACTATAGCCCCAGGAACTTCATTCTCTCTTGGTTGTCCCCACTTTGCTCACAGCAGTTCGTCAAAATTTCTGGGTTAAATGTTTCTGCTGTGGCTTCTGCCCCAGGGAAGCAAATGCTCCTGTCCTGTGTCTCCCTGCAGGCATACCCATCTTTCCTTGAGTTGGCCGTTTGTCCTGTGACTCATTTCTCTAAGGGACTTACCAAAAAAAATCGTTAATGTTGCTGCCTGTCTTGCCTTTTTCTCCTTGTGAGGATGGGAGTTTCTTTTTTTCTGACTGAAGCTTTATGTTTGTAATGGGAGTTTGTCATTGAAATGCAGTAAAAATGATTGTTTTCACTGGGGCTTAATTGGCTGCATTAATAGATACATATTTTCTTTGATGCTTAGTGCTTCAGTGAGATTCTGGTGTATGACCACCCCTGGTTTATCCTCTAGAGAAGAGTTTCCTAGGGGTGTGTGAACGTATGGTTCGGGGGCTTTCTTTGGTAACTTCTGCAACTTGTATGCAGTTTTTTAAGGGTATGTTTTTAGTGTGTGTGCGTGTGTGTGCGCGCGCGTGCACGCACGTGTGCATGTGCGTGCTGGTAGCCTTCATCTGATTCTCAAAAGGGCCTGTACTCTTAAAGGTGTTTTTAAAAAGCCAGCTTTGGGGCGCCTGGATGGCCCAGTTGGTTACGCGTCGGACTCTTGGTTTCGACGCAGGTCATGATCTCACATTTTTATGAGTTCAAGCCCTGCATCGGGCTCTTTGTTGGCAGCATGGAGCCTGCTTAGGATTCTCTCTCTCTTCCTCTCTGTCTCTGCCCCTTCCCCACTTGTGCTGTCTCTCTCTCAAAAACTAAATAAACTTTTAAAAAAATAAATAAAAAATAAACAAAAAGCCAGTTGTTATAGAAAGAGCACATTGTACCAGATGACTAATTTGAATGTATTAAAAAGTCATCTTTCTCAAAAGCCAGGATATTTTTACATATATTAGTCTGACTGGTCTATAAAACATGTCAACCTATCTTAAAGGATTGATAGCATATCATCTGTAGCTCTGGAGTCTCATTTGTGTGTCCAGGACTTTCATAGCAACAGAGCGAAAGCTCGCGTATTTTAACTCCACAGAGAACACTGCAATACCCTCAAATAGAGCCTGTTTACACCCCTTTACCTGTATTTCTAACATGCTTGATTCTTTGGTTTTCTGACCCACAGGAGACAAAAACTACCAAGCTTGCAAATACACACTTACTGTACAAGAAAGGGATAGTGAGGGATGGGAGAAACACTTGCAAAGTAAACCTCAGATGTCATCTTGTGTGTGCAAGTGGCCCCGGTCTCCAACCCAGACTCAGTTGCTCCCCCGCGTCCATTACCAGGATGCATACACCTCTGTTTGGCAGTGGGCGAGGGGAGTGATCAGACCTTCCTGAGCTGCCCCAAAGCACTTCGCTTTATGGTAATTGATGTTTCCGTTGATGTCAACCCCAAGCCATCAAAATGTCCTGTTTGTTCTTTATAAGAAAACGGAGAAGTATTTTAAACTATTTAAAAAACATTTCTGTGAAGAACTATTTACATGGTCTTTAAAGTTTTCAACTTAGAAATTGAATAAGCTTTGCTCCATTGGAAAAACTAGCATGGGACACAGTGTCTTGAACAGTACAGGCTACTTCATCATCATATAAGAACGAGCTTGGATTCTTTACCAGGTTTTCTCTGCCTCAAGTGGTCGATTCTTTTAGATGACCTACACATCTTTTTTTTCACCCTAAGATTGTATAATTCTAAGAAAATCCCTTACAGTTAACTCCTTTTGATTAAATACAGTTAACCACGCGCTGTTGGGGGGTCTCATCTGTTTGTGGTCATTTATGTATAGTTTCAGATTTCAGTGACTATGAATCACAACTGGTCCGTTTCTTTGCTACATTCACATGGACCAGGCAGTTTTCCCGTTTGTGTCATACAGGAAGTAAATGTTTTTTTGGCTTTTCCTCTAAAAAATGTCACCGAAATGTTCAGACTGGCTGTGCTTTAAGAAACTGCCCACTGAGAGATGTTAATGAGAGCAGTAAAAGCCAGAGCTGTCCATGAAGGACATTTTCATTTTGTGGCTGTGGCAGGTTAAGCATTGATATTCTAATTGAATTCGTAGTGAGGCCTCCTTTGTTTCTGCAAGCATCCGAGAGGCCAAGATGTACATGCCCTGTTAGACTTGGCCTAGCTGCTGGGCTGTATGTTAGCCCGTGAATCCCCTCTTTGACCATAAATGAGCAGATATCTGGTAAGTACAAAGGTTTTTTGTCTCAGGCACTTTTGGGGAAACTACCAGTGCATATAAAACAGGCATACAATTAAGAACTTCTAAAACTTCTCAACTTCATTACCTAGGTCAGTGTCAGCATCTAGTTCCTTCGTTCATAATCTTTCATTTAGCATCAAACGCCAGGTTGTATTTTGTGAAGTTTCTGTGTTACCTTGTGGCCCAAGGAGTGTTTTCTGAAGTTTTTGATGGGCCTCTTGCTTGGGAATCCTGTCTTTGGGAGCCAAACCATGCACGTTTTAGTTGAGCTGTGAACTCTCATCTCCTTTATCCCATCGATGATTCCTTTATGGACTAGATAGATAGGAGAACTCAGCTACATACTTCTTTCTGCTTTTGGAAGCAAAGCTGAGACTGTGATGATGATAATAGAATAATAACCGCAGCTAGACTTTGTTTAGCAATTATCATGAGTCCAGTACCACGCTAAGCCCTTTACGTAAACTCATCCATTTACTTCTTATAACAAGTGTTTTTATTACAAGGTGTTTTTATTATCCCCATTTTAGAGATGAGTGAACTGAGGCCCAGAATTTAAATAACTTGTCCCAAATCAGTTGGTGAATCCAGTAGACCAGTCTGGGTAGACTGTTCCTGGTCCCATCTTACTTTCTTAAAAAAAATTTTTTTTTTTTGAGAGGGAGAGAGAGAATGCCAAGCAGGCTCCGCACAGTCGGCACAGAGCTGGACGCGGGGCTCAGTCTCATGAACCATGAGATCGTGACCTGAGCCAAAATCAAGTTGAATGCTTAACTGACTGAACCACCCAGACACCCCCATATTCCATTCTTTGAAGACTTTTAATTTCATTTTTGACTATATAAAACATTTGTCTGGTTCAGATATCCAACTGTGACCTAAAATACGTTCAGAGAGGTCCAGCTTTGGTCTGTTTCTCATCCCTATTTTCTCCCCCCTCCTGAGAATTAACCATTTTTTTAAAAAAGCTTTTCATTTATCCTTTTATTGTTTCTTTATGAAAGTACATACAAATATGTGTATATGCGTGTGCCTCTGTGTGTGTATAAAACGCACACCTCTACCCAGGATACGCTAAAGCTATTTTGTTTGCTTGTATTCATTAAAAAAATTCCTTTTCTTATCAAAAGCAGATTCATGAGACCAGTTTGGTAAATATATTTCATATCACTTTGCAGATATCTTCCTAAGTACTGAACTTGCATTCCTATCCCTTCTTTGGCATTTTATGTTCTGCCTCATGCTTGGGATATTTCTACAGCAAGATAAAGCAGACTCTTGCACTCTGCCTTGAGTAAAAATGCTTCTCTGGAAACCTTGGGTCTGATGCCATTTAATCTGGCTAGCTTATAAAATTGAAATCAGGCTTATCATATAAGTCTGCTATTTTTCTCTAAAAGTGAAAGGAAAATTATAATAGTCATTAGATTCAGCCTTCATTTGCTTAAGGAAAATAGGTATGAATTGATTGGTGTTCCTGCAGTCAGGTTTCCAGACTTCACAGAATGTCTGTTCCCTGGAGGTTTGGTATTTCTGAAGCCGTGGACAAGGGCCAGATTTCACTGGCCTCTGCTTTTATATCGCTTTGTCTAAAGTCTTCAAGTTACTTTTTCTGTTTGGTAAACATGTGTATTAGTTTCCTGGGGCTGCTGTAACAAATCACCACAAACTGGGTGGCTTAAAACAACTGGAATTTATTGTCTCACAGTTCTGAGGCCAGAAGTCCAAAATTGGCCAGGCTATTAGGGGAGATTCCATCCTTTGCCACTTCTAGGTTCTGATGACTATCAGCATTTATTGACTTGTGGATCGGTGAGTCACTCCAAACTCTGCCTCCCTGGTCACACTGCTTCCTCCTGTTCTGTCTTAAATCTGTCTCTTTCTCTCGTAAGAACACTTGTCATTGGATTTAGAGCCCACCCAGAAATTCTGGGATGACCTCTTCATCTCAGAGTCCTTAAATTATTTATGTCCGCAAAGATCCCTTTTCCAAATAAGGTAATATTCACAGGTTCCAGAAATTAGAATGTAGGCATATCTTTTGGGGGGCCACCACTCATCCCACTACAATATGTTTCCAGGCTACTTAGGAAACTATACAGGACAGATGTTCATAAGCAGTTACATCAAGTGTAAAGATACAGCTTAAGCTATATGGTTAGATGGTGTGACATATATTAAGTCTGAAGCATGATTTGCAAATCAGTTAATTTATTTTGCGAAGTGTATCACATGGAAAACAATGAAATATTTTAGGAGGTTGAAAATACTTAGCTTTAGTATTCTTTCCAGATTTAACATAGGATTTCCCACAGCATACTCTCTCCCAAAGACAGTAGTTTATTAGCACAATTGTAAATTGTCACCACTCCTTAACCACTGGCTCATTAAAGGCTCTCTAGTCATTTATAGAAATGGATCAGTGTTCAGGAAAATGGTGATTGAGATTTTCCCCCTGGCCATGCAGAACACTAAGCTCTATGCAGAACATGCTAAATGGATATGTCTGTGATCCTCTCTTACCCCCTTATACAAAGAACTTTGTAATAAACCACCATTTTTTTTTCTTGTATACAGCTTTCTCCCTGCACAGCACCCAATTATCTTTAATTGGCTAAGATTCTTGGTAGGTAGGTCATTTTGTTGCCACCTGGCCACTAGCATGAAGTTTAAGGTTGGTTTCCTTCTCTACTTTGCTCAGAGCATATTAATTCTAAATCATCCCTAAGTGAAAGCAACAGGCGTTTGCAGGGTTCTCCCTGTAAAGTAGCAAATGGAATGAGTCTTTATTCATTTAAATGGCATCATTTGATTATGTGATAATTCAGTCCTATACTCTGAAATGTTGTCAGTTTAAGCAGAAGTGCACCAACAGAGAATTAACTGCTTTATTAGATCACGCTCTGTGCCTCTACTCCACGTTACACAGAATTTGAACAGCGCTTCTCCTCAGAGAACCTTTATTAGCATTAAAGGCTAAAATGTTTGATTGATAGCATTTTTTTCCTTTGACCTTCCAGAAATTTGCACATGTTTACCTTCAGCCTGCCAGTGGTTGGTTGAATTTTTTTAGAATTAGAAATTAGTAGATGACGTATAGACCAGTGTATGTATACTTTTATGTAAAAGTATATTCCCTCATTGCTTAGACTTCAACTGGGCCTTCATCGCTGAAATCATTGCCAGCTTAGCTTACGATCTCATGGCATGCTTTTTTCTGTTGTTGAAAAGGAAGAATCACAAAACTTAGGCTTCCACGGCCATTTAAGTTATGTTTCCAGGCTGGTAAGCATATTTCTGTGCCCCTTAGTCACCCAGAGACCCTTTCAACCAGAGGATGACAGTACGTCAAACTTTAGATGGATCATGGTTCCCATATTGTCAATGCCTAATTGTACTTAGGGTACAGAAAATGAGCTATGAAGAATCTCTTTGTTTCCCTGAGTCCAAGTTGTAGCTGTACTCACATGATCATCCTCTATCTCTGTCCTTTGAAATTATCACACAGCTAGGGCTCCCTTGCCAGGGATAAGGTTAAGGCTCGTGCTGGGATCCTCTTGGCTGCCACAGTAGACATTTCATTCCTATCCTCCTCACCTCTGAGGAGTTCACTGAGCAATAAAAACTGATAAACCAGATAGTAAAAGGTTAAAAAAGACAATGAAACTAAGGGCATTTTTTTAAAGATCTAAGTACAAAGATAACAAATAGAATAAAAATATGAACCTTAAATGCAAAAAAAATACTGTAATTAAAAGAGCAAAGAATACGCATCTGGTAGAGAAAGATGCACAAGGAAATATAACACATGTAATTATCAAATATGACAGTTGAGACCAAACATCTGAGTCATGCCAGTAAATATGAATGGGCTTAACAGCTATTAAAGAAAAATATTATTTTGGCTCACAAAACAAGACGCAACTATATGCTGTATACAAAAATATACCTAAAACACCTACTCAGAAAGGCTAAAAATAGAGATGGACAAAGGTATACCAGGAGGACGGTAGGAGGAGGAGTGAGCCTGATAGTAGACAAAGTAGAAATCAAGCCCCCAAAACAAAGAAGACTTTTTAACATTCTTTGAGTCTGTTTATTTTTGATAGAGATAGGTGTGAGTGGGGGAGGGGCAGAGAGAGAGGGAGACACAGAATCCGAAGTGGGTTCCGGGCTCTGAGCTGTCAGCACAGAGCCTGACGTTGGGTTCGAACTTGCGAACCGTGAGATCATGACCTGAGCCAAAGTCGGACGCTCAACCTACTGAGCCACCCAGGTGCCCCAAAGAAGACTTTTTTATGTTAAAAGCTACAACTTACCATGAAGATGTAATACTTCAGAGTATTTGTGCACTGAATAACCCAGCAACCACCTTTCTGGAGCAAAAACTATAGAAGAGTCAAGGAGACGTAGGTGGAAACACACCATCCATAGGGGGCTTTCATACACTTCTCTCAGTCTCAGATTAAGTGAACAAAAAAATAAGTGAGGATATAGAAGATCTAAACAACTTAAGCAGTAAGGTACATCTGATTAATATCTATCAAACTCTAACCCTTGATATTAGAGATAATAGACAATACACCTCCTCAAATGTCTGTGGTACACTTACAGAGTGATCAAATATTAAGTCACAAGGAAAAAACATTTCCATTATGTAGACATGATGTAAACAAAAATTCTGGTCACAACGCAGTAAAATCAGAAATTACTAACAAAAACAGGAAGGTCCTTTCCTATGGAAACTTTAAAACCTATTAAACAACTCTTGGGTGAAAGGGGAAATACAAACCAAAATCATAGATTTTTTTAATTTTTTAATGTTTATTTATTTTTGGGAGAGAGAGAGAGAGAGAGCACAAGCAAGGGAGGGAGAGCAGAGAGAGAGAGAGAGATACAGAATCCAAAACTGGCTCCAGGCTCTGTGCTGTCAGAACACAGCCCAATGCAGAGCTCGAACCCACGAACCGTGAGATCATGACCTGAGCTGAAGTCAGACGGTTAACCAACTGAGCCACCCAGGCGCCCCTGAAATCATAGATTTTTAAAAATAATGATTAGTTGAAAACATTCCATCTCAGATGTTTGTTCCATATCTTAAATTTATGATCAGAAAAAGGTGAACATTGTTCCACCCACTCTTGATAAATCTTTAAATAAATATTAACTTAAGTTCTCAATGTTTCCATTGTTTAATTACAGTATACTAAATAAATATTATATTTTTCATTTTTTATATATACTTATAGCCAACAATAAGAGAGTTTCTAATATGTTGACCAAAATGTTTAAAGTGCATAGGAAAATCATAATTACCCCATTAATTATTAATATTGCTTTTCACAGTTTCTATATGCACCATCATTTTTATGATCCCACACTTCCGTCCAAAGTAGACCTCCCTATACTTCGCAAGCCTCTGCAGAAATAAATTTGAAAAACTGGATAAGATAGATAACTCTTATGAAAATACAGATTACCAAACTTGACTCCATTAGACTAAGTAGAAAGCTTAAAGTGATCAATTTCCAAAGAATAAGTAGAGTATGTTATTAGGAACTACTGCACAATAAAAGCACCAAGTCCAGGGGCACTTGGGTGGCTCAGTCGGTTGAGCGTCCAACTTTGGCTCAGGTCATGATCTCACAGTTCGTGGGATTGAGTCCCATGTCGGGCTCTGTGCTGACAGCTCGGAGCCTGAAGTCTCCTTCCGATTCTCTGTCTCCCTCTGTCTCTGCCCCCTCCCACTTGCGCGCACTCTCTCACTCTCTCTCACTCTCCCTCTCTCACTCTCCCTCTCTCAAAAATAAGTAAACGTTAAAAAAAAAGTTTTTAAAGCACCAAGTCCAGATGGTTTCATAGGGACCAGTTAGTCCCAGTAATTCTCAGATTATTCTAGAGCATTGTTAACAGAAGGAAAATGTTCTAATTCTTTTTATGAAACATGCATAACATTGATACCTAAAAGACAAAGGCAATTAAAAAAAGAAAACTTCAGATAAATATCACTCATGAATATGATATAGAAATAGTAAATAACGGAAGACAGAATACAAAACCATAGTAAGAAGGTATACCATGACCAAATAACATTCATTCCAGAAATGCAGAATTTGTTTGGTATTAAGAAATACAATATTATCATACAGTATATTAATATATAAGGAAAGTAATTATATAATTATTCTCATATTCACTGAAGAAGCCTTTAACAAAATTCAGTACCCAGGCCTTCGAAAACATTCAAGAAAAAAGGAACTGTAAGATAATGTAACATATATACAATGTATATACACCATACACTAGGTGTATATACTAGGCCCTCAACCTAGTATCTTAGTTGATAGAGAACACTAGATGCATTTCCCCCAATTTCAGGAAGAAGGCAGATGTGTCCACTATCCCCAATACTATTCCAAATGTTAGTGCAATATCTGCCAATTCCATTAAACAAGAGAAACCAATTAGAGACAGAAGACTAGGTAAAGAAGATATGAAATTGTTTGCAGATGATATGATAATATATCTGGAAAACCATAGGAAAATCAATGATAAGACTAACGCAAGCAATAAAAGAATTCAGTGAAGTTAACATATAAGATCAATAGCTTTTATAAGCAGTTAGAAGATACAAACGTGCCTGGAACATGTTGTAAGGTAAAGAATTAAGGAAATACTCAAAAAAGGATGGGATGCATTGAAAGAGCACAGATGCTAGGCAACCCAAAAGAGCTCCTAGTGATCAAAGGTGAAACAATTTGAGCAACAAAATAAATAACACTAATACTAGATTATAACTGGAAGAATAAAGAAATATTTACAAGTCTATAATGATCTAACTAAACAATTGAAAAGGGGGAAGAAAGGACAGATCTTTCTTACAGAGCAATTCCAATCGATAAATGTAGGACTGAGAGACATAGAAAATCACCATTAGAACACCACAGTAATAATTGTTGCAGGCAAGTTATCCACCAGTGGATGCTAAAGTTTGAGGAGAAATGGGATATTTTTATAATCTCAAAGTATCTCCTCTAGGATATTTATAAATTACAAAGGGAAATACAGTAACCTAACAGTGGAGAAAACCAGCAAGACACTACATTAACCAAGCGATCAAGTTTAATATCACCACTGACAGGACATTGGCATTATACATTGCTGATAAAATGGAACAAGAAAGGCACAGCATCATTTCTGTGGTGTTCTTGCCAAAAGCGAATAGCTTTAATCATGAGAAAACATCATTCAAACCCAAATTGTGGGGATATTCTCTAAAATACGTGACTAGTACTCTTCAAAAGTGTCAGGGTCTTGAAAGACCAGGAAAGACTGAAAAAGCCTCACATACTGGAGAATACTAAGGAGCCATGACAACTAATTGCAATGTGGGATTCTGGATTGAATTCTGGAACAGAAGAACATTAATGGGAAAATCAGTAACATTTTAATAAGGTCTGTAGCTTAATTAATAGTATTACAGCAATATTAATTTTCTGGTTTAGGTAATTGTACTTTGGTTATGTTAGATATTAACATTAGAAGAAACTGTATGAAGGGGAGCTCTGTACTATTTCTGTAACTTTTCTATGTGTCTGAGTAAATAATTAAAAAATAAAGTGATGGCTAAATAAATAACTATAAGTTATCAAAGGATACTTATTGCTTAATTTGAGAGCATTAAAGGTTGTTTGTTTTATACAGTTTTAGAGTAACCTGTATTGTTGATTTAAATTCAAAGAGCCCTCGGAAATAATTCAAGAAGAACTTTTTTAAGTTTATTTATTTTGAGAGACAGAGAGAGAAAGAAAAAGCAAGCAGGGGAGGGGGGGGGAGAGAGAGAGAATCCCAAACAGGCTCCATGCTGTCAGTGCAGAGCCCGATGTGGGGTTCGATCTCACAAATGGTGTGATCATAACCTGAGCCAAAATCAAGAGTTGGACACTCAACCGACTGAGCCGCCCAGGCACTCCAAGAAGAATTTCTTTACTCTTTATTAAATTCAGAACAAACTGGCTTCCCTGTCGGTACCTCAAACACTTTCCAAATAAAAGTTGATCTAGCCATTTAGGAAGTTAAAGGTGTCTCTTGTTGAAGTGTAGAGTGGGTGAGGATAGTCTTTTTAAAAGGAGAACATTAAATGGTTTTAGTTTCATAGTGATGGTCTTCTCAAGATGTGTACAATGTCTTCTCAGGTATTCCGGAAGGACCTCATCAGTGCCATGAAACTTCCAGATTCTCATCATATTAGCCCTGACAGCTATTACCTCTTTGCGGATACATGGAAGGAAGAATGGGAAAAGGGAGTCCAGGTACCAGCCAGTCCAGACAATATTCCACAGCCTTCTGTCAGGTACTTGCTTTGACTTAAGGAATGAATGATCTTACGGTTATCTTTGCGCTGGCTGGGGAGAGACTTTGAATGGGTAATGATACATTTATAATACAAAGTCATATACTGCCACCAGTGGCAGATGGTCTGAGGCTAGGGTAGGCCAGTAGTTAAAGTCAAGCTCATTTATTTAGGGATATAATATGTGCCCATTCGCAGGGTTAATCTTGAAGTCTGATCTGAACTTGTGATAAGGTTTTAGAGACTAGGATTTCCAAGTCTACTAGCATTTACTAGTCTTTGAAGAGAAACAACATTAATGACATAACCTTGTAAGAAACCTATTAATATATAATCCCATTAGAAGTTGCTTCATTTTAATAGGGGCCTTGTCGTGATAGCATCTGTAAATAGAAGGCCAAAACATACAGTCTGTGAAATGCATAAACCCAAATGAAAGGGGATGAAACTGGAAATATCGGGTTGACTGTAAGCACATAACCTTCATTTACAAAGACTTGAGAAGAAAGTTTAAGTAGGAGAGGACTTTTCTGCCAGAGAAAGGAGTAAGTTCAGCTCCTCAAGAGCGATGACTGGGGTGCCTAGGTGGCTAAGTCAGTAATGTGTTCCACTTTGGCTCAGGTCATGATCTCACGGTTCGTGAGTTTGAACCCTGTGTTGGGCTCTGTGCTGACAGCTCAGCGCTCGGAGCCTGCTTTGGATTCTGTGTCTCCCTCTCTCTCTGCCCCTCCCCCGCTCCCAATCGATCTCTCTCTCTCGAGGTCTGTCTCTCTCACACAAACAAACAAACATTAAAATTTTTTTTTAAAAAAGAGTAATGACTGGTTTGGAAGCCATGTTTTCATATTGGTCTTTGTGTTTCCCAGTGCTTTGCGCAAAGGCTGGCATGAAATAAAATGCTTGGTATGAGTTTTGAGTGCAGAAAAGAAGGAAGGAATGGAAGGAAAAGCACCAGATAAGGGGACTGGTGGGACCCGCTGCTCACTATGAGAATTACCTTATTGTACATCTTATCTTTTTCTGGCACATGTTAGGTTCCTAAAGGGCAGCAGTTACATCCTTGAATTCTGTGCCCCTCGCCTCAGGTTTTTAGGTCCTCGTCATGCCCCGGAAACACTTGTCAGATCGCTTCTAGAAGCCCGAGCTCAGGCCACTCCACCCATGGAGAGAGAAAGCTCCACAGTCTTGCCCAGCACATTTCCTGAGCCTCACTAGCTCCATCGTCATCAACGCCATCTCCTGTCTCCTCAAAATCAGTGCAGCATCATGAGTGAACACAAGAGTCAGACATTTTCATGTCCTTCTTGTCCGTATTTTCATATACCATAGCAGTAACACTGGGAAGCGTATATACATATGAACAGTCGTCACAAATAGAGGAGCATAAAAATGGGTAAGAAAATGTGATAGTGGGCACAGGAAGGCACAGAAATGCGTGATGAGAAGAGAAAAGAAAGACAACAAGATGTGACTATAAGCTACCTAAAAGCAGAGCTCCTGTTGTCAAATAGGAGGTTTTCAACGCACACTTATTGATGTGAGGAGACTAGGACAAAAGCAAAGAGGAAAATGAGTGGATGTTAGGAAAGAAAATTAGTGAAGAACCAAAATACATTACAAGTAAGAAAAGCAAAGATGACGTTAGGAAGGGAAGGGCATAAAAACAAAGAAGATCAGGGAATAACAGTAAGTAGGAAGGGCTAATGATAAACCTTCTCTTTTAACCACTTGTATTTCCTATACTAAAAGTGAAAAGATTTTTTCACTTTCTCAAGCACTTGATGGAAAGAGTTTATTGTAAGGAAACCTACAACTAACAAGTAAACTTTAATAGATCAAACTAGGAAATTGGGGTGGGTGGGTACCTGGGTGGCTCAGTCAGTTAAGCACCTGACTCTTTCAGTTCAGGTCATGATGTAATGGTTCATGAGTTCAAGCCCCGCATTGGGCTCTGTGCTGTGTCAGCAAGGAGTCTGCTTGGAATTCCGTCTCCCTCTTTCTCTGCCCCTAGCCCTCTCATGCTGGCGCTTGCTCTCTCTCGCTTGCGTGCTCTCTCTCTCTCTCTCTCTCTCTCTCTCTCAAAAATAAATAAACTTTAAAAATTTTTTAAATAGGAAATTGGGAGGTAGGGGGATTTCACTAAGTTCTTCAGTCAAGTCTAGTTTCAGGTTTGTCACATGACCATCATGTATTTTTATAAATGTGCAGCTTGCCTTTTTTTTTTTTTTTTTTAAAGATTCTCACGTGGCCTTTCCTCTGTGTGCACAGAGGGTGGGGGAGAGACAGAAAGAGAAGTCAAGATCTGGCATCTCTTTTTCTTCTTATAAGGACCCACCAACCCTATCAAGATTAGGTCCCCACTTTATGACTTCACTTAACCTTTGTTATCTCTTGATAGGCCCCATCTTCAACTATAGTCACACTGGGAGTTAGAGCTTCAACATTAAAATTTTGGGAGAACACAATTCAGTCTTTAACAACCACTAACCTACTTTCTGTCTCGATGGATTTGCCTTTTCTGGACATTTCATATAAATGGAATCATACAGTGTGTAGCCTCTGAGTCTGACTTCTTTAATGCAGCATAACATTTTCAAGGTTTATCCATGTAGTAGTAGTATGTATCAGTATTTCGTTAACTTATTATGGCCAAATAATATTCCATTGTATGGATATACCATATTTGTTAGTTTGTTCATCAGTCGATGGATGTTTGGATTGTTTCCATGTTTTAACTATTATAAATAATGCTGCTGTGAGCGTTCTTGTACAAGTTTTTGAGTGGACTTAGTTTTCATTTCTCGTGGGCATGTACCTAGGAGTAGAATTACTGAGTCCTGTGGTAACTGTGTCTTTAACATTTTGAGGAACTGTCAAACTGTTTTCCAGAGCATCTGTATCTTCTATTCCTACCAGCAATATATGAGGGTTTCATTTTCTCCGTGTCTTTACCAACACTTGTTATTGCCTGTCGTTTTGATTATAGCCATCCTGGTGGATATAAAGCAGATCTCTCCATAGTGTTAAGTTGCATTTGCCTAATGGCTAATGATGTTGAGCATCTTTTCTTCATGTGCTTATTAGCCATGTGTATATTCTTTTTGAAAGAGAGCTTTTCTACTTTATTACAAAAAGAAGCCTTTGTGTGATTTTTTTTTTCTCTTCCTATGAAACACTGCTGTTCAGACAGCCAAAGTGAATCACCTCGTCTTTACTTCTTTATGTTTCATCACATTCACTTTGGAATAGATGCCCTCAGTTGCTAAAAATCTGACCCGTTGGTGAACAAGGCAACAGAGTCCCCTGACCAGCGGTTTTGGAATGTCCCATTTTTATATACTACATTCATACATACCTCATATATATTTTTTCTTTGGAGAAATTATTCAGATCTTTTCTCCATTTTAAAAATTGGGCTGTTTGTTTTGTTACTGAGTTCTAAAAGTTCCTTACATATTCTGGATATAAGTCTCTTATCAGACACATGATTTACAAATAATTTCTCTCATTCTATGAGTTGTCTTTTCACTTTCTTGGTAGTGTCCTTTGAAGCACAAAAGTTTTTAGTTTTGATGAAGTTTAGTTTGTTTTTTGCTTTGGTTGCTTCCCCTTTTGGTGTCATATCTAAGGAATCATTGCCTAAACCAAGATTTTGAAGTTTTGCACCTGTTTTCTCCCAAGAATCTTATAGTTTCATCTCCTATACTTGCGTCTTCGATCCATTTGAGTTAACTTTTGTATATGTTGTGGAGTGTTAAGGCCCAGCTTCATTCTGTCACATGTGGACGTCCGTGTGTCCCTGCTCATTTGTTGAGCCAGCCTCCTTTTATTTTTTTTTTTTTTAATTTTTTTTTTTCCAACGTTTATTTATTTTTGGGACAGAGAGAGACAGAGCATGAACGGGGGAGGGGCAGAGAGAGAGGGAGACACAGAATCAGAAACAGGCTCCAGGCTCTGAGCCATCAGCCCAGAGCCCGACGCGGGGCTCGAACTCACGGACCGCGAGATCGTGACCTGGCTGAAGTCGGACGCTTAACCGACTGCGCCACCCAGGCGCCCCAAGCCAGCCTCCTTTTAGAAAGTGATAGGCGCGAGACCCCAGCCCCCCCCCCCCACCTCGGTGCCATGCCGCTGTGGAAGAAAACACAGTTCTTGAATTGCCAAGTAATCCCAGTCCTATTTTTACAAATCCCTTCTTTCACAAATCTACCAAGGTGACTTTAAAAAATGTTTTCCTACTTTGACGTGAGATGCTGATTTCTCTATTTATACTTCACTCTGTCCAACTATGTTACTTTTTCCCCCACACTGTAAGACAGAACAGTATTTGTGTTCCTTTTTATTGGCTAATTTTCTAACTTTTTGCGTTAGTGTTTCTTTTTATATGTCTTCAGTATTGTTGTTTTCATAGATTACAAACCTCCTACCAGTTAAGGAGGTGCGTGGTAACAGTTGAGTTAGTTACACAATTGAGAGAATATTTGAACAGTTTTTTAATTAAAAGATGGTAGCTTTATGGGGCACCTGGATGGCCCAGTCAGTTGTGTCCCAACTCTTGATCTCGGCTCAGGTCTTGATCACAGGGTCGTGAGTTCGAACCCTGCGTTGGGTGCCACACTGGGCATGGAGCCTACTTTAAAAAAAGAAGATAGTAGCTTTACTCTCAAAAGCCACAAATAAAAGTGTTTTCCTCTAATATAACTGCCAAATCTAAACAAATGTAAATGCTTTATAATTAGACCTTAGAATGATTGCTTTTAAATTGAAAACCAGTATCTTCAGTGATCATGTATTACTTTCATATAAAGAAGAAATGTGAATTGTTTAATTGTAAACATTCTTACCACCTTCCAAAATTTAAAAAATCGTAAATCAGTGTGCATCAAGAGCATGATGACATTCCTTAATTCTATGCTAAAGGTTTTTAATAAAGACTCTAGCAGTTCACAATAGGATATAAGTAATATCAGAATGTAAAAGCAAAACTCTTCTAATACATTATTTTGGATCAGCTCGTCCATGTTGGTTTAGTAAAATGAAAACCTAATCAGTTAGTGACTTTATTTTCTACTGGTAGAAATCTCACTTCTCTAGAGAAAATATTCTAAAACATAAATTTGTTAGATAAATTTAAGAATGAATCTAATGCAATACAATACAGTAGTCCCCCACCCCCCATTCACTGGGGATACATTCCAAGACCCCTACTGGTTGCCTGAAACTGGATAGTGCCAAACCCTATGTATGCTATGTTTTTTTCCTATACATACACACCTACGATAAAGTTTAATTTCTAAACTAGGTACAGTAAACGATTAAGATAACTAATAAAATGTAACAATTACAACAACATACTATAATACAAGTTATGTGAATGTGCTGTCTTCTCTCAAAATATCTCACCCTTCTCGTGATGATGTGAGATGATAAAATGCCTACTTGATGAGATGAAATGAGGTGAATGACATGGGCATCGTGACATAGCATTAGGCTACTATTGACCTTCTGATGATACATCAGAAGGAGGATCATATGCCTCCAGACCACGGTTGACTGTGGGTAACTGAAACCGTGGAAAGGGAAACCACAGACAAAGGGGGACTACTCCAGTTATTTAAGTTAAAACATACATGAAAATATTGGGAAGTAACTCTTTACAGGTTCTTCTTTGTATTAGTCCAGATAGGCCATTTACTATAACAGACATCCCCCCCTCCCAAAGTCTCAGCGTATTAACACAGTGAAGGTTTTATGTATTGCACTTATCTCCATCCAGTGTAGGTTGGGATGTGAGTCACCTCTGCCCCATGTAGTCAGTCCTTCAGGGACTCAGGCTTTTTTATGAGTGGCTTCTCTGTTGGCTAGGTCCATTTCTACTCCCATCTTTCCCCGCAAAATTCTAAATCCAGTCTGCAGGAAAAGAAAAGATAATGTGGAGGGTTATACAGGTAGATTTTGGGGGTGCTAGGATTTGAAGTGGCTTATCCACCTATATTCCATTGGCCAGAGCTCACTCACTTGGCCCACCTGACTGCAGAGAAGGCTGGGGGGTGCAGTCTTGCTGTGTGCCTAGATGGAAAACGAAACAGTTTGGTGAGCACCTAGCATTTCTCTGCTACTCTTTGATAGTGGCATTACAAACTCAAAGCTCCGTGAGCGCAGGGACCTTACTGATACTATTCACCAATGTAACCCTGTAGTTGATGCTGTGACCTGCACTGCCCAAATTCCCATATAGTCTTAGGACCTTTCCACATGATCTCTCAACAGCATAATTTGACTTCTTACATAGCACCTCTGGGCTCCAAGAGTGAGTATTCCAAGAGATAACAAGTGGAAGCTGCTAGTCTCAAGACCTGGGCTCAGAAACTCGCATAGTATTATTTCCACCGTAGTTTTTTTTTTTTAATTTATTCTGATTTTTATTTTAAGTAGGCTCCATGCCCAACGCGGGCTTGAACTCATGACCCTGAGATCAGGAGCCTTGCTCTGTACCGACTGAACCAGCCAGGCACCCCACTTCCACCATATGTTATTAGAGCAGGTCACAGAGAGCTCCCGAACTGAAGGGGAGAGAAATAGACCCTACCTCTCGACAGAAGGAATATCAGATGATATGTGACCCTCTTCAATCTGTCACAATAGTAATATTTTTAATGTTTGTGTTTCAGTTACTTGCCTAATTGCCTGCAGACAGATTAATCAGTTGGCTAGAGAAACTTAAATACTAATAAGCTAAACACTTGCTTTTTATTTATTACCTAATCCACAAGATTGTCAGAATGCTTCAGAATTTTATTTCCTAATGCACTTAAGTAATTTTGGATATATAGAAGTTAATTGACCTGATCCTTGGGGCTGTCATAACTGAAAAGGAGGGGAAAGTGATACAGCAGAGTAAGTGAAGCATATTTCAGAATCTTTGTTCTGGTTTTCAAGCCAGATCTTTCCCTCTGTTGCACTGTCCTTTCTGCAGTTGTTTCTTTAGCGTAGTGCAGCGTGTGTGGCAGTTGAGGGGAAAGGTGCAGACAATCACAGAGCCAGCTTGCACTGTAAGTTAGAGCTGTTGAGATAAGTCTGTTGACTACCACAAGGAACTTTTTGAAAGCAAGTTCAACAAATGAAGTTGGTGTTAACTTCATTACATGTTTTTAGGTAGACCATGGATATTTTTTTATGCTAGTCAACAATAAACAAGCTTCAGATCATTTTTTTTTGTTTAAGGTTTTCATTTGTATATTTAAATAGTTTCTGTTGCCACAAGGTTACAATGGAAGGAAAACAGTGCTTCATGTTTGGTTGAAAGGAAGCATGCATTATAATTTCTATGACATGCAAGTGGTTGATGTATTTACTGTGTGTGTGTGTGTGTATGTATGCTTTTAATTATAGATGAATTACTGACTTATTGTGAAAACAAAAATGAATCAGAATACAAAACATCAACTGCATTGTATATATGCTTATACACATGCTTGTCTATATATATATATATATATATATATATATATGTAAATGGGAATGTTCTAGAACTTGCTTTTTTCACTTAACAGTTTATTATCAATCACTAATGATACTTAAAGAGGGATATTCAGATATTCCTCTTTTAGATATTTTGGATAGATATTCAGACAGGCCCCTATTTCTTTTTGGAATGTAAACATTGAACTAACTGGACTATGGAGGGCAGCACTTTCTTCACTAAATTCCAGGCTCAAATATATAACCACCAATTCAACATCTCCATTTGGATGTCCAGTAGGCATCTGAGACTTCAAATGTCCCAAACTGAACTATTGATCTTCTTCCCAAACTAGCTCCACCTGTAGTTTCCTGTGTTTAACTGATGGCAGATCCATTCTTTGTGCTGTGTCTTTTCAGTCTTTCGAGCCAAAATTCTTGGAGCTGTCTTTGATTCTTCTTTGCCTCATACCCCAGACTCAGTATTAAAGGAGATCTTCTTGACCCTACTTTCAAAAGATACTCAGATTCCATATAGTGAGTCAAAGGAAGAATGTCCCTGATGATAAATGGGAGCCCAAGCCTGCCTCCCGCTCCACTGCTCCATTTCATCATCCTGCCTCTCTCACCTCCCCTGTTCTCCTTGCCCCACTCTCCCCACACTTCCTTTCCTGTTCCGTTTCATGCGGCACCAGTCTGCCACTCTTGCTTTCAATTATGAGACTCCGTCAGAAGCACAATGTAGAGAGCGCCTTCATACACACATCTTAAAGTTTAAAGCAGCCCTCCGGTAGCTTTCCCACTTACTATTGCCCCCAGACTTAGCAGCTTCAAGCAGCTATATTACACTCATGGATTCTGTGGGTCAGGAAATCGGATGGGCAGAGTGGAGATGGCTTGTCTCTGCTCCGTGATATCTACGGCCTCATCCAGCAAGACTTGAAATTTGGGGGTGACTCAGCAGCTGGGGGCTATAATCATCTGAAGGCTTATTCACTAACATGTCTGTCACCTAGGCTGGGATGACGTAGACCGTACATGGCTTCTCCGTGCGTTTTGGTTTCCTCACAGCACAAGTCTCAGCACAGACAGACTTCTTACAGGCCTCAGGCACCTGCGTGTGTTCCGCCCAATAAGGTGAAAGGTGTATTTCCTTTTAAGACCCGGCCTTGCACTTCTCATAGCATCACTTCTGCCATATTCTGTTGGTGGAAACAGTCGTAAGCCCTCCCTGATTGAAGAAGAGGAGAAATAGACTTCACCACTTGATGGGGGAGTAGCAAAGTCACATTGTAAAAGAGCATGTGAGATTTTGAAAATACCAGCTGTCACAGAGGTTATAATTGTCCTTTGTTTCATAGATGAGGCGTGGAGTTTGATAGAGAGGCAGTCAACCCAGAGTGGCCAGATTAACAAGGAGAAATTTGGGGAACTACTAGAGATAGTAATATAAAGGGGCTCCTATTTAGGTAGCTTTTAAGACATTTATTTCAAGCCTTTAAAAAATCCATAATGATAAAGTATTGTGCAATTTCTGTGCTGTTCACAAATGATCCTAATCCACTCCAGGAAATGAAGCATAGTCTCTACCTGCCAAATATTTAGATCAACCAAAGACACACTAAGGATTCACTGTGCATAATATATAGGGGAGGCCGTCGGTCAGGTTAGAGTAGTTGCAGCTTTCTTTTGTTGCCTCCTCAGTGTCAAACAGCAGTGTTCACATGCTGTGAACCTGGCCTACCCTGAGGAGCCGGTGGGTAGGCCTTTTTTCTATGGAGCTAAGCAGGTGTGGCTGTGGGTCCTTTCACCAAAGGTCAGTCACCCACGAAGTTATTACAACATTCATTTACATTCGAGCATCCAAATCAAAAACTGCCCTTATTTAACATCATCCTGGCAAAATTGCTCATACCTCTGGGCTTATGAGCTTTTGCTGATTTGATCAGTTGTTCTGGTGACCATTCAAAGAATGTCTCTATACCTAGGATATATTGCCCAGAGAAGAAAATGACCCAGGGATAATCCTGGAATTTTCCCCAGCTGCAGCCATGTGGTATGTACTTGAAGATGTTAAAGCTGCATTTTAAAAATCGCAAAGTAATATTTTTCACTAATTCTTATAGACCTTCCCCTCTACACAAATTTCTCCATGCAAGATTTGAATTAACTTCACCTTTACCCGTGCATTTCCTTGCCTTTAGTATTACCGTTTCAGTCTATAGTATGTTCGCTGCCATAGATTCGGTCTTTAGATTCAGACCTTTAGTTCAAGTTACATATGAAAAGATGAGTGACATAACGTCATTGTCATCATTATCATTATAAATCTTGCATTGAAGTATAATATACACATAGAGAAGTGACCAGAGCATAACTGTATAACTCAGTGAACTTTCATGAATGAAGTACACTTGTTTAACTGCCACTCAGGTCGAAAAATAGAATGTGACCAACACCCCAGAAGCCCTCCTGCTCATGCCCAGTAACTGACCTCCCTCTCCATAGGTGACAGTTTTTGAACTTGATGTTGAGGCTAGATTGTTCTGTTCATCATAACAGTTGTGAGATTTATCCATGCTGTTGCATGTACTAGTTTATTAAGCTTCACTTCTGTGTCATAGTCCATTTTGTCAATATTCCACATTTTATTCATCCATTCTGATCTTGATAGGTATTTGTATCACTTCCAGTTTTCAGCTAATATAGACATCTTTCTTCCTTTGACATACATATGTCTACTTTTTTGTTAAGTATATTCCTCAGAGTGGGTTTACTAGGTCCTAGGGTATGATGTTCAGCTAGGATATCTGCTGCTGAGTAGTTTGCCAAAGTGGTTGTACTAATTCACACGCCCACCGGCAGTATAGGAGAGGTCTGTTTGCTTCCTTACAAACACTTAAGTAATGTCAGGTTTTGGTCAGCCTTTCCAAGTTTAGCCATTCTGGTAGGTAATAGTAATTATGATTTCGATCTGCATTTCTCTGATAACTAATGAGGTTGAGAACCGTTAAGAAGTTTTCTTGCCATGTGGATAGCCTTATTTGTGAAGTATCTATTCAAGTTTCTTGTCTACTTGTCTGTCTTTTTCTAATTGATTTGTAAGAGTTTATTATATATTGGTGATAAACACGTTTTTTAATCTCTTCCTTTATGGCTGATGGCTTTTTTTTTTAAGTTTCACTTATTTATTTATTGAGAGAGACAGAGGGAGGGAGGGAGAGAGAGCGTGAGTGGGGGAGGGGCAGAGAGAGAGAGGGAGAGAAAGAATCCCAAGCAGGCTCCACACTGTCAGCACAGAACCCGACACAGGGCTTGATCCCATGAACCGTGAGATCATGACCTGAGCCAAAAGAACATCCAATTTCTTTAAATAAATAACGAATAAAATATATTTGCCTTCAGGGCACCTGGCTGGCTCAGTCAAAGAAGCATGCAGCTCTTGATCTCATGTTCATGAGTTCAGGCCCCACATTGGGTGTAGAGATTACTTATAATAAACTTTAAAATATATACATGTGTATGTATGTATATATGTATAAGATATATACATGTGTGTGTGTGTGTGTGTGTGTGTGTGTGTGTGTGTAGTCATAGTCTGAGGTTTCTTCCAGAAGCTTAATAAACATGTTAGTTTAAGTCAAGAACATTTAAAATTTTTTTTTTTCAACGTTTATTTATTTTTGGGACAGAGAGACACAGAGCATGAACGGGGGAGGAGCAGAGAGAGAGGGAGACACAGAATCGGAAACAGGCTCCAGGCTCTGAGCCATCAGCCCAGAGCCTGACGCGGGGCTCGAACTCCCAGACCGCGAGATCGTGACCTGGCTGAAGTCGGACGCTTAACCGACTGCGCCACCCAGGCGCCCCAAGTCAAGAACATTTATAGTCTACCTTGTTCCACATAGAATTTGAGGCAATCAATATGAATAGTTAGCAAAATATTCTTTCTTTTAGAACAAGATGAATCTTGAAAAAAATTAGATATTCTATAATTACCTCATAGGCCATGCACCAAATAAGCATAGCATATTTAATCTCATTGTCTTGGGAGAATTCATATGCATGTCCTGTCCTTTTCAGTTGGGTTCATTTCAGTTGGAAGCAGGCCTCTGTCAGCAGTTCCCAAGTTTTTAGCTTCAATAAATATTTTAGGGTTCTGCTTTTTTCCTCAAATATTTGTCGCCTTTGGCTTTAAAAACTCCATATGGTAGGAAAGTTAAAATGTGCAAAAGCATATAGTTATTAACTTTATTCAACATACATTATGTGGGATCATAACCTTGTGGAAGAATGCTTAGGAAGAAATATTTACTGTATATTTACAAGGTGGACTATGCCTATGTATACTTACATGTCTTTATACGAATACATTTATGTTTATGAATCCTTCTACATATATAGTAACTCTCGAGTAAAGAAACTGGCTCCACAAGCCTTCCAGAGAAACAGTTTTCATTTTATGATATATGTACATATTTCTTTCTCTCTTTTTTAGAGGGTCCACTGTGTTCTTTAAAATTTCCAGGGAATGGGGCACCTGGGTGGCTCAGTTGGTTAAATGACCTCAGCTCAGGTCATGATCTCACGGCTCATGGGTTCAAGCCCTGCATCAGGCTCTGTGCTGACAGCCTGGAGCCTGCTTCAGATTCTGTGTCTCAGTCTCTCTCTGCCTGCCTGCCTGCCTCTCTCTCTCTCCCTCCCTCCCTGTCTCCCCCCCCCAACAATAAATAAACATTAAAAAAAAATTTTTAGGGGCACCTGGGTGGCTCAGTCGGTTAAGCATCTGACTTCAGCTCGGGTCATGATCTCGCGGTTCGTGAGTTCAAGCCCCGCATTGGGCTCTGTGCTGACAGCTCGGAGCCTGGAGTCTCCTTTGGATTCTGTGTCTCCCTCTCTCTCTGTTCCTCCCCCACTCACACTCTGTCTCTCCTTCTCTCAAAAATAAATAAAAATTAAAAAAAATTTTTTTTAATTGCCAGGGAAGAGTGCCTAGGTGGCTTAGTCTGTTAAGTGTCTGACTATTGATCTCAGCTCAGGTCTTGATCTCAGCAATCTCAGCATCTTGAGTTCAAGCCCTACGTTGGGCTCCACACTGGGCATCGAGCCTACTTAAAAAAATAAAAATAAAAATAAACTAAAATTGCGAGAGAATAAGAATCCAGATTTCCTCTTGTTTGTATTCTGATGCTTCATGCAGTATCTAAAACATTGATTGTAGAATACGTCATTGGTGAGAAACTTCTATTTCTTCCCTTGCTTGGTTTCCTTGGCTTGGGTTCCTAAGTGTCAGGAGGGGTGAGAGGAAATACAGGTTTGCTTCAGGCTTGCTGGAGAAGTTGATAGAGGAACAGAAATCTTTCATCCTGTCATGTTACCCTGGCCCAGACTTATGGTCACTATCATTTATGGCTAGGAAATGCCTGAAGTTTATATAAGTCCGTGGCCTTTAGGCTTCACCTCATTTACATAAATAGTGAAAATAACGAGAAATATAGTAACAATAACATTATTAAACATCTTTTTTTTTACTATATACTATGCTAAGCTCTTTATATATTTATTTCACATGTCATAATAGCCCTGCAAGTTTAATATTATTATATCATAATTTATGACTACTGTCCTTACTTTTTAGCTAAGAAAACCAAACCTTATAGAAACTAAGTAGTTCCCAGGGTGCCTGGGTGGCACAGTCGGTTAAGCGGCCAACTCTTGATTTCGGCTCTGGTCATAATCTCAGGGTTGCTGAGTCCAGGCCCCACAACGGGTTCTGCACTGTGTGGGGCCTGCTTAGGATTCTCTCTCTGCTCCAACCCCGTTCGTGCTCTCTCTGTCTCTCTCTCCCTCTCAAAATAAATAAAACTTAAAAAATTAAAAAAAAGAAAGTAGTTCCCCAAGATGACTATGTGAGTAAGTGGCAGAAAAACCAGGCTTGTGAGTCTATAGCCTGTACTTTTTTTTTAAGTTGGGAAGGGGCAGAGAGAAAGGGTGAGAGAATCCCAAGCAGGCTCTGTGCTAGTAGCCAAATCAAGAGTTGGACGCTTAACCAACTGAGCCACCCAGGCGCCCCAGTCTATACTCTGTGCTCTTAACCACCGTCCAGTATTGCCTCCATGGCAGAAAATCATGACTTTGGCTGAAATATATCTTTGGTATGGAATCTGCTGTGCCTTTGTGCAGGTATCACCTCTTCCTCAGTTCCCCCTTCTAAACAAACGTGGTAGCTATTGCACCAAGAACACACAATGCAACATTATTAGAATGAATGATAATAGAGACCCAGGAGCAATAAGTGTAACTGAAATATCTCATTAGCAGTCAGAATGTTCACGGCAGATGACAAAACTGAATCTGTAGAACCATTTACTTTCTAGATAGGAATCTGTCGTACCTCTCAGTTGGCAGAGCAAGGGATCTCCCCCTATGGAGGCAAGGGAGAACATTCAACTCCACCATATGGCCTGAGTGCCATTGGTCCCACCCAGTCAGTCCCTAGAATCTGTCATTTGTCGACTGTTATCAGTATCTTCCTTTCACTTTTCTAGGGTTGTGGCTGAGAAAGTAAAGGATGTTCTGTTTATGCGGCCCCGGAAGTACATCCGCTGCTCCAGCTCGGAAAGCACAGAACCTGGCTACATCAACATCATGGAGTTGGCAGCATCTGTGTGTCGCTATGACCTAGACGACATGGACATCTTCTGGCTCCAGGAACTCAATGAAGACCTCGCAGAAATGGGTAAGTTCTTTTCTTACAACTAAGTTATTCCTTGATTTGACTCGTGGTTTTTTTTAAGTTGTCAGGACCATTTAACTTGCTTTCATCTTGTGGCTTCTTTTCTTTTCTGGCCTTTTCATTTATTTTTCTCTTTGATCTTACCTTAATGAGGCATTTCTTGAAATGCATAAATATACTGAAATAGAGCAATAATATTTAAATCTGACCTTTTCTTTCCTTGTTCATTGTGAATAGCACAGGTCAGGGATGGCATGTAGGTTTTATAAGATTGTTTTCCAGTTCTGATTGTGAGAGTGATCATGGCTAATTGGACTCCTGGTTGAGGATTCTGAAGCTGGTGCCTGGCTCAGCCCCGAAAAACACTCTGATCAGTGGGCAGGGCCAGGGGCAGCAGCACTTCTGCCGTCTCTGCCGGGTGGACAGAAGTTCTAACTTCAGCATTAGGCAGCACCGCTGCACCCGACAGGTCAGTGTGTCCGGTGAGCCTTGATGCCAGACTTGTCATTTCCTGCCGGAAGGAGAACGAAAGGCCTAGGGCAGAACTTCCCCTAAGCAGTTCTCAGCTATCTCACTACCTTTAGCGAGTTCTGAAGTTGTCATGCAGGTCTCGAAAAATAAAATTCAATGAAGCAAAGGCAAGCAAACAAACAAAAACAAAACTTGGAAGTACACGTAATAATAGTGGTAAAGTGATGGTATGCCGTACCGTACCGTGCCGGCAGTGCTGGGAAATGCTAGGCTGAAAGGAAACTCACTTTATGCTTACACACAGCTCTTCGACCAGTCTTCAGCCTGAGCGGTGTTTAGGTCCAAATGGTCCTTTGGAACTCTGTGGGTGGTTTTATTTAAGTCTCCATAGGAGATACGGTAAAGCATACATTTGATTGCATTTTTGCTTGAATCACGTTTATCCGTTGTTAGCACAACAAGGATCAGCAGTTCTCCTTTTCTTCCCTCCCTCCCCTTTTTTTCTTTCTTTTGAGGTTGGTGTCTGAATGCATGTGAATAAAAACTTAACATCGTATTACATCCAGTTTGGCATGATGGTGGCAGTTATTCTGTCAGTAACCAGTACTTCTTGCTTTTGAAAACTTTTTGCTGTATGTCTTCTCTTGCTCTGCCTTCCAAAAGGAGAGAATGGGTGTCAGTTTAGGGTGAGAACCACAAAGGGAAGAGAATGAAAGACTGACAGAGGGGGTAAGTCAGAGTATGAGAGCTTAATCGAGTGGATTGACGGTTCAGCGTGCAGTTGTGCTTAGGAACCGTATGACATCTATATACATTATGATCATTCCAGGCCTGCCTTCGGCATGACACCACCTGATGACGAGGTCCCTTTGGTATTTTGCAGTTAATTCCCTTTGGATGATTTTTTTATGGCCTTTTTTTATTTTAGAGTAGTTTTAGATTTACAGAAAAGTTGTAGACGTAATACAGTTGCCATGTACCCCTCACACAGTTTCAGTTTCCCCTAATGTGAATAATGTCTCACTTGCCCACAGTACGTTTGTCAAAGCTAAGGAACCAACACAGGTACATTACTATCATCTAAATTCTAGACTTTATTGAGGTTTCATCAGTTCTTCCACTAATGATCTTTTTCTGTTCCAGGATCCCATCCAAGACACCACATTGCATTTAGGCTGGGAAGAATTTTAAAAAAGGATTGCCTTATCTCAAGTCTTACTCTTTAGAGTAAATCATATTGTAGTGAGGCTTATAAAAGCTTAAAATAAACTTGTAAAACCAACATTAAATTAAGCATATTTTTTGGTTCAGATTAAGGAATTTTAAAAATTGAGTGCTTACTACATAGCAGGCACTATACTAAGCAGTGTACAAACATTACCTCATCTCAGCCTCACAAGAAATCAGTGAGTTTATATTATTGTCCTTATTTTATAGATAAGGAAACTAAGCCCTGAAGAGGATAAATAACTTGTCAGAGTTTACGTAACCAATATAGGGTCAAGTGGAGTATCCTCCTCCACGCCAGGAAAAAAAAAAGTGTGTGATTTGTCTTGGCTGAAAAAAGGAAACATACTACCTAGGTGGTTTTTGCTTTCATAAGTAGCTACGACACTAAAAAGGTTGTTTGGAATTCCAGAGTCTCTTAGTATAGCTTATATTACAAATGAAGTAGAATACTTGGGTAAATTTGTTTGAATCATTGTCAGAATTGTTCCTGAGTTTACAAGCTGTTAAATATATATGTGCTCTCACTAAATCATTAGTCCCCCCAGAAAGAAGTATGTTTAGTTGTTGCCAGTATCCACCATATGAATCTTTTAGTTGGGTTTATTAAGTTGGTTTTATTTAATTAAAAGTTTTATTTAATTAAAAGTATAGAAGGAAAAGGAATCAAGAGGCAAAAAAAGGTAATTTCAGAATTTACAGCTAGACCTTTGTGGATGCTAATAGGTTTATTTTATATATATAGTTTGCCGTTGGAAAATATTATTGGATATTTTTAAAAGTCGGGCTTGAAAAACAAAATGTTTCATATGTACAATGACATTTACAGAACCTAGAATTTTCTTTTATGACTTAATACCTTTTTATGTGAAAATTTCCTCATATAATCATTCGATGGGACTCATTTGCTAAGAATGAATTATTATTTATGTCCAAATAGTTATGTGATCCTAATTGTCTTATTATGCTGTAAATTAAAGTGTTCAAAATTACAAAGCTCAGTAGGAACTTCTCCCTCAGTGGGAATAAGAGAAAACAGATTTAGGAGGAGACTGGTTAGGATGTAGACAGAAAACTGAAAGAGTCAGTAATACATCTTACAAGGAATGTGGTGAAATGTATTTCTCCTTTCATGTGTCAAACACTAATACGTGATGATAGGTAAATATTAGAATAGCTCTAGTAAAAGATTCTTTGAAATCTGGTTGTTTTAGATCAGGGAAGAGATGGTTTTATCTCTTAGAATCCCTCCATCCTTGCACCGGGCTCACAGTAGGTGATTTGGGAATGACAGCTGACTGATGGGTTGATTGATTGTTTGTATTTCTGTGCAGGTTGTGGGCCAGTTGATGAGAATCTTATGGAAAAGACAGTAGAAGTCCTGGAACGCCATTGCCATGAAAATATGAACCATGCTATTGAGACAGAGGAAGGGCTAGGCATAGAGTATGATGAAGATGTGATCTGTGATGTGTGCCGGTCTCCAGACAGTGAAGAAGGGAATGATATGGTGTTCTGTGATAAGTGTAACATCTGTGTACATCAGGTTAGTGAGAGTGGAGACCACCGCCTCCCCACGGTCAGCCTTTCTGAAACTCAGTGATGGTCTCCAGCACCCATATCTGGGTAGCAGTTTGCATTTAAGGGGGAAAACAAAGATTTGGCCTGGCTGTTCTTCAGTAATTCCTTTAGAAACAATACTTGTGATCCCCAAGGTGACTGACTTACTAACTTTACCCCAGGGGGCTAAACCCAGATCTTTATCGTGTCCCCTCATACCCGTGCTGTTAAGATTGCCTCGTTTGATACTTTTACCGTCCCCTGGGGAGTCTCCTTGCTGCTGCCCGGGAGTCTCTCTTCTGCCTTGGAATCCCTGCATGGTCAGTAACCTTGGTGAGTTTACACTTCCTACAGCTGGAAGTCCAGACTCTTTTTGCTAGCACCCAGAGCCCTCTCCAGTCCTCCCGATAAAGAACCCCCAGGAAGCTGAGTCCAATACACTTCTAAAGATCATAGAATTTTAGGACTGCAAAAAACTATCCCACTCCTCAGTTTTACGGATAATACCAGGAGAGGTGAAATGACTTTACCCAAGCTCTTCCAGTTGGTTGACAGTTATTTGTCATCCTTTCTACCATAATGCCTTCTTAATTAATTATTAATGATGATGATGGTGATGATATCAACATTCTTTTTGGCTCTTTCCTTTTCTTCCTCCCATAATCCCTATCCTCCAGCAAAATAAGGTTACTTAAGGGGGGCAGTGATGACTATTCCTGACACCGTCCTGTCTCCATGTTTCAGCCACACCCCAACTTAAAATGCTTTCTCCCACCTCCATCTATGAAAAATCTATGCATCTTCCAAGATCTAGTTTAAGTCTTGTCGTGAACGCCCCTACCCTAAATGATTTTTCCCTCTTCTGAACCTGTTGTATATCTCATTGATTTCATTAATTTATCTAGCAAATAGGTATGCAGCACCATCCATGTGCCAGGACTTACGCCACATGCTGAAGGCTCAGTCAGTGATGAAGAGGCAGACATGGCCTTTGCTCCCAGGGTTATCAGAGTCTGGTGTAGAGGCTACATGGAAACTGCCCAGTTAGCACAATACGCCAGGTGTTTTTGTAGACAGAAGTTCCATGCTGCCGTGTAAGTGCATGGGAGGGATGGAGATCAGGGACAACTTCCAAGAGGTGGCATCCAAGCTGAATCTAAATGCCACATACAGCAGCAGTGCGTGTTCAGGCAGAGAGGCGAGCACATTCAGGCAGGGTAGTGGGAGTGGGCACAGTGTATCAGAGGCAACTCTGAGCTGTTCAGAGCTACAGAGAGTGGTTGGGTGGAGCAGGGGAGGATGGAGAGCGACAGCACAGAGGGATTACAAGGGCCACGAGTGACAGGCCCTTGCTGACAAACTAGGGCACTTTGGTTTTGTCCTGTCAGCCCTGAAGGCTATGAGTTGTATTTTAGACCACTGTGGCTACAAAATGAGATTAAGTAATGAATGCACTGGGGCACCCGGCCGGCTCAGTTGGTAGAGCATGTGACTCTTGATCTCGGGGTTACGAGTACGAGTTCAAGTTCCATGTTGGGCATTAGAGATTACTTAAAAAGGAAGGAAGGAAGGAAGGAAGGAAGGAAGGAAGGAAGGAAGGAAGGAAGGAAGGAAGGAAGGATGGAAGGAAGGAAGGAAGGGAGGAAGATAGAAGGTAGGTAGATAGATTAGATAACACAGGAGATCAAGGGAAAACAGGGCTTAAGACTTTAATTGCCTGGGCCACCTAACCTAACCCTCTGCATTAGAAGGTACTCAATTATTCTGTGACCCAGTTGGGCCTTTTTCTTCATTTTACTTGTTTCCTTTAAAAGAGTTCATTTCAAAAATTTACCTTCACTCTACCAGTTATTGGCATTTATGTCACACCTTTAGTGAGAGAGGAAGTATCGTTTAAGTATGAACATAAATATCTGATAGTACAAGTCCACAGTCCTTCCTCTGTAGTTCCAAAAATTTTTAAAGCTCTGAAAACTGCTAGATTTTGCTTAAGTTTAGCACCAGAACTGACTTGGGGCAATACTAGAACTCACCCAATATGAGGCTATTTATACTGTTTATCCCATTTTGCATAAATGCTCATATAGTTTGCTAGAGAAATATTAATGTATTTGAGAATACGGTACTGCCCCTGGTCCCATTGGGAGTTAGGTGATATACCATGCATGTACTTAATACTTTCCTAAGATCTGACCAGTTTTGAATTTCCTGATGTTTCTCACCCTGAATCTAATCATTTAGATACATGATTGTGGATCTATAGTAGACTTGAAGGGAAAATAGTACAAAGGTCATCTGTGTATATTTTCTGTATCTATCCTTCACAGTAGGGACAAACACTAAGGAATTATTTTCAGATTCTTTGACTAAAAAACGAATGTAGCCTAATAATTCTCCTCAAAGATTATTTTATCTGTTTTGAAAATATATCCAGTAATGACTATAAATGATGCCCTTTCCTCACGTAGAAAGTGATGACAATAACACCTGGCCAGGCCTTGCAGGATATAAGCTGGTATGTATTAAAGCTGAATGTTGTTGGGGCGCCTGGGTGGCTCAGTCGGTTAAGCGTCCGACTTCGGCTCAGGTCATGATCTCACGGTTTGTGAATTTGAGCCCCGCGTCGGGCTCTGTGCTGACAGCTCAGAGCCTGGAGCCTGCTTCGGATTCTGCGTCTCATTCTCTGTCTGCTCCTTCCCCACATGTGCTCTGTCTCTCTCTGTCCCTCAAAAATAAATAAAAATGTAAAAAAAAAGTTGAATGCTGGTGCCACACAAAGTTTCATATAAAAGAGATTCTTCCAAAGTGAGTAGTATATTCACTTGAATTCTGAAGAGATACTGAGGTTAGAGCTCCCTCTGTTGACTGAAAAGTGACTTAAAATGATTTGGAAGATTCGGTTTACTCCTTAATAGAATCAGGGACATGTTGACATCTCTATTTTTTAAACATAATTTTTTTTTATTTACCGCCACCATATTATGTCAAATGTTTGTTCCTATGCCACTTTAACACACTTGTGTCAGTACTTTAGAAGAGAGGTTTACATCAATAGACTTGAGGTTTTAACTTTAAAAATGTGAAAATCAGGACCATTCCAAGTCCCTTTGTATGTTCCATTTTTTGGTTTTCAGCCCAGGTATTGAACACTCAAACCAAGGCCTAAATTAATTTGCCTGAAGTTTATGCTCATAGTTTTTATATCTGTCATATATACATTTGGCACTGAGTTTATTAACCCCCTGAAACTATATGTAACACATATGTCTGTGCACGTGTGCAGTTTTCTCAGGAGAATCCACCCTTTACCATTTTGTAGTCTGGAAAAACTTGAGAACCACTGCTATGCAATACAAGCTTTTATGATCCTATGACCATGAATAAGTATATACAAGGGCTTAGTAAATGATTTTCTGCCCAATAAAAGGACCAGGAGATAAAGGGGATCCCTAGAACCACTGGTTTTTCTTTTGCTGGTCTGTAAGAGGCTCTCTTTTAGGGAAGAATCTTGCTTTCTTTTTTTTTTTTTTTTTTCAACGTTTATTTATTTTTGGGACAGAGAGAGACAGAGCATGAACGGGGGAGGGGCAGAGAGAGAGGGAGACACAGAATCGGAAACAGGCTCCAGGCTCCGAGCCATCAGCCCAGAGCCCGACGCGGGGCTCGAACTCACGGACCGCGAGATCGTGACCTGGCTGAAGTCGGACGCTTAACCGACTGCGCCACCCAGGCGCCCCAAGAATCTTGCTTTCATTTCCTGGCAAACATTCTGGACCTCAGAGAAAGAAAAGCTCTGACGGCTAGGAGCCTTATAAAATGATGCCCTACTGTTGGAAGAGCAGCCTGGTTGGAATTCAGCCTCAGTTATTGATATAAATTAATTTGTTCTACCAAACCACCTATTCGACCTCAGCATAGAAAGCATTCCAGATAAACTGGTGATAAAAGACCTACCCCCCAGTGACCTTAGAGTCTCACTGAGGAGATAAAACATAACAGCTAGAGTCGGGAAGACTACACGATGCCGCCATGTACTTGGTGAGGGAAACCATGTTGAGTAGAGGGCAAGGGTCAAGTGGAGAAGACACAAGGGGCTCTATGACCTGAGAAGTGAGGTGAGGAGCACCAGGCTTTAGATCACGGGCTGGCAGACTTTTTCTTTGAAGGGCCATATGGTAAATATTTTAGACTTTGAGGGCCGCATTCAGTCTCTGTTACATATTCTTTTTTTTTTTTTAAGATTATTTTATTTATTTATTTATTTATTTATTTATTTATTTTTGATATGAAATGTATTGTCAAATTGGTTTCCATACAACACCCAGTACTCATCCCAAAAGGTGCTCTCCTCAATACCCATCACCCACCCTCCCCCCCCCCCCACCGCCATCAACCCTCAGTTTGTTCTCAGACATATTCTTTTAAAAAAAAAAAACAAACAACATTGCTCTAAAAATATGAAAACCATTCTTAGCTTGTTGGCCTTAACAAAACAGGCCTCAGGTAGTAGTTTGCCAACCCGTAATTTAGATCAGGGTGGGGGTGAGAACAGAAGGAATTTCTAGAGGGTTTGTTGCTGTGCAATGGTATGAAATCTTTGTTTTAGCAAGAAGAATATGGCAGCCAAATAGTAGAAGGATTGAAGGTGTGAAGGGGGTGGAAGAGAATTTAGGAATAAATCAATTCAGGCATAACATGATAAGGACTTGGATGGAGCAGTTGTGGTGGGGATGGAGAGGAAGGTCAGAGCCCAAGGGCCACTCTGTAGGGAGGACTGGTATGCCCCAGGGACAGTGGATGAAAGGAAGTGGATAATATGAGTACAGGAATTTCGGATCTGGAAGCTGGGAAGCATGGTGGTGATATGGATAGAGAGAGTTTGGAAAAGGAGCCAGTTGAGGGGTAACACGATAGTAACTGTTGGAACCTGAATCCGAGCTATGGGTGAACCTCCTGGGGTACGTACAGATTTTGAAGTTGCCATGGTGAATCAGTCAGCGGTGGAAAGTTTGCCAGGCCACATGGGGATCCAGGAGGCCCCCCAGGTTTAGTCTTTAATGGTGAGAGTAGAGCAGTAAAGAGGGAAAGGATGGGCGGGCGAGATTTGAGGTAGTAAAAAAGGAAATCCAGAATGTTTTCCAAACTAACCCCCCCTCCCCTACCAGTAGTTCAT
Organism: Lynx rufus; assembly: GCF_022079265.1. Taxonomy (NCBI): domain Eukaryota; kingdom Metazoa; phylum Chordata; class Mammalia; order Carnivora; family Felidae; genus Lynx; species Lynx rufus. The sequence goes on from NW_025814828.1 coordinate 40,972,389, forward strand.
TTATTTGTCCAAATTCATTCCATGAAGGATTTGAAGCAGCTTCTAGAACTCTGTGGAGTATTGTGATTAGTCTAATATTCTCTTCAATTCAGGATTCATTCACAAGTCCGTTTTCCTTCAACCCAAGCAAGTAATTGCTGTGATTTGCTGAGTGCTTTTTATACACCAGGCACTGTTAGGCTCTTGAAGCATTAGCTCATTTGCTCCACAAAAGTTTCATTCTGTTTCTTTTTCAGCACTTTTTTCTTGATTACAACAGTACATGACATGTAGAAGTTATTCCGTTAGTGTATGACTAAGTATAATACATAATTTTGAAGAAGCTTTAGAAAACAGAGGCAGAAAAGAAAAGAAGTATGTAATCCCCAAACTCAATAACAGTTGGGCCAGCCTTTTTGTATGTATTTCCTTCTAGTCTTACTCTATTGTCCTTAAAGTCAGTTCTCGTAGACAGACATGCTGATCTTAGATGCTGGAAGGTGCCTTTTTTTTTTTTTAAGTGTTTTAAAATTACTAAATCCTGGATATGAGCTTTTGGGGCCTTATTTGCCTTTCTCCTAAAAGCAGAGAGTACTCTGTGACTGCACCAGAGCAGACATCAGCCCTGCTGAAAAGATGCTAACCATTCTCCCCTCTCCTGCTCGTGCCTCCAGGCCTGCTACGGCATCCTCAAGGTCCCAGAAGGCAGCTGGCTGTGTCGTTCCTGTGTCCTTGGCATTCATCCACAGTGTCTGTTATGTCCAAAGAGAGGTGGGGCCATGAAGACTACCAGGACAGGGACTAAATGGGCTCATGTCAGCTGTGCCCTGTGGATTCCAGAGGTAAGACTCATCCAGGCTTGAGCCCATTTGCTCCAGGTGCACCTGTTTCCCATGGCATTCAGACCGACTCAGGCTTCATGGAGATGCTTCATTCCTGCTCCTGCTCCTGAGGTGATAATGCTTCCACTTGAGCTCTCTCACACCCTTCTTGGATGCATGTGAGCATGGAAGCCCACGCTGATTAATTTATAGATGGTGCCACCAGTGGTAGTGAATGAATTTGTATGAGAAGAGAGCCAGGATATGAGCAGATTTTTTTAAGGTGCAACTTACGCTTAAAATACCAAATACTAAGTGTACAATTTCATGACTTTTACACATATCTGTAACCACAACCCAGACCAAGACAAGGAACACCTCAGAAGTAGACATAGAGCACCCAGAAGGATCCCTCATACCTGCTTTCCAGTCCCTATTTGGGTCCCTATTACCATTTTGATTACTATCACTATAGATTAATCTGTTTTTGAATTTCATGTAAATGGAATCATACAGTATGCACTCTTTCCTGTCTGCCAGCACTCCATGTTGTAGTATGGATCAGTACTCATTTGTTTCTTGCTGAGGAGTATTCTGTTGCATTGATCTACCATGATTTATTTATCCATTCTCCTTTAATGGACACTTCCGTTGTTTCCAGTTTTAGGTTATTCTGGATGAAGTGAGCATTACCTCTTTTGCCCACTATGATGGTTGCCCTTTGATTTTTGAAGCCTTTCTTTAATGTTGTTGTTTTTTTTTTTATTAAAGAGAGGGAGCACGAGTCGAATAGAGGGGCGAGGGGAGAGAGAGAGAGAGAGAGAGAGAGAGAGAGAGAGAGAGAGAGAGAGAATCTTAAGCAAGCTCCATGGTCAGCATGGAGCCCAATGCGGGGCTTGGTCCCATGCCCCTGGGATCATGACCTGAGCTGAAATCAACCAAGTGAGCCACCCAGGCGCCCCTGATTTTTGAAGCTGTTTTTAGAGCTTAGACTCAACATTTGTCTAAGAGCCTCTTTGTTCTGAACTCCATCCCTAACTATTTAATCTGGCCCTTCGGTTGCTGATATTTCATAAGAGGCTGTGTGCTCACAAAATTGATTAAAAAGGGCTTCCAAACATTACTTCTTCTTACTTCTGGCTGCTCTTTTTTTTTTAACCTGTTTAAACATCCCACGCACATCCTCTTTCCCCAACCCCTATCCAAGCCAGCACATTTGTTAACTGCAAAACAAGAGAGACTTTAGAATTCAGTTCATGGGAAAGCTGATGATACTGTATCAGTAATTCATTCTCCCTTAAAACTTCCTGGCACCTGGCTGGCCCAGTGAGTAGAGAATGCGACTCTTGATTTCCAGGTTATAAGTTCGAGGCCCACGTTGGGTGTAGAGATTACTTCAAAAAATCAAATAAAAAAATAAACAAACAAACTTCCCTGGCTTTATTCTTGTTAATGACAGTTCCAGGGGAGTTAACTATCTAACAATTGAGCTTAGAGTCACATAGTTAAACTGAAAGTCCTCGATAAATACTACAGTATTCTTATGGATTTAGGAGTAAATATTTTTTTTTAATATTTGGATAATGGTTCCTTTTTCTTACTAAGAATGTCCAGCTCGTAGACTGACATGAACTCTCAGGTTTCTGGCCTGAGAGTGACTGGTCTCCAGCAGCAAATGTCCCAACTAATAGAGCAGGCGCTCTCAGCATATAAGAGTCTAGAACATGACTCAGGAAGAGTCCTTTAAAAATAAAAGGAGCTGGGGCTCCTGGGTGGCTCAGTCGGTTGAGCATCCAATCTTGATTTCAGCTCAGGTCATGATCCCAGGGTTGTGGGATCAAGCCCTGCATTGTGCTCCACGCTGAGCATGGCCTGCTTGGGATTCTCTCTTTCCCTCTGCCCCCCTCCCCTGCTCACATTCTCGCTCTCTCTAAAATATAGAAAGAAAAGAAAAAAGAAAAGAAAAGAAAGAAAGGGAAAGAAAAAGGAAGGAAGCTGTCTTACCTGTTGACATTGCTTATTATGGTTGTTTTTAGTACCTTTTGGGCTGCTCAAGATCTCTGTGATCTTTCTACTGTTAGTTTCTGCATGTGGGTAGAACTTGTACTAGTTTAACCAGCCTTATTCAAAGTCCTTCACTTTTTAAAGTTGTATCTCTCTTGGAAACTCCTGTACACATTTGTAAGCGAGAGGGAGAACACTTTTTATCAGAAGTTGTTTGACCCCTTGTTTTCATATGGAAAAAACTGTTTTCCATCTTTTGTTAAAGCATTCTTTCCTTTCAGCACTCTCCCAAAGACTAATTTCACTTTGAAGCTACTTTGGCTGAGACAGTAGAGCAAACTGATGATGGTTACATGATTTAAAAGACCATGGTTTGAAAATGTTACCATCCCCATCCTTCCTACTTACGTGCTGCGACCTCTTCATTACACAGATTGCTGCGACTTTGCAACAATATCATGATTCTTTATAAACCGAACCGAAAGGCTTGTCACTGCCTGTTTTTCATCCTCAGTTGATTAAATGACAAAACGAGGCATGTGGCACCATCTCTAACAGACAATAGATGCTAGATCTTGTGAATTTTAATTCCGTTCCTTAGTGGCTTTCTTTGGTTCCTAAGTAAAGTGTAGATATGTATCTTGGATTCATTAAGGTAACCATGCCTAGCCTCCACTCCTGCCCTCTCATCCTATATATGAGTCATGTCCGTTACTGGAAATGATCAGAGGTCTGAGCAGTGGCTAGAGACAGGTTTTATTTATTCTTGGTTCCATAGTAACCTTAAGAGATGTGGCCCACCTCATTGTCTTGATGGCCTGAGCGTCACATAACATCATTTGTGGCTTGTGAAAGGTACTTCTGGAATGCCTTGGTGCCTCTGCCTTATGGTGGTGTTTTATTTATAGGTCAGCATTGCTTGTCCTGAGAGGATGGAACCAATCACCAAGGTGTCCCACATTCCACCCAGTCGATGGGCCTTAGTTTGCAGCCTCTGCAAGGTGAAGACAGGGGCCTGTATTCAGGTAAGTCACTGAGAGAAGTGGTGGGGTGGGTACCACTGAACTGGCCAGACTCAACATCCCAGTGAGAGCAGCCTCTTAACTGAAAGTTTACTCGGGAGGCCCTCCACTCACTCCTCCTCACAGGGGCTCTGCCATGGTACAGACCATTTCTGGAGCGGTTTTTTTTTTTTTTTTCAGACGTTGCCTCTGGACCCTTCAGCTTATTCTTTTCATTCATAGTGGTAGTTAACTTCCATCCTTTGCTGTCGGATCTGATGAATTAGGTGATTTCTGAAGCTAGATGATAACCATCCTGGGTGGAAACAAGCCATAGATCGAAAACAACCAGGCCCAGGTTCCAGGATGATTTAACCAATGACTCTGCTGCTGAACTAAGTACAACTCAGTTTGGAAGGGAAAGATGCATCTGAATAGATAAATCCTGGTGGATAGGCCCGAAAGTCCTGCTCACAGGCACATATGTTGCATACAGTAGTACAAGTAAAGTTTTCTGAGACGTCTGAGGTACAGGAATTCAGCTGCATAAAGTAGAAGTAGTAGCTGGTGTGCCCAACAGCAGCAGTTGGGTGGTCGATGAGACTGGGAGAGGCCAGTTATCTCCAGGAAAGGCAGAACGGTTGACCCTTCTACTCCCCAGGCCTCCTGCATAGGAGCTACAGATTGGTTGGAGTTAGATTTGCCTGCTAAGCTTCTTCACAGAAAAGGGGCCTTATGATGTTATAGCTTAGGGACAGTGGCTCTAGGTATTTCATGAAGTTTCTTGCTGTCTGGCTCATCTTGTAGATTTCTTGCTACAGACCCGGGATCAGCGACTCCTCAGAATAACCTTGGTTCATTTGTTGGGAAATGGTATTTGAAGAACACAATATGGGAGCGCCTGGGTGGCTCAGTCAGTTAAGCAGCCGACCTCAGCTCAGGTCATGATATCACAGTTTGTGAGTTCGAGCCCTGCGTCAGGCTCTGTGCTGATGGCCCGGAGCCTGGAGCCTGCTTCGGATTCTGTATCTCTCTCTCTCTCTTCCCCTCCCCCACTCATGCTGGCTCTCTCTCTCTCTCTCTCTCTCTCTCAAAAACTAAATAAACGTTAAAAAAAATTTTTTTTAAAGAACACAATATGGACCCCAAAGGCCCTTTTAATTTTTTAAATTCATTTTTACACCTGACAGAATTGGGTACTTTGCCCTGCTTTTTTTAACTTTTTCCTGCTGATACTATTTAACTACAGCAGTTACAAAGGAAGAAAAACTTGAGGGAAAACTATTCCCACGGGGTCTACTACCATAATGCATTGCCTGTTTAGGTTTTCCTAAGTTCTCTCCCGGTTGTTTCTCATATGTGAGCCCCTCGGGGGCCAAGGTTGTACATCACTCTTCCATGGATTGCCCCTAGCACAAAGGAGAGTGTGCCTGCCCGTTGTCAGTGTTCAGTTAGTGCTTACTGAATAAATATATCCATACTTAATGGTATCATAGATTTGTTTATAACATGCATTCTCCCCACTAAAACAAGAAAAGATTTTCCGTGTTTTTATAATTATTAGTACTTTTATAATAGCACATTGAATTTATATCCATTAGTTTACTTATTTTCATTATTGTGGTACCTGCATTTTTCTCCTATCTTTGCTATTTCAAGGGATGGTTTTTTAGAATAGTTAGTAATTGGTGGCATGACTGTGGAGAGAGAACACTGGCCTTAACCTTAGCCGACCTGAATTTGCATTACAGCCCCACATTACCACATTCTGCCACATTGTCTGAGTTATTTATCTGAGTTTTATCTTCCCTTATAGACTGTGAGCTCAGACTGTTTCCTCCTTAGATCCCCCAACCCCTGACATGGCGGACAGACAGTAAATATTAGATTGATGGATGGATAAAACATTCTAGAGTCGGTTTTTCATCTTCAGGGCAGTCGTTCTTATTTTTATTAGAGTTTAGAGTCTGTATTTTGTAAAGACCTTACCAAATTAAGACTCGTAATTTTCTTACAAGGAATTACATTTGTTTAATTCCTTATAAGGAATATTTGAGCGCCTGATTGTGTGCCAGGCACTGTTCTAGGCACTTGGGATTTCTCAGTGAGCCAACAAAGAACTCACATTTGAGTTGGGAGAAATAGAGAATAAGAAATAGATATTAAATAGCGTTTAGAAAATGGTAAGTGCTCTGGAAAGGAAGAATGTGGAGTATGGTAGGAAGAGGGAGAGTGTGGGGCAGGGGGCATGTGTCACAGGTTTGTTTAAAACGAGTGGTCAGAGTAGGACTCATAGAGGTGACATTTGAGAAAAGACTTGAAGGTGAGAGAAAACGACACAGTTATTTTGGGTAAAAATATTCCAGGCAGAGGGATCATCCAGTACAAAGGCTCTGAGATGGGAGGTGTGTCTGGCCTGTTTGAGCAACAGGAAAGAGGCCAATGAGGCTGGAATGGAGTGTGTGAATATCAGAGAGATCATATGGGGACTTGACTGGTTAAGGTAAGCAGGGGTTTTTTTTTCTATAAATGGCCAGATAATAAACACTTTAGGCTTTGCAGGTCATATAGTCTCTAACACAACTACTCAATTCTGCCTTGAGCACAAAGACAGCCAGAGATTATACTTAGCAAATGAACATGGCTTTATTCCAGTAAAACATTATGGACTCTAAAATTTAAATTTCATATTCGTTCACATGTCATAAAATGCTCTTTCTTATTTTTTTAATTTTTTAATATTTATTTATTTTTGAGAGAGAGAGAGAGAGAGAGAGGCCGAGTGTGAGTGGGGGAGAGGCAGAGAGAAAGGGAGACACAGAACTTGAAGTGGACTCCAGGCTCTGAGCTGTCAGCACAGAGCCCTATGAGGGGCTCGAACTCAACAATCTGTGAAATCATGACCTGAGCTGAAGTCAGATGCTTAATGGACTGAGCCACCCAGGCGCCCTGAAATATTCTTATTTTTGTTTTTTACATCATTTAAAAATGTAAAAACATCCTAAGCTGCCATTCTTAGCTCTTGGACCACACAAAAACAGCTGCTGCATTTGGTCTGTGGGCCATAGTTTGCCAGCCCCCGGGGCGCTCATGAAATCTTTTGTTTTCACTCAGAGCTTAAGGGGGAATCATTGGCAGGCTTCGAGCAGACAGGTGACATAATTTGATTTATGTTTTTAAGGGATCACTCTGCGGAATGATATGTCTAGTACTTGCTTCAAAATAATCCAGGGGGCAGTGTGCTATGGGAGGTTAAAGAAAGATGAAATAAGATTGGTCATACATTAATTGTTATTGAAGCTGGGCGATGGGTATATGGGGGTTAGTATAGTATTCTCTATGCTATTATATAGGTTTTTAAATTTCCATAGTAAAAGGTGAAAAACAAAAAATAGACTGGGGCGCCTGGGTGCCCAGTCAGTTAAGTGTCCAACTTCGGCTCAAGTCATGATCTCATGGCTCATGGGTTCAAGCTTCGCGTCAGGCTCCATGCTGACAGCTCAAAGCCTGGAGCCTGCTTTGGATTCTGTGTCTCCCTCTCTCTCCGCCCCTCCCCTGCTCAAGCTCTATCTCTCTCAAAAATTTTTTTTAAAAACGTTAAAAACAAAAATAGGCTCTGGCTGCTGTATTTAGAATAGACTAGGAAGGGAAGGTTAGAAAGAGGAAAAGCAGTTAGGAGGCTGTTAAAGTAATCCATGAGAGGTGATAGTGGCTTTGACTGGAGTGGTAGCCCTGGAGGTGGTGAAAAGTGATAAGATTCTGGGTGAATATTGAAGGGAGAGCCAACAGGATTGACTGAATCAGATATGAGATATAAGAGAAGGATAGGAGTTGGGGATGCTTCCAAGTTTGGGGCCCAAATGGTGGGAAGGGTGAAGTTGCCACAAACTGAACGGGGAAATCTGCAGGAGAACAGATTTGGGGGAAGAGATGATGAGTCCAGTTTTAGACACTTAGGTTTGAGGTATCTACTTGACATCCTGTGGAAATGTCAAGCTGGCAGGTGTCTGTGTGAGTGTGGAGTTTGGGAGGAAGCCTGGACTGCAGACCTGCATTTGGGAGCCAGTGGCCTATAGATGGCTTTAGCCTCGACCGGGGAGGATGGCCGAGCGAGTGAGTGTAGATAGAGGGGAGAACAATACCAAGCCCTGGGCCTTGAAGCATTCCGGCGTGAAGAAGTCCAGCAGAGGCAGAAGAAGCAGCAGAGGAGATGGGGAAGAAGAAGCCCGCAGGGAGACGGGAGGAAAACTGAGAGTGTGTAGCAGCCTCTAAATCAAGAGAAGAAAGCATTTCAAGGAGAGGGAAAGATCTGTGGTGGAAAGAGGCTACTGAAGTAAAATGAGGACTACAGATTGACCCCTAAATGTAGCAAACGTGATTATTGGTGATCGGGAGGAACAGTCTAGGTGCAGTAGTGACAGCAAAAGCTACGTCACTAAAGGTCAGGGTAAAGAAGGAAGTGAGGAACAGTTTGAAAAAGTGGGGTAAAGAGGTCTTTCCTTTAAGGTTAGAAGAAATACCAAGTCTGTATGTATACTTGTTAACATCTAGGACTTGCGTGAAAGGCAGTGATCCAGTGCAGAGGAAAAACTGCTAGAGTGTGGTTTTCAGTAGGTGAGAGAGGGTGGCGTGAAGTGTGCGATGGAGGGGTGGCCTTGGGCAGGAGCGCTGATAGTTCTTCCCTGGTAACAGCCTTGAAGGTAGAGTGTAGGTGCAGTATTAAGTAGATGTGTCGATGGGAATCTGCAGGAGCACTCTTTCAAGTGTTTTAATTTCCTCAGTGAGGTAGGAAGCAGGATCATCAGCTGAGAGTGAGGTCCAGAGGTTTGAGAAGAGAAGAGGTGTGAAATAGTTTTATGGTTTGAGGAAGTGTGGTGTGAGTACCGGGCTGTATGAAAGACCCTCCCTCTAGGTGAGAGGGAATGAACTTCAGGTGATATGCTGAAGTGTGTATTTTTTTCCACCTACATTCTGCTTATACTAATAGAATGGCCTTTGTTTTCCATTGTTGACATCTGGTTTTCTGGTGGGGAAGAAAGACCAAAACCTTTTTTTTTTCCTTTTAAACCACCACTAAGTAAAGTTAATTCCAAACTCATTAGTAATTTAACATCTTGTTCCCTGTATGTGAATCAAAAACACAGTAACCAAATACAGTAATTCAGTAGGGGTCAAGTTTTTTTTTTTTAATGTGTATTTATTTTTGAGACAGAGACAGAGCATGAACAGGGGAGGGGCAGAGAGAGAGGGAGACACAGAATCCGAAACAGGCTCCAGGCTCTGAGCGGTCAGCACAGAGCCCGACGCGGGGCTCGAACTCACGGACCGTGAGGTCATGACCTGAGCTGAAGTCAGACGCCCAACCGACCGACCCACCCAGGCGCCCCAGTAGGGGTCAAGTTTTATTAGCCTCATTGTTCTTGGGAAGTTTATTTAAGGGTCTTTGTGATTAGTAACCTATTTGGGGTATTTTGCTTTATTAACTCTTTCTGGAAATTTCTTAACTATCCGTGAATTGTGTTTATTCTTCCTGTCTTCCAACAGTGGGAATACACGCAACTATTCTCTTCTTTTGATTTAGGAACATTCCCTGGGGAAGGATAGAATCCAACACTGGTGGGTTTGGGGGTCTAAACTAGCTAGTATCTATAGCTTCCATATCTGGAAGCTAGAACCTTTCTCCTGAGCATGAAGTCTTCTGATAATCCTGAACCAGATCATAAAGACTGGGTTCAAATGAGATGCCCTCAGACAGCTCTGTATTTTGCCTAGACTTTGAACACAGTCCCTCTGACAGCTGGCTTTCCGGAATTCCTGTAGGGTCCTCACATGTTTTATGTTCAAGCCCCCCTTCAGCCTAGAGCCAGATGCTTTAGGTTTTCCCTAAGAGGAAAGAAAGAACAGTGGTTAAACATAAGACCTTTGGAGCCCAACTCCACCCCCTTGCTTTTTATACCATCTTAAGGAAGTTACCTGCCATATCTGTGCTTCAGTTTTCATATCTCTAAATGGAAATGATAATAGTACCTACTTAATAAAGGTGGTAAAGAGTCCAGTGCGGTACCTAACAGATAGCAAATACTCAGTAAATGTTAGCGGTGAAAGTAATTGTACTTGTTTTGTTCTTCATTTGTTATTCTCAGGAGTCCATCTGACTTTGCCGATGGACAGCCGTAGCACTCATCCAGCCAGACTGAGTAGTAGAATCCTCAAACATTTGGTACAACAAATGAAAATTGGCAACAAGTGGGGGAATGCAAGGAGGCCCACTCAGTGACTACATTGAATATTTTTTTCAAATATTCCAAATTTGGTTCAGTACACACTGTTCTTATTCTAAGGCATTTCTGGCCCCTGCCTTCAGGAGTTGGTCGTCTATTAGGGGAGGCCAGATATAAACACAGGAAAAGTTAACTAACACTGAAGTGACATCTCCCCTCAGACCTTGCAGATCCTTAGGGACGACAGGTGAGAAGGGCTGATGGCCAGTGTTGGTGCCAGAGTTTAAATACACAGTGGCTGGAGGAAGTTTGGTAGGCTGGCTTGAACCATTTAGGACATTGTTTCAGTGACACAGTTTTGACAGAATTGCTGTGGTACCACCCATTTGTCTGTTCACAGATTATTGGGGATTAAAGACAACCAAATGGACACTGTCCTGCAGCGAGACAGGAACTGCTGAGGACATATGGACCAGGTCCTTGGGGTTCCAGGCATGTGTCATCCCCTTTTGAGGAGGACACGCTATGTTCTTTTTGGGGGTGACAAAATATTTCCCAACTCATTTCTTTTCTACAGTTTCTGAAAAATATACAGAAAACTATTCCTTTTCCTCCTTTAAAGATACATAAACTACAGTGAAATACCACTTCATACTCACTAGGGTGGTAATAATCAAAAAGGTGGTGGGATCCCAGGGTGGTAGAATCAAGCCCTGAGTCAGGCTCCGTGCTGAGCGTGGAACCTGCTTAAGATCTCTCTCTCTCTCTCTCTCTCTCTCTCTCTCTCTCTCTCTCTCTCTCTCTCTCCCTCTCTCTCTCCCTCCCTCCCTCCCTCCCTTCCTCCCCGGCGTCTGGGTGACTCAGTCATTAAGCATCTGATTTTGGCTCAGGTCATGTTCTCACAGTTCATGAGTTCAAGTGTCACACATTGGGTGAGCTCGTGCCCCACTTCAGGTAAGCATGAACCACACTTCGGGCGAGCCCCGCTTCTCTCTCTCTCTCTCTCTCTCTGCCCCTCACTTGTGCTTGCTCTCCCCCCAAAACAAAGATTCTCTCAAAAACAAAATTAGGGGCACCTGGGTGTCTCAGTCCATTGGGAATCTGAGTCTTGACTTTGGCTCAGATCATGATCTCAAAGTTCATGAGTTCGAGCCCCATGTCGGGCTCTGTCCTGACAGCATGGAGCCTGCTTGGGATTCTGTCTCTCCGTCTCTCTGCCTTTCTCCCACTCGCGCTCGCTCTCTCTCTCTCTCTCTCTCTCTCAAATAAAAATAAACTTTAAAAAATTTTTTAAAATAAGAAAAAGATTCTCTCTCTCCCTCTGCCCCTCTCCCCTATTCTCTCTCTCTAAAATTTAAAAAAAAATTTTTTTAATAAAATAAAAACAAAAAAAAATTTTTAAGGCAGGCAATAACAATGTGGAGAAATTGGAACCCTCGTGCTTTACTGGTGGGGATATAAAATGTGCAGCCACTGTGGAAAACAGTTCGGCAATTTCTCAGAAAGTTAGATGTAAGAGCCCTGGGTGGCTCAGTCAGTTACGTATCTGACTTCAGCTCAGGTCATGATCTTGCGGTCCTTGGGCTTGAGCCCCGCATCGGGCTCTGTGCTGACAGCTTGGAGCCTGGATTTGGATTCTGTGTCTCATTCTCTCTCTCTGACCCTCCCCCACTTGTGCTCTGTCTCTCTCTGCCTCTCACAAATAAACATTAAAAAAAATTGTTTTAAGTCAGATGTAGAATTATCATATGAGCTAGCAATTCCACTTCAAAGCGTATACTTGCAGTTGAAGAGGTGTCCAAGACCCCCCCTCAGGTTCAATGATTCACTAGAAGGACTCAAAGAACTCAGAAAAGCCATTCTAGTGGTTACAGTTTATTACAGTGAAAGGAAGGATGCAGATTAAAAACAAGGGGAAGAAGCACATAGGACAGGGGTCCAGGAGAGAGTAGGCATGGAGCTTCCAGTTGTCCTCCCCAAGTGGAGTCTTGTGGACAGTGCTTATTTCTCCCCCCCAGGGACGTGTGATGATACACAGAGTATTGCCAACCAGGGAAGCTCACCCAAGTCTTAGCGTTCAGAGATTGTATTAGGAGTTGGCCACTTAGACACAAGTGACCCACCCGCATGGCTGACCTTAGCCTCCAGTCCCTCCAGAGGTCAGGCTGATACCATGTGGCTCAAAGCCTCCACCATAAATCACATTGTTAGCATAGGCTATCTGACATGGTCAAGGGACCCCTGATAAACAAAGACACTCTTCTAAGTCAGGACATTCCATAGGCTTAGAGGTCACCTCTTAGTAGCTGGGGGCAAAGGGCCAAACCTTTCTTTAGGCAAGGTTAATCCCTTAATGCACCTTCCCAAAGAGAAACGAAAACATATGCCTACATAAAAACTTGTACACAAATGCTCATAGCAGCTTTATTTCCTAATAGCCAAAAACTTTTGAAAACGACCCAAATCCCCATCAAGTGATGAATGGATAAACAAATGTGGTATAGTCATACAATGGAATGTCGTTTGGCCACATTTTAATTTTTTTTTTTAATTTTTTTTTTCATCGTTTATTTATTTTTGGGACAGAGAGAGACAGAGCATAAACGGGGGAGGGGCAGAGAGAGAGGGAGACACAGAATCCGAAACAGGCTCCAGGCTCTGAGCCATCAGCCCAGAGCCCGACGCGGGGCTCGAACTCACGGACCGCGAGATCATGACCTGGCTGAAGTCGGACGCTTAACCGACTGCGCCACCCAGGCGCCCCACATTTTATTTTTTTTTAAGTTGATTTATTTTGAGGGAACACACACGCAGCGAGGGAGGGGCAGAGAGAGAGGTGGGGAAGAGAATCCCAAGCAGGCTCCTCACTCCTCAGCACAGAGCCTAACACAGGGCTCGATCCCATGAACCATGAGATCATAACCTGAGCCAGAATCAAGAGTCGAATGCTTAACCAACTAAGCCACCCAGGCACCCTCCCATATTTTTAAAAGAATGAAATTCTGATACATGCTATGACATGGATGAGCCTTGAGAACATGCTAAACCGGACACAGATGCCACATGTATGATCCCTCCTTGTGAAGTGTCCAGGATAGGCCTATAGATGAGTGGTTGCTTGGGGCGGGGGTTGGGAACAGGAAGTGACTGCAGGTAAGCATGAGATTTCTTTTTTGAGGTAATGAAAATGTACTAGAATAAAAACTTGAAACAACACCAGAAAAGAAAATGTACTGGAATTACGTAGTGGTGATGGTTGCAAAACTCTGTAAACATGCTAAAACCATTGAAACGTATACTTAAAAGTCGTGAGTTTTTTGGCACAAAAAAAGTTTTCTGGTATCTCAATAAAGCGTTATTTTAATGGGCATAATATATACCTTCTCTGTCACCTTTAGGTGGTTACAGTAGAAATAAATGAGATGTATATATATAAAGGCATTTTGTTTACTAGAATATTCCAAGTGTATGTATTTGGAAAAAGATAAATAGGTATTTGGCACCAAAACTTGGTTGGCATTTCTCCTTTACCACCAAAACACAGCGACCTTCAGCTATAAGCATCATAGAATGACCTTTTTTGCGACCAGATGGATTTTATGGCACAGTTCCGTAAGGACGTATTCCATTTTTCATCTAAGCACCCAGTTCTTATTTGTGTATTGTCTTTCATTTTGACTAATTTATATTTACGTCTCCACAGTCTATAAATGGGACCTGAGACACATGGTCTGTTTTCAGCTTCTGATCAGTAGTAGTTTTATGTTACACATTCATCCCCTTGAATAGGACACGGTCCTTTTGCTTTCTCTTTCCACATTTTTATCAGTTACTAAACAGCGAAAGAGCACTATACCCAACACTTTTAATCTTCTGCTAAAGAATGCCTTTTGCTTCTTGTTTTTTAAATGACTGGCTAGTTTCTTAGCCAAGTGATAACACAAGGTGCCCAGATAAAAGTACATTTTTGGCTTTCATCATCCTCATTATCATAAGGCCTTTCAAATACGTGGACATTTTAAGGATACAGATTTCAGTGTAAGGTAACAATCTTTTCCAATAGAACTGTCCAAAGCTGGGGTGGGCTGTCTTAGGAATGTAGTTTAAGTGGCTAGATTACCACTTCCTTGAAAAGTAGAAGGAGTTGGGGGGGCAGGGCAGTGGAGGTAGAAAACCAGGGACTCTAGAGGCACGTACAAGCAGTGATAAATGCGGTGCTGGATAAGATGATCTTAGAATTATATTTCATCTCTGGAATTCTTTATCCTGTAAAATTGGCTTAAATGCAATCTGCCTCCTTTAAAGCTTTGATGGTTGCCAGCATTCTCTTAGGTGTTGAATTTCTCCGTCTATTAGAAGGAGACCTGTCAGGTTTTGCATTTTTTAGTCTTTATTTGTATCTGAGGTCATTCCCTATTTGTAGTTATCACAAACCCCCAAACATATAATTAATTCGGCAGTCTGCCCTCCAGACTCAGGCTTCCAAAAGAGTTGAGACTTGGCTTTCACCATGGGAATTCTCCACTATTTTTAGAAACAAATCCTCCATTTCTTTCTCTCCCATGTATTTAAAATCTTTGGAAGGAAAGCTATAGCATTGTAACCATAACAAATGGTAATTGAGACTAACTAAAACACAGGAGTACAGCAGTCATGGGCCGGCTCTTCCTACTCTGTTGCCCTGTAAATGAATCCTCAGTACATGCTATGCAGTGATACTTAACAAATGTGTTGCATCTATAAATGGCAAAACATTACAAACTGAATTTCAGATTGTCTGTAGCCCTAATGTTCCTTAGAACGTTCTGCAGTGATGGAAATCTGTGCTGTCCAGTATGATTGAAATGTGGCTAGGGTGGCTAAGGAATTGAATTTTTAATTGTATATCGTTTTATTTTTTTAAGCTTACTTTGAGAGAGCGAGAAAGTGCACACACACGCACTTACGAGAGTGAGGGAGGGGCAGAGAAAGAGGGAGAGAGAGGATCCCAAGCAGGTTCTGCACTATCGGCATAGAGCCCAACGTGGGGCTCAAACTCACAAACAGATCATCACCTGAGCCGAAATCAAGAGTCGGATACTTAACCGACTGAGCCACCCAGGCGCCCCAATTACATGTGCATACTGTATATGTAATTAAATTAAATTTAAATAGCTACTTACGGGTAGTTGGCTACCATGTTAGACAGCACAGCTCTATAAGAACAATTTCAACAAGTTGGGTTGCTTAGATACTGGAGTTCCTGGGACCTTTTTAGAACCAGTAGATACTCTGGCAACAATATTGACTTCGTTTTTTTCTTTTGTTTGTTTACAAGCATTTCTTGAGCACCTGATTGTTCAATAGTTGATGGCAATGCAAAGATGAATGACACGGCTTCTGTCTTTAGGAGCTCTGGCCAGGGTTCTGACGCTCACTATACTGTAGGTACACTGTAAAAAGTACTACTATAGAAGCATATAATAAGGCGACGTGAGGGCCACAGAGAAGGTACAGCATGACTCTTCACAGGAGCCAAGGAAGACTTCTGAGAAAAACTTCAGGCCCGAGCTAAAGGGGAGTTTGAATTTTTTTTTTTTTTTTTTTGCCTCTTCTTTCTGTTTTCTATACAAGCAGATTTCCTGAGTTACTTGTAAAGCATCTGTCATAGTCCGGTTAGGGCCAGTTTTCTCCCTGCCTCGCCTCTGCTTCCCGTGAGCAGCTCTCACATTAAGCCCTGGGATATGCGGTTCCCCTCCCCCCCCAGCCCTGCCCCCTTAACGCATCTTTTCTTCCTACAGTGCTCTGTGAAAAGCTGCATCACTGCCTTCCACGTCACCTGTGCCTTTGAGCACAGCCTAGAGATGAAGACCATCCTAGATGAGGGGGATGAAGTGAAGTTCAAGTCATACTGCCTCAAGCACAGCCAAAACAGGCAGAAGCTCAGGGAGGCCGAGTACCCCATGCACAGGGCTACTGAGCAGAGCCAGGCCAAAAGTGAAAAAATCAGCCTGCGGGCGCAGAAGCTTCGGGAGCTGGAGGAGGAGTTCTATTCCCTGGTCCGCGTGGAAGATGTGGCCACAGAACTGGGGATGCCTACGCTAGCTGTGGACTTTATCTATAACTACTGGAAACTGAAGCGGAAAAGTAACTTCAATAAGCCATTATTTCCTCCGAAGCAGGATGAAGAAAATGGCCTGGTGCAGCCAAAAGAGGAGAGTATTCACACTCGCATGAGAATGTTTATGCATCTACGCCAAGACCTAGAGAGGGTAAGGTGATCAGCTGTGGCTACTGTTTAGGTCTCAGTCTGCATAGAAATGGAGGCCCCGCTTCCAGTTTCGTTTCTGTTTTTAAAGGTCAGCTCATTTAAAGTGTGGGCTTCCGTGTCCTTGCTTATCTTCTGATTACATTGTGGCCCCGAGCATTGGGCTCTGTTTAAATTTTTGGCAGTCACTTTCAAGGGAACTGGAGAGCCCTCGCTTACATGCTTATGAAGCTTAAATCTGAGATAAATTCTCATTTGGTTTACTTTTTATTCACTGTTGAGCCTAAATTGGCTCAGCTCTATTTTACTGACACGTGAGACTGTGGGCTGAGTTAAGAATTAATTTTATTGAGGAAAAAGCAGTTTCTCAAACTCAGCACTAGTGACATCTTGGGCTGGCTAGTTCCTTATTGTAGGGGGGGACTGTCCTTTGTCGTGGGGAACACTGGAAGATGTTGAACAGCGTCCCTGGCCTCTACCCAGTAGCCAGTCCCCCTCCCAACACATACCCAAATGATGACAGCAGAAAATGGTTCCAGATTACCAAATGCTCCCTGGGGGTCAGAATCGCCTCTGATTGAAAGTCTCTACACCAGATAATTTAGTTTAACTCACTTATTCAAAGATAAGTTAGGCCCTGTGTTTACCCTACAGAATTTTATAATCAAGTGTAATTATAGAGATGGCTTGTTTTTTCTCTCTGCTACCAGAATCTGGAAGGGAACAGATTTGGCTCACTTTGTAAAATTTAACTCACACATCGATAGCACTTACTAT
This sequence comes from Lynx rufus, assembly GCF_022079265.1. Lineage (NCBI taxonomy): Eukaryota > Metazoa > Chordata > Mammalia > Carnivora > Felidae > Lynx > Lynx rufus. The sequence goes on from NW_025814828.1 coordinate 40,989,439, forward strand.
GTGGCAACACTGTTCGAACATTTCATAAATATTAACTCATTTAATCCTAACATGCCTGTGAGGAAAGTACTGTTGTTAGCCCTATTTACCGATGACTAAACTGGGGCACAGAAAGGTGGGATGATTGGTCCGGTGGGGTGGGAAGTATGGGAGCACGTGGATCGCACCCTTGGGGCTGTAGAGATTTGGCTGAGCAGGAGGTGTGAGCAAAAAACCACTGTCAGTCTGTCCGGCAGACCTTTATCCTGCTGGTCCAGCGCTCATTAGAAAATTGTACTGGATCCAGCATCGCCAGTGTTTTATTCAGGAATTTAAAGGGAAGGCCAGAACACTACATCATCATTCGGTCTTCCCAGCTTGGCTGTGCGTATAAACATCGAGCCCATCACGCTGCAGGAAGAGTAGGTTTCAGGAGGTGGCTTGGGAGCGTTTTCTTGTGCTGCCGATCAATGTGGGAACCACGGTCCCGTGCCGGACCATGCTACGTGACTTCCCGTAGAGTGGCTCTCCTTATGCAGCGTTTTGTGTTGTCTTCTCTCCTCACCGCCCCCGTGCCCCCACTTGGTTTTAGTTGCCTTAATTTTGGCTAAACGATTTCAATTGTCGGGTTCACGTAACATGACAAAAATCTCTATTTGCCGGGGATTGGGCTTTCAGGTGCGAAATCTGTGCTACATGATAAGCAGGCGAGAGAAGCTGAAACTGTCACAAAACAAAATACAGGAACAGATCTTCGGTTTGCAAGTCCAGCTTATCAACCAGGAAATGGCTGCAGGTAACCTTATGTTAAAGATGCCCTGGGGCACCTGGGTGGCTCAGCAGGTTAAGCGTCTGACTCTTCATCTCAGCTCAGGTCTCCATCTCAGGGATGTGAGTTCAAGCCCCGAGTTAGGCTCCACACTGGGCATGGAGCCTACTTTAAAAAAAGAAAAAAAAGTCCTAAGCAATATATAGACTCTGATTTCATCCCATTTTAACAATTTAAATTTTCGGTCGGTTGTTTTACTTAAAAATCTTTTAAAATTCTTGTCGAATATCTCATTTGCTCTGCTCCAACCCTGATGTAACATGGCCCATCTTGCTGTCAACTCATGAGGCAAGAAATCCCAAGGTGGGGTTGGGGGACTTGCAGGTCTGGGGCGGATAATCTAGGTGTCAGACAGATATTGGGGGCCACTAGTTAAAGCCATGAGCTATTCTGTAATCATCAGATTGACTTAGAAATCCATACAATAGGGCCTAATCCTAGTTTCCAGAAAACATTTAACTCCGAGGTTACTCATCTTAACGATAGTTTGTTAAAACCTTAGCCAGTAGTTAGGAGATCTGGGTTCTGTCTCTTATTTACTAATATTTGTCGAGCACCTGCTGTGGACTAAGAACTGGGCAAGAAAGTAGAGCAGTCCGCAAGACAGAATCCCTGCCTGTAGGGTATGCTGCCCGCTTAGCGAGAGAGACAGGAGAGCATAATTCCAGTGCCCTAAGCACGGGGAGCTCGGCTGCGATGACAGTCCTATTCAGTGACATCTGTAACCCTCCTGTACCTCCTGTAATACCGAGGTTGGCGGCAGAGCCTGGGCAGCCGGGAGTCAGTGTGTGGGGTGCGCAGAACCCAGCTCCGGCCAAGGGCCAGCCGTAGAGTGAGAGAAACACCCAGAAATGAGGTGTCAGGTAGGCATCGAAGGCTCTGGGGTGTTTATAAGTATCCTAGGTCACAGCAGAATGCTATAGCAGGAGGCGGCAGGGCTGCTCAGCCACAAAGCCACTGTGATGGGCAAGACCAAGAAAACCAAAGGACGGCAAGGAGGGTCCCTGCGTGCCAGGGAGATTGTCCCCTAAGCCATGTGGCTTCTGATTGGTGGGTGCCAGCCCCGTAACTGCTTGTGGTATCAGCAGGTGGCAGCAACATGGGGGCTGTGAGTATTCAACATGCACCCTTAGGGAACACCTGTTGCCCAGGTACTACTTAATAGTTATCCTCTCACGGGGAAAAGTTAAGTCCCTATGCAAAGAGGAGTTATTTAGAAGTACTTTTTTAATTTCAGAGCACCCAAACTAATAGAGAAAGGAAGATCTGTTCTAAAAGTGATCGTAGGATGACAGAACCAGGTAACTGATTGCCAGTACTCCACAGGCCGAGCCCAAAGCAGGCCACTGGCAGGAATGTCATGATTCTTTTGGGCTGGCCTTGCCACCGCAAAACCTGCCCCTCCCACCCCTCGATAATGGACATTCACAGTGAGGAGACTGTTTGAGGTTACAGGCATAAAGTACACAGGAACCACCCGCTACCATTTCTACTGTTGCCAAGTTAAAACACATACTCACGTGCTCTTCGTCCACCAAAACCTATGCTGTGTTCTTGAGGGTTTGGATTTGACTTTGGGGGAAGGGTGGGAGAGATTGGAGGGTAGGGTCTGACATGTCTTTTCAGGCACATCCTGAGTCCTGTGCAATACCCGCACCTGCACACACGCAGACACCCCAATAGGGAGACCCTGTTCCAAACCACTGCTATGACATTCTTTTCAGAAGTGGAAGGGGGCAGAGATGGGGATGTAGGAGGTGGCACACTAGTCTTTGTGATCATTGTACAGCCTGGGAGGGCAGAGGTGAAGAGGTCGAGAGCCACACGACAAGCAGTGGCTCCGCTGAGTTTCCCACCTGTAGCCACCCCCACCCCACCCAGCCTCTAGTTCAGCCCCTCCGGCTCCTATCCCGTGACGCACATACACATCAAAGTCAGGGGCCCATTAGACATTTGGAAGAGTGGGTATGTGAACTCACCGTGCCGTAATAAGCATATATGCCGTTATTTAAATCAGTTGTTAAAATGAGTCTGTCTTTTTGATCTCAGGACTTCCTTTGACAAGTACACTAGAAAACTCATTGTTCTACCCGCCTCCAAGAATTACCTTAAAGTTAAAAATGCCGAGATCAGCCCCGGAAGACTGCAGAAACAGCTCCACAGAGCCTGATCATGGACCCCTCTCTCCTGCCAGCAGCTCCCCTGTTCCCAGTATAAGGAGCATGCAGGTGCCTCAGGAGTCACTAGAAATGAGAATGAAATCGTACCCAAGACATCCACTAGAGAGCAAGAGTAACCGTCTGCTGGCCAGTCTCACCCACTCTAGAAGTGAAGCAAAGGACCCCAGTCCTGCTTGGAGAACTCCATCCCCGGAGTTCTACCACGGGCAGTCACTGGGAAAGCCTCTGGTCCTCCAGGCTGCCCTGCATGGCCAGTCTTCCATCGGGAATGGGAAGAGTCAGTCTACCTCCAAGCTTGCCAAATCCAACGGCCTGGAGGGCAGCTGGTCTGAAGATGTCACCCAAAAAGACAGCTCAAGTGAGGTGTTCTGTGACCAGGAGTCCATGCTCAGCTCCCACTTGGCCAGTCAGGGCACCTTTAGAAAATCGACCGTGGAACACTTCAGTAGGTCCTTTAAGGAGGCCACCAACAGGTGGGTGAGGACCACGGAGGACCTCCAGTGTTGTGTGAAGCCAACCAAGAACGTCAGCCCCAAGGAGCAGCTCTGGGGCAAGCAGCTTGTGAGGCGGTCTGCAGGGAGAGCTCCGTATCAGGAAAACGATGGGTATTGCCCAGATTTGGAGCTGAGCGATTCAGAAGCAGAGAGTGATGGGAATAAAGAGAAAGTCAGGGTAAGGAGAGTTAGCTCGGACAGGGAAAATCCTGCCCACGACTCTCGACGGGATTGCCACGGTAAAAGCAAGACACATCCCCTTTCCCACAGTTCAATGCAAAGGTGATCGGAAACCTCCAAGAATAGCTCAGTCTTTGCCTTTGCCCCATACACTGGGGCAGACCCCCACACCAAAAGGATTCTAGTGTACTTTAGGAGGAACTGTAGTGAAAGAATAAAATGTTTCACAGCGAATTGACTTGCAGTTTTTGAAACCGCTTCAAGTCTACTTTTCGCAAGCACATTCTAATTACAGATTGTCCAGAAGTCTTTTCTGCCAGAGGCTGTTGAGAACAGCTGGGCCCAGAGTACTTGCTCAGTAAATACTTTGGGACAGCTCTCCAGTCCTGTTACCACGTTGATGCACATATGTATTAAGAGTCCTTGCATCGTTAACGCATTTGCAAGAGACGGTGATTATCAGACACTAAAACTACTTCCCTTTTGAAGCTACGGCACGTGACCTCCCACAGCTCCTGTCTGTAGGAAGTTGCTAACTCCATTGGTACCTGGAAACCCACTTCAGGGAGAGCCCAGGGACCAACATCTCAGATACTGTCAGATTCACTACCCTCTTCCTTGGCTCAGCACAAGGTTGAGCTCCTTTCGCAGTATCTTACCTACCAAGTCAATACTCTTGATGCTTCTTAAGTGTCCAGTGCCTGTTCCTAGACTTGCTGGTCAGGGGCGCACTTGTAACTACTTGGCCCATCGAACGAGCGTGAGAGGCTAACTTGTGGATAGTGTTTACAGAGGTACAAGGAAAATGCTCAGATTCTCTCCACTTAGGCGTTTGGGAGGGATCCCAGAGCCTTTCCCAAAGTGAGACCAATTCCGGAGGATTTGTACCAGGTCAGGGGTTTTGTGTTCTTGTTTTCAAATCAGTTTGACTTAAATAAGTTTGGCTGACAGTTTTTTGTATACCTGCTTTAATGTTTATAAAGTTTCTATTGAGGTATAATTAAAATATAGTAAGATGCACAGAGGTTAAGTATTCTTACCTGCTTTAATTTTGAAACAGATTTTTATTGTCAAACAGAATTTGAAAGCATGTGTTTAACACATGGATATAATTTAGCTTTGTACCAGCTTTGAATCCGAGGCAGTTCCCCACACAAAAAGGCTGGAGCCGTTTTTCAGAAGTTGCTTATACCCTGTTCCCAAACAATCAGCCTTGAATAATTTGTGGGAGGAAGAGAATAATTACATTTGGGGGGGGGGGATAAAACACGTCTGCTTCCCATTTAAAAGAAGGGGAACATGTTACAGTTTTTAAAATGTGAAGCCGACTATAATTCTCTGCTCTCTCTTCTTAGCCTTAAATTAATATTCTCTTTCTTCTGGTTTGGGAAAGCATAGTGGGAATTTTCAGACAAAAAGAGGCCATTTTTCGATCTTTAAAGTTGGTTCCTGGTAAAGCAAACAGCCCAGCTGCAGTGGGCGCACCAGTGGCCCAAGGGCAGGCCAGGGCCCCTCTGTCCCCTCCCCCGGTGCGGGAGCCTCAGCGGCGTTCCTGTCCCCACTTCTGTTCTCGAAGCCTTGTTAATGGGTCCCGTGGCTCGTGTTTTCTCCTCCCTTTTGGAAAACTTCTGTATTTTGCCTCCTCTTTGGCCACACCTTGAAAATGTTTCTTTTATGCCTGTGTACACGTGTGAACGTGCCAGAGCACGTGTGGTAGGCGTCCTGTGTTTTGTTTGAGTGGAAGCAGCTAAGAATCATCCACACGAGGAAGACTGTTCCTCCTTATGGACGCACTAGGTTTCTGTGCTTTTCCCTCTGAGCTCTGCTGGGGTAGATGTGAATTTGACACCTTCCCTCTAAGGAAGAGGTAACGAGCTCTGCTATAGGGGCCTTCTGTTCCGCTCGAGGCCAGTAGCCCGAGTCCTTTCATGCCTTTTGGTTCTGAGTGAGTGCAAGGAAAAGCAAACATTGAAAAAGTGCTTCAGCCAAATTCCATATGTAATGCCATGGGGAGAGTATTGACTAAAATAACTTCAGTCAGGGAAATATAGTTGTAATATTTTTACAAGATTTTCCTAAGTAAATGAAGGAGCCTTCAGTTGTGTAAATTTCAATTGCCCCAAAATGTATTTGCTACATTTTGCTGTTGTTTGAAGTATTACCTCTTAACCTTCTTTTGTTAATTTTTTTTTCATTTTGTCTTATATAGTCCAGTTTTCCGAGACAAATTCAGTCTTTTTTCAAATGTCACCTTTTTACCAATACTTTTTCATTAAATTATGAAAACTGCTAACGACTGTCAGTGTGGTAATTTCTTAATTTGGCATGCGGGTTTTAGAAAATCTTACATATGTTCCTCTTATATTTAAAAAATCGCATCCGTTAAACAAAACAGATGGTGGGGGGAAAGGGACGGAGGGGGAGAAGGAGGAATTGAATGTTTAGAAGCACAGATCCATGATTCATGTCCAAAACGGGGGACCAAAGAGAACTCTGGGACCTTGGACTCTACCCCAAAATCATGATTTCATCAGGCTAATAAGACAAAACCATCATTTAAAATCACCAAGGAAATGGATCCTATCTAAAGTCACAAAGTCCAAAAGGCTTAGTTCGGGCATCACTCAAATACACACTCTTTACGATACTCATTCTGCTTGGAGTCGTGTGAGCATATGAATGTGATACAGGTTATGTAGTGTCACAGGGGGACGTTGGGGGCATTAAAAAACATTTTCATTACGTTTTGAGAAATGTACTTGCTCAAGGTCATTGGGTAAATCAGTAGTGAAGATAGTTAAGAGCCACGGTTGTTTCTCTCTCCCTTCCTCCCTCCCCCCTCACCCACCCTTCCTCCCTCCCCCCTCACCCACCCTCCCTCTCTCCCTTCCTCTGCCTTTCTCCTCCTCCTCCTCCTCCTCCTCCAACACCCCTGCCTTCTCTCTCTCTCTCCCTTCCCTCCCCCGCCTCTCATTAATGGCGAACTCTTTTGACTCAGTACATTGTTAGGTAAGATGTCGGAGAACTGAAACTACAAATATACCCAGTTGTAGCCCACAAAAGCTTTGGGTCTGTACTTCTAATGGGAGATGAAGCCTTTGTCTGTGTTGAAGAAACTTTTGAGAGAATAAACCAGACGCTGCATCGTCCTGGGTTGGATTCCCCCCCGCCCCACAATCCTCAGCATGTTTGCTGACCCTTAAGAATTGAGGAAAACTCTTATGACAGGAGTAAATCCGTACTTGCCCCTGAGTGACTTCCGTGTGACATTTTCCAAAAACGCACCTTATTTATAATAAATGTTTTATTAGAGTCCCGCAGGATTAATCCAGCTGTTTCCAAGTTTTATGGAAAGCAGCAACGCAACGGTGTGTTGATTTTTTTTTTTTTTTCAAAAAAAGAACTCCATTAACAAAGGCCTGCGTTCCCACGCAGGGATCTCTGTCCTGTGACACTCTGCCCGCCCCGCGCGGCACTGTTTAAAGGAGGCTTCTGTGGATTCAGTTAATGTTACTTCATGGATTGGAACACACTGTATGGCCTGAAGCCATGAGGATAATTGCCCTCGAAATGTGGTGGGGGAGGCCTGAGACCCAAGCCGCTGTCCCCTGCCCTGTCCGGTCACCGATGCGTTCTTCAACCTGAAGCCCCCTAAAAATAGTCATCGTCTGAAGGAACTGCTGAAGCATCGAGCAGCTCTCATCCCGTTGAGACGGGTTTGGGTGGGAGCATTCCAGCCTCCAGGCCTGGGCACCCCAAGCTTTTAACTTCCCTTCACCTCCCCGCTTCTACCCCACCTTCTCAATTTTCCTTTCTTCTCAGTGAATGTCCGCTTGTAAGCAAGCCGGAGGGTGGAGTCGGGCTGCTCGAGCTCTACCCACTGCAGCAAGTTCTCTGAACGAGGAAACCACGGGCAGAACCGCCGAGCATTCGCCATTACCTTCCAAAGTATTGGTGCGCGGTCCTGAAGGCTGCTCCCGGAAGTCACACGTGGAAATGGGCCCGTTAATTTCATAGTCATTTCTCACGTGATGGAAAACCTCCAAGCTTAGAACTGCTGACGTTTTTGGAAATGATACACTCCTTGAATGAATCCCCTCAGCTTCAAGAAAGAAAGGCACTTCCAGTTGGGCAGTCTTCCCCCCACCCCAGTGTCCTCAAAGATGGGCTGATTAGTACATTGGCAGAGACCAGGCTGAATGTCAGTCTCAAGACAGCTACGTGGGTCCCTTAGGGAAGCCAACCAAGGCCAAAGCCATTGGTAGGACAGTCCAGGACACTTGTGTGGGACCAGCCAAGCCTTCAAATAATAAGAATGGCAATATTCATTGAGCCCTTAACTATGTCTGGCCGTTTGCTGATTAAGCATGCACTACCTTATGTTTACGGCTCCTGACGACCGTATGAAGGTGATACTCTTAGCTCTATTTGATGCATGTCAAAGGCCAGATGGTTCCAGCAGTTATTCGAGGTTCCCCAGCGAGTATACAGCAAGATTGGGACTAGAACCTGTGAGGTCGCCTCTACAACTCTTGGTCACTTTGCCTGACTCTACGTGCCCCAAGCCCCTTCTCTAAGTGCTCCTTCTCAGCTTCGCCCTGAAGAAAGCAACCTGAGTTGCAGGTGGCCGGAGTGATGCTAAGAAAGGCCATGAGCCAGAGCGCCTGGGTGGCTCAGTCAGTTAAGCGTGCGACTCTTGATCTCGGCTTGGGTCACGATGCCACAGTCTGTGGGATCGAGCCCCGTGTTGGGCTCTGAGCTGGCTGCGTGGAGCCTGCTTGGGACTCTCTCTGCTGCTCTCCCACTTGCAATCTCTCTCTCTCTCTCATATAAATAAACATTTTTTTAACTTTAAAAGACAAAAAGAGGGGCGCCTGGGTGGTTCAGTCGGTTGGGTGTCCGACTTCGGCTCTGGTCACGGTCTCACAGCTCATGAGTTCAAGCCCTGCCTCGGGCTCTGTGCTGACAGCTCGGAGCCTGGAGCCTGCTTCGGATTCTGTGTCTCCCTCTCTCTCTCTACCCTCCTCTGCTCATGCTGTGTCTCTCTCTGTCTCAAAAATAAACATTAAAAAAAAATTAAAAAGGCCATGAGCCAAGGAACGCAGGTGGCCTCTAGAAACTGAGAAAGGAAAGGAAAGGAAGTCTCTCCTAAGGTCTCCAGAAGGAACCTAGCCCTGCCTATCCCATGACCTTAGACTTCTGACCAACAGGACTATGAGAATAAATCTGTGTTGCTTTAAGCCACCAAATGTGTGGTAAGTTGTGACAGCAGACATAGGAAACTAACACGCTAGGGCACAGAGGAGTGCTCCTTACTCTTTCAGAGGAGCACTCCTCCTTCCCAAAGGGCCCACCTGGGCTGTGGCTGACCACTCTGGGTTGCTCCTGTGCTGTCTCTCCTAGTCGAAAAGCTTTCTGGAAATGGAAAACAAGTGGGTTTTTTTTTCCTATCAATCAGACCCTCCCCTGTAGAAATTAGTTTTGTATGTCCTGCCCACCCCCCTACTTTTTCCAAGGTGGCCTCTGGTCCTTCTCAGGTAGCCTTGGGTAACCTTCCATGGGCCTGATTGATCCCCTGTGGCTGGATCTGGCACCTGAGTAGTTGCCATGGGTTTGGATGTCCCTGTCGTCCACAGAACTGTTCTAGGGATGTGGAAATAACTCTCTGAGTGCCACCCCGGTGGGAAGATGATAGAAGGCAGGTGGGGCTCCTCAGAAGGACTGGTGCTCTAATCATCAGAACCTTCTACAAAAGTGGGCAGCTTGGAGGGTTAGAGAGTTCTTGAAGATCCCAGGCACCCGAGCAGAGCTTGGGGATTAAAGAACGCAACTCTATGCGGCCTATAAGAAACCACTTTTGGAGGGGCGCCTGGGTGGCGCAGTCGGTTAAGCGTCCGACTTCAGCCAGGTCACGATCTCGCGGTCCGGGAGTTCGAGCCCCGCGTCGGGCTCTGGGCTGATGGCTCAGAGCCTGGAGCCTGTTTCCGATTCTGTGTCTCCCTCTCTCTCTGCCCCTCCCCCGTTCATGCTCTGTCTCTCTCTGTCTTAAAAATAAATAAACGTTGGAAAAAAAAATTAAAAAAAAAAAAAAAAGAAACCACTTTTGGAGAGCCAGGGTGGCTCAGTCGGTTAAGCGTCTGACTCATCGTTTCGGCTCAGGTCGTGATCTTGCGGTTAGTGAGTTCGAGCCCCGCATCGGGCTCTGCGCTGACAGCTCGGACCCTGGAGCCTGCTTCACATTCTGTGTCTCCCTCCCTCTCTGCTTCTCCCCCACTCATGCTCTGTCTCTCTGTCTCTCTCAAGAATAAATAAACATTTTTAAAAAATAAATTAAAAAAAGAAACCCATGTTTAAGTAGAAAGACACAGATAGGTTAAAACTAAGAAAAAGATTCCATGCTGACACTAACAAAAAAAAAAAAAATCTGTGGCTATATTAATACCATACAAGGGCAAGTTCATCAAGAGAGCATAAAAGTCCCAGGTGTCTATGCATCTAATAACATAGCTTCAAAATACATTAAGGAGAAAACGATGGAACTGCAAGGAAAAATGCACAAACCAACAATTATAGTTTATGTCTATAATAAAGAGAACAAGTACGGAGAAAATCAGTAAGACTGTAGAAGATCTCAGCAAAACTATCAACCGTCCAGATTGAATGGACATTCACCATGCCACACCACAACAGCAGAATACACATCCTTGTCAAATGCAAATGGAACGTTTACCAAGATGGGCCATTAAACAAGTCTTACGAAACTTGAAAAGATTCAAGTCAAAGTATGTTCTCTGACCGCACTGGAATGAAATTAGAAATCGGTAACGGAAACACCTCTGGAAAATCCAATCATCGGGAACTGAACAAACTTCTAAGTACCACACGAGTCAGGGAACTCAGAAAATTAAAAACTATTTTGAACTGAACGAGAAAGAAAAGGCAACATATAATTTGTGGGATGGCACTAAAGCGGTACCTTGGGGAAATTCTACGGCGCTAAGTGCCTGGATCAGAAAAGAAGGGTCTCAAGTCAGTGACTGTAGCTTTCATCTTAACAAAACTCAAAAGAAGAGGAAATGAGATCCAAACTAAGGGGAAGAAAGGAAATAATAAAGGGCAGAGCTGAAATCAGTGAAAGACGAAGGGAAATCATTGAAACCAAAAGCTGGATTTTGAGAAGATAAAATAAAATTGACAAATCTCTAGTGAGACTGATCAGGAAAAAAAGAGAAAAGGCCAATTACCAATGTTAGGAACGAGAAATATCATTGCTGCAGGTTCTATGGATATTAAAAGGATAATAAGGGAATATCATTTATTTTTACATTTATTTATTTTCGAGAGACAGAGAGAGAGACAAGGCATGAGTGGGGGAGGGGCAGAGAGAGAGAGAGAGAGAGAGAGGGAGACACAGAATCCGAAGCGGGCTCCAGGCTCCGAGCTGTCAGCACAGAGCCTGACGCGGGGCTCAAACCCACAAACCGTGAGATCATGACCTGAGCCGAAGTCGGACGCTTAACCCACGGAGCCACCCAGGCGCCCCAATAAGGGAGTATTATTAACAACCTTTTGCCAGTAAATTCAACAACAAAGAAGAAATGGACACAACCCCTCAAAGACACAAACTACCAGAGTACATTCAAGAAAAAATATAACCCAAAAAGCTTTTTATTATTAAATACATTAGCATTAAAAACTTTCTTATGAAGGCCGCCTGGGTGGCTCAGTTATTAAGCATCTGATTTTGGCTCAGGTCATGATCTCACGGGTTCGTGAGTTCAAGTCTCACATCCAGTGACCTTGAGCCCTGCTTCGGGTGAGCCCAGCCTCTCTCTCTCTCTCTCTCTCTCTCTCTGTCCCTCGTGGGATTCTCTCGCTCCCTTGTGCCCTCTCTCTCTCTCAAAAAAAAAAAAAAAAAGCTAGAAAACTCCAGGCCCAAATGACTTCACTGGCAAATTCTAACAGACATTTAAGGAGCAAATAAGGCCAATTCTACACAAACTCTTCCCAAAAATTGAACAGAGGACAGTTCTCAGCTCATTCTGAGGCCAGCATTACCCTGATACCAAAACCACACAAACGTAATAAGAAAACTACAGGCCAATGTCCTTCATAAAAGTAGTTGCAAAAATTCTTAGAACCTGAACAAATTGAATCCCGGTAATATATCAAAAAGATAAATACACCAAGACTGTCTTAGCTTGGGGCTGCTATAACAAAAAACTCTAGACTCACTGGCTAGAGCAACAGAAATTTATTTCTCACAGTCTGGAAGCTGGGAAGTCCAAGATTAAGGTGCCATCAGTCTCCTGTCTGGTGAGGGCCCACTTCCTGGTTTGTGGACAGCTGCCTTCTCACTGTGTGCTCACGTGGCCTTTCCTTGGTGCATACTCACGGAGAGAGAGATCTCTTCCTCTTACAAGGGCATGAACCCCATCATGAGGGGCGCACATAAACGTTAGGTCCATAACAACGACCGAGTGAGATTTATCCCAGAAATGCAAGGTTGATTTAACCTTCAAAAAACAGTCAGTATAATTCATCGTATCTCAAAGATACATAAAAAGCACTTGACAGAATCCAATATCCATTCCTGATAATAATGCTTGGCAAACTAAAAATAGAAGGGACCTTCCTGAACCTGATAAAGGACATCTATGAAAAACCAACAGCTAACATCGTATTTAATGGTGAAAGATTTAACGCTTCCTCCCTAAGATCAGGAATAAGACAAGAATGTCACTACTTCTCTTCAATATTGTGCCAGCATTTCTAGCCAGTCCAATAAAGCAAGAAAAAGAAATGAAAGGCATCCTGATTCGAAAGGAAGAAATATAACTCTTTTTATTTTCAGATGACATGATTATGTAGAAAATCAGACAGAATCTACCCAAAAAAGCTACCAGAACTCATAAGTCCAGCAAGGCTGCAGGATAAAAGGTCAATTTATTAGAAACTATTGTCTTTGGGGCACCTTGGTGGCTCAGTCGGTTGAGTGTCTAACTCTTGATTCTCTCTCTTGGGATTCTCTCTCTCTCTCTCTCTCTGCCCCTCTCCCCTGCACTGACTCTCTTTCTCTAAAATAAAAAAAAAACTGTTGTATTTTATTTTTTACTGTATTTTATATACTAGCAAGGAACAATCAGAAATTGAAATTTTAGGGGCACCTGGGTGGCTCAGTCGGTTAAGCGTCGGACTTCGGCTCAGGTCACGATCTCGCGGTCCGTGAGTTTGAGCCCCGCGTCGGGCTCTGTGCCGACAGCTCAGAGCCTGGAGCCTGTTTCGGATTCTGTGTCTCCCTCTCTCTCTGCCCCTCCCCCGCTCATGCTCTGTCTCTCTCTCCTTCAAAAATAAACATTAAAAAAAAGTTTATTAAAAAAAACCCTAAAAGTATAAAGCCACTAGACAAAACACGGGAAACTTTTAGGAGCTTGGTTAGGCAAAGATTTCTTTGATATGCCCATCAAGAGCACTTTCCATAAAAGAAATTATTTACATATTGGTAAATTGGACTTCAGTAAAATTAAAAACTGCTACTTTTTGAAAGACAGTGTTAAGGCTGAAAGGAGAAGTGACAGACTGGGAGAAAAGATCTGCAAATCATTTATCTGATAAAGGACTGGTATCCAAAATATGTCAAGAACCCTCACAGCTTGGGGCTCCTGGGTGGCTCAGTCTGTTAAGAAGCCAACTCTTGATTTCCGCTCAGCTCATGATCTCACTGTCCTGAGATTGAGCCCCATATCGGGATCCTTGCTGAGTGTGGAAGCTGCTTGATAGTCCTTTCCTCCCTTTCCCTCTGCCCCTCTCCTGTTTGCTCTCTCTCTTTCAAAAAAATTTTAAAAATATGTTTTTAAATTAAAACCAAAGAACCCTCACAACATAATAACAAGAAAATAACCTTTTTTTTTTTTTCTTAATGAGCAATCTTGGGGTGGCTGGGTGGCTTCGTCGGTTAAGTATCTGACTCTCGATAACACTTCAGGTCATGAGTTCAAGCCCCTCTTTGGGCTCCACACTGGGCATGAAGCCTACTTCAAACATTTTTTTAGTTTACGTATTTATTTTGAGAGAGATAGCAACAGCATGAGTGGGGGAGGAGCAGAGAGAGAGGGAGAGAGAGAGAATCCCAAGCAGGCTCCACATTGTCAGCCCAGAGCCCGACGTGGGGCTTGAATCCATGAAACAATGAGATCATGTCCTGAGCTGAAACCAAGAGTCGGATGCTTAACCGACTGAGCCACGCAGGCGCCCTGAAACCTACTCAGAATAAAATAAAGGGGCGCCTGTGTGGCTCAGTCGGTTGAGCGTCTGACTTCGGCTCAGGTCATGATCTCACAGCTCGTGAGTTCGAGCCCCACGTCGGGGCTGACAGCCCGGAGCCTGGAGCCTGCTTCAGAGTCTGTGTCTCCCTCTCTCTCTCTGCCCCTCCTCTGCTCATGCTCTGTATCTCTCTCTCTCTCTCTTTCTCTCTCTCTCTCTCTCTCAAAAATAAACAAACATTAAAAAATTGTAAAGACTCATACATAAATGTCCATAGCAGCTTTGGTTGTGATAGCCAAAACTGGAAACAAGTCGTGTCCATCGACACATGGATGGATAGACAAGTGGTATTTACATGCAGTGGCCTACCTCTTAGAAAGAAAAAGGAATGGGGTGCCTGCGTGGCTCAGTCAGTTAAGCGTCTGACTTCAGTTGAGGTCATGATCTCATGGTTTGTGAGTTCGAGCCCCGCGTTGGGCTCTGTGCTGACGGCTCAGAGCCTGGAGCCTGCTTCGGATTCTGCGTCTCCCTCTCTCTCTATCCCTCCCTGACTAGTTCTCTGTCTCTCAAAAATAATAAATGTAAAAAAAAATTTTTTTAAGAAAGAAAGAAAGAAAAAGGAATGAACTATACACAGCAAGAGAGATGAATCTCAAAATAATTATGCCGCGTCAAAGGAGCCCGACAAAACAGAACACATACTGTATAATTCCATGTACGTACAAATCTAGAAAATGAAAAGCAGCGTGGTTGCCTGGGAGATAGCGTGGAGGGCTGGGAGAGAGCTTTCATAAAGGGGCAGGAGGAAACTTTTGGGAGTGACGGATGCATTCATTATCTTTTTTTTTTTTTTCAACGTTTATTTATTTTTTGGGACAGAGAGAGACAGAGCATGAACGGGGGAGGGTCAGAGAGAGAGGGAGACACAGAATCGGAAACAGGCTCCAGGCTCTGAGCCATCAGCCCAGAGCCCGACGCGGGGCTCGAACTCACGGACCGCGAGATCGTGACCTGGCTGAAGTCGGACGCTTAACCGACTGCGCCACCCAGGCGCCCCGGATGCGTTCATTATCTTGGCGGTAATGGTCTCGGGTGTGCGGACATATGTCAGAACTAACCAAGTTATACTTGTTATGCATGTCGGTTTATTGCATGTCTATTCTACATCAACAAAGCTGTTAAAACCTTGAAAGGACCCCTTCGGTTATATCTTTGTGTCCCTAAGAACTTTGCTACACTGGCCCAGAATCAGGAGGTTTTCTGCAGCCTCTGATGGATAATGGTTGACCTTCAGTCAGGCTGTAGAGACAAGTTCTCATGGGGTCTTCTGGATCCGGAACTGCATCTCAACCCCCTGCCTCCTTCATATTTTCCAAGTATGTTCTGTACCTGGCGTGATTTCTCTAAGGTCAATTTCAAATTACCATGGCCACATTGGGGAATTTTTGACATGAACAAGATTGTTGACTTAAGGGGCACCTTAGAACACAGAGGGAAGAAACCCTCACAAGGAGATTGCTCCTGTCTAAGAAATTCTGTTTATGTTTAACATAGGAGACTAGGTTAGCTTCATTTCCAGATTTCAAGGATTAACTTGAAAGAGCTTTAAAATTACTTAGATGGGTGGGGCCCCTGACCGGCTCAGTTGGAGGAGCACGTGACTCTTGATCTCGGGGTCGTGGGTTCAAGCCCCACGTTGGGTGTAGAGATTACATAAATATAAAAAATACAAATCTTTACAATTATTTAGATCGGTAAAATTGTCAGTGGCCTGTTATTGTCTGAACCAGCTGCAATCCCAATATCTATCTCTTTCTCTCTCTCATATTTGTCAAAATGGGTTTTTTGTATCTATACCTTCTTCCCTCTCCTTCACGAAGGAACATAATTAGGGGCGTCTGAGTGGCTCAGTTGGTTAAGCTTCCGACTCCTGATTTCGGCTCGGGTCATGATCTCACAGTCTCTGGGTTCGAGCCCCACATCGGGCTCTGGGCTGACAGTGCGGAGCCTGCTTGGGATTCTCTGTCTCCCCTCTCTCTGCCCTTCCCCTTGCAGGCATGTATGCTCTCTCTTTCTCACAAGGTAAATAGACTTTAAAAATTTTTTTTAAAAAGGGAGGAACATAATTAGCCTTTTACAACGATAATTTCGTATTTGTCTGAAGCTGGCTCCCTGCTAATTTTTTGGTTTCTCTCCCTCTCTCTTACACACTGGGGAAACTTTAAAGATTAACTGATCAAAAAACCATCCCGTCGTTATGTGTACACTCTAGGAATATCCAGCCCAGACAAACTGTCAAAGTCTAAAAGAAGAAAAGAAAATGTTACTCAATGATGTCTCTTTTTGTGGACACTGAAAAGTGTCCTAATAGCCTCCGTTACTCTAGTTGTGAGGAAAGAAGAAAAGAACTTAACCCCAGGATAAAGAGCTTTTGATGGGATCAAGAGTATTTTTTTTAATTTTTTTTAACATTTATTTATTTTTGAGACAGAGAGAGACAGAGCATGAATGGGGGAGGGGCAGAGAGAGAGGGAGACACAGAATCGGAAACAGGCTCCAGGCTCTGAGCCATTAGCCCAGAGCCCGACGTGGGGCTCAAACCCACAGACTGCAAGACCGTGACCTGAGCCGAAGTCGGACGCTTAACCGACTGAGCCACCCAGGCGCCCCAAGAGTCTTTAAAAATTAGTTTACCATTTAAAAACGTCGGCATAGGGGCGCCTGGGTGACTCAGTCAGTTGAGCATCTGACTTTGACTCAGGTCATGATCTCATGGTTCATGGGTTCGAATCCCATGTTGGGCTTTGCGTTGACCGCACAGAGCCTGCTTTGGATTCTCTGTCTCCCTCTCTTTCTACCCCTTCCCTGCTCACGTTCTCTCTCTCCCTCCCTCTCTCTCTCTCTTTCTCAAAAATAAATACAAATAAAAAAAATTTTTTAGGGGCGCCTGGGTGGCGCAGTCGGTTAAGCGTCCGACTTCAGCCAGGTCACGATCTCGCGGTCCGTGAGTTCGAGCCCCGCGTCGGGCTCTGGGCTGATGGCTCAGAGCCTGGAGCCTGTTTCCGATTCTGTGTCTCCCTCTCTCTCTGCCCCTCCCCCGTTCATGCTCTGTCTCTCTCTGTCCCAAAAATAAATAAACATTGAAAAAAATAAATAAATAAAAATAAATAAAAAAAAATTTTAATGTCAGCACAGTATTTTTGGTTGGACAAAACCAGGAGTTAAAAATTTTAACCTTCTAAAATTCCTATACATGGGGTTCCTGAGTGGCTCAGTCAGTTGAGCAAATGACTCTTGACTTCAGCTCAGGTCATGATCTCATGGTTCATGAGTTCGAGTCCCACATCAGGCTCTCTGCTGTCAGCACAGAGCCCACCTCGGATCCTCTGTCTCCCTCTCTCTCTGCCCCTCCCCCGAGCACATATGCAGGCTCTCTCTCTCTCTCTCTTTCTCTCAAAAATAAATAAACATTAAAAAAGAAAGATTCCTTCTTTCTTTCCCTTTGCCCCGATCTCTCTAAAAAAATTAAAAATAATAAAACAAAACAAATTCCTATACCGGTTTTATGAGTTAAGTGAGTTACCATTGCTTCCATAACTTCGTGTGTGTGTGTGTGTGTGTGTGTGTACAGTTGAACCTCGAACAATGCAGGGGCCGGGACACCGACCCCCCCTCCAGCACAAAAATCTCCATATAACTTTTGACTCCCCCAAAACTTAACTAATAGCCTGCTGTTGACCAGAACCTTTACGGATAATGAACAATTAACACATCTTTTGTATGTCTTATGTATCACACACTATATTCTTAAAGCTAGAGAAAAGAAAATGTAATTAAAAAATCATAAGGAAGAGAAAATACATTTGCAGTACTGTGTTTATCAAAAAAAATCCACATAGAAGTGGACCCACACAATTCAAATCCATGTTACTCAAGGGTGAACTGTATATATGAACACAATGAAATGATAGTGTCTTTTTAAAGAGTTCACTTTTGGGGCGCCTGGGTGGCTCAGTCGGTTAAGTGGCCAACTTCAGCTCAGGTCATAATCTCACGGTCCGTGAGTTCAAGCCCCGCGTCGGGCTCTGGGCTGACAGCTCAGAGCCTGGAGCCTGTTTCAGATTCTGTGTCTCCCTCTCTCTCTGACCCTCCCCTGTTTATGCTCTGTCTCTCTCTGTCTCAAAAATAAATAAACATTAAAAAAAAATAAAAAAAAGAGTTCAATTTTATGAACGAATTAAATTCCTACAAAGCACAGATTTGTAAGATGTAACATGTTAGCTAATTGAAATTTCTGGATCTTGACTTTAAGACTTTAGGTAAATGATTAGGGTTTTTGTTCCCAAGTGTTTTATTTAAATTCTATGTAGTTAACATACAGTGTAATACTAGTCTCAGTGTAATGCTAGCAGACTTCAGTGATTCATCACTTCCATACAACGCTCGGTGCTCATCACAACACGTGCCCTCCTTAATCGCCATCACCTATTTCCCCCATCCCCCCACCCCCCTCTCTTCTGGTAACCATCGGTTTGAAAAATGATTAATTGATAAGTAATCTTTAGATGCCTGGATAGTTTCTTTTTTTTTATTTAAAAAAAAATTTAGTGTTTATTTTTGAGAATGGGGGAGGGGCAGAGAGCGAGGAAGACACAGAATCCGAAGCAGGCTCCAGGCTCTGAGCTGTCAGCACAGAGCCCGACACGGGGCTCGAACCCACAGACTGTGAGATCATGACCTGAGCTGACGTTGGACGCGGAACCAACTGAGCCACCCAGGCTCCCCTGGACAGTTTCTCAGTAAGAAATAGATGCAAAACACTAGTCACTGAGCATAATTGTTTTTTAATTTTTTTTATTTATTTGGTTTATTTGTTGAGAGAGAGAGAGAGCAGGGGAGAGAGGCAGAGGGAGAAGGAGAAAGAGAGAATCTTAAGCCGGCACCATGCTCAGCTTGGAGCCCAACTTGGGGCTTGATGTCACAGCCTGGAGATCACGACCTGAGCCGATGTCAAGAGTCGGTCGCTTCACCGACGGAGCGACCCAGGAGCCCCAAACATAATTTTTGTTCTTATTTTCTAGAATGGCACTGTGCTTATCCATAAGTTCAGGAAAAGTGCAGACAAGTAATGGAATTGGAAAGCCCAAATTGTCAAAGCTCTCAGAAACCCCTTGAATGTCCATGGCCTAACAAAGAGCATACCTTGTTTCACTGTTTTACAAATTGAAGGTCAGTGGCAACCCCCCCATCGTGCAAGTCTATCAGCGCTATTTTTCCAACAGCATTTGCTCACTGCATGTCTCTGTGTCCCATTTTGGTAATTCTCATACTATATCAAATTCGTTCATTCCTATTTGTTATAGTCATCTGGAATCAGTGATTATGACTCACTGAAAGCTCAGATGATAATTAGCATTTGTTAGAAATAAAGCACTTTATTTTTTATTTTTTTTAATTTACATCCAAATTAGTTGGCATATAGTGCAACACTGATTTCGGGAGTAGCTTCCTTAGTGCCCCTTACCCATTTAGCCCATCCCCCCTCCCACACCCCTCCCGTAACCCTCAGTTTGTTCTCCATATTTATGAGTCTCTTCTGTTTTGTCCCCCTCCTTGTTTTTATATTATTTTTGCTTCCCTTCCCGTATGTTCATCTGTTTTGTCTCTTAAAGTCCTCATATGAGTGAAGTCATATGATTTTTGTCTTTCTCTGACTAATTTCACTTAACATAATACCTTCCAGTTCCATCCACGTAGTTGCAAATGGCAAGATTTCATTCTTTTGATTGCCGAGTAATACTCTATTGTATACATATACCACATCTCCTTTTTTTTTGTTTTAATTTACATCCAAATTAGTTAGCATATAGTGCAACAATGATTTCAGGAGTAGATTCCTTAATGACCCTTACCCATTTAGCCCATCCCCCCCTCCCACAACCCTTCCAGCAACCCTCAGTTTATTCTCCATATTTATGAGTCTCTCCTGTTTTCTACCACATCTTCTTTATCCTATAACTATAAACATGGGGGTGCATGTGTCCCTTTGAAACAGCATCCCTGTATCCCTTGGATAAATGCCTAGTAGTGCAGTTGCTGGGTCGTAGGGTAATTCTATTTTTAGTTTTTTGAGGAACCTCCATACTGTTTTCCAGCATGGCTGCACCAGCTTGCATTCCCACCAATAATGCAAAAGAGATCCTCTTTCTCTGCATCCTCGCCAACATCCGTTGTTGCCTGAGTTGGTCATGTGAGCCATTCTGACAGGTGGGAGGTGATATCTCGATGTGGTTTTGATTTCTTTTTCCCTGATGATGAGTGACGTTGAGCATTTTTTCATGTGTCGGCCATCTGGATGTCTTCTTTGGAGAAGTGACTATTCATGTCTTTTGCCCATTTCTTCACTTGATTATTTGTTTTTTGCATGTTGAGTTTGATAAGTTCTTTATAGATTTTGGATACTAACCCTTTATCTTATATGTCCTTTGCAAATATCTTCTCCCATTCCGTCAGTTGCCTTTTAGCTTTGCTGATTGTTTCCTTCACTGTGCAGAAGCTTTTTATTTTGATGAGGAACAACAACAACAAAAACAACAAAAAAAAAACCAGTAGAACACATTAATGAAACCAAAAGCTGGTTCTTTGAAAGAATTAACAAAATTGATAAACCACTAGCCAGTTTGATCAAAAAGAAAAAGGCAAGGACCCAGATACATAAAATCAAGAATGAAAGAGGAGAGATCACAACCAACACAGCAGAAATAAAAACAATACTAAGAGAATATTATGAGCAATTATACGCCAATAAAATGGGCAATCTGGAAGAAATGGACAAATCCCTAGAAACATATACACTACCAAAACTGAAACAGGAAGAAAGAGAAAACTTGAACAGACCCATAACCAGTAAAGAAATCGAATTAGTAATCAAAAATCTGCCAAAAGACAAGAGTCCAGGGCCAGATGGCTTTCCAGGGGAATTCTACCAAACATTTAAGAAAGAGTTAACAATTATTCTTTTGAAGCTGTTCCAAAAAATAAAAATGGAAGGAAAACTTCCAAACTCTTTCTATGAAGCCAGCATTACCTTGATTCCAAAACCAGACAGAGACCCCACTAAAAAGGAGAACTATAGACCAATTTCCCTAATGAACATGAATGCAAAAATCCTCAACAAGATATTAGCCAACTGGCTCCAACAATACATTAAAAAAATTATTCACCATGACCAAGCAGGATTTATACCTGGGACGCAGGGCTGGTTCAATATCTGCAAAACAATTAATGTGATTCATCACATCAATAAAAGAAAGGACAAGAACCATATGATCCTCTCAATAGATGCAGAGAAAGCATTTGGCAAAATACAGCATCCTTTCTTGATAAAAACCCTCAAGAAAGTAGGGATAGAAGGAGCATACCTCGGGATCATAAAAGCCATATATGAATGACCCAATGCTAATATCATCCTCAATGGGGAAAAACTGAGAGCTTTCCCCCTAAGGTCAGGAACAAGACAGGGATGTCCACTCTCGCCGCTGTTATTCAATATAGTATTGGAAGTCTTAGCCTCAGCAATCAGACAACACAAAGAAATAAAAGGCATCCACATCAGCCAGGAGGAGGTCAAACTTTCACTCTTCGCAGATGACATGATACTGTATATGGAAAACCCAAAAGATTCCACCAAAAAACTGCTAGAATTGATTCATGAATTCAGGAAAGTTGCAGGATATAAAATCAATGCACAGAAATCGGTTGCATTCCTATACACCAACAACGAAGCGACAGAAAGAGAAATCAAGGAATCGATCCCATTTACAATTGCACCAAAAACCATAAAATACCTAGGAATAAATCTAACCAAAGAGGTGAAAAATCTATACACTGAAAACTATAGAAAGCTTATGAAAGAAATTGAAGAAGACACAAAAAAAGTGGAAAAAGTTTCCATGCTCCTGGATACGAAGAACAAATATTGTTAAAATGTCAATACTACCCAAAGCAATCTACATATTCAACGCAATCCCTATCAAAGTAACACCAGCATTCTTCACAGAGCCAGAACAAATAATCCTAAAATTTGTATGGAACCAGAAAAGACCCCAAATAGCCAAAACGATCTTGAAAAAGAGAACCGAAGCAGGAGGCATCACCATCCCAGACTTCAAGCTATACTACAAAGCTGTAATCATCAAGACAGTATGCAACTGGCACAAGAACAGACACTCAGATCAATGGAACAGAATAGAGAACCCAGAAATGGACCCACACACGTATGGCCAACTAATCTTTGACAAAGCAGGACAGAATATCCAATGGAATCAAGACAGTCTCTTCAGCACATAATTCTGGGAAAACTGGACAGCGACATGTAGAAGAATGAACCTGGACCACTTTCTTACACCATACATAAAAATAGACTCAAAATGGATGAAAGACCTAAATGTAAGACAGGAAGCCATCAAAATCGTCGAGGAGAAAACAGGCAACAACCTCTTTGATCTTGGCCGCAGCAACTTCTTACTCAACACGTCTCCGGAGGCAAGAGAAACAAAAGCAAAAATGAACTACTGGGACCTCAGCAATAAAGCACTTTTAAATTAAGGCATGTACATTAAAAAAAAAACATTTATTCTTCATTTTTGAGAGAGGGACAGAGTGCGAATGGGGGAGGAACAGAGAGAGAGGAAGACACAGAATCTGAAGCAGGCTCCAGGCGCCGAGACTGATGCGGGCTTGACCCCATGATGTACATTTTTTTAGACACAATACTATTGCACACTTAATAGACTACAGTATAATTTTTTTAATGTTTATTTTTTTTAATGTTTATTTTTGAAAGAGAGAGAGAGAGCACGAGCAGGGGAAGGGCAGAGAGAGAGGGAGACACAGAGTCCAAAGCAGGCTCCGGGCTCTGAGCTGTCAGGACAGAGCCCAAAGCAGGGCTTGACCCCACGAACCGTGAGATCATGACCCGAGCTGAAGTCGGTGCTCAACCGACTGAGCCACCCACGCGCCCCAATAGACTACAGTAACAAATGAGCTTTTATACGCATTGGGAAACCAAAAAGAAAAAAATTTCACTTGACTCACTTTATTGAGAAATTCACTTTGTTGCGGTGGTCTGGAACCGAACCCGCAAAATTTCCGAAGTATGCCTGTATTGCCATTTCCCTTGATGGCAACGAGGTGGGTCCCCTCTAAGATCCACAAGTTATTTCCTAGAGAGTTAATAAGGGGTTGACCCCTGCGTTTCAAAAGAACTTCCAATCCTCGGCTCTAGCCGATTACAAGCTGATGTGACTAATTACCCCAAAGGACTCACATACCTCCTCCAGCTTTATCACCGGCAGGTCCAAGCTGCGTTTTCAAAACACCCCCCTGCCCAACCTCTGCAAGATCTCAAACCTGAAAGTCTGGTTTTCTGAAAACTGCCCGGGAGCCTCAGTGGAAAAGACCTTATCAAGCACTCTTAGCAACTGACATGGCAATAAAGTTCATGTTTCTCAACTCAAAAGCTACACATCACTTTATCGTGACTACTGGATGACCATCCCACTGGGACACTAGACAGGATTCTTAGGAACCTTCCAGAAACCACGGACCACAGAAGGGGACCGCTTCTGCCCAAGGTTAATTTTCTGATTCTTTAGCAGCCTTTTTCTTCCTGTTGTTGTGCTTGACACTCCCCAGTAATCAACTGAAAGGCTTCTCAGTAGGGTCCGCCTTATCTTCATCCTGTGACTTTTGACCCTCTGTGACCTTCTCCCACTTAAGGAAAAAAAAAAAAAAACCCGGGTTCTCTCAGTCCACAGCTACTGCTCTCAATTTAACTGCTGACAAAAAATTTAATCATTCTTCCTTTATTTTTGTTAAATTTATGTATTTGTTTTGAGAGAGAGAGAATGCACACGCAGGGAAGGGGCAGAGAGAGAGAGAGGGAGAGAGAGAGAATCTCAGGCAGGCTCTGCGAGGCCAGCTCGGAGCCCAATGAGGGGCTCGAACTCACAAACCATGAGATCGTGACCTGAGCCAAAACTCAGGCGCCCTTAATCATCCTTCCTTTAAATGTACCTCTAGGGGCGCCTGGGTGGCTCAGTCAGTTAAGCAGCAGGCTCCGGGTCAGGTCATGATCTTACCGTTCACGAGTTTGAGCCCCTCATCAGGCTCTGTGCTGACAGCTCGGAGCCGGGAGCCTGCTTTGGATTCTGTGTCTCCCTCTCCCTCTGCCCCTGCCCTGCTCATGCTCTGTCTCTGTCTCTCTCTCAAAATAAAATAAAAGATCCAAGACTTAACCTGAGAGTTCATGAGGTAGCAGGAGAGCCAGACAAAGCAACAGTTCTCAGTCGATGTGGCGACATAATTTGCGTCCAGATGCTAGGAAGGAGACAGCACACTTTCGTAGTATTGCCAACAAGGCATAACCTGAATTAACCATGAGGAAAACTCAAAGAATCCCAAATTAAGGGACATTCTACGTTTCGAACTCCAAAAATGTCAATGTCATGAAACAAAGGCCGAGGAGCCCTTCCAGATTAAAGGGGAAGAAACCCAGCTAAATACAACGCTTTACTCTGGATTCGATTTGGGAATGGAATGGCTTTTTTTTTTTCTTCTTTTATTAGAAAGGACATTAGTGGGACATGAAATTCAGGTAGATAATATTGTATCGATGCTAACTGCCTGATCTTGATTAACTGTGCTGCGCTGTGGTTATATAAGAGAATGACCTTTTATTTTCAGGACATGTATTCCAAAGTATTTAGAGGTAACAGAACATCATGTCTGCAACTCACTCTCAAACTGGTCGAGAAAAAAATATATATATATTTGCATTTGTATGTAAATGAGACAGAGGAAAATAAAGCAAATGTGGTGGACTGTTAACATTTGAGGAATCTAGGGGCGCCTGGGTGGCTCAGTTGGTTAAGCGTCCAACTCTTGATTTTGGCGCAAGTCATGATCTCGTGGTTTGTGGGTTTGAGCCCCGCGAGGGTCTCCACGCTGACAGGGTAGAGCCTGCTTGGGATTCTGTCTCTTTCTCTCTCTGCCCCTCCCTCGCTTGCTCTCTGTATCTTTCTCAATATAAATACAAATAAACTTAGAAAAAAAAACATTTGAGGGGCACCTGGTGGCTCAGTCAGTTAAGTGTCTGACTCGTGATTTCACCTCAGGTCATGATCTCACGGTTTGTGAGTTCGAGCCCCATGTTGGGCCCTGCGATGACAGTGTGGAGCCTGCTCAGGATTCTCTCTCTCTCTCTCTCTCTCTCTCTGGCCCTCCCCTGCTCTCCCTCTCTCCAGAATAAATAAATAAATAAATAAATAAAACATTTGAGGAATCTAGGTATAGGGTAATCGTGAAACCTTTGTACCATTTTTGTGACTCTTCCGTAAGGGTGACATTTTTTCAAAATAAAGTTGACATCCTGCCTACCAAAAAAAGTGCTGTGTCATCACTCTAGCGGGCCCTGGGGGGGGGCGGGGGGCGGGGTGAAGGTGAATAAGATTGCATCCCTGCCCTACAGGACTCGGGATCTAGTGGGTCATTTTGGCTGCAGATCCAAAGGGGTGAGGCTAGCGCTGCAGAGAAGTGACAGCAATGTGGGCAAGAAATGGGGAAGCTTGAATGAACTACGGAAGTGCCAGCAGAGCCAGAAGGGCATTAAAAGGACAATTTCTATGATCTGGTGACTAACCGGACTTGAGGGAGGGAACAAGAAGAGAAGGGCTTCTTACACAGTCTATTGCTTATAGACCATGGTCCCATTCCCAGGTTTGTGGAGAATAATGTGATTGGTTTGGGACAGCTCCGTGGGGGCAGTCGAGTAGAGAGCCTCTGAACTACCAGCCTGCGGTTTGGGGGGAGAGGTCGGGGCTGAGATACAGTTTGGGGTGTCGTCAGCATCAGGGAGGTAGAAGAAGCCATGTGATAGGGAGAGGACACAATAGAACCCCAGAGAAGCATCTGGAGACCGCGGTCCCGTTCTTGGCCCCACCCAAGGAAGTGTCCTTCAAGTGTTGTTTTTTTTTTTTTAATGTTTTTATTTTTGAGAGAGAGAGACACACACACACACAGAGTGCAAGCAGGGGAGGGGCAGAGAGAGAGGGAGACACAGAATGGGAAGCAGGCTCCGGGTTCTGAGCTGTCAGCACAGAGCCCAATGTGGGGCTCGAACCCACGAGCCATGAGATCATGACCTGAACGGAAGCCAGACGCTTAACCGACTGAGCCACCCAGGCGCCCCAGGTTCTTATTTTTCTACTGATGGTTTGGCCTATTTGCCAGAACTCTCCCAGCTTAATGTGTGACTGGGAGTCTCCTCACTTTGTAGACTTGTGACTTCCCATCTTTAAATGGGGGCACGGGAGAGCGGTTGACTTAAGTAACCTCCCCGGGATGAAGGGGAAATAATTGAGGCCGGAAGTGCCAGTTACTCTAAGTTACTAACCTTAAACTTTGAGCGGCGATTCCTCCAACCATCTCCTGCCCGTCTAGAGCCATGTGCCTTTCCATCTTGGTTTCTGGCCCTTCAACTGGAACTCCAACAGTGATTGTGACTTGAGTGTGCTAAGGGGTTTTAGGGCAGTGCAGATGGCAAGGAATGTGACACCGGATTGAGAGAGATCAATAATGAGGTAGCACTGGCCGCCTGGGTGGCTCACCTCGGCTCAGCGCATGATCTCCTGGCTCATGAGTTCGAGCCCCGCATCCGGCGCACTGCTGTTAGCGCAGAGCCCGCCTCGGATCCTCTACCCTCCTCTGTCTCTCTGCCGCTCCCCCGCTCAGCTCATTCTCTCTCTCTCAAAAATAAAAATAAACATTTAAAAACAAATAATGAGGCAGCACCGACCTCGCATCCAACACATACAATAAAACACACAAATCTCAAGCGTAACCACCCCGATGACTTTTGACAGTTCGTATTTCTGTGCAACGCAAACGTTCATCTGGATACACGTCCATCACCCCAGAAAATTCCTTTCACCCCTTCACAGTTAATATCCGGCTCCCATCCCCCCAGCGGCAACACCGTTCTGTTTACCTCCCTCCCTGCCTGAATTTTGTGGTGTGTGTTTTGTTTTTGTTTTTGTTTTTGTTTTTGTTTTTTTTGCACTGTTTTAAACTTGGAGGTTCTTTAGAGAAACTGCGAAGAGTGTGGAGCTGAACCGTACTTAGGATCGATAAGATCTTTAAATCCAATCAAACAAAGCCTTTCCGCTTCCCCCACCAAAAACGCTTCGCAAGAGTTGGCCTCCAGCCACCAGGCTTTCTTCTCCGCTAGGAAAAGGGTGGATTTGTTTAACCGCTTTGTTCTTTCCTTTTTTCACCTGTTTGTGTTTAACCGGACCCTCGACCGCAATCTCTGCTAGGCGTTTTAACCATTTTTCTTGTTTAAGTAAGAGATAAACTCGAGCTCTCCGTCCAAACTCCGAGGCTTAGGTCCCGCGGGCTCCAAGCCTGTGCCCCGCCCCCTCCCCCCTGTCCGGGGTGGCTTCGTAGGATTCTTCCAGGAGCCCCGGAGGAGGGGCCCAGCGTTGGGGGTTGCGAGTCCCCACCCCCCACCTGCCGAGCCGCCGCGTCCCCCGCCCGGCCCTCCCGGCTGGGCTGCCTGACCTTTGAGCCGCCTGCAGGTCGCCAGCCTGGTGAGTGCCGGGGTCGGGCCGGCCTCCCCGCCCCCCCACTCTCCGGGGGAGGAAAGGTCTGGCGACCGCCTAGCGAAAGCCCCTCGGCCCGCTCTTCCGACCGGGGCCTGCCGGCCGGAGACCGACTGCCCCCTGCGCGCCCCGGGGACCCCGCGCCCTGCACGCCCCCGCTCGGCCGGCCCGTGCACCGGGCGGCCTCGACCTGCAGCTTCCCCAGGGCCTCGCGGTCGCCCGAGGCTGCAGCGGCGCCACCGGGTCGCGCGGAAGCCCCTCACCCGCACAGGTACCGCAGGTGCAGCGGGGGCACCCGCCGCCGCCGCGTGCCCTCTCCCTCCTGCCGGGCCGCGGGTGCCCGAAAACCCCGGGCGGGAAAAGGACGTTTGCCGGCGCGCCTGGCTTGCACGCCGGGAGCGCGGGGTTAGAAGTCGCTGTTGCAAAAGTCCCGCGTCTGATCTTGGGCCTTATCTCCGACTGATAGCAGGAAGGCCTTTGGAGCCCGTGCCAAATTTTAACAGCCGGCGCGGATTCCGAATGCTACGACGCTGGCAGTCAGCATTTAAAGCCTATTTGAGCCGTGTCTCTTATTAAAAAAAAAAAAAAAAAGCAATGTATCGAAGGAAATTTAATTAAAACAAAGATTCTTTTCCCTTTCCCCGTGTCACTCATTTGCCCCATCCGTGGGTGGGACCCCTCACTTCAAAGCAGAAAGATGCCAGGGAGAAAGTTGCCTGTTTTTCCTCGCCCACGGGGTTACTTAGGTAATGTTGTTGGTTTATTTGTTTCTTTTCTGATCGTTTTTCTTTGTCTTCTCCCCGTTCGCTGGTCACGCTCTGGCCTAAAGTCCCAGCATGAAATGTTCCTGCCTGCGGAGTTCAGACTCCTTGCCAAACTGGCACCGTGCCTTGCTAGGCGGCCAGAAACAGCTGAGAGGCTGTCCCACGGGGGTGCCCAGACCGTGCCCTTTTCTGCACCCCTTCCATCGCGTGCAGTTGAAAAGGGGTGTCCGTTCTCATTCAGTTCACGGAGGAACGTATTTCGAAAAGTGCAGTTCAGAAAAAGGCAGAGCAGGAAGGTTCTGGCCTTTGAGCGGTCAGAGAAGGGAATCCGCACCATCCGCGCAGGGGGAGGGCGGCGGGAGCTGGTGTGCTGCCGGCGGGGGAGGGGCCACCAATGAAGGAGCTGCCCGCCCCCGCCCCACCTTGGGGGCTAGGGCGCAGGCATAAAGGGCAGCGTTACCCGGTCCGAGCGGCCAGCTCTCCGAGGGTCATTGGCACCGAGGTATGGATGTTGGGGTGTTGTGATTTTTCCTCCTCTCTTTTCAAAAGATAGCTTGAAAATAGGCACTGGGAAGTAAGTCAGTTGAAGATGTCTCATGCTGGACTGTCAGCTCTGTCTTCATTTTCCTATGCGTGTCTTCCTGCCACATGGCGTTATTTTGTTCTGATGAAGGGAAAAGTGGCTTTCCTGTTCTGGTAAAAACCCAGTCTGTACTTACCAGCGCCTCAGGCCAGGTGTTTTGCTGAAGTTGCCCGACGCGGTTACATTTTATCTTATCTCTGTTAACCTTCCAGAGATCTCTCGCATGATCATGTCTTCCGTTAAGATTGAGTGTGTTTTGCCGGAGAACTGCCGGTGCGGCGAATCTCCCGTGTGGGAGGAGGCGTCCAACTCTCTGCTCTTCGTCGATATTCCGGCAAAAAAGGTTTGCCGGTGGGATTCGCTCAGCAAGGGAGTGCAGCAAGTGACCGTGGGTAAGGATGAAGGCGGGGCTCTCCCTGGGACCTGCCCGGATGGCTGTCTTTTCCCTGGGGAGTGGCTGTCACCTGATGTGTCATTCCCCAGGGACCTTCCTGGTAAAGGGTACTAGATATGCTTTAACACTTTTGGATTGTCCTGCTCTCTGTATCCCCTGTGTCCTCCCACTTTGACCCAGGAGAAACTTCTGGATGGTCAATACTTTCCTCTTCCTCTGTGGGGGAGACGGCAGCATTTCCCCATCTTGTTTTGCTCAGGGGGCGCACAGTAGGGTCTTTCCAAACATCCTCGGGTAACAGCTTTAAAAGTTGCAGACCCCGTTTGTGGCACAGCAAAGGCTGTCATATCCTGGGTTAGGCCAAGCCCTCAATCCGCGAAAAGAAATAACAGGCATATCCCTTTGAACATAAAAAGAAGGGCTTTCAGACTTACAAAGCATCAACCAGGCCTATCCGGTCATGGTAACAAAATAAGATTCAGGACGAAATTTAAGGGCATTTGGATGAGATTGTTTATGGCCACGTGATTCCCAGTGGAGGGGTTTCTCATTCTCTGGCTTGAAGGGTGTGGGCTTGGTTAGAGATAAGGAAGTTGCTTATTTTGTGTTAATGAGAAGAGATACCAGGAATTCCTGTGACCCCGGACGGCTCATCCCAGAATTGGTGACCTCAAACTTTTTTTTTTTTTAATGAGTGGGAACAGCTTCTTTTTTTTAATTTTTTAAATTTATTTTGAGAGAGAGAGAGAGAGCAGGAGAGAGGCAGAGAGAGAAGGGAGCATGACCTGAGCCGAAACCAAGAGTCAGACGCTCAACCTACTGAGCCACCTGGGCGCCCCAAGAGGGAACAGCTTTTTAACTCACCCAGGCCTATCAGTTCGGCTGGAGGCAAAGTGACTGTGACCAGCGGTCAGAGTGGGGAGAGGGACCTGTTGCCTTCCCCAGTCTCTCTTTGCCAGCCTGCACACATTAGGGATATATCCCCACCTCCAATCTGCAAACTACCCCCCACAAACCATAGAAAAGGCTTATGATGTCAGTAGTCACTTAGGAAGTCTCAGGCCACAGGTCAGGATCCATGATGAGAATGTGACCTTCCCAATAGTGTCCCGCACATTCTCCGGGCCCCTCGATGGCTGGAATCAACTTCTGAACAGGGCTTTTAGCTAAGACCTGCTCCCGGAGCACCTGGCGCCTTGTGCTTGTTGAAGAGGTGCTCAGAAAATGTTTTCAAAATAAATTCCGGTCAGTTGGTTTCCTGTGATTGCTCACCATGGTAATCAATCTCTCCACTTCAGAGGAAGAAGTCTCCTTATACGCGGAAAAATATTAAACCCAGGAAACCTAACATTTAAAAAGTACAAAATGTAGGGGCGCCTGGGTGGCTCAGTCGGTTAAGCGTCCGACACTTGATCTCAGCTCAGGTCTTGATCACAGAGTCGTCAGTTCAAGCTCGGCACTGGTTGTGAAGCCTACTTAAAAGAAAGAAGAGAGGGGCGCCTCAGTCGGTTAAGCGTCAGACTTTGGCTTAGGTCATGATTTCGCGGTTCGTGAGTTCAAGCCCCACATCAGGCTCTGTGTTGACAGAGCAGAGCCTGGAGCCTGCTTCGGATTCTGTGTGTCTCTCTCTCTCTCTCAAAAATAATATGAAAAAAAAGAAAAAAGAGAGACAAGCCCTGTTTCGGAGGGAGAGTGAGATGTCGCAAAGCCTAGTTACCAGAACCAAACGCAGTTTGTAGCTCTGGGTATCCTGGAGACCAGGTGAATCGAGCATCACTTGCTCTGTGACAGCTACTCTGGTGTCCCCTTGTCTCCCCACCCCAGTTAGGGACCCCCTCCTTCGAACTTGATGTGACACCCGCCCCAGTGTATGGTGGCTGTCACGGTGTGACTTCCCTGCTTCTCCCACTAGACTGGAAGCTTCCAGAAGAGTTGGGTTTCATTCCCCTTTCTAGCCCTGCTGCCCAGAACACTGCTGAATGAATATACTCGGTTAGGTAGTCTGCACCCTTCAACTGAAGGGAGAGGGCACTCCCATTGTCAAAAGAGCTGGAATCCCCTCGGGGATGTCTGGTGGCGCGATGCCTGCGGTGGGCCGCTGGGCCGCTGGCCCACGTGTCGAGTCCTGAATGCTGCTTTTGCTTCTGCAGATGCCCCCGTCAGCTCTGTGGCCCTTCGCCAGTCAGGAGGCTACGTCGCCACCATTGGAACAAAGTTCTGTGCTTTGAACTGGGAAGATCAGTCGGTGGCTGTCCTGGCCACAGTAGATAAAGATAAGAAAAACAATCGATTCAATGATGGGAAGGTGGATCCCGCTGGGAGATACTTTGCTGGTATGGTTTATCTCTAGCACCTGTTGACTGAGCCTTGGCGATAAGCAAGACTTAGAGTTGTACTGGTAATGGGTCTTGGGGTCTTTTATCATTACTTGAGTAGCCTTTGACTGAAAACAAAATCCCGTAAGAAAGGCTTCATAAATATCCCTTTCAATTTCTGTCTCCAGCAGAGACTAAAGCGTGCATGGTACTTTTGTAGTTTAAATGAGTTTTAAAATAGGGGTTTTGTGGGGTGCCTGGGTGGCTCAGTCAGTTAACCGACTTCATCCGACTTCGGCTCAGGTCATGATCTCGTGGTTCGCGGGTTCGAGCCCCGCATCAGGCTCTGTGCTGACAGCTCAGAGCCTGGAGCCTGCTTTGTGGATTCTGTCTCCCTCTCTCTCTGCCCCCCACCCCCGCCCCTGCCCCTGCTCATACTCTGTCTCTCTCTCTCTCTCTCAAAAATAAATTTAAAAACATTAAAATTTTTTTTTAGACAAATAAATAAATAAAAAGTTTTGGGGCCCCTGAGTGGCTCAGTCGGTTAAGTGTCCGACTTCAGCTCAGGTCGTGATCTCACGGTTCATGGGTTCGAGCTCTGCATTGGGCTCTGTGCTGACAGCTCAGAGCCTGGAGCCTGCTTCGGTTTCTGTGTCTCCCTCTCTCTCTTCCCCTCCCCCGCTCATGCTCTCTCTGTGTCTCAAAAATAAATAAACATTAAACAAAACATTAAAAAATTACATTGGTACAATTTCATCTGATGTACTATCTATATTCCAGTTTGGCCATTAACCAAATAATGTCCTTTATAGCATTTTTTCCCCTCTGGCACAGGATCTAGTCTATGATTATGTATTGCATTTACTTGACATGTCTCTTTAATCTTCTTTAGTTGGGAACAGTACATAGCCTTTCTTGTTTTTTATGACACTGCCATGTTTGAAGAATATAGTCCCATCCAACTCCCCTTGTTTTTTAAATTTATTATTCTTGTTATTCTTATTATTAATGTTTTATTCGTTTTTTTTAAAGAAAGAGAGCATGAGCAGGGGAGGGGCAGAGAGAGAGAGAGAGAGAGAGAGAGAGAGAGAGAGAGAGAGAGAGAGAATCTTAAGCAGGCTCCACACTCAGCTCAGAGCCCGATGCAGGCTCAATCCTATGTCCCTGGGATCATGCCCTGAGCCAAAATCAAGAGTCAGATGCTTAACCAACTGAGCCACCCGGGTGCCCCAATTCTGTGGCACTTTGTGAGACAAAATAAAGATGTCATCAGGGTCGCCTAATATTTTGGTCAATATTTGCAAGGTGTAGATTTTCCTATCCTTTCACTTAGTCACTATCTGTATCATTATATCTGAAGTGAGTTTCTTATACCTAGCAGATAGTTGGATTTTTTAAAAAATCATCTTGAAAATATTTTAATTGATGTGTTTAGGTTATTTACATTTACTGTAATTACTAATATGTTTTGAGTTAGATCTACCGTTTTGTTAGTTGCTTTCTCTTCCTTCCCTCTGTATTTTTTGTTCCTCCGTTTCCCCTTTCCTGCCTGCTTTTGGGTTGTGTGAACATTGTTTTAGAATTCAATTTTAATTTATTTGTGGTGATCTTTTACTCTATCTCTCTGTATAGTTTTTAAGGGCTTCTGAAGAGATTGCAAAATATACAGTTAACTTCTTGCAGTCTAGAACCAATATTTGGCCACTTCAATTGATCTTCACTTATTTATGCTATAGTTGTCTTTTTTTTAATGTTTACTTATTTTGAGAGAGAGAGAGAGCACGCACACAAGAAGGGCAGAGAGAGGGGGAAAGAGACAATTCCAAGCAGGCTCCTTGCTGTCAGTGCAGAGCCCCAGTCAGGGCTTGATCTCATGAACCATGCGATCAGGACGTGAGCCAAAATCAAGAGTCGGACACTTAACTGACTGAGCCACCCAGGCGCCCCTGTGCCCCTGTGTTGTCTTTATATATGTACATGCAAGCCCCATCGGAACATGTGATTTTTGGGGCGCCTGGGGCGGCTCAGTCGGTTGGGCATCCGACTTCAGCTCAGGGAATGATCTCAAAGTTCATGGTTTCAAGCCCCGCATCAGACTCTGGGCTGACAGCTCAGAGCCTGGAGCCTGCTTCGAATTCTGTGGCTCCCTCTCTCTCTCTGCCCCTCCCCTGCTCACACTCTATGTCTCCCTCCCTCTCTCTCTCTCTGTCTCTCAAAAATAAATAAACGTTAAAAAAATAATCCTACGGCAAATCTTGACACATTCGTCTTAGTAAGCAACCTGTGTGTTTAGGTTCAGAGCATTTACCAGAAAAGCTGTGACCTGCTGTCTGTGAGGTGCTCCTAGGATCTGGTCCCCATGTGGGCCACTCAGCGCCGGTCTGAGACTCAGGAGTTCTAACCACAGCTTCATTCCCAGTCTTTGGTATGCTAATTAGAACCAGATTCGTGCACATACAAGTTGAAGATGAGCCCGGAGATCATAAACAGCTTTATGGGATGCCAATTTCTGAGCAACATCCCTCTTCACTATTTCTGGGTGCCTTCCATTTTCCTGGCTCTCTCCTTGTCACTCCTCCAGCCAGAAACCACCCTGTCTCTAGGACGGTGCTGTCTCTGGGGACCAAGCAGCAGGAGGGAGGGAGAGAGAGAGAACGTAAACACAGCAGTGTTTGGCTCTGCCTTTTTGGAGCTACACCTTCACCAAATGGAGAGGAATGTCCCCTTCCCTGAGTCGTGGTTCCTGCAGTTTCTGTTGCTGGCCACCGTCTGCCGTTGCTACCCTTGCCGCGGAACTGACGGAACGGAGAAAGGCGTGGAAAATACCTAGTCTCTGAGCCTCCGGAGTTTCCTTTTCTGCTCCCTGGGCCAGATTCAGAGGGTTCCTCTTGGATCCCGGTCTTCACCACAGCGCTCACGTCCAAGTTCCAGGCCGTGTTGAGTTCAAGCTGGGACATACTGGAAAATAAAACAGAGCACTCCCCACCAGTTAGGTGGCATTGCACATTCTGGTGTTCTTCCCCGGAGCTGCCTGATATGTACTTTTCAGAGTTCCCAAATAGCTACATAGTTACAGACGTTATAGTTGTGCTCAGGCCAAGAGAATGGGGTTGGCGAACATGTACTCCTTCTTGTCTGGAAGAACTATCCGTAACCTGTTGGTATAAGTTTAATTTGCATTATAAGCAAGGTAGGTGTCGTTTATTTAAAATTTTTTAATGTTTATTTTTGAGAGAGAGGGAGAGAGAGAGAGAGGGTGCAAGTGGGGGAGGGGCAGAGAGAGGAGGACAGAGGATCCGAAGCAGGCTCTGCCCGGACAGCACAGAGCCCGACACGGGGCTCGAACTCACAAACCATTGAGATCTTGACCTGAGCCGAAGTCGGACGCTCAACTGACGGGGCCACCCAGGCACCCCAGTAGTTGTCATTTTTGGAAACAGGGGACCCAGGTTGGGATTGTATGATCATTTCCTTGATTTGATGATGGGCAGGGAACCCTGGGATAAGAGGTGGTGCAGGGCACGGGGCAAGATGCTGTGGAGCTAACCTCGGTGCTTTTTGGGCTTTGTAGGCACCATGGCCGAGGAAACGGCCCCAGCAGTTCTGGAGCGGCACCAGGGCTCCCTGTACTCGCTCTTTCCTGACCACCACGTGGAAAAGTACTTTGACCAGGTGGACATCTCCAATGGTTTGGATTGGTCCCTGGACCACAAAATCTTCTATTACATTGACAGCCTGTCCTACTCCGTGGATGCCTTTGACTACGACCTGCAGACAGGAAAGATCTGTATGTACTTTTTCATTATTCTTTTTAATACTGCTGGTGAGTTTTTTTTCCCCCTCTGTATGTAGCCAGTAAGCTGCCTCTTCTTCAACTCGTCTGAAAAGGTCCTTATTTGGGAGGGGCGCCTGGGTGGCTCAGTCAGTTGAGCATCCGACTCTTGATCTCGGCTCGGGTCACGATCTCACGGTTTGTGAGTTCGAGCCCTGAGTCAGGCTCTGTCCTGACAGCGCAGAGCCTGCTTGGAATTCTCTCTCCTTCTCTTTCTGCCCCTCCCCTACTCATGCTCTCTCTAAATAAATAAGTAAGTAAGCTTAGAAAAAAAGGTCCTCACTTGTCAAATAAGGGACTGTCTGGTGGTTACTACGCCAGTATAGTCACAATTACACAGACTTGACTATTTTTTCCAGTGAAGCCATGGCCCTCAACACAACTAATGGTGGCCGCCATTGCAATAATATGAATAGATCCTTAATTCCCTTTCTTGCCACCATCTCTAGAAAGAGGCTCACCTTGAAATGGATCCTATTCTACCAGGATGTGCCTATAGGGAAGCAATACACAGGACAATGAGCTAAAGGAACAGAAAGTTAAGGTTTGGGGTTGAAATCTCTCACTTGCGCTTTAGTTAACCATAGGAAGCTATACTCAGAGACAGATGAATAATCTTCCAAAATAGAGAAGTTTACAAAGTAGTTGCAGATTGTTCAATTCCATCAATGGGTTCTACATGAGCCGTAGTTGGAAGCTGGGAGGGAAGGAGTTCTTGAGAAAAATCTAGAAGGGAGTGCTTGAAACTGTTTTGTGAAAGGTGCCAAACCACAAGAGCCAAACCCATAATGAAAATGACATGAAAAAAATCACAAGACTCTCGTATAATTTAACCAGAGGCAAACTATTTCAGTACTGATGTTTTTGCTCTGAAATATAAAGTGCTCTGTTTTATGACTGTTTTTACCCATTTTACTTACGCATTTTTTAATTTTTTTATTAAAAAAATTTTTTAATGCTTATTTTTTGAGAGAGAGAGAGAGAGTGAAACAGAGTGCGAGCATGGGAGGGGGAGAGAGAGAGGGAGACACAGAATCGGAAGCAGGCTCCAGGCTCTGAGCTGTCAGCACAGAGCCCGACGTGGGGCTCGAACTCACAAACCGCGAGATCATGACCTGAGCCGAAGTCGGATGCTTAACCGACTGAGCCACCCAGGCGCCCCTACTTACACATGTTTTTTTTTTTTTAACTTTTTTCTTCCATTATAACCCAGTGCAGTTATTAGAATGACCTGGATTTCGTAGTTTAAAGTTCCTCTGGAGTTTCATGGTTTTTTTGTATACTGTGATTTCCCCTTTAATGCCAGCCAGTTAGTTGGCTTCAGAATACCTTTCCTTTCAGGAACAAGCTTTTTTTATGTTTTTGAATGTTTCTTTATTTTTGAGAGAGAGAGAGAGAGTGTCTGAGCGTGAGTAGGGAAGGGGCAGGGCAAGACGGAGACAGAATCTGAAGCAGGCTCTGTGCTGACAGCAGAGAGCCCGAGGTGGACCTCAACTCAAGAACCCCGTGAGATCATGACCTGAGCCGAAGTTGGATGTTTAACCAGCCGAGCCACCCAGGCGCCCCAGGAACAAGCTCTTCAGTGTTTAGTTTTGATAAGATGATTTTGGAGCATTTGGCAGAAACAGAACTGGTACATCTTACTAGTTTTTGCACGTGAACTGTTCACATGGTACCATTATTTTTATAACCATAAATTGAAATGTATCAGGTCTAACCATAGACTGAAATGTATCTAAGATGTGCCAGAGCTTCAGTTCGGGCCAGCCTCAAAGAGAACTATTGGTATTTTATTAAGAATTCTACTTTTTGGAGCACCTGGGTGGCTCAGACAGTTGAGCGTCCAACTTCGGCTCAGGTCATGATCTCATGGCTCGTGAGTTTGAGCCCCGCATGGGGCTTTCTGCTGTCAGCGTGGAGCCCCCTTCGGATCCTCTGTCCCCTTCTCTTTCTCTGCCCCTCCCGTACTTGCAATCTCTCTCTCAAAAATAAATAAACATTAAAAAATTTCTACTTTTTTTCTCTCCTCCTCTGAAAGCTTAGACAGATAGGTCTGTACCCAAACCAAAGAGAGTATGATCATCCCCAAATCATGTGGTAAAAATCCTTTGTTGAGGAGTGCCCACTTACATTTCTGGACATTTTTTTTATTATCTATTTAATTTTTAAAGTTTATTTATTTTGAGAGAGACAGAGCATGAGTTGGGGAAGGAGAGAGGGAGAGGGAGAATCTCAAGCAAGCTCTGGGCAGCCAGCACAGACCCAGACACGGGGCTTGAACTCACGAAACCACGAGATCATGACCTGATCCGAAACCAGGAGTCAGATGCTTAACCAACTGAGCCACCCAGGCACCCCTGGACGTTTTTGTTTTAAAGTTATGAACTCTTGGGCACCTGGGTGGCTCGGTCGGTTGAGCCTCTGACTTCAGCTCAGGTCATGATCTCGTGGCTCATGGGTTTGAGCCCTGCATCGGGCTCTGTGCTGATGGCTCAGAGCCTGGAGCCTGGTTCGGATTCTGTGTCTCCCTCTCTCTCTGCTCCTCCCCCAGTCATGCTGTCTCTCTCTCCTTCAAAAAGAAATAAACATTAAAAAAATAATAATAAAAAATAAAGTTATGAGCTCTTCTGAATCATCTCACATGCCAGACCCTGACTAAGCAAATGTGATCAGGATTTACAGTCAGCTTGAGCATCACTGTCTGATGCTCAGTATTGAGCGGCCTGTTGTTTCGGTGTACGCATGTGTGTATTTGTTTGTTTTTAACTACAGCCAACCGCAGAAGTGTGTATAAGCTGGAGAAAGAGGAACAAATTCCGGATGGAATGTGTATTGATGCTGAGGGGAAGCTCTGGGTGGCCTGTTACAATGGAGGAAGAGTGATTCGTTTAGATCCTGAGACAGGTAAAAATAAAAAATAAAAAAAATCCCTGCCCTATCTAGAAAAAAACAGACACTAGCAACGGGAGAAACTACATTACTGACAAAGTTATACAGAGATATATTCAAAGGTCTCGGTAGGGTGATTTTGGAAATAAAGGCCAAACATATAGCCCCGAATTTACAGTCAGTCTTCCTTTCCTGCGGAGGTAAGTCTTTTGGGCCAACACAAATCATCAGGGAAGGTTAAGTCAAATACATGGCTGATATCTGACCTCCACTTTTTGACTCCTCTGTTTGGAATATCCCTAATCCTCTGCAAGGAGTCCAGAAAGGCTGTGCAGGTTGGAGATTTGCTGGAGCTAGACTTTCAATAAAATATTTGCTCCTCTAGGGAAAAGACTCCAAACTGTGAAGTTGCCTGTTGATAAAACAACATCATGCTGCTTTGGAGGGAAGGACTACTCTGAAATGTACGTGACATGTGCCCGGGATGGAATGGACGCAGAGAAGCTTCTGCAGCAGCCTCAGGCTGGTGGGATCTTCAAGGTGATCTGGCTCTTTCTTTTATCTTGAGGGTGAGATTGGGGAGATCTTTGGCTAAGTAACTGAGCCATTAGTGCCTTTTCATACTTCTAAACATCATGCTAGACTTTTAAAAACATTTTATTCAGGGGCGCCTGGCTCAGTCGGTTGAGCGTCTGACCTCGGCTCAGGTCATGATCTCGAGGTTCATGAGTTTGAGCCCCACATCGGGCTTTCTGGCATCAGCATGGAGCCGGCTTTGGATCCTCTGTTTCTCTCCCTTTCTCTCTCTCTGCCCCTCCCCTGTTGCACTCTCTCTCTCTCAAAAATAAATCAACATTTAAGAAATAGCCTAAAAATTTTTTTATTTAGATTTTCTAGACTATAAGCCCAGGACGATGTGTTCAGCCTACTTTGTGGTGTACTTCAAAATATTTTGGGGCTTCAGTAGTGCTTGTTGAAATTCTATAAATTGGTAGAATGGGCTTGGAAAACCAGTGTTTGAAACATGTTTATAAGATCAATTGAGGGGAGCCTGCGTGGCTCAGTCAATTAAGCGTCTGACTTCAGCTCAGGTCATGATCCCACAGTTCGCGAGTTCAAGCCCCACTTTGGGTTCTGTGCTGTGACAGTTAAGAGCCTGGAGCCTGCTTTGTATTCTGTCTCCCTCTTTTTTCTGCCCCTTCCCCGCTCATTTTCTCTCTCTCTCTCTCTCTCTCTCTTTCAAAAATAAATATACATTTAAAATATTTTTAAAAAGATCAGGTGATTGTTTTGATGTCACAAAAATATCTTTGGGTTTCTTAACTTCTTTTTTGCAACAAAACAAACACTGGTAAAAGTCATAGACCTCTCAAGCTGAAAAGAAATAAGAAGATGGTAGAAATAAAATCAGGTATTTTTAAATTTTATTTTAGAGAGAGAGAAAGACCTGTTTCCGATTCTGTGTCTCCCTCTCTCTCTGTCCCTCCCCCGTTCGTGCTCTGTCTCTCTCTGTCCCAAAAATAAATAAACGTTGAAAAAAAAATTAAAAAAAAAAAATAAGGGGCGCCTGGGTGGCGCAGTCGGTTAAGCGTCCGACTTCAGCCAGGTCACGATCTCGCGGTCCGTGAGTTCGAGCCCCGCGTCAGGCTCTGGGCTGATGGCTCAGAGCCTGGAGCCTGCTTCCGATTCTGTGTCTCCCTCTCTCTCTGTCCCTCCCCCGTTCGTGCTCTGTCTCTCTCTGTCCCAAAAATAAATAAACGTTGAAAAAAAAATTTTTTTTAGAGAGAAAGACCACGCACAAGCGGGTGAGAGGAGCAAACAGAGAGAGAGAGAGAGAGAGAGAGAGAGAGAGAGAGAATCTTAAGCAGGTTCCATGCTCAGCACAGAGCTCGACTCTGAGCTCGATCCCACAACCCCGGGGTCATGACCTGAGCCAAAATCAACAGTTGGACGCTCAACCAACTGAGGCACCCAGGTGCTCCAAATTCAGGTTTAAATACAAGTTAATTGTAGATGGTTGCCAGTTGGATTGTTATCAATGGACCACCTAATCAAGTAATTCCTTTTTACGATAGGAAATAAAACAAGGATGATTGGTGGCTAAATAATAGTATTATGAATCACAAAACTGCTTTTAAAGAATACTTGGGAGTTATCTTTTAGCAAAGTTTCTCTCCTTTCTTTTTTTAACAGATAACTGGCCTGGGAGTCAAAGGAATTCCTCCCTATCCCTATGCAGGATGAAGACACAGAAAATTCTAGAGCTGAAATTTCAATGTAGTTACCAAAAAAATAAATGATGTGATTAACAGGGCTAACTTTTTATTTACAATTTTTTTAAGGTAGAGCATTTTAGTAAGGGGTGACAGGTAGTTTTGATAACACTACAAGGCCTTCTGAAAAGGTATTATAGAAATGTAGAGAATTGTTCAACTGTAAATTAACCTCTTGATTCTTTGCAAATAGCTAGAAGCGGAGTGGGGAGGGACCCTATCTGTTCTGTATTCCTTACTTATTATACCTAAAGCTTCAAAAAATTAATAAATACTGGCCTGGTAATGACTTATTATGATTATATTCCTTTTTATTTTTATCATAATTTTATAAAATATACTGCAATGCTAACCTACCCTCATATTATTCTTCCTATGTGCTATTTTTTACAAGCTAAAATATTCCTGGAGGTTAAGAATTAAACACTCTAGCAAAATCCATGCTTCCAACAGCCACCTAATAAATGTAAAAGTACTATATGACTTTATAGAAAGAATACTTTTATAATTTTTAATGTGTATTTATTTATTTTAATTTTTTTAATGTTTATTTTTGAGAGAGGGACAGAATGTGAGTGGGGTAGGAGCAGAGGGAGAGAGAGACACAGAATCTGAAACAGGCTCCGGGCTCTGAGCTGTCAGCACAGAGCCCGATGCGGGCCTTGAACTTGCAAACCATTGGATCATGACCTGAGCTGAAGTTGGACACTTAATCGACTGAGCCACCCAGGTGCCCCTAGAAAGAATACGTTTTTAAAAAAAAAAAAAACTTTATTGAGGGCGCCTGGATGGCTCAGTCGGTTGGACATCTGACTTTGATTCAGGTCGTGATCTCATGGTTCGTGAGTTCAAGCCCCACATCAGGCTCCATGCTCACAGCTCAGAGCCTGGATCCTACTTTGGATTCTGTGTCTTCCTTTCTCTCTGTTCCTCCCCTGCTTGTACTCTGTCTCTCTCTCTCTCTCTCTCAAAAATAAACATTAAAAAATTTTATAAAAAAAATAGGTTTATTGAGTATAATTGACCTATACATACTTAAAGTGTACAATTTGATAAATTTGACGCATATATACATCAATGAAACCAACACCACAAGTAAGATAATGAATTTATCCACTACTCCAAGACTTTCTCTGTGTCTCTTTATAATCCTTTCCTTTGGTTCCTCTGTGTGTCTGCCCTCAGCCCCAGGAAAACACTGATCTGATTTCTGTCACTATTAACTAGCCTTAAAATTGGGTAGTGTGAGGGGCACCTGGGTGGCTCAGTTGGTTAAGCATCCAACTCTTGGTTTCGGATCAGGTCATGATCTCGTGGTTCATGGGTTCAAGCCCCACGTCAGGCTCTGTGCTGACAGCATGGAGCCTGCCTGGGATTCTGTCTCCCTCTCTCTCTGCCCCTCCCCTGCTCTCTCTCTCTCTCAAAAATAAATAAACATTAAAAAAAAAGTTTTAAAAAATTGGGTAGTATGATTTCTCCAACTTTGTTCTTTTTCAAAATTGTCTTAGCTATT
Organism: Lynx rufus; assembly: GCF_022079265.1. Taxonomy (NCBI): domain Eukaryota; kingdom Metazoa; phylum Chordata; class Mammalia; order Carnivora; family Felidae; genus Lynx; species Lynx rufus. Next base: position 41,031,588 of record NW_025814828.1, read on the forward strand.
CTAGTTCCTTTGGCCTTCCATATAAATTTTAGAATCTGCTTAACTATACCCACAAAAAAAATCATGCTGCAATTTTAATTGAAGCTGCTTTAAATCTGTAGAACAATTTAGAGAGAATTGGCATCCAGGAACGTGGTGCGCCTTTCCAACTGTTTAGGTCTTCAAATTTTTTCATCAGTAGTTTGTAGCTATCAGCATATAGATCTTGTACATGTTTTGTTAGATTTATATTTGAGAACGATGTGCATTCTGCTGTTATGTTTTATAAAAAAATTTTTAATGTGTATTTTTTAGAGAGAGAGAGCGTATGCGCAAGTAGGGAAGGGTCAGAGAGAGAGGGAGACAGAGTCCGAAGCAGGCTCCAGGCTCCGAGCTCTCAGCACAGAGCCCGACGCAGGGCTCGAACCCACAAACTGCGAGATCATGACCTGAGCCGAAGTCCGATGCTTAACCGACTGAGCCACCCAGGCTCCTCATGACTTGGGTGTTTTATAAATGCCAGTTAGATTCAGTTGGTTGTTGGTGGTGTTGAGTTCTTCTATATGCTTCCTGAGCTTCTGTCTTCTAGTTTTGTCAATGGGGAAGGAGTGTTGAAATCTCCAGCTATAATTCTGGATTTGTCTATTTGTCTATTCAGTTCTGACAGTTTTGGGTTTGAGTATTTTGGAACTCTGTTGTTAGGTGCATACACCTTTAAAATTGTATGTTTTGAAGGGGGGAGGGGACACCTGGGTGGCTCAGTTGGTTAAGTGGCTGATTTCTGCTCAGGTCATGACCTCATAGCTCGAAGGCTCATGACTTTGAGCCCCGCATCAGGCGCTGTGCTGACAGCTCAGAGCCTGCAGCCTGTTTCAGATTCTGTATCTCCCCGTTTCTCTCCCCCTCCCACGCTCATGCTCTGTCTCTGTCTCAGAAATAAACATTAAACAAATTTTTTTAATAAATAAATATAAATAAATAAATAAATAAAATTGTATGTTTTGGGGGCACCTGGGTGGCTCAGTTGGTTAAGCGTCCGACTATTGATTTCTGCTCAGGTCATGGTCTCACAGTTCATGGGATCAAGTCCCATGTCGGGTTCCATGCTGATAGCTCGAAGCCTGCTTGGGATTCTCTCCCTTCTCTCCCTCTGTCTCAAAATAAAATAAAGAAACATTTAAAAAAAATAAAATTGTCTGTCTTTTTGGTGAATTGACTTTTTTTCAGTATGTAATTTCTATCCCTTGAAAATCCATTGAAATCTATTGAAAATTCGTCAAGATTAAATCCTTTTTTTTAGGTAGAATGCGTTTTTTACCGACTGATTTGGCATATAGACTTGATCTAAAATGTTTACCAGAATATTTATTTATTTATTTATTTATTTATTTATTTAAATTTGCATCCAAGTTAGCATATAGTGCAATGATGATTTCAGAGTAGATTCCAGTGATTCATCCCCTATGTATAACACCCAGTGCTCATCCCAACAAGTGTCCTCCCTAATGCCCCTTACCCATTTAGCCCATCCCCCCACCCACAGCCCCTCCAGCAACCCTCAGTTTGTTCTCTGTATTTAAGTCTCATGTTATGTCCCCTTCCCTGTTTATATTATTTTTGCTTCTCTTCCCTTATGTTCCTCTGTTTTGCATCTTAGTGTTTGTATTTATTTATTTATTTTTGAGAACAGAGCTTGAGTGCAAGAGGGACAGAGAGAGAAGGAGACGCAGAATCCAAAACAGGCTCTAGGCCCTGAGCTGTCAGCACAGAGCCCGACGCGGGGCTCGAACTCACGGACCATGAGATCACGACCTGAGCTGAAGCTGGGTGCTTAACCGACTGAGCCACCCAGGCGCCCCTGTTCTGCACCTTACATTACACATAGGAGTGAAGTCGTACAATATTTGCCTTTCTTTGATTGACTTATTTCACTTAGCATAAGACCTTCTAGTTCCAAGGTTAAATCTTTTTTAAAGATTTTATTTTTAAAGTAATCTCTACACCCAGTGTGGGCCTCAAACTTAGAGCCCCGAGATCAAAAGTCACATGGCTCTACCGATTGAGCTGTCCAGGCATCCCATCAAGGTTAATTTTTTTTTGCTCTCAGCCATCAGGGTATTTACCATTGCTGTTATTACTTCATTCCTGATATACTAGGTTTCTTTCTGTCTCCTCTTTATTGTTTGAAGAACTTCCTTTAGCAGTTCTTTTAGAGTAGGTCCATCTGCTGGCTATGAATTCTTTCAGTTTTCCTTTATATGAGAATGTCTTTATTTCACCTTCATCCCTGAAGGTTATTTTCACTGGATATGGATCATGGTTGATAGTTCTTTTCTTTCAACCTCTTGACACTTCAAAAACATGCTATTCCTGGGGTGCCTGGGTGGTTCAACGGATTAAGCATCCGACTCTTGATTTCAGCTCAGATCATGATCTCACAGTTCATGAGATTGAGCCCCGTGTTGGACTTTGCTCTGGCAGCAAAGAGCCTGCTTGGGATTCTCTCTCCCTCTGTCTCTGCCCCTCCTCCACTTGTGCATGCTCTCTCTCTCTCTCTCAAAATGAAAAAAAAAATGAAGTTTTTAAAGAAAAGAACTTTAAAAATGGTGCTATTTCCTTTTGGCCTTCATGGTTTCCAATGAGAAAAATGCAATCTTTGAAATCATTGTTTCTCTACAGGTAATAATTTTTCTCTTGCTGATTTCAAGATTTTTTATTTGCCTTTAGTTTTCAGCCATTTGATTAGGATGTGTCTGGATATGTGTTTCTATGTATTTCTTTGGGTTTATCCTGTTTGAGGTTTTGTTGAATCTGTAGGTTTGTGTTTTTTACCTAACTTGAGAAGTTTGGGCAATTATTTCTTCAAATATTTTTTCTGCCTCACATTTCTCTTCCTGGGACTCCAAAAACTTGAATACCAGACTTTTTGTTGTTATCCCACGAATTCTTGAATTTCTGTTAAATTTTGTTTCAATATTTTTTTTTCTCTCTGTTGTTCTACTCATCTATCTTCAAGTTCGCTGGCTCCTTTCTCTGTTTTCTTTGCTATTGAGCCCACCTAGTTATTTTTGTTGTTGTTATTTTATTTTTCAGTTCAAAAATTTCCATGGGGTTAATCTTTGTGTTTTTTCTATTCCAATACTTTCCATTTCAATATTTGGAGGATTTTCATGATTGCTCATCCAATCATTTCTATAATTGCTATTTTATTTATTTTATTTTTAATGTTTTAATTTATTTTTGAAATAGAGAGAGAGAGAGCATGAGCGGGGGAGGAACAGAGAGAGAGGGAGACACAGAATTTGAAGCAGGCTCCAGGCTCTAAGCTGTCAGCACAGAGCCCGATGGGGGCTCGAACCCACAAACTGTGAGATCATAACCTGAGCCGAAGTCGGATGCTTAACCGACTGAGCCACCCAGGTGCCCCTGTTTTATTTATTTTAATATTTACTTATTTTTAAGAGAGGGAGAGAGAGAAAGAGAGAACATGAGTGGGGGAGGGGCATAGAGAGAGGGAGACACAGAATCCGAAGCGGGCTCCAGGCTCCGAGCTGTCAGCACAGAGCGAGATACGGGGCTCGAACTCACAGACCACGAGATCATGACCTGAGCCGAAGTCAGACACTGAACTGACTGAGCCACCCAGGCGCCCCACTGTAATAGCTGTTTTTTTTTTTTTAATATATGAAGTTTATTGCCAAATTGGTTTCCATACAACACCCAGTGCTCATCCCAAAAGCTGCCCTCCTCAATACCCATCACCCACCCTCCCCTCCCTCCCACCCCCCATCAACCCTCAGTTTGTTCTCAGTTTTTAACAGTCTCTTATGCTTTGGCTCTCTCCCACTCTAACCTCTTTTTTTTTTTTTTCCTTCCCCTCCCCCATGGGTTCCTGTTAAGTTTCTCAGGATCCACATAAGAGTGAAACCATATGGTATCTGTCTTTCTCTGTATGGCTTATTTCACTTAGCATCACACTCTCCAGTTCCATCCACGTTGCTACAAAAGGCCATATTTCATTTTTTCTCATTGCCACGTAGTATTCCATTGTGTATATAAACCACAATTTCTTTATCCATTCATCAGTTGATGGACATTTAGGCTCTTTCCATAATTTGGCTATTGTTGAGAGTGCTGCTATAAACATTGGGGTACAAGTGCCCCTATGCATCAGTACTCCTGTATCCCTTGGATAAATTCCTAGCAGTGCTATTGCTGGGTCATAGGGTAGGTCTATTTTTATTTTTCTGAGGAACCTCCACACTGTTTTCCAGAGCGGCTGCACCAATTTGCATTCCCACCAACAGTGCAAGAGGGTTCCCGTTTCTCCACATCCTCTCCAGCATCTATAGTCTCCTGATTTGTTCATTTTGGCCACTCTGACTGGCGTGAGGTGATATCTGAGTGTGGTTTTGATTTGTATTTCCCTGATAAGGAGCGACGTTGAACATCTTTTCATGTGCCTGTTGGCCATCTGGATGTCTTCTTTAGAGAAGTGTCTATTCATGTTTTCTGCCCATTTCTTCACTGGGTTATTTGTTTTTCAGGTGTGGAGTTTGGTGAGCTCTTTATAGATTTTGGATACTAGCCCTTTGTCCGATATGTCATTTGCAAATATCTTTTCCCATTCCGTTGGTTGCCTTTTAGTTTTGTTGGTTGTTTCCTTTGCTGTGCAGAAGCTTTTTATCTTCATAAGGTCCCAGTAGTTCACTTTTGCTTTTAATTCCCTTGCCTTTGGGGATGTGTCGAGTAAGAGATTGCTACGGCTGAGGTCAGAGAGGTCTTTTCCTGCTTTGTCCTCTAAGGTTTTGATGGTTTCCTGTCTCACATTCAGGTCCTTTATCCATTTTGAGTTTATTTTTGTGAATGGTGTGAGAAAGTGGTCTAGTTTCAACCTTCTGCATCTTGCTGTCCAGTTCTCCCAGCACCATTTGTTAAAGAGACTGTCTTTTTTCCATTGGATGTTCATTCCTGCTTTGTCAAAGATGAGTTGGCCATACGTTTGTGGGTCTAGTTCTGGGGTTTCTATTCTATTCCATTGGTCTATGTGTCTGTTTTTGTGCCATGTAATAGCTGTTTTAAAGTGCTTTTCAGATCATTACACCTCCCTCTTGGCACCTGTTGATTATCTTTTTCCATTTGAGTTGAGCATTTCATTGTTCTTCACATGATGAGTAATTTTAGATTATATGAAGAATGCTAATATATTTGTTTTAGCAGACAATCTACACGGTTACATTTGGTCCAGAAGTTCACTTATCTTCTGTGGGTGTGGTTCCAATGTCAGTTGTTTTTACAGGCTTTGCAGTGTTGGGACTTGGGAAGAGGTCTAGCATGAGCTCAGTTGTACTAGTCTTTGATATGTTAATCAGGATCCGATTCCTGTACTTGCAAGTCCGGAGCTGGGGAAAGCGACTCCATAAAGTTGTTTATGAATGCCTGAGCTCAAACCCAACCTGCAAAGGCCTTTTCGCTGGGGAGCTCCAGGGAACATGGTGGATCTGACGCCCCAGGACAGCCCCTTCTCCAACCCTCACTGCAAACCACGAGTTGTCTGATCTGTGCTTGTCCTTTCCCGTCCTGATTTCTCCATCGCGTGAGTTCAGAGAACAATAAGGCTGCCATGGGACTACTCCCAGGGCTCCAAAGAGTGTGTAGCAGGACTTTTTGGAGACCATCAGGAGACCAAAGATGATCTGAAACACGGAACTGGGGACCCTGCTCCCTACCCCCATGCTACAGCTGGCTAACCTCCTAGCCCAGGCACCTCCAGCCCATTTCTCATTCAAGGTAAGTCAGAGAATGGTGGAATTGCTGTGGGATTCCAGAGGCCAAGATGGAGTTCTCTGAGGACTTTGAGGAAGGAATCTCCTAAAGTGCAGGAGATCCCCAGCTCCCCAGAATGGCTCTCCTGCTCTCTGCCGGACCCCCGAAACTGGGAATTCAATTTTGTGGGATGCAGGTTCTAGCACCCTTCCCTGGTGGTGGAAGCCTCCCCCATGACTAACATTAATGTTTATTTATTTTTGAGAGAGAGAGACAGAGACAGAGACAGAGCACGAGCAGGGGAGGGGCAGAGAGAGAGGCAGACACAGAATCCGAAGCAGGCTCCGGGCTCCGAGCTGTCAGCACAGAGCCCGATGCGGGGCTCGAACTCACGGACCCTGAGATCATGACCTGAGCCACCCAGGCGCCCCTCTAGAATATTATTCCTGTCTATAGGAACTCAAGGCAAGGGCTCTGCCTATCTTCAGTGCTGAAGATACATAGCAGGTGACTAGAAGTTTATTTCGTATTCAAGAAATATCTTCCCACAAGGAAACCAGTAAGCCCAGGTGGCTTGATGGTCAAGTTGTACAACACATTCAAGAAGCAGTTCATTTAAGGTTATATAAACTCTTACAGAGAATATGGGGAGGAAAGGGTAAAACCCCCAATTCATTTTATGAAGATAGTGTATTTGTTTCCCATGGCTGCAGTAACAGAATGCCACAAACTGGGTGGCTTAAAACACAGATACTTATCACTGACCAGTTCTGGAGATTGGAAGTCTGAAACCATGTCAGTAGGGCCACGCTCCCTGTGGAACCTATAGTAAACCCTTCCTTGCCTCTTTCTAGCTTCTGGTGGTTTTCCAGCAATCTCTGGTGCCCCCTGGCTTGCAGCTACCTAACTCACTCTTTGCCCCTGTTACCACATGGCATCCTCCCTGTGTCTCCCTGTCTTCACATGGCCGTCTTCTTTTTTTATTAAGAAAACTCTACCCCAAACGTGGGATTCGAACTCACACCCCCAAGACCAGGAGTTGCACGCTCCACTGACTGAGCCAGCCAGGAGCCCCTGGCCATCTTCTTATAAGGACATGAGTCATGGGGTGCCTGGGTGACTCAGTCAGTTAAGCGTCCAATTTTGGCTCAGGTCATGATCTCACAGTTTGTGGGTTCAAGCCCCGCCTCGGGCTCTGTGCTGACAGTTCAGAGCCTGGAGCCTGCTTCGGATTCTGTGTCTCCCTCTCTCTCTCTGCCCCTCCCCCACTCACACTCTGTTTTTCTCTCTCTCAAAAAACAAATAAACATTAACATTTTTTTCGAAATAAAGGACACGAGTCATATTGAATTAGGGTCCTGCCTTACAGTAGTATGACCTCACCCTAACTAATCCCATGTGCAATGACACTATTTCCACATAAGGTCACATTCTGAGGTACTGGGGGTTAGGATTTCAACATCTTTTTTGCAGGTGCACAATTCAACCCATGATTGCATAGTGAACAACAACAAAAATTTCAGGTTTATCCCATTCATGAACATAGATGCAAAAATCCTAAAGGAAATATTAGCAATATGTAAAAAGAATAATGTGTTTTTAATGTTTATTTTTTGAGAGGGAGAGAGCATGCACAAGCTGGAGAGGGGCAGAGAGAGAGCAAGAGAGAGGATCCAAAGTGGGCTCTGTGCTGTCAGCGCAGCGCCCAATGCAAGACTTGAACTCACGAACTGTGAGATCATGAACTGAGCCGAAGTCACACACTTAATAACTGAGCCCCAAAAGGATAATGTATCATGACAAGTTGAGTTTACCCCTGGAATACAATGTTGGTTTATTATTGGAAAACTGGATAATATAACTTAAACCATATTTACAGATTAAAAGAGAAAAGTCGTGATTGCCAAGAAAGACACAGAAAAAGTATCTGACAAATTTTAGCAGCCATTGGTAATTAAAAAAAAAAAAAAAAAACTTAGTGGGGAGGCCGGGTGGCTCAGTCGGTTGAGCAGCCAACTTCAGCTCAGGTCATGATCTCGCGGTTCGTGAGTAGGAACCCCGCATCGGGCTCTGTGCTGACAGCTCGGAGCCTGGAGCCTGCTTCAGATCCTGTGTCTCCCTCTCTCCCTGCCCTCCCCCACTCACATTCTGTCTCTCTTTCTATCAAAAATAAATAAACATTTAAAAAAATTTTTTTAACTTAGTAAAGTAGGAAGAAATGGGAATTTCTATAACCTGGTAAGGATCTCTTAAAACACGCGTACACACACACACACACACACACACACACACAAACACACACATTATTCTTAGTGGGAAACGTTGAAAGATTTCCCTTTAAACCAGAAAAAACAAGCCCACAAGCGTTCTACGATCAATAATTCTCTGCACCATTGTACTGAAAACTCTAGCCAATTCAGTAAGAGCAGGAAAAAAGGGTATAAGGATCAGTGGTCTCTAGGGTCAGTGCAGAGAAGCAGGTCTGTGAGGCTCAGGTCAAGAGCTAGGCTGCAGGGTGACAATGTCACGGACATTTAAAAGAGAGCTCCTGGATATTTCGATGTACATCCTCAGGAACCTCCACAGCCTGCTTACTAAGCTAAAAACATTTAAGACTTCCCAGACACCTACCTGGGCTAACACAACCGAAAGATCTGTTTCTGGACTATGACCATGCTGGCTTTTCTCTGAGCCAAACCGCAGAACCTGATAAGGCAGGTGGAGATCAGATTTACCATCGAGAGTGAACACGATGCACTCTGCAGTTTGCTACAAACCCGCTTCGCCAAAAGCCACTTCCTACTCACATTGTCACCCCGCATCCTCCAAGTACTGAATTCAGAGGGGTGTACCCCAGTGTATTACCATCCTTATTCCCCAAAATTGCGTATAGTCTTATACTGATGGACATGCTGAGGATTTCCCGCGATGCCATTAAGATATTATAGGGATGCCCGGGTGGCTCAGTCTGTTAGGCATCTGACATGGTTCGTGAGTTCGAACCCCGCATCAGGTTCCCTGCTGTCTGCACAGAGCCCGCTTCGGATCCTCTGTCCCCCTCTCTCGCTGCCCCTCCCCCACTCACGCTCGCTAGTTCTCTCGCTGTCTCAAAAATAAAAGTAAACACTAAAAAATAATATGCAGATATTATATATTATATGTATCATATGATACATTATCTCCATTTTATAGGTAAGGAAACTGAGGCTCAGAAGAAATCTGACCAAAGTCAAACTATGCTGGCGTGAGATGATAGAAAATATAAAATATCGGTCTCTGCCCCTGGTTCCTGGCACAGAGCTCCTAAAACCCTTGCATTTCGTAAATGATAAGAGCTCTAGGAGGATCTCTTGTTCAAATATTTGTCTTTGACCCTGGTTCCTGACACAGGGCTTCCCGAAACCCTTGTACATTTCTAAGTGATAAGAACATTAGGAGCGGGTCACCTGGCTGGCTCAGTCGGAAAGCATGCAACTCTTGATCTTGGGGTTGTGAATTTGAGCCCCATGTTGGGTGTAGAGATTACTTAAATAAATAAATAAAACTTGCAAAAAAAAAAAAAAAAAAGAACTCTAGGACCATCTTTTGTTCTAATGAGGTGACTGTAGGTGAGTCCTGGATGGGGGCTGGTCACCAGAAGGATCAAGCCACGATTAGAAGCTTGGGATTTTCAGCCTCCCGAGAAGGGAGAGGGCTGGAAACAGAGTTAATGATCAATCATGCCTACATGAGGAAGGCCTCATAAAAATCCCAATAGTAGGGGGTTCAGGGAGCTTCTGGGTGGGTCAACACATTCGCATTCTCGGAGGAGGATGAACCCCATCACCACAGGGACAGAGAAGCTTCTGTGCTCGGGACCCTCTCAGACTCCACCCTATGTATCTCTTCGTCTGGCTGTTCATCTGTATCCTTCCTTTATCACGTCCTTTAATGAACTGGCAAATGCGGGGCGCCTGGGTGGCGCAGTCGGTTAAGCGTCCGACTTCAGCCAGGTCACGATCTCGCGGTCCGGGAGTTCGAGCCCGGTGTCGGGCTCTGGGCTGACAGCTCGGAGCCCGGAGCCTGCTTCCGATTCTGTGTCTCCCTCTCTCTCTGCCCCTCCCCCGTTCATGCTCTGTCTCTCTCTGTCCCAAAAATAAATAAAAACGTTGAAAAAAAAAATAAACTGGCAAATGTAAGTAAGGGCTTCCCTGAGTTCTGTGAGCCGCTCTAGGCGATTAATCAAACCTGAGGAAGGGGTTCATGGAAACCACCAATCTGTCGCCACAACTCCCGTGGGCAACCTGGGAACCTACTACTTGTAATTGACATCTAAACTGGGGAGAGGGGCAGTCTTGTGGGAGTGAGCCCTCAACCTGTGCGATCTGATTCTATCTCCAGGTAGATGATGTCAGAATTTAGTTAAATTATAAGACATCCAGCTGGTGTCGCAGAGAATTGCTTGGTGTGGGAAGAAACCCCCACACATCTGGTGACCAGAAATGTCAGAGGTGGGGGCACCTGGCTGGTTCAGTCGGTTAAGCGGCTGACTTCGTCTCAGGTCATGATCTCACGGTTCGTGGGTTTGAGCCCCGCATTGGGCTCTGTACTGACAGCTCAACACCTCGAGCCTGCTTCAGATTTTGTGCCTCCCTCTCTCTCTGCCCCTCCCTGCTTGTGCTCTCTCTCTCTCAAAAATAAATAAACATTCAAAAAAATAAAAAAGGGTCGCCTGGGTGGCTCAGTCGGTTGAGCATCCAACTTCGGCTCAGGTCATGATCTCAGGGTCTGTGAGTTCAAGTCCCACGTCGGGCTCTGTGCTGACAGTTCAGAGCCAGAGGCTGCTTCAGATTCTGTGTCACTCTCTCTCTCTCTGCCCTTCCCCCGATCGTGCTGTGTGTCTCTCTCTCTTAAAAATAAATACTAAAAATTTTTTTTAAATAATTAAGAAGTGTCAGAAGTGAAATGTTCTGTATAAAAGTAAAAGAGAAGCATTGGGGGAGTCTGGGTGGCTCAGTCTGTTAAGTGTCGGACTCTATTTCGGCTCAGGTCATGATCTCACAGTTTGTGAGTTCGAGCCCCGAGTCGGGATTATCTTCCTCTCTCTCTGCTCTTCCCCCTCTTGTTGTCTCTCTTTCTCAAAGTAAATAAACTTTAAAAAGAGAGAGAGAGAGAGAGAGAGAGAAGCATAGGAAGAAGTAGACTGTGTTTTTCCCTATACAGAAGAAGAAGGACTGGTGGTGTTTCTCTTTTTTTTAACACGACTGTAAGTGGTAGAACTAAGTGCCAAATGCAGACAGGTCTGAATGTAAAAGATGCCTATTACCTAAGAAAAATCCAACTCGGTATCTTCCTGAAGACCCATTCTTCCTTGGGGCATGTGGCAGCTCTCCTTCCCACAGGGTCCTCCAAAGCCTCCAAGCACTAATCACACAAAGTGCCAATCACTGATCCTCGAAGAATCCAATTAAGGAAACAAACTCCAACTCAGAGCTTCACCCGTCACCGGCCCACGTGAACACCAGCACCGCGGCCCCTCTCGCAGTGACTGACAGCCACAGACCCTCAGCAGCGTCACAGGCCTCCGGCCACTAATCACCTCGGGGCTCAGCATCCCCGACACCCCTGGCAGCTGATCACTGACCTTCAGAAACTGCCCATGGCCAGACCATAGGGGATGTCAGAACACACAGGAAAACCCCTCAATTCCGGACTGTCAGGGTCTGAGATTTTACCCTCTTGGAAGCTAACAAGTTTTACAGCTGCTGACAGAAGGCACGAGACTGCTGGGGACTTTACAGAGGATTTTCTACTCCTTGCACAGCAGACAGAACGCACATCACGTCGGCACTCCGCATCCCCCAGGTCTCAAAGGGGTGACACGGAGGGGCCCCGGGGGCTGCCACACATGCAGTGGGTTTCCATGACAGCCAAGAAACGCTGAGCTCGGACAATCCAGCGCCCGTTTTGTCCCAGCGGGAGACGTTACCTCATCCCCCCCGAGGTTGCTCGCTGTTGACACAATCCTGAGAATTAGCCAAGGTAATGAGTGGTCAGGGCCCTGTATTCTTTTAATTTTTTTAATGTTTATTTTTGAGAGAGAGAGAGAGGGAGAGAGACAAAAAGCACGATCAGGGGAGGGGCAGAGAGACAGAGGGACACAGAATCCGAAGCAGGCTCCAGGCTCTGAGCTGTCAGCCCAGAGCCCGACGTGGGACTTGAACTCATGAACCATGAGATCATGACCTGAGCCGAAGTCGGATGCTTAACCAACTGAGCCTCCCAGGCGCCCCAGGGGACCTTGTATTCTCAGACATCCTGGAAGTCATCTAAGGCCAGGCTATTACACTGCAAGCCGCAAGCCACACAAAGGCGTTTAGACTGATTTTGCTGGTTTGGTGTCACTGGTCCCCATGCTTGCCCACCCCCCGCCCCGTGCACAAATAGATAACCCAAAGGGGCACACTTTATTCCAGCTCCGAATTTGTTGTTGAACTTGATTGGAAACACCATTGCATTGGTTGGGTTGAGTCTAATGGGGTAGTGACATCAAGTGCCTGTAGCCAAGTTGCTAGGCATGGCATAATCCGAGGCCACTCGGGTGTCAAGAGAAGCAGATGAATTTTTATCAGTCAGATCTAAACAAGGCCGCGCTGGCCCGTGTGTGTGTGTGTGTGTGTGTGTGTGTGTGTGTATGTGTGTGTAGGTATGAGGGAGGCTCAGGAGGATGCCTGATGCCTCAGGCACAGCAGAACAGTTGAGGACCGGCCACGTTCAGAAGTTCTTCTGTTTTTTGTCATCGCAGGGAAGTGGTGATGAAGTCCAGGCTTCAGCGCTTGACCTAGGGGACAAAGAGAGGATTGTCTCCTCACCTCACACCTCTCAGAGGCTAGCCCACATGCTCCCCCAAGTACCCTCTTTCCACAGCCAGGAAATCGGTGTGTCCCATCCCAGGGCCTATAACTTCACTTTTATCCAATCTTCTACCTGCACCCAGACCTTTCATCTAGAAGGGCAGGTGCAAAAAGACCAAAGGCGTTTTTATAAAGAGAGAGAGAGAGCGTGCAGGAGAGGGGCAGAGAGAGTGGGAGACAGAGAATCCCAGGCAGGCTCTGCCCTGTCAGCACAGGGCCTGACGCGGGGCTCGAACTCACAAACTGTAAGATCATGACCTGAGCCGAAGTCAAGCGTCGAAATCAAGAGTCGCTTAACCGACTGAGCCACCCAGTGACCCCTAGTTTTTAATTTTTTTTTAACGTTTATTTACTTTTGAGACAGAGAGATACAGATCATGAACAGGGGAGGGTCAGAGAGAGAGAGGGAGACACAGAATCTGAAACAGGCTCCAAGCTCTGAGCTGTCAGCACAGAGCCCGACGCGGGGCTCGACCTCACGAGCCGTGAGATCATGACCTGAGCTGAAGTCGGATGCCCAACCGACTGAGCCACCCAGGCACCCCGACCCCTAGTTTTTTAAATGTCTTCTATCTTGGCCACTGGGGGCCACCCACCGTAGGGGAACTCCATGAGCATGGACTCAATCGAGTAGTGGTTATCCTTATATTCTAGCACCACATCCATCCAATGAGAGAATCCAGATGACTGAACCAGGATGAAGTTTGAATCTCCTAGGCGTCCTTGGGGCTGAGCGGTCACCCAGATGGTTATGAACCAGGTTAGCCTGGGATGGCCATGAAGAGAAGGAAAGATACATGGTGCCCAGGCATGGCAGGGCAGAATCCCTGATTTTCACCACTTTTGTCCTGATCATTATCTAGGAGGTATCTAACAGGAAATGGTCCCTTTTTGGTGACAGCCACATTCAGTGACCAAACTGCCTTACTAAGGTGTGTGGACCAGGAGGAGGTGAGAGGGGTAGAGTCTGAGATCCTTTCGAGCCCAGTTTTGAGGAGCCAATGTTCAACATCGGCTATCTGCCAATGGTAGGGAAGCACAGGGTAGGGAAGCACAGGATGTCTATCAAATACTTTGACTCTTGGCCCATTGTCGGATGGCCTTTGCATCAAGAGGTACACCACTGTCAAGACTGCGGATGGTCTGCATCTGAAACAGTCTTTTACTTTGTGCCCAGTCTCTGATAACGGATGCCTTACCATGTCCAGGGGACAATGGCAGCCTTTGGGGCAGCACCAGCTCCATCAGCGGCTTGATTCCAGTACAGTCTCATCAGAGAACAGGCCCTTACTGTGGACGGCCACATGGCTGATCCAGACTGATCCAGACTGACCTCAAACACTAACCCCACTAACCTTACTGATCCCCATAGGCCTGCATCATCGCCCCCCAAGCCCCCACCATGCACACCAGAGACCCTTTGTCAGACAACATGTGCCACCCCTCCCACCCCCCAAGTCTCTCAGGCGCTGAAACCTCAAATCGAGTTCCAATCTTATGCCAATTGCTATTAAGCTGCTTCTGAGAACCACTTCTATTTCCTGTCCCCATCCCTAAGACCACCTTCCCTGAGAGTCACAGGTGCAGTGAGACCACCATTTCCTATTAGCGTGGGAAAGCCAAATTGCCCTAAAGCTGTGATTTTTTTTAACTCTTTTAAAGTATCAGATCTTTTCTTTTTTCCCCTCAACATTTATTCATTTTTGAGAGAAAGAGACAACATGAGTGAGAAAGTGGGAAAGGGGCAGAGAGGGAGGGAGACACAGAATCCAAAGCAGACTTCAGGCTCTGAGCTGTCAGGACAGAGCCGGACTCGGGGCTCGAACTCACAAGCCGTGAGATCATGACCTGAGCTGCAGTTGGGCGCTTAACCCACTGAGCCACCCAGGCGCCCCGGAAGTCTTTTCAAAGACAGATAAACGGAGGAGGCTCCTCCTGGAATCTGGGTTTCCTCATTAAATTAAAGAAGGTCAAGAACAAGACCCCGCCTTTTCTGCAATCACTCGCCCCGCCCCCAGCTCAGGCAGGCATATTTATTGGGTGAAAAGAGTGCCAGTCAAAGCAAGACGCGCCCCTTCACAGCCAAAAGGCACGTGCTACTTAAGGGCAGCCGGGATCAGACGTTCTCACTGGTTGAAATGTCTGTCAATCAAATCTCCGCTCCCGCCCCCTGGCCGCGGAAGAGCGGCGGATCCAGATTCAGCAGGAGCTAGAGCTCTTAGTTGGCTGCACGCTGGCCCTTCATGTGGAGAGCCCACCTCCCACCCTCTAAAGGTGTCATAGCTGCTCTGATGAACAGCTGATTAACCCCAGGACTGTCACTGGCCCACAGTTCGGTGACAACTGGCTCTGCCTCTTCCTGAGCAGCTAATGGCACAGAGACAGGCAAACTTGCGAAGAGGCTCTGAGCCCAGCCGGCTTCTGTCCGCTGGTCCCGTTAAGGTGTAGTGTTCAGTCCCCGGGAAGGGAGACAGTGAGCGTTGTAAGTGCGTAGTGGGGCAAGGAGTCTGCGCAACAGCCACGCTAAGGAACGCAAAGACCTGGGGGCGGCCCAAAACACCGCTGGTCTCATCTAGCTCTTAGGAATTGACTTCAGACCGCCTGAGTTTAATCCCAGCATAGGAAATTTTACCCATGTGTGTGCATGTGTGTGCTTCTTTAAAAAATATGTTTACATTTTCTGTAATTGTGTTTTCTGTAAGATTCTGTAATATGGCCATGGTGGTACTGTAATTTACAACCCTGGTTTAAAAGTTAAACAGGGGTGCCTGGGTGGCTCAGTCGGTTAAGCATCTGACTTAAGCATCTGTGCTGACAGCTCAGAGCCTGGAGCCTGCTTTGGATTCAGTGTCTCCCTCTCTCTCTGCCCCTCCCCTGCTTACACTCTGTCTCTCAAAAATGAATAAACATTAAAATTTTTTTTAATAAAATAAAAGTTAAAAAGACAAAAATCATAACTGTTATGATCTGTTATTGATTACACAATATATAAAATATATAAACGTTAACATCAATAATCTGAATTGTGAGGGGGGAGGAATAGTAAAAGTGTCAAGTTTAGGAATGCTACTGAAGTTAGTTTTTTTTAATGTTTCTTTACTTTTGAGAGAGAGAGGGAAACACAGAATCCAAAGTAGGCTCCAGGCTCTAAAAAGAGACCCTGCGAGATCGAACTGCGAGATCATGACCTGAGCCGAAGCTGGCCGCTCAACCAACTGAGCCACCCAGGTGCCCCTGAAGTTAGGTTTTTACCAGCTTATAATAGGTTGTCATAATTTTAAGATAATTTAGGTAATCCTCATGGTAACCACAAGGAAAAAACATACAGTAATTACACAAAAGAACATGATAAAGAAGTCAAAGCATACTGATACCAAAAGACATCAAAGCGCCACAACAGACTGATTTACAAGCACCAGAACAACAAAATTACAAAACAGAAAACAATGAACAAAATGGCAATAGCAAATCCTTACCTATCAATAATTAACCTTAAATGTAAATAAATTAAATTCTTTAATCAAAAGACAAATGGCTGAATTGATTGAAAAAAAAAAAAAACCCAAGAGATTCACTTTAGCCTTAAGGACATACATAGACTGAGGACAAAGGTTTGGTAAAATTTCAAGCAAATGGTAACACCAAAAAAGCAGGTGTAGCTATATATATATATCAGACAAAATAGACTTGAAACTAACAAAGGTAAATTTTATTAATCAAAATGTCTTTTTCAGATCCCAAAGTGACCCCTCTGAGCTTGCTGTTTTTTCGTCAAAATTAAAGCTTCCCACAAAGAGGCCACGTTTGTAGGGCAAGTGGAATTTTTCTGGAAAGGGGAGAAAGCAGTTCCAGGTAAGAAGAATGATGGCCCAGAGGCTGATATGACTTAGAATCTTGCCAGAAGCAGAAGCTGAAGAGTGTGTGCAGAGAGTGTTTTTCATTTAGATGGAATCTGTTCGAATCCACATACGCCCTCGCATACCAAACCCAATGCGGTTTGTGTGTGCTGTGGAGGGGGAAAAATACTCAACAACAAATGTAGAGAATGAACAGCAAGGGGGAATTGAGATTTTAAAAAAGGGGAGTCCTCTCTGAGAGGCTGATACTTAGCAAAGACTTGAAGGAGGGAAAGGAGTTGGAAAGAGAATAAAAGGACAAGACTACAGCATTTCTAGTCCCCCGGAGATGTACGTGTAATTGGCACCCCACAGCCTTCATCCGTGGCTGCTCTTCCCCCAAACTTCAACTGAGACCCTGGCTCCTCATTCTGACTCTGGCAGAGTTCCCCAAACCCTCTCTACCTTTGAGATGATTGACTCCAAGAATCCTGCCACTTTTTCTGACCACTACTCCCAACGACCCAGACTGGCCTTAAGTCATTTTTCAAGCCTCGTCTTCAGAAACCTCCACTTTCCATACCAGACCCCAAGCCTCCCAGAAGTAACTGCTAGGGGTCCAAAACCGCCTTCTATTTCGAGTCCACAATCTAAACATTCCCAAAACCATGATTGCCACGATTTCACTTTTTAGGGCACTCATTTAAAAACTTCCACGGTCACTACATTAATGTTAATGAGGATTCATTCATTCAACTGATATTTACAAACACCTATTCCGTGTCAGGCAATGTTATAAGCACTCTCAGATTAATCCTCTCAATATCCCTAGGTAGTTAATGCCTTTAGCCCCAGTTGATAGAAGAGTAAAATGGGAACATAAGGTCACACATTTGGTACGGAGGGGGCTGTGATTTGAACCCAGGCAGTCTGGCTCAAGAATCCGTGCCCTTAACCACTATGACTAGCAATCATGGCTCTTGTTTCAAAGTTCTCTCTTCAGTTAGATACTTCCTTTAGGTCTTTCTCAAATGCTATCTCAGTGAGGCCTTTTTCCTGGCCACTCCAGCTAAAATTGACACACACACACACACACACCCTCTACCCTTTCTTGCTTCATTTTTCTCCTTCACATTTATCACTATATTATACATTTTACTTATTGATCTAGCAATTAGCACTACTCAAATTTGTTATTTACATTTATTTATTATTATTTTTAACATTTATTTTTGAGAGAGAGAGACAGAATGTGAGCAGGGGAGGGGCAGAGAGAGACACACACACAGAATCTGAAGCAGGCTCCAGGCTTTGAGCTATTAGCACAGAACCTGATGCAGGGCTCGAACCCACGAGCTGGGAGATCATGACCTGAGCCAAAGTCAGACGCTTAACTGACTGAGCCACCCAGGCACCCCTGTTCTTTACATTTATTATGTCTCTTATAGAAGTCAGCCCCTAGAGGGCAGAGATGTGTGCCTGTTTTATTCACCGCTGTAGCCCCTGTCACACAGTAGGCACTTGGTAAATATTGGTGGGATAGATGAATGAATGAATACGTGAGGGAATGAGTGATTGAACCCTTCCAATGACGGTGAATTCCAAGCTGCCTTGCCTGGATCCTGGTTGGCCCTGGATTCACTCCTCTGACTCATACACAACTGACTTGGCTCTGCTTACAGAGCCATTTAAACTTGCAATTATACCACTCCGATGTATTTCTATTGAGAAAATTTGCCCTAGAGTGAATTACGAGCCAATTTAATTCCTTGTTCAATGTCATACAGCGGTGCACTTCACCCAAAGCCAATTTTGGGCTATTTTAATTTTTCTGAAATTGTTTTCAGTGGGATGAATCATTTTCGGGTTAACTTTTACAATGATGATTCGATCTATGCATCCATTTTCTTATCTGTGTCATGTTTCGGCAATAATAGCTTTGCCCCAGATATCTTCCTTGGTCTCGGGCTGCTCCTTGAACAGCTCAGGCACATTGTTGCTTCAGGGATCGTGCTGATTGTTCCCTCCACCAGAAATGCTGTCACATCTGTGTAGTTCATCTATTGTTTCCTTGACATTTTTTTTCTTTAAAAAAATCATCTTTTTTAAAAATCATTTTTCAATAAGGTCTAAGCTGACTATTCTATTTAAATACAAACTTCTGGGGCGCCTGGGTGGCGCAGTCGGTTAAGCGTCCGACTTCAGCCAGGTCACGATCTCGCGGTCCGTGAGTTCGAGCCCCGCGTCGGGCTCTGGGCTGATGGCTCAGAGCCTGGAGCCTGTTTCCGATTCTGTGTCTCCCTCTCTCTCTGCCCCCTCCCCCATTCATGCTCTGTCTCTCTCTGTCCCAAAAATAAATAAACATTGAAAAAAAATTAAAAAAAAATAAATACAAACTTCTGTCACCTTACACTCCTGATCCCCCTTGAATTTATTTATTTATTTATTTATTTATTTATTTAAGTAATCTTTGTACCCAATGTGGGGCTTGAACTCACGACCCAGAGATCGAGTCAGTTGCCCCACAAACTGAGCTAGCCTGGTGCCCCCCGATCCCCCCCTTAAATTTAACGTATACTTACCATCTCACAACATACAAATAAACATAACTGGTTGCCTTGTTTATTGTCTGTCTCCCTCTGCTGGAACAGAAGCTCTAGGATGGCAGGGAATTTTGAATCTTATGTTCCCTGCTGTGTCCCCACTGCTTATAACAGTGCCTGGCACCCAGGAGGCACTCAGTAAATATTTGTTGAATGAGTAGCTCCTGTCATTCTGTGCTTTGTTTGTGGCCAGTTTTCACCAAGTCTAATATTTCAGGGTCAAAATTCGCAGGTTCACATTTTGTTGAGAACATTGGATCCTTCCACCGATTAGTTTTCCCTCAACATGTTTTATTTTTTTTACGTTTGTTTATTTTTGATGGAGAGCACGAGTTGGGGAGGGGCAGAGAGAGAGAGCGGGAGAGAGGACCCCAAGTGGGCTCCACACTGACAGCAGCGAGCCTGATGCGGGCCTCAAACTCACAAACCATGAGATCATGACCCGAGTTGAAGTCAGATGCTCAACTGACTGAGCCACCCAGGTGCCCCTTCCCTCAACACATTTCAAAGTTCAGAGTTCTGTCATCAGTTTACTCTGGGGTGCTTATGGCTATCAGTGACGGTTGTGAATCTGGTAAGATGTTTTGTTTTTATTTCCTAGGTAATCCATGACAAAAACTGTAAGCAAGGCCCCTTCTGCAGTCCAGAATTGTCTGAGACGGGCTTCGCTAACCTGGCAGGGCAAAGGAGAGAAGGCAGCCAACGGAGACTGTTAGTAAGCAACGTCGCTTTGTGGGTAATGAGCGCATTCCCACTGCGGAGTCCTGGAGGCCGGTGGAGAACACAGTTTAGAGATGTCCCACATGAGGGCCCAGGGAAAATGATGGAGAGCGCTGGGCAGTGGCGACGACGTGGCCTTCACCGCTGGGTGAAGTGGAGATTGGAAAACTGCCGTGATTTACAAAAGCTGGTCACATGTTTACCCCATGACTTAGCAATTCCGTTCCTAGGTATATGCCCAAGAGAAATGAGTGCATCTATCCATCAAAAGATGTATACGACAATAACAAGATGTATGCAAGAACGGCCACAGAATTATTCTTAATAGGCCCACATAGAAAACTACCCAAATGTACCCACCAACACTGGAATGGATGAAGTGTGGGCTGTTCATACAATAGAAAAGATTACAGCGACGAAAATGGTGAAACTTCTGATTACATACCGGTGCGGCTGCATCTCACAAACATCATGCTGAATGAAAGAAGCTGGACATAAAAGAGTATGATGGCACTTATGTGGATGTCCCAAGCCAGATAAAACTAACTTAGGTTGTTAGAGGTCAGGAGAGTGGTTACCCTTGGAGAGGGGTGGGGTTGGGGGGTGGACCTGAAGGGAGTATCTCGTGTTCATGTTCTCTCTCTTGACCTGGGTGCTGGTTACATCGGAGTGTCCAGTTTGTAAAAAGTAAATGAGCTTTGGGGCACCTGGGTGGCTCAGTCAGTTAAGCCTCCGACTCTTGGTTTCAGCTCCGGTCAGGATCTCACGGTTCGTGAGTTCCAGCCCCACATCAGGCTCCTGGCGGACAGTGTGGAGCCTGCTTGGGATTCTCTTTCCCTCTCTCTCTGCCCTTCCCCCACTCACCCTTTCCCCCTCTCTCAAAATAAATAAATAAATAAGTAAATGAGCTTTGAAGGCTGTATGTGCATTTTAATTGAGTGGATAAAACACAAGTTTTGGGGTGCCTGGGTGGCTCAGTTAAGCACCTGACTCTTGATTTTGGCTCAGGTCATGATCTCCCGGTTCGTGAGTTCAAGCCCCATGGCGGGCTCTTCACTGACAGTGCGGAACCCACTTGGGATTCTCTCTCTCCCTCTCTCTCTTTGCCCCTTTCCAGCTGGCTCTCTCTCTTTCTCTCTCAAAAACAATAGAAATTAACTTAAAAAACAGGGGCGCCTGGGTGGCTTAGTCGGTTAAGCATCCAACTTCAGCTCAGGTCATGATCTCGCAGTCTGTGAGTTCGAGCCCTGCATCGGGCTCTGTGCTGACAGCTCAGGGTCTGGAGCCTGCTTCAGATTCTGTGTCTCCCTCTCTCTCTGCCCCTCCCCTGCTCATGCTCTGTCTCTCTCTGTCTCAAAAATAAACATTAAAAAAATTAAAAAAAAAAAACAAGTTTTGAGGGGTGCCTGGGTGGCTCAGTTGGGTAAGCAGCTGACTCGGTTTTGGCTCAGGTCATTGTCTCATGGTTCGTGAGTTCGAGTCCCGCATCAGGCTCCACACTGACAGCATGGAGCCTGCTTGGGATTTTCTCTCTCCCTCTTTTTCCGCCCCTCCCTGCTCATGTTCTCTGTCTCAAGATAAATAAGCTTAAAAAAAAGTTTTGAGGTGGCCAGGGTGGCTGGGCCCCAACGAGGGAGGGGGAAGGTGGTATTGTTGCCATCAGAAAGGGAACAAGGGCATGGGTTTTAGGATTTAGTCTAAGTGCAGCCCCTTGTTTGACCAGAATAGAGGTTTCTAGAGAGCCTGGGAGCTTGATGAGGAGGCAGGACTGGGAAGACTGGAAGTGCTCATCTGCTCATCCACCGTGGCTGTAAGCCTGAAGGGCCTTGATGGTGGGGCAGGGCACTTACACCAGAGGTAACAATACCACATCTCCGAAACACATACCGTACCCATCCCTGCTCTAAGTGAACTGACATGCCTGAACACCTGCCCTCGTGGGACTTCCATCCTGGATGGGGTCAGTTGGGGGGGATATGTTCTCTGGGCCAAGGGCAGGGTATGGCGCAACAGGCTGGCATTTATTATAGGGAGTATCACTCCAATATACTCAGGTACTTCGTGGCTAGGATAACACAGCCCTTGCCCTTCCGCAGTCCCAGTAACTGCAGGCTGGGAAGGTGGAGGGTACTCCCTTGACACGTTAGGATTCTCTACTTTGGGGGGCCTATCCTTAGGTTGGGAGACTGGTCCCACAACAAAGCACTCAGAGAGTGAAATTGCTCACTTCCGGGAAGGTTCATATGGACATTGCTCCCACCTTAGCCACATGCCAGTGGACTAAGGCTCCTCCTGAGACTCAATAGCTAGGGATAGAGACATCACCTCTAGTGGTGAGTCCATCAAAGCCAGATTTTCTTCTGGTAGCCAGGGACTGGGGGCTCCTGCATTCTCTGAAGTCCCAAGCAGGCACATGCGCAGAGATAGTAGCAATGAGCATGTAATCTGGGAGTTCCAAAGTATGAGCCATGGAATGAGGCCATCGGAGAGAGGGCAGAGATGCCAGGGGCATGAAGGGGAGCCCAGATGTCCACACTTAACAGGGATTTAGGAGAGACTCCCTGGAAAGAAACAGACAGCCAGGGCAAGTCTCCCACTCCATCTTCTAGACCCCTAAGGACACGGAAAGCCTGAAAGTATGAGACCCTAGTGGAAGGAGACAGCATATTTCCAGAGAAGGAATGTGCAGGGGCAGACTTCCTGCGTGTGCGCGCGCGCGCGAGAGAGAGAGAGAGAGAGAGAGAGAGAGATAAAGGAGAGAGGAGGGGAGCAGGCAGACAAAGACACAAATGCATACACAGAGATGAGATGTGCATCTGGAGTTAGAGACCACCCAGACAGGGACAGAAGGGAAGAGAGAGGCCTCCAGACTCACCAAGACAGAAGACACGTGGAAATCCCAAAGCTCAAAGAGAAACAGAGAAGGTAGCAAGGGAGACAAACACTCATCCTCAGCAATAGAAAAGCCCTGCTCTGACACACCACCCTTGATCCCTGGTGGTCCTGACCCTTCTTCTAACACAGGAGGTCCCAGGGTGGTAGCTTTTCTCTAAAGATGGTTGCCATCAATTTTTTCCTATAGGCTACACCCCCATCCAGAGGAGCCCTGAGGCACCATAGAGGCAGCCCAGGCTATCCTGCTGGAGAGAGAAGCCCCGTGGAAGATCAAAGAGCCAGACATGTGAGTGAAGAAGCCATCTTGGACGTCTATCCCAGCTGAGCCCTCAGATGCCTCCAGCCCCAGCCAGCATCTGACTGCAACCTCCTGAGGTCCCAAGAAGAGCCACCTGCCTGAGCCCAGTCAACCACAGGACCATGAAAGACAATACTAAATTGTGTTGAGCCACTAAGTTTTAGGGTGGGTGTTACCCAGAATACTCCAAAACAGGCTGCAGTGGCCTGTGAAGACCTGAAACCCCCATTCTCACATCCCTCCTTGCAACAAAACCAACACCAGCCAGTCAGACTTTCAGTCCCTTTAATTAGGTGCTCTGAAGAAAGGGCAGAATGACAGGCAGGCGGTGAGAAGATGATGCTTCTTAAGCCCCACTTGGCAACTGGTCAGTCCTCATCCTCCGGAAGCTGGATCTTGCTGGGGTCAAAGCAGTTGGGTTCCATGATGGGGAGGCCATTGGCCTCTCGGTACTTAACAAGCCTCTCAGCTTCCCGGCGGGCCCACTCCTGCATTCTGGAGGCAGCAGCAAGGGGGTAGACATGAGGGAGCCACACTGGACACCAATCCCCATCTTAGTCCTCGCCTATTCCCCACTGGCACAAGGAACAGGATTCCTGGCACAGTCCCCTTCAACCTCCACCCCTGCATCTGCTCCCACCCATCCCACTCTCTTGGACACCCCCATGCACCTGTAATCAGGCAGATAAGCTATAAAGGTGCTGCCGAGGACCAAGACAACGGAGAAGCCAAAGAAAAAGACGACCCGCATGTTCCAGACGTCCGTAACAGGGTCTCTGTCATAACCGTGGGAGTCTGGGTTCTGTGGCAAGAAGAAGAAGAGGTCAATGAGAGCTTCCTGTGGCTCCACAAAGCCTTATGCTGGCCCTGCATAAGTTAGTCTCCAGTTTCACCTCAGACCAATCTCTCCTCCTTTCTTTAATTCCTCTTTCTAGTCTTAGGACTTGTCAAACTCCTTGCTACCGCAGGGCCTTTGCACTTACTATCCCCTCTGCCTGGAAAGCCTTCCCCCCATATCTTGTCGCGGCTAGATCTGTCTCCCTGTTCAAAGTTTTGGCTTCATAATTACTTCCCTTAGGAGGCATTCCCTAATTGCCTTATCCATTACCAGTCTCACACTACAGGAAATTGCCACTTTTATGGGTTAAAAATGCTTGAATAGTGCCAATTTCCTATGGCTTCACCTGCTAAAATTTTGCCCTACCCCCAAATCACTCTCCATCTACTTATCTTGCTTAACTCACTTTCTAGCAGTTATTAATTTACCAAGGTAGCATCTCCCCAGATCCTATCACATTATTTTTTATCATTAGATACTCACTACGACCGTTTCCAAATATTTTACATGTTTATTTTGTGCTCTCCATTATCATATAAGCTCTATGAGAGCACGGGCTTTATCCAATTTCCACACTGCTGAACACACTAGGGCCCTGAACTGCACCTGGCATACAGCAGGCCCTCCATACTTATCTACAAAATGAATGAATAAATGAATATGCATCTATATATCCTATATATCCAAGCCAGAGGTTAGTACTGATGAAGTGTATCATACACAAACTTCACAATATCCCAGCAAGGTGGAAAGTAACAATAATAATTAACATCTTCTAATGCTGAATACTAAGGGCCAGGTGCTGTACTGAGCATTGTGACTCATTTAATTACATGAGGCAGATGTAGTATTTTATTTTCTAGAAGGTGTCTTAATACTTTCCCCACTTTACAAAGAGGCACCAAGGAGTTAAGCTGCTTGTCCAAGGTCACAAAGATGAATAACTGTCAGCGCCTGTATTCCAACCGTGGCATTCTGATTTTTGAGTCTCTGCTATCCACACAGCACAGCAGACCCGGTTCCGCCACGTATTCAGCCATGCGAGTTTGGGCGAGTCGCTTAATATCATTAGGCTTCAGTTTCCTCATCTGTAGAATGGGTATGCTAAATAGTCCCTACTCCCAAACAGGGCTGTTTTGAGGATTACATGAGATAAGGTACGTAAAGTGTTTAAAGCACTTGCACTGAGCAAACCCCGTATCAGTGTTCAGTATCATTACCGTTATACTATATTGCTTCTAACGTGTTTTGAGCACTTCCCACTTCAGGTTTGATTATTTGTCTGCAAAACGAGGCCAATCTCGCCCCTGGCCCTGAACCGAAGATTACCAGGGGCTAAAGAAGAAAATCAATCTAGGCAAAGTTCCCAAGTCTTTGAGGCCTTCGCCAGCAGCGCACTTCTCAGCCGCCTAAAAACGTCCTCTAAGGCGCCCCGTCCGCCGGCCCCCGATTGACCCTTCTGGCGTCCCGTTGCCCCCTCCCTCTCACCTTCTCATAGAGGTTTTCGTCCTCCGGCTCTGGGTCCTCCTGCCAGCGTACAGTCGGTGCCGGCGCCCGCTTTCCTGCCACAGCCGACGGGGCGATCACAGCCCTGGACGAGCTGGATTCCCAGCGAACACGGGCGGCCGGGAGCCCTCGCGTCGCCGCTACTGCCGAAAGGCGGCGAGCGCACAAACCTAACAGCCCGGCCGCCATGGCAGATTGTTCTACAGACTCTCAGGGGCGGGGACGGAAATGCGACTCTGCGCAGCTGCAGTTGGCCCGAGCGCGACAATTATCGCTCCGCCCCCACCGCACTAAATAAGTCCCAAGTCCGGATTTTGTTTTCAAATGTGGCCAGGTGCTGAGTAGCCAGCCCTCTTTCCCTCCATCTGTCCTAGCCTCAGGGGAGCGACCATTTTTTTAGCCTCTCGGTCAGGCTAAGGAATTTACGGCTGAGAGGTCTGCCCATTTCCTTGATAAGGAAGCGTTGACACTTGGATGGATGCGGGTCCCAGTCAATGGCCCGGAGATTTCCTCGGTCTTTTGGGTAAAGGGACGGAGCTTCCGCTTGTCTTTCATGATTCGGAGGAAGCCAAGCTTCCAAAGAGCGGGCCTCGCTGGATTGGCCAATAGCTACTCCTTTTTGCAACTTGCGAGCGTTCGCACGGAGAGTGGGGAGGTGGCATATGCTTGCCAATCAGAGCCGACCAGGGCTGGCCATCTGCAGCTGGCGACCAATAGACGAGACCGACCAGAGCGCGCTCCCTTAGTAGGTGGATGGTGGTCGAAGCGCCGGCTCCCTTCTCGTCGTCGCCATTTTGTGCTGGTGACTGCGGCCGGCTGGGAGTAGGCGGCAGTGGGTTTCCTGGGGAGGGTAGCGCGCTTGGCGCTTCTCCCCTCCCCGCTCTTCCGCCCTCTTGCTTCCAGCCTCAGACTTAACGCTGGTGCGGGCCGGCCCCGGCTGAGCTGGGAGAGTTGGAGGAGGTGGCGGCGCGCAGAGGTGATGTCCGGGAGCCCTCCCTTGACAGCCCGGGCCGAGAAGGTGAGCGTCGCCGCTGGTCGTGGGGGCGGAGGTAAGGGGCCGGGGGCGGGCGGGTGCGGAGAGGAGGCGTGTGGGCGGACTGCGGGACGTGGGCCTGGGCCACGCGCGGGACCGAGAGATGCGTGCATGGCCTGAACTCGGGAGGGGGTGTCTCTCCCCCCCCCCCGTTTTGGGAACGGAGGCGCGTGCGCGATTGGGGCACAGGATGGGTGCACGCGGGTTGGGGGAAGGGAGGAACTGATTTGAGTGGGCTTCTGTGGCTGTTTGCGACACCGAACTTTATCCGTGAGGAGGCCCATGTTTTTATGCATACGGGAGAGGGTGTGCTGTCTGCTCTGTGTGACTTGGGTACTTACCGGTCTATGGGGGAGTATTCTGTGGCTCTGGTCCTTATTCTTGGGTGGGGGGGGGGAGGGCAGACGTCCGTGTGACTCTGGTCTTTATCCTTGGAGTACGTGCTGTAACTCAGGTCTTTATCCATGGGGAGGGGTCCTTATCCATAGGGAGTCGTCTTGCGACTGGCCCTAACCCACTTGCTAGGTGGGGAGGGAGTGCAAGGAATGTGTGCATGACTTATAGCCACTTCTTTTAGAAGGGGTTCGGGTCTGTGACTCTGACGCTCATCTTTTGAAAGAGGGCCTCAGTGTGTGATTATGGCTGGTATTCGCTGTGGGTTCCTGCCTTGTGATTTTTGGCCCGTAGTTAGTTGGGGCTGCTGTCTGTGACTTTGGTCGCTATCTGTCGTGGATACCGGTGTGTGACTCTGACCTCCTTGCCAGAGTCTACTGAGGGTTTTCTATCTGGCTCGCATCCACTGGGACCCCTGGTTGTGATCGTAATTCTTATCCATCTGGGAGCAGGTAACTCTGGTTCCCTGTGGCTTGAGGAGGAAGGGAAAATTGGTTGTGTGTATACATGGAGGAAAGGTGTGGTGGCAACGTAGTGTTGGGCAAGTGTTGTTACCGCCTGGCTTTGCCTGATTCCTGCTCAGAGGGTGGGGCCTGAAGATTCTGGGATACTTCTTGGTGACCCCTGGCCAGGTCACGTGGCTCACAGGACTTACTTAGTTCTCATGGCAGGCTTGGGGGTTGGGTGAGGCGACTGCCCTTCCATCCCAGCAGAACAGCACAGTGGTTGGAAACAGCCTCAAAAGGACTCCTTTCGCCTCTGAATAAGTTGGGCCCAGAGCCCTAGGGAGAGAACCACCTTGGGACCTGGCTGCACATAAGAGACAGGGCTCGAGGCTGAGCCAGTTGCCGAGTAAGGGCCAAAGCTGCGTTGGCCAGGAGCCCGGGGAGGCGGCATTTGTCTCACTGCCAAGTTAGCCCCTTTACCCTCTGGGCCTTTCATGATCTCCTGCTGTCTTGTAGGGGACAGCCAACATCTTGTTGGGAGGATGCAATGGCACTGAGCGGGGAGTGGGGGGGCATGGAAGGAGCCTGGTGGGTGCCTAGGACTCCCATTGTGAGGTCTTGCCTCCCAGCCTAACATGCCTGACCTCAGACAGGTCATCCAGCACTGAGAGCCCCCTGGGCAGGTAGCTCCAGGCTCGGTCTCATCTACCAGTCTCAGATGGCAAAGCCCTGATCACAGAATAGGTGGCACCACCAAGTCTCTCTGCAGGATGCTTCCTCTCTGCTGAGGGCCTTGCTTTTTCTGTTTTATTTTATTTTATTTAAGTAAGCTCTACGCCCAACATGGGGCTTGAACTCACAACCCTGAGATCCAGAGTTGCATGTTCTACTAACTGAACCAGCTGGGTGCCCCTGGCCTTGCTATTTCTAGGGTGGTGGGTTCTAGCCTCACGTTTGTGGGGAGAGGAAGGAGCAGGCCAGGAAGGGGCTGCCTTCCCACCCTGGTCCATAGGAACACTAGGAAGTTGGGAAATAATGTCCCTGGGCTAAGGGACAGCAGAGAGCCGCGCGAGCAAGGGTTTTTCAAGGAGGCCCCAACTGCCTTGACCCCTTTCTTCCTTCTACTCTCTCCAGAGTCCCTACAGGAGGCATCACCCAGGCTGGCAGATCATGGTGGCAGCAGCGGGGGTGGCTGGGAAGTGAAACGGAGCCAGCGGCTGAGGAGGGGCCCCAGCAGCCCCCGCAGGCCCTATCAGGACATGGAGTATGAAAGACGGTGAGTTACCCACTCCCACCCCTACCAAGCATCCTAGGCTTATCCCCATATAAAGAATTGATCCAGGAAGGTGCCAGGAGGGGGCTTCCGAGCAGAGGAAACAGTGCAGCAGATGATTGGTTTCTTTTCAGCGAACATTTACTTGGCACCTGTCGTGAGCCAGGACCTGTGCTAGGCTCTGGGAATGCAGTGGTGAATGAGACAGATAAGACTGCAGCCTTCTTCCTCAGGGTCTCACAAGGGAGACCACACAGTTTACAAGTGATTAAAAAACAGCTCTATAGGGGCGCCTGGGTGGCTCAGTCGGTTAAGCGTCCGACTTCAGCTCAGGTCACCGTCTCGTGGTCCATGAGTTCGAGCCCCGTGTCGGGCTCTGGGCTGATGGCTCAGAGCCTGGAGCCTGCTTCCGATTCTGTGTCTCCCTCTCTCTCTGCCCCTCCCCCACTCATGCTCTGTCTCTGTCTCAAAAATAAATAAACGTTAAAAAAAAAAAATTAAAAAAAAACCCAGCTGTATAGGTGCCACAGTTGGTTGTGAAGTTGGAAAGGGATCAAGAGAAAGGGAGGAATGGAGGCTGATGCTCAGGTTTCCATTTTGGGTAACTGAGGTATATGGTGCCATTCACCAAGGTGTGGACAGCCACTGCAGGAGGAGAAGCAGAGGTGGGTGGCAGATGGGTGGTGGTGGCTTGTAAAGGCCTGTGGATTCTCAGGGGAGAGGCGTGGGCTGCAGCTTTGGGTTGGAGGAATGAACGGGAGTGATGCCCTCAGAGTCAGGAATTTTGTGCCGGACAAGTATAGGGCAAGCCAGGTCAGATAGCAGGAGACTTCAGGGACAGGGTGGGCTAAAGCTTGTGTGATACTTGTCTTGGAATGGAACACTCTAGTACGGTTATTTTTATTTTATTTATTTTCTTCGTATGGTTATTTTTAAACTCTAGTAGAACAGGAAACGAGGCACTTTGTAAAATGCCCTCACCATCCTGGTGGATCACTCCAGTTGATTCTAATGCAGATGACTTATTCTTGACATTTTAAGATTGCATAGGAAAGTAGACCTAATGCTCCCAAGAAAGTCTCTATTAAGAATCAGTAGATTAAAAAAAAAAAAAGTAGATTTATAAAAAGTCACGGAGGAAATAATTTTTTTAAATGCCTTACAAAAGGTTTCTTCTTCCACTACCCCCTTTAAAAATGTTTTCTGAAAAGTAAGCCCAAATTTGTGATGTGGTCATCATCTAGTGCTATTCAGTCTGCTTAAAAAATGTCTTTTGAAAGCATTCAGTTTGGGATTGTATTCACTGAAATGCTCTTCTGGCAGTTTCTGAGTTTGAGTAGGTGACATACTTGCTTCAGACTTTATAACCAGTTAAAGCCATTGTCTGTCTTCTGGCTTTCAAAGGACCTCAACTGCAGAGGTTTGAGTGAATCATACCTTTTCGGTAGGTTCCTATCGTAGGTCAGTACAGAGCCTTCTCTTGCCATATTTGGTTTTTCCTTTTTATTTCCAATTCCCATAGCTGTAGGCAGCTGCTCTGTCCTTTTCGAAACGTATCCTTCTAAAATAGGTAGCACAGTGTCTGTGTTTTCAGTTTACACAAATGGCAGAGAGCTACGGTTTTCATTTTGTTTCCTGAACTTTGTATTACTCGGCACTGACTGCATTTTTAAGATCTGCCTCTACTGCCATGTGTATATTAGTGCTTTTCTTCTAATTGGTCCCAAGGACACCTTCGGGTGTGCCTGTTCCTTTTACTTAATGATTCCCTCAAGCATGGATACCTGGGGGCGCCTGGGTGGCTCAGTCGGTTAAACGGCCAACTTCCGCTCAGATCATGATCTCATGGTTAGGTTCGTGGATTCGAGCCCCGCGTTGGGCACTGTGCTGACAGCTCGGAGCCTGGAGCCTGCTTCAGATTCTGTCTCCCTCTCTCTCTGCCCTTCCCCTGCTTGCACTCTTTCTCTCAAAAATACACATTAAAAATTTTTAAATAAAAAAAAAAAGCATGGATACCTGTAAAATTCATCTTTTTTTTTTTCTTTTTTTTTGTCTTACAATCTGTGCTTTCAGAATCTTCTCTGTTCCTACCTCTGGATCACAAAGATTGCACTCTCTAGTTTCCCCTTTCACATTCAAGTCTTTAATACCACCTAGAGTACATTTCTGAATATGATATAAGGTATGTTCTGGTTTTGTGTTCCTCCATATAGTGGGCAGTTTTCCCAGTACCGCCTTTTAAATAGTCCATTTTTTTCTTCATTGATTTGGAGTGCCTCGTCTCATTTCAAGTTCCCTCATATACATGGATCTGTCTTATGTGATCTGATTTGTTTCATTGGTCTATTTGCTTATTCTCATGCCAGAACCTTACTGTTTTTATCATTACAGCTTTATAGAATCTCTTACTTAGCTCCCACTTTGCTCCCTTATTTATCAAAGTTGATTTTAGCCATTTGTGGAAACTGTATAAAAAAGATATTAAAGTCCCTCAAAAACATTCAAGAATTTTGATTGAGGAGTGCCTGGATGGCTCGGTTGGTTAAGCGTTTGACTCTTGGTTTTCAGCTCAGGTCATAATCTCACGGTTCATGAGTTCGAGCCCCGCATCGGGCTCAGTGCAGACAGTGCAAAGCCTGCTTGGGATTTCTCTTTCCCTCTCTCTCTGCCCCTCCCCAGCTTGCTCTCTCTCCCCAAAAAATAGATATAAAAAAATTTAAAAAAATTTTTTTTGATTGAGATTGCATTGTATTTATATATTGATTTGGGGAGAACTGTCATCTTTGTTAAGTGGTAATCTCATCCAAGCCCTGTATGGAGAATTTTGTTTTAATGTTTATTTATTTTGAATTTTTTTAATGTTTATTTTTGAGATAGACAGAATGCAAGTGGGGTTGGGGCAGAGAGAGACTGAGACACAGGATCCGAAGCAGGCTCCAGGCTCTGAACTGTCAGCACAGGGCCCAATGGGTGCTCAAACCCATGAACTGTGAGCTCATGACCTGAGCCGAAGTCAGATGTTTAACTGACTGAGCCACACAGGCGCCCCATGAATGGAGAATATTTTAAAATTTGTTTAAAGGACATACAAATTTGAATAAATGAAAACACAAGTCTTGCATAATTTCTACGTGCTTCACTAGTCTTCATGGACATCTTACTTTCTTTTATATTTTCCAAGCTGGTGTTTGCTGGGGTAGAGGAAAGCTGTTGATTTTTTGTAAGTCCTCTTATCCCTGTATTCTCTTGTTATTTCTAATTACTCATTGTCGATTCTGATGGTCTTTCTAAGTAAGCAGTTGGTCGTGCTGTATACAAATCAACTCTGTCACTTAACTTCTTTTTCTTCACTTACAACGTTGTCTAGGACTTTAGTTAAGTACCACATTAAATAGTGTCAGTGATGCTAGGTGCACAAATTAAGATTCATTTTGGCAGATTGTAACAGAAAATCCAAAGAATAATGGCTTAAACAATGCAGTTTATTTTTTTTCTCATAAAGGGCATCTGCAGATAGGCATTCATTCCTGGCCCAATAAGCAGCCCTTTCTGCTTAGGCATCAAATCGGATGTGTGCTGTAGGCTTTTAAAATACAGCCTTTAATAAAGCAAGAAAATTCTCTAATCTTCGTTTGCCAAGATTGATTGGAAATGAGAATTCAACTTCATAATTACATCCTTTTTTTTCCATCTGCCCGTCAGTTTCATAAATCACATTAAATTACATCCTTGCCGGGGTACCTTGGTGACTCAGTTGGTTGAACGTCTTACTCTTGGTTTCAGCTCAGGTCATGATCTCATGGTTTGTGAGTGAGTTCAAGCCCCGTGTCAGGCTCCTCGCTGACAGCACAGAGCCTGCTTGGGATTTCTCTCTCCCTCTCTCTCTCTCTCTGCCCCTCCCTGTCTTGCTTGCTCGCTCTCAAAAAATAAATAAACATTTAAAAATAAAAATAAATTAAAAAATAAATTATATCCTTGCCATTGTTGAGGTATACCCTCCTCAATCATGGTGTGTATGTTTCTAACTTCTTATTTTGAAAAAATTTCCAATTTTCAGAAAAGTTGCAAGTACAGTAAACTCCTTTATATCATCTACCCAGAACCACTAACTGTAAACATTTTGCCACACTCGTTTTTCCTACCTACATGCCTCACCATCTCTTCCTCCCATCCCTTTCTCCCCCCTACTTCAATACAAATATATATCCATTTATCTATATATAGACAACATTTTCTTTTTGAATCATACGAGTTAGTGGTAGACACGGCCTTTATGTACTACACATATGTTCTAAGAACAAGGACTTTCTCGTGGTACCTGGGTGGCTTAGTCGGTTAAGCGTCGGACTTTGGCTCAAGTCGTGATCTCACGGTTCGTGAGTTCGAGCCCCTCTGTCCCCCTCTCTCTCTGCCCCTACCCCACTCATGCTCGCTCTCTCTCAAAAATAATATCTGGACATTTTAAAAAATCTAAAAAAAAACCAAAAAGAACAAGGACTCTCTCTTCCATAACCACAGTACACTTACGAATATCAGGAAATTGAACATTGTTATAATACTTTCCTGTAAAAGTCCACATTCGTATTTTTATTTTGGTGCCCAAACCTTGGAACGAACCAAGGACAAAAGTCCATATTCAGATGTCATCCCTTGTCCTTTATTGCATTTGTTCCCTAGACTAGGATCTAATCCAAGATCGTGCACTGCATGGAGCTCCTTTGTATTTGTGGTTCCCTTTAATCTGGAACTGTTCCTCGGTACTTGGTCTTTCTTTTTCTTTTGTGACCTTGATATGTTTCAAGAGTACAGATCATTTGCTTTGTAGATGTTTCTGAATTTGAGTTTTTCTGAGGCTTATTCATGAAATTTTGGCAGGAAAATTATTTTTTAATATTTGTGTTTTTATTTTTCATTTTATTAAAAGTTTATTTTTGAGAGAGAGAAAGAGAGAGTGGGCAGTGGGGGAGAGAGAGGGGAAGAGAGAGGATACCAAGCAGGCTCTACACTGTTAGCACAGAGCCCGATGCGGGCTGGAACGCACAAGCTGTGAGATTATG
Source organism: Lynx rufus (assembly GCF_022079265.1). Lineage (NCBI taxonomy): Eukaryota > Metazoa > Chordata > Mammalia > Carnivora > Felidae > Lynx > Lynx rufus. Next base: position 41,065,124 of record NW_025814828.1, read on the forward strand.
ACCTGAACCAAAATCAAGAGTCATACACTTAACCAACTGAGCCATCCAGGTGCCCCCTCATATCTGTGTTTTTAAAACATTTCTACTTGCGGTGCCTGGGTAGCTCAGTCGGTCAAGCATCCGACTTTGGCTCAGGTCATGATCTCACGGTTTGTGAGTTTGAGCCCCGCATCCGGCTCTGTGCTGACAGCTCGGAGCCTGGAGCCTGCTTCAGATTCTGTGTGTGTGTGTGTGTTTCTCTCTCTCTCTCTCTCTCTCTCTCTCTCTCTCTCTGCCCCTCCCCCACCTGCACTTTGTCTCTCTCCCAAAAATAAACATTAAAAAAAATTTTTTTAAATAAAAGTTATGTTTGATTAGATGCTGTATCATTTAGGATATTTGCATCTGTGTCCCTCAGTAAAGTGGTCCTATGATTTCCTTCTCTAGTATTCATCTGACATTGAGCCAACATAGCCTTATGGCATGATTTGGGCAGCTTTTGCCATTTCTCTCTTTATTGGAGGAACATGTACAAGAATTCTCTGTCCCTTGAATGCTCGGTAAAACTCAGCTTTAAAAGGGCCTGAGTTTTTGATGATGGTTTTGTCTACTTCTTTTGCCAATTTTGGCAGTTTATGTTTTTCAGAAATATATTCATTTTGTGGAGGTCCTCACATGGTTCAGTCCACCTTCGTAGAAATGCATTGTGAACAGGCTCTGTCTTTGGAAGATGTGTAGTCAAAGTGCTCTGTGGCCAATGAAAAGTATCTTTTACTGTCCAAATCCGTTCTGTTCCCGAGTTTAGATAGCAAGAGTTCGATACGCAAATTGATGTGGCTTAGATGCTGAATGTCACAGTTCAGGATTTCATCTGAACATTTATTCAGCTCTGTTCAGTTCTTAAATTCTGATGACTAGAGTTCAACTATTGAGGGATAACCATGGTGAGCAAACATGAAGACATATTGCTCATACCAAAAACCTTAAACATACACCACTCACACCAGCTACTTCTTGTCCAGGCATTTATCATAAAAAAAACAGTTGTGGGTTCTGAGCAAGCTCACGAGGACAGGGACTTCATTTTATTCACAGCAGTATCCCTGGCACCTGGAACAGTGCTCAATGCATAGCAAATGTTACATTAATGTTTGTTGAATGAATAAATGAACAAAAAATTGGGAAAAACTGGAAACCAACCAGATAGCTGGAAACGTTTTATTTTCCCCATTTGTTAATTATCTTTGAGCCTTATGGTGTTTTTCTAGTATTTTATTACAAAATTTCAAACAACAACGTTGAAAGAATTTCATAGTGAATACCTCTATACCCATCCACTGGATTCTACCGTTAATATTTTACCATGCTTGCTTTGTGACATGTGTATTTGTTTATGGTATTTTTAAACATATTTTTAACTTTTTGCAAAGCCAGATTTATCAGTTTGTTTTTTTTTTTTTATAACTTCAGGGTTTTGTCTTGCTTAGAAAGGCCTTCCCCATTCTTGGGGTGATTAATTTTTATCTTCTGTTTTCTTTCTAATGTTTTTACGGGTTCTATTCAGGGATTTACATTTTTGATTCATCTAGAATTTACTTGGTATAAGAAGTGAGGTAGATGAACAAACTTTATTTTCTCAAATTTCTGTGAAGGACCTGATAGTAAATATCGTTGGCATTGCAGACCACACGGTCTCTGTCACAGCTACTCGGCTGAAAACAGTCACAGACAGTATGTGTGTGAACGGGTATAACCGTGTTGAAGAAAACTTTATTTAGGTGACTGGATTGGGTCCACTGGCTGTAGTTTGCTGATCTCTGGGCCAGACAGTTGTTGCAACTGGTATTTATTGACTAATCCATTTTCCCCTTGTTCATTTGAAATGCAACCTTTGGCTTACTCTGAATTTCCATGTGTGTTTTTGTATAGTATGGACTCTGTTCCACTTCACTGATCCGTCCATTTGTGCTCCAATTTTGCCACCTTTGTATATAATATGTTTTAATATCTGGCATGGCTCCTCTCCCCCTCATTAGTCTTTTTTTTTTAACAGAATTTTCCTGACTCTTGTAAGTTTCTTGTCATCTGCTGTTATAAATAGAACTCTATTGAATGATGTTTTTGTATGTGTGCAAGTGTATTGGTACATTAAATTTCCGGGAGAATTGGGGGTTAGAGGGTAGGTTTTTCGTTTTGCCAGCCATTGCCAAACTCTCCTCCGTAGGGACTGTTCCATTTTCACTCCTACCAGCAATAGGAGAGTGCCTATTTCCCATACAGCCTTACCAACAGTGTGTTGTCAAACATTTGGACTTCTGCATATATGTTGCATTAGAAACGTTCTATCACAAATCTTCCATGTAGAAGAATTCCAAATAATATATGTAGATACTCCCCATTCCGGGAGGCAAAGCTTAATCCCCCCCCCCCCCACCCCTTGAGTGTGGGCTAGTCTTAGGGACTCAGTTCTAAAGAACAGAGTGTAGAAAGGGAAAAAGAGAAACTACAGTGAAGAAACCTGGCAGACCCCACCACAGCCACATGATCAAGGTCAGCATCACCAGTGATTAACCATGTTGATACCATGAGCCCCCTTATACAGTGCCATCAGTAGGGCAGATCACCTCTCTTGTATTCTCCCAAAAAAATACAGCCTCCATAATCTCAAGTCTAATCACAAGAACACGACAGACAAACCCAAGTGGAGGTACATTCTACAAAATACCTGACCAGTGCTCTTCAAACCTCTCTAGGTCATAAAAAAAAAACAAGGCAAGACTAAGAAACTTTCATGCGCCAGAGGAGACTAAAGGTGCATGATGACTAAAAGCAGTGTGGTATCCTGGATTCGATCTTGGAACAGAAAGTGGATAGTAGTGGAAAAACAGGTGAAATCCTAATTAAGTTTGTAATTTAGTGAACTTCTTAGTTTTGACAAATGCAGCATGATCACATTTGTCCCCTGCTAACATTAGGGGAAGCTGGGTGAATGGTATAAGAGAATTCTATTATCTTTGAACTTTTCTGTAAATCTAAAATCATTTCAACATAAAGTTTGACTTCATCAAGATTAGAAACTTAAGCACATCCACAGACATTGTTCAAGAGAATGAAAACACAACCCACAGAATGGGCGAATGTATTTGCAAATCCTATATCTGATAAGAGATTAACACCCAGAATATATAAAGAGCTCCTACAACAGCACAGAAAAACTCCATTCACAAAGGGACAAAAGACTTGAACAGATGAAAATATCAAGTGTTGGTGAGGATGTAGAGAAACTGGAAACTGGGTGCACTGCTGATGGGAATGTAAACGGCACAGCTGCTGTGGAACACAGTACGGAGGTTCCTCAGAAAAGTAAATCTAAAACTACCATATGGTCCAGCAACCCCACTCCTGGGTGTTTATCCAAAGGAATTGAAAGCAGGGAATCAAACAGATACTTGCATACCAGTTTTCTTAGCAGCATTCTTCACAACATCCAAAACAACCAGCAGGTGGAAGCAGCCCAGGTGGCCATCAACAGATGAACGTATATGCCTTACGTACGTACGTACATGCATGCATACACACTTACGTGTCTAGCCATAAAAAGGAATGAAATTCCAATGCATTCTACAACTTAGATGAACCTTTAAAGCATTATGCTAAGTGAAATAGGCCAAACACAAAAGGACACATATGACTCTACTTATATGAGGCACCTAGACTAGTCAGAAAGTAGACTGGCAGTTGTAGGGCAGGTGGAAAGTTATAGATTGTTGTTTAGCAAAGTCCAGAGTTTCTGTTTGGGATGATGAAAAGGTTCTGGAAATAGTGGTGATGACTGCAACAGCATCATGAATGTACTTTGTGGTAAAATAAAAATGACTTAAAAACATACAGAAATAGATGTTATTTTTTTAAGTTTTCATGTTTTTAAAAAATTTTTTAAAAATGTTTATTTATTGAGAGAGAGACAGAGACAGAGTGTGAGCAGGGGAGGGGCAGAGAGAGAGAAAGAGGGAGACACAGAATCCGAAGCAGGCTCCAGGCTCCGAGCTGTCAGCACAGAGCCCGACGGGGGGCTTGAACCCACGAACCATGAGATCATGACCTGAGCCGAAGTCAGACACCTAACTGACTGAACCACCCAGGCCCCCCCCTACAAAAGTAAATTTTGAACGTTTATTTTTAAATGGCCTATCCAGTGTAGGTTTTTTTTCAGTTTATTTATTTACTTAAGTCATCACTACATCCAACATGGGGCTCGAACTCACGACCCCAAGATGAAGAGTCACACGTTTTTCCGACTGAGCCAGCCAGGTACCCCCTATCTGGTGTGGTTTTAATTTCCATCCTTCATTATGAGATAGAGCACCTTTTCAAATATAAATCATCTGTATTTCTTTTCTGTGAATTCTGTTCCTCTTTCTCTTCCCATACTCTTTCCCAGTTAGTTTGTCCTGACTTGACTCATGATGGTTTTCTTTTCCAGGCAGAAGTGTTTAATTTTTATATAGTCAACTTTAATCATCTTCTATGGCTTCCGGATTTGGGTCATAGTTTTCCCCATTTCAGGATTATCTAGAAATCATCTCATGTTTTCTTCTACTTTTATGGTTTCAATTCTTCCATTTAAATTTTTTACCCATTTTATTTTTATCATTATTGTTTTTACCATGGGACAGTGCATTTCTTTTCACATTTTCCTGATTTTTTAAATTTTTTAAAAGACATTTTTTAACGTTTATTTGTTTTTGAGAGAGAAAGAGAGAGAGCAGGGGAAGGGCAGAGAGAGAGGGAAACCAGAATCCGAAGCAGGCTCCAGGCTCCGAGCTGTCAGCACAGAGCCTGACGTGGGCTCGAACCCATGGACCGCAAGATCATGACCTGAGCTAAAGTCGGATACTTAACTAACTGAGCCACCCAGGCGACCCTTTAAATTTTTTTTCATCATGAGAAGTGTACTCTTTAATCCCCCACCCCTTATTCCCCCCCCCCTCCTGTAACCATCAGTTTGTTCTCTATAGTTAAGAGTCTGTTTCTTGCTTGGTCTCTCTTTGTTCCCTTTGCTTGTTTGATTTGTTTCTTAAATTCCACATGTGAGTGAGATTATATGATATTTGTCTTTCTCTGACTGACTTATTTTGCTTAGCATTATACTCTAGCTCCGTCCATGTCATTGCAAATCTTTGACCCATTTTAAACATATTCAGGTTTATATGTGTGAAGTATAGTCATAAAATCTTGTGTTTGTGTAATTATCCTTTTTGGTTTAGTTATACTTGGAATCTTTACATTCTTTTTTTTTTAATTTTTTTGAATGATTTTATTTTTTATTTTTGAGAGAGAGAGTGTGCGCGCCCCAGTGCGCGAGACGGGGAGGGGCAGAGAGGGAGGGAGGCACAGAATCCGAAGCAGGCTCCAGGATATGAGCTGTCAGCATAGAGCCTGATGCAGGGCTCGAACTCACAACTGTGAGATCATGACCTGAGCTGAAGTCATACGCTTAACCAACTGAGCCACCCGGGTGCCCTGGGATCTTCCCATTTCTAAATGGTGGCTCCTCGAATACAGGCAATGTATTTATTTCTGCATATTACTTTTGTACCCAGCATTCTTATTGATTTATTGTTTATAATCATTTTTCAGTTGATTCTCTTAGGCTTTGTAGGCATATCCCTATATCATTTATAAATAATGGTAATCTTACCTTTCTTTTCCAGCTTTTAACCATTTTTCTTTATTCTCTTATTTGGTTCAGTTAGTATTTTAAAATGGTGTTCATAGTGGTGTTGATAACGGGCATTCTTTTTTTAAAAAATTTTTTATGTTTATTTTTGAAGAAGAAAGAGTGTGATTGGGGAGAGGCAGAGAGAGAGAGACAGAGAGAGAGAGAGACAGAATCTGAAGCAGGCTTCAGACTCTGAGCTGTCAGCACAGAGCCTGATAGCGGGGCTCGAACTCATGAGCTGTGAGATCATGACCTGAGCCAAAGTCGGACACTCAACCGACTGAGCCACCCAGTCGCCCCTGATAAAGGACATTCTAAAACTGTTGTTCCTGACCAGGATTGGGACCTGCTAGCAGTAGTCTATGGTCATGTCTGTTTTTTCTTTTTTTATTTCAACGTTTATTTATTTTTGAGAGATAGATAGAATGCGAATGGGGGAGGAGCAGAGAGAGAGGGAGACACAGAATCCGAAGCAGGATTCAGGCTCTGAACTGTCAGCCCGAACCCATGAACTGTGAGATCATGACCTGAGCCGAAGTCAGTCGCTTAACGGACAGAGCCACCCAGGCGCCCTGTTTTTTCTTGTTTTAGGTGAACCTGTATTGGTTGCTTTTAGAACATTTTTTAAATCATTATTTTATCAAACAATTATTGGACACCCACTAAGTACCAGGTACTAAGCTAAGCTTTGGGAAATAGGGCAGGGGACCCTCTAGGTGTTGTCCCCTCTTTCCCAGAACATGGTCTAGTACTTCTTTAAATCATCAAAGAAATGCACATGAGGGATGCCTGGCAGGCTCAGGTGGTGGAGCACGCGATGCTTGATCTCAGGGTTGTAAGTTCAAGCCCCACGGTGGATATAGAGATTACTTAAAAATAAGATCTTTTTAAAAAAAAAAGGCACATGAAATCAACTTTGAGATAATTATTTTATAGTAATCGCAGTAGAAGAAATTTCAACAAAACAGCTGCCAGTGCTAACGGGGTGACCGTGAAACAGAGGGGCAGGGTAGCACGGTGCAACATGGGGCAGAGGAAGAGAGGTCAGTAGAGACCTTGCCCCACATACCCTGCAGACCTTGCGGGATCTGGGTGAGCATTTTGTTGTTTTATCTTCCAAATAAGAGGGAGCCACTGAAGGGAGTGCAGTGGATGGTTGGGCTTGATTGGCTTTGCTTTTGGAACACTTGATTATCTTTGGGGTGTAGAGAATGAGCTGGGAGAGGCCTGGTGGAGGTGAGACTGGCCCCAGGGCTACACCCGAGGGCCCTGTGAAGGAAGCCGGGCAGGGGCTGGGGGAGGTGGCCAAGGGAAGCGGAAGCGGATTGGGTTTGAGAGGTGGGAGCCAGCTCCCCTTGCTGTGGAGTCAGGATTTCGGGACCCCTGTCGGGATTGGGATCTAAGAGTCTAGAGCGAGTGAGTGGGTGGGAGCCCCCCTCACCTCTTGCACCTTCCCAAGAGGACTGCCCTCTAATTCGTCCCTATCCTTCTTCCCTCAGAGGTGGTCGTGGGGATAGGACTGGCCGCTACGGAGCCACTGACCGTTCGCAGGACGATGGGGGGGAGAGCCGCAGCCGAGACCATGACTACCGGGACATGGACTACCGCTCATATCCCCGCGAGTACGGTAGCCAGGAGGGCAAGCACGACTATGACGACTCGTCTGAGGAGCAGAGTGCAGAGGTGAGCACCGGGGCGGACAGGCGCCTGCAGGGCCTCTGGTTGTAGCACCACGTGCAGCTAGCTCTTGGCTCCCATACCTTCAGACTGTGCTCAGTGGCTTTGTCTCACCTGGAGGGTCTGTCCCTGCTCCCCTCTCTGAGGGCTTCTCTCCCAAGTTGGGTCTCCCTGACTTCCACATGCTTGGCTCTATACTTCTGAGGGCCCCTGGCCATCACCTCTCTCCCTTCTTCCCTGTTGTTCAGTTGGGTCCACGGTTCACTGCAAGCCCTTTACCGCCTGCTCCCAGCCAGTTTGGGGCCCTTGAACAGCCTCTTGCATGGGATCCAGCATCTGGGGTTGGGAGGGCCATGGGGAAACTGGATATCACCAAAGAGAGCAGCCCTGGGAGGCCCAACCGTGGGCAGTCCCAGGGGCAGCAGAGCCCCTGCACAAAAGGAAAAGACCCTCTGGGGCCTCTCCTTTGAGCTCAGGGGGTAGCCAGTTCCACGTTGGGTAGTTAGCCCTAGCCTGAGGAGGGGAGGCGTGATGTTCACCGTCTGAGGAGAAGCAACAGACTTGCCTTAGGGGAACCCCACTTTGAGAGGATAGTCCGTCTGGGCCCAGGTCCAAGCAAGCAGGCAGGTCTCCTATGTAGCAGGGTGGGAAGGGTACTATTGCAAGTCAGTCCTGGAGGACAAAGTGTGAGCCACCAGCTGCCTTCTGGGAGAGTCCAGTGCAAAGAACTCTGCTGGGCAGCCAGGTTTCCCCAGTGGCAGCTGTGATATGTGCCTGGATGTCTCTGGGGCGCCAGGGGGCCGTGGGTAGCCCCTGTGGGAAGAGTGGGAGTGGAGCGCCGAGTTATCTGGTCTCCCTGAGGGCAGAAGGGGTATGGACCCTGGCCTGGCCTGCTTAGTCCTGGAAGGATGGCTTGGGCGACACCCAAGAATTTAGTGACCACACCATGTTAGGAGGGAGCCTGGTGGTGATAGAAGACTGGCCAGACAGAGGATGGGGACTGGGGGCAGGGCTGTGGCCCTCACACTTTTGCCAGCCCCTGCTGACCGGCTCTGGATGAGATATCAAGGAACAGTTGAGCACATACTGGCTGAGCTGCAAGGGAGGAAGAGGGGGAAACAGAGGGCAGGATTTAGTGTGCTGACCCTAGACCCAAGGAGGTTTAAGCGGTATCTGGTCACCTGTCTGTGGGAGTTCCTCCCCCACAGCAGGACTGCCACCAGCCTCTCCCCACTCCCCACCAAGGCAGCCCCCAACAGGCATCCTGGGGACAGTGTCCCACCCCAGAAGGGTTGCAGTCCAGGGCTTACCCATTTTGCTTGCCCTGAGCCTTTAGCCGGAGCCCGCCCACCCCTGGCTTTCAGAGCCTGCCTGCCTCAGAGAGCCAGCGGCCAGCCCCTAGGCCCACCCCAGACTGACTGCCCGTCTGGTGTCTCTCGTCTTATTCTGTTGGCCAGGATTCCTACGAGGCCTCCCCGGGCTCCGAGACTCAGCGTAGGCGGCGGCGGCGGCACAGGCACAGCCCCACCGGCCCGCCAGGCTTCCCCCGAGACGGCGACTATCGGGACCAGGACTATCGGACCGAGCAAGGGGAGGAGGAGGAGGAGGATGAGGAGGAGGAGGAGGAGGAGAAGGCCAGTAACATCGTCATGCTGAGGATGCTGCCACAGGCAGCCACTGAGGATGACGTACGTGCCCCCCCCTCGTGGCCCTGGGCAGGTGGCAGGGCAGGAGGCCAGGCTGGGTCTCCTCCAGGGCCCTCAGCTTCTCCCTCACCCCGAACTCAGCACCTTTTATCCCTTCTCTCCCCCAGCACTGATCCGTCCTCTGGGCAGGCCCTTGTCCTCTCCTGGTCTGGAAGGGAGGAGTGTCGGATAGGCTGGCTTGGCCAAGGGGCTGCCGCAGTGGGGTGTGGGAGGGAACAGAGCATTCCTCCTGAACATTCCACTGCTCATCCGTCCGTTCTGCATGTGTTGACTGAGGGCCAGATGCTCCCCAGGCCCAGAGCCAGGTATTCCTGGTGGCAGAGATGATGTAGGGCCCGGCAGTCCTGGGGATGGGGAGGGTCCCCATGGGGTTTTCTGAGGTTTTATTCACGTTCTCTCCCCATGCCCTCACCCGCGCCCTTGTCGGCAGCGTCACATCTCCGTGGCCTGGCCACAGACCCCTATGTTCTCTGATGTCCTTTGCTGCTACTGGCAGCCTCCCTGCTCAGTTCTCTTACGTTTCCTTCCCTGTTCCTCCCTTTGCTTCTGTTTCCTTCTCATACAGACTTTCCCTAACGAGCCCCAGTAAAACCCCAGAGGGCCACTAGAATAGCCTCCTCATTAGCCTCCCCGATTCTCCTCTCTGACCCCGCCGAATTCTCTGCTCAGCTCCCCTTCGAAATCTACCGGCTGCCCATTTTGTCAAAGAGAAAATCCCACGTGTGTATTCGGGAGCTTCTCCAGTCTGGCCCAGCCACGCTGCTCAGGGTCAGACAGTAGCTCCGTGCTGACATGTGTTGGGGATTTATCACAGGGCGGGCCACATGCCAGGTCTCATGTAATCCTCACAGCCACCCTGCGGGGAAGGCACTCTGTGTGTTTCCATCCTACCGATGAGGAAGCCAGGCCCCCAGCAGTGAAGCAGCTTGTTCCAGGTCCCTCAGCCCGTGAGTGGCAGAGTGGACTTGGGGTCTGGACCTGGGCAGCTGGATTCCAGAGGCCACATTCTTGCTGTTGCCAGAGCCCTCCCTGAACGTTCGCTGTCCTCATGATCTTGTGTGTGTGTGTGTGTGTGTGTGTGTGTGTGTGAGAGAGAGAGAGAGAGACAGAGACAGAGACAGAGAGAGCACACGCGAGAGTGAGAGCGCTTCTTTCTTTTTCACCTGATGAGGAAACTGAGGCCCAGAGGTAGTAAGATCGCCACCCGAGAATGCCTGGCACATGCTCCCAGGCTTCTGCGAGAGGCACCACTGGCCTAGAGACCCTGCCTCACCTGGCCCAAACCCCAAATTGCCTCTACAGCTTCCCTCTGGCTTCATCCAGGAAGCTTTGCACACCCTGTGAGCACACCTTTTTGTCTCTGCCCAGGGTACCGATCTGCCCACGGCCTAGGGCTCGTGGCTGGGCTCTGCCCAGACCCAGTCCCTCCCATTTTGGTATTTGCTTCCTGGGTGTCTCGGTGTGAGCCGGAGGGCGGTCCCAGAGCTGCGTCCCAGCTCTCCTCCCCACAGCTGCACCAAGCCTGTTATCAGACCAGCCCCTTGGGCCATTCTTGAGCTGCGGGCTCCGCTTGGCTTGCTCTCTCGTTGCTCTCGCCTCTGAGGGTCTTCCGTGCTGCCGTGCCCCACCTCGTACCATGTACCATGCCCCCTTCGTTTCCTTCATTCTCTGCAAGTCTGGGGCCGAGCGCCGAGACCGGGTACTGGTATGGGGCCGGGGCCACGGCACCTCGGGGAAGAGCCCCGAGAGAGCGAGGGGAGGCAGTGCATGCACATCACTCACGGGCAGCCCCTCAGGGGCCCCCCGTGTGCTGAGCCTGCCCCAATCCGTATCTCCCCGTACAGATCCGGGGCCAGCTGCAGTCCCACGGAGTGCAAGCGCGGGAGGTCCGGCTGATGCGGAACAAATCCTCAGGTGAGCTTTTGTTCCCAGTGCCTCCCCTTCTGCTGGCCAGCCTCAGCCTCCAGTCTCCCTCCTGCTTCTGTCTTCTCCCTCACCCTCCCTGCCCTGCCTTCCCTCCACGGCTGGGCATGGGCAGCTTGGGGTGCCCTCTCTTCTTCTCTTCCCCTCGACCCACCCTCCTCACAGCTCCGGGGCTGTTGGGGAGGGGGTGCAGCGCTGAGCTGAGTGCTCCCCGGGGGCAGGGCCAGGGCCAGGCTCCGGGGAACCTCCTCTTTGGGATTCTGAGTATCTGAGGTGGTAACACCCCCATATACTCCCTTCCCTCTCCCTTCTTCTCCTTCCCCTCCCTTCAATCCCCCTCACGTTTTTCTGGTAACAGCCTGTGACCAGAAAGTAGGTCTGACACGGCCCCACCCTCGTGTCCCAAGAGAGGGGAGGCAGGGGATGGCTCTTCTCCCAGGGTGCATCCCACGGAGCAGCCAGGATTCCTGGCCTTGCTTCTTCCCTCCCTCCCTCCCTCTTGCAGGCTGCTTGGAGCTGGCCTGAGATTAGCAGGGTGGTGGGGGGGGAGTTGTCTCTGCAGGACCTCTGGCCCAGGCTTCCCAAGGCAGGCACAGTGGGGCTTCACTGCCTGGGCTTCTCTCTCCATCTCTCAATCTCTCTCCTCCCCACACCTCCATATCTATCTATCTTTCTTTCTTTCTCTCTCTCTCCCCCTCTCCCCCCCTTCTCTCTCTCTTTCCCCTTCTCTCTCTCTCTCTCTCCCCTTCTCTCTTTCTCTTTTCCTCTCTCTCTCCTTCCCTCTTTCTCTCTCCCCTTATTTCTCTTCTCTCTCTCTCTCCCCCTCTCTCTTCCTCTCTCTCCCTCTTCCCCCCTCCGTCCCTCCCTACCTCACCCCAAATCATACCATTTCATCCTCCTGTGCATCCTAATAGTCACTCTTTTGGAGATCAAGCATGCCCCCCCCCCAAACCCACCACATCTAAGCCCTCCCTGTGTGTACACCTCCAAAGGAGGAGCTGTTTTCCTGTGGCCTCAAGCCCTGGATCCCTTTCCTAGCCCTGGCCAGGCCTGGAGTCTCTCGGTAGCATGTAGGTCTTGCTCTGCTTCACCTCAGCCACGCCACACACTGACAGGGTTCTGGTTTCTCTCTCCATAGGCGGTGTCCTATGTGTGGCCCCCTCTGTAGCCCTGGGCGCTTCTCCCAGGCCCTCACTGATTCTTTAAGGGCCGCCAGGCCAATCCTGGCCCCTATTCTCCTGCTGTCTCGGAGGACTTGCACTGTGGGTGGCCATAATCTTCCTAGCTTGGCCCTGAGTGAGGCTCCCTGGTGAGGCCCACATCCCCTTACTGTGCTGAGGCTGAGGTGACATCATATCCCCAACTCCCCCTGGTTCCTGATGGGCCTGGAGCCTTCCTAGCCTCACCGAGCAGCCTGGCCCAGGTTCTCTTTTGTTTCTTTGATGAAGCACTTGTTACAGGACCCCTCCTGGGTGCCCCAGCCTTGTGCTGGGCCCCGCCCTTCAGGTGTTTATTCTGGCCCATGTGGAGCCAACAGCCTGCCCATCTGCCCTCCTTCCTTCTCAGGAGACAGACCTCTACGTGTACCCTTTCCCTCCTAGCTCCTTCTCTCTGTCTCTGTCACTCCAGGCAGGTCTGCCTGAGCTCCTCTCTCTTTCTTCCCAGTTGGCGTGTGTGTTATCTCCTCTCCCCCTCCCTCCCCACTCCCCCCCCCCCCCATTCCTCTTTCCTGCCCCTCCCGGCCTTCTGCCTTGCCTCCCACTCCCTGGTCTTTCTCTCTCTGATTACTTCTCTCTCTCCCTTTCTTCTTTTTCTCTCCCCCCTTCCCTCTATGCCCCCCTGGTCCTCTCCCCTCGGGTCCCACCCCCGGGAACGCCGTGTGTCCAAAGCTGTTGACTAACCCACTGCGTCTGTATCTGAATGCTGTCTCCAGGTCAGAGCCGGGGCTTCGCCTTCGTCGAGTTTAGTCACTTGCAGGACGCTACACGATGGATGGAAGCCAATCAGGTTGCTTTGCCGCACTTGAACCCCCCCCCAAACAAATACTACTTTGTAATCGAGCGCTCCCCATCGCCTGATTCTTATGGACACAGTTCCCTGCCCTGTGGCCCTGTGTCCCATCCCCCCTCCCCGCCCCCTCTCTCTCTCTCCCCCCCTTCCTGACCCTCACTATCTCCTCTTCCCATCTCTTGCTACCCACCGGGCTTCCCATCAAGAGCCCACACTCACCGCTGGCCCCTTCCTACCAGACGCTATTAGCTCTGCCCCTCCACTTCCCAGCCGAGCTTTTGGAGAAAGGGCTGCTGGGGGCGGGGGGAGGTTCTTCCACCGAGGCTCCCAGTCCCCGGGGACCACCCTGCTCAGGGGTTAGGCAGAGCCAGGACTTCGTTCCACTCTCAGGCGCCACTGGAAGCCTAGCCACTGGGGGACTTAGCTGTTGGCACACTAACTGGCAAGTCCCGTTTGGCCAGCTCTCTCCCTGCATGTGAGTTCGGCCTTTTGATTTCGGTGTGAGCGGCCAGCACTGCTCTGTTGATCTAAAGTAGCAGTCAGATGTGATAGAACTCACTTCCGGTGCCCCGGCCCGCCCCCTGCACCTAACCCCTCCACGGAAGTCACCGCTTGCCCCATTCTGCTGCTGGCAGACCTGCCCTCTCAGCAGAGAGTCCTGCTCTAGGGAAGGGAAGGGAGCCTGCTCCCCTGCCTGGCACGGTCTCCCCACCCAGCAGCTTTGGGACCTTCAGAGACCCAAGGACCTGCTCTGCTCACCCACCCAGAGCCCGGCTCACTGGTGTGGGGCACCGAAGGAAAGCCTCAGGGGAGGAAGGGGCAGAAGAGGTGGAAGCAGGGCTCAGCAGGGCGGCCCTGGGGCCATCTCTGCCCTAATGCTGTGGGCCCAGGACCCAGCCAGCCCCAGGAAGACAGCCTCACAGCAGGAACTTCCATCTCTTAAATATGGCTCTTTCTTTTTCCCCTTCTCCAGCACTAGCGCGCGTGCGCTCTCTCTCTCTCTTTCTCTCCCCTCCTCTCCCTCCCCTCCCTGTCCCCCTCATCCCGAGTGTAGCCTGTGTAGTGCTGGCCCTGGGTGTGGCCTGGCAGCATCAGGGCCGAGTGGGGGGTTTTCCCCCACTGTCCGGCAGGCGTCGGTCAGCCGAGCACTGTGTGCCTGGTGGCGTGTGTTCACGTGTGCGTGCGCGTGCCCGGAAAGGCAGCAAACAGCTGCGCCCGAGGGCTGTGGCGCTCTCCCTCCCTCCTTCCCTTCCTTCTTCCCTCGTCCGTTCTCCGACCTCCCTCCGTTCCCTGTCCCTCATCCATCCAGCTGAAGGGCTCGCTCACTCTCTTCTCCTGTGCTGAAACGGTGCGTGGGGCACTGCTGCCCGGGCCTCACTGTGCTCTGCTTTTTCCCGCAGCACTCCCTCAACATCCTGGGCCAGAAGGTGTCCATGCACTACAGCGACCCCAAGCCCAAGATCAATGAGGACTGGCTGTGTAATAAGGTACAGGGGCGGTGGGCAGCGGTTGCCATGGATAGAGACGGCGGCGGCGGCGGCAGCGTCTGTCTCCCTGGGGCCTCTGGGGGTGGCATAGGCGTCGAGGACTGGCTGAGCTCAAGTAGCCACCGTTCCTCGCCGTCTACCCACCCACCCACCCGCCCGCCTGTGCGTACTGGGCTCTCATTGGCGCCAGGCTCTGCCCTCACGTAGTACGGTCTTGGCTGAAGTCCCAGTGGGCTTTCAGCAAATACTTTCGTAAGGGACCAACTAGTGACAGTGGAGGCACAATGCGGTGTGTCAGAATGTGGACCTCTGAGCCAGACTGGCTGGAATTAGACCCTCTCGGATCCTCCTTGATTTCTGCCTCGCTCTCCTCCTCTCTAAAATGTGAATAGCGATGACACCTCTCCCCAGAGGTGGTTGGGAGGATTCCAGTGTGGCGATGAGAGGGTGACACTTGGAACGACACCTGGCCCATGGTTAGCACCCTTTAATGTCTGCCCATACCCCCCCAAAAGAAAGCACAGGGCATGGTGAGAGCCTGAGTCAGGTGACCCGACCTTGATGGCCCCTCCGACAAGGCCATGTCCACCAGAGGCCCAGGGTAGAAGCTGTGGGGTCTTGGAGTCGTATTCCCTACGAGGAAGCTGAGGCTCAAAGGGGTGCCACCGTGGGTGAGCCTCTCCTGATTACAGGGGCCCCGGACACCACCCTGGGTTCAGGTCTCCCCTGGGGCCAGCCTCACAAGCAGCCCCGAGGCGGCCCGAGACCCCATAGCCAGCCGGTGGTCCTGAGAGCTGGCAGACGCCCCAACTTGCTCCCCGAGAAGAACTCCGCCTACTAGGGGAGTGGCACCGTTGGTTTAAAAAGAAAGTGATATCAGAAGGCAGGGTGTCCGATGTCTCTGCAGAGGTAGAGACGAAGTGACAGTGGCACTGTGTCTCTCCTGTATTTTCAGAGACTCCTCAAAAGCAGGGAACTCCCTCCTTTCCCCTCCTCTATTCCCCACATCCTCTTGGTCACCAGGTCCTGTCACTTCCATCACAGAAATGCCCTCCCTTGCAATTCCCACCACCCAGACCAGTTGTCACACGCTCTGTCCCGCTGTGGACCCCTCTTCTGTTCTGGCCTTGCCTCTTTCTCTCACCCTCTCATCTGTAACATTCCTCGAAACCACCTCTAACCACATCCTTCCTTCTCTGCTTAGGACCTCGCCAACTCTGAACTTAAGCGTGACCACCCTCTATAATCTAACTTCACCTGCCCTCTCCAGCTTCGGCTTTTGTCTGGCCTCACCTTCCTACACCAGCTACAGAAAATCTCTTGTTCCCTTCGCTAGCCATAGCTTCCCAGCAAAACCAAAGCAAACTTCTGGGCCTCCCAGATCAAACATCCCTGCCAACTGTCCCCAGCTAAGTGAGCCATACCCCTCTTGGCCTCTTCCCCTCCGTGGGTCCCCACAGACTGAACTGCCTCCCTGTGCTACATCTGCCCCCTGCTGTGAGGCCTCGAGGATGACAGAGGCCACGCCCTGGCATACAGGGCAGAGCCTGGCATGGGACCAGTGCGCACTACGTGACCACGGAACAGAGAGAGATTTGGTAGAAGTTGGGGGTTTCTGGAGGCTGGGATGGCCAAGGCTGGTTTCTCAAGAGAATCAACCCAATTCTTGAGATAAACGAGGGATGGGAGTCTGACGAGAGTGGCCACTGGCTTTTAGGGGTGAAGACACTGAAGGTCTTTAACAGGGAAGCAAGTTTTAGGAAGAGGAACCTGCTAAAGGGACGAGGAGGGGGTGGCACTTGTAACGGGTGGGGGAATTGATTCCCGAGCTGAGGGGATGGCCCTGAGGACAGACTTGAGACTGTGTGAAGGGAAGATCCACAGACTGAGAATGACAGCTGGAGCCCCCTTCCACCCCTGACCCTGGGACCTTCCTTCCTGGAGCATCGTGGGGTTCCCTGAGGTGGGGGGAGGGGTGGTCTCTGGATCCAAGTTTGGAGGGTACAGTGGAGAGCCCCACCTGCTCTGACGGCCTGGCCTGTGCCTCACAGTGTGGCGTCCAGAACTTCAAACGCCGTGAGAAGTGCTTCAAATGTGGTGTGCCCAAGTCAGGTGAGGCCCTCCTACCTCCCCACCTCCCTGGGACTTTGGTGGGAGAGGGGAGGAGGGGGAGGGGCCGGTGTCCTGGGAGGAGGGTGGCCAGCCTTGGAGCCTCCTTCTTCGTCACCAGCCTGTCTTGTGCCATCCCTGACAGAGGCGGAGCAGAAGCTGCCCCTGGGCGCAAGGCTGGATCAGCAGACGCTGCCTCTGGGTGGACGGGAGCTAAGCCAGGGCCTGCTCCCCCTGCCTCAGCCCTACCAGGCCCAGGGAGTGCTGGCCTCCCAAGCCCTGTCACAGGGCTCAGAGCCAAGCTCAGAGAATGCCAATGACAGTGAGTCAGTTGTTCCTTCCTTTCTCCCTGCCCTAGGGTGTCTGTCTGGGCTAGACTCTCCAAGCGCAGAGAGATGGCGGTGACCAGGACTTAGCCCTCCCAGGGTCTCTCTGCTTGGTGGGGGGACACACATGTGATGTAGGGAGAGCAGGAGAGGAGCATTGCCCGACTCGACTTTGGGGGTGTGTTGAGAAGGTTCTCAGCAGGTGAGTGACTGAGCTGGGACTTGGACTGACAAGCAGAGTTTATCCAGGAGGAAGAGGTGAGAGGAAGCAGCAGGTGCAAAGACATGGAAGCCAGAGAAGAGGGACAGTGGGGAGCCACCAGAGGGTAGGGCTGGAGCAGGGTGTCAGGGGTGCCCCCTAATGCTGGGCCCCTTCCCACAGCCATCATTTTGCGCAACCTGAACCCACACAGCACCATGGACTCCATCCTGGGGGCCCTGGCACCCTATGCGGTGCTGTCCTCCTCCAACGTACGCGTCATCAAGGACAAGCAGACCCAACTGAATCGCGGCTTCGCCTTCATCCAGCTCTCCACCATCGTGGTGAGGGCGGCACAGGGGGGGGCCGGGCGGCCAGGGTCCCGGCCCCCGGGGCGGGGAGGAGGGACCCCGAGCCCAGCCCCCCCCCCCCCCCCCCCCCCCGCCGCGGCTCCAAGCCTGGAAATGGGGCAGTGGAGCCGGGGACCTCCCCGGGCCTGACCCTTCTGCCTCCGCCTACCCCCTCCTCCCTCCAGGAAGCAGCCCAGCTACTGCAGATCCTACAGGCCCTGCACCCACCGCTCACCATCGACGGCAAGACCATCAACGTTGAGTTCGCCAAGGGTTCTAAGAGGTCAGGGTTCCACCTGTGTCCTTTCCTAGCTGGCCCCCTGGGCTGGGGCCTCGCGTCTCACTCCCAGTCTCTGACATCCTCTCCAGGGACATGGCCTCCAATGAAGGCAGCCGCATCAATGCTGCCTCTGTGGCCAGCACTGCCATTGCTGCGGCCCAGTGGGCCATCTCACAGGTACTCAGAGACTCCCCTCTGCCCCAGCATCCCCATACCGGGGCCACCTCGACCCTTCCGTGCCCTCTCTGCACAGCCTGGAGGGCTGGCTTGCTGTTTTGGCTTTCCGTGGACCCCAGACCCTGTCACAGTGGCTGCCGTGGGCTTTGGGCGCCTCGCTGCAGCTCCCTCCCCAGTCACCTCCTCCCAGGCTTTCAACTTCAACACCATCACAGCTGCTTTTCGCTTCTGTTTGGTGGTTATTTTATCGTCCTGAATTGTTTCAACTTCTTTAATGAAACGGAGTTTATAAGTGGCTGAAAGAAAATTGGGAGAGGAGAGTAAAGAAGGGGAGGACGGTGTCTTCCTTGATCTGATACCCAGCACACGAACCACGCCACACACGTACCAGTGTCAGCCGTGGGAGCACTTTGGCACAAGTCTTCGTTCCTTTCTTGTTTTTGCCGCTGTCCTGCCCTGCTGTGGCCGGGTGGCCCTCACACTTCACTTGTCTGAGGCCTGCATGCTTTCTGTCGGCAGACCGGCACAAGCCTCACCTGTGGGCAGATGCTTCTTAGCAGGTTCCCCTCCCCCTGCGCCCCTTCCTCTGCTAATGAGCCCCTCCCACTGCCCCTCAGGCCTCCCAGGGTGGGGAGGGTGCCTGGGCCACCCCCGAGGAGCCACCGGTCGACTACAGCTACTACCAACAGGATGAGGGCTATGGCGGCAGCCAGGGCACAGAGTCCTCCCTCTATGCCCATGGCTACCTCAAGGGCACCAAGGGCCCCGGCATCACTGGAACCAAAGGGGACCCAGCTGGAGCAGGTGAGCCCCAGCATCTCTCCCTGAGCCCGTGGTGGGGGTCAACGGGCATGGGGTCCTGGGCCCCACCACTAACAGGTATTCTCCCCCCCTCCCTCCCTGGCCCTCTTTACAGGTCCTGAGGCCTCCCTGGAGCCTGGGACAGACTCTGTGTCACTGCAGGCTTTCTCCCGTGCCCAACCTGGTGCCGCACCTGGCATCTACCAGCAATCAGCCGAGGCGAGCGGCAGCCAGGGCGCCGCTGCCAACAGCCAGGTGAGAGAGCCCAGGGGGTGCTGGGGGACAGGCAGGGTTCCTGGGGGGGCGGGCACTGGCAGACACTGAGCCCTGTTCCCCTGTCTGGCCCCGTGACCAGTCATACACCATCATGTCACCCGCTGTGCTCAAATCTGAGCTCCAGAGCCCTACCCATCCCAGCTCTGCCCTGCCACCAGCCACCAGCCCCACTGCCCAGGAGTCCTACAACCAGTACCGTGAGTAGCCACGGCCCGTGGGTGGGAGGGCGGGGGGAGTTCCTTAGCAAAGCACAGAAGAGCGTGACGCCCCTTCTCCCCTCCCCTCCCCCAGCTGTTCCGGACGTGTCTACTTACCAGTACGACGAGACCTCTGGCTACTACTATGACCCCCAGACTGGCCTCTACTATGACCCCAACTCCCAGGTGATAGAGTGGCCCAGGGAGTGGGTGGGGTCTGTAGTTCTCCTTAAGGTCTTCCCTCATGCCTTTGCATTGCCCCTCCCCCAGTATTATTACAACGCTCAGAGCCAGCAGTACCTGTACTGGGACGGGGAGAGACGGACCTACGTCCCTGCGCTGGAACAGTCAGCCGACGGGCATAAGGAGACGGGGGCCCCCTCGAAAGAGGGTAAAGAAAAGAAGGAGAAGCACAAGACCAAGACAGCCCAACAGGTGAACACTGGGGGTTCAGCAGTCACTGGCTGGCTGTGTGGTGTCTTCCGATGAAGAACGTGCTTCTATCCTCTTTAACCTTCCACTACCAAGGGCGGAGGGCAGATGTGTGCGTGGTGGCAGTGATTGTGCTTAAGAGAGACCAGGCTCCTGGCCCAGTTCTGCTCTTTGATGCGTGAGTGACCTCAAGCTGGGGCAGTCTCCTCAGTATGTGGTAGGGCCACCCACCTCCCTGCGTGGCCAGTGCCATCCATCCAAGTGAGCCCAGTCAGCCTTCCTGTCCCCCAGTGGGAACCCTCAGGTTGCCTGCATGCCTGAAGCCAGGCTAATCCTGCCTGTGGAAACGAACGGGCAGGCAGACCTTCTTTGGGCCCAGAACCCCACTCGTGAGTATGTGTCGGATTGTCCGTCCCAGAGAACTTCTCATGGGCCCCTCAGGGTGCGGGTGGGAAAGCGGCCACAGCAGCGTTTGGTGGGCGTGGGCAGTTGGAGGGAACGTCCGCGTCTGCCTGGGGAAGAAGAGTGTGACAGTCTGGGTGTAGCGCTCAGTGCTGAACCAAGTGCCGAGTAAGAACTAAGTGTTCCCTTGACTACCTGGTAAATGCTAAAAGTCATGTTGTGCCTGGGGTGGGGGGAGCAGAATGTGGAGTGTGGCAGAGTATCACGGGTGTGTGTTAAAGTCCTACCCAGAGAAAGCCATTTTGTGCAGTGTGGAATGGTAAGACGATATGAAAGCCCACAGAGAGCGGAATCGTGTGAGTGCCTGTCAGGAGAATGGGGAACACGGCCCAAGAGGGCTTGATGGAGGCCACCGGTGATAGAATGACGACAAGGGGGGACCGTCACGGCCGTCTCCTCACCTCTTGCTTGAGGCTGCGGGGTGGGAAGGGGCAGTGGACGGAGTTGGCGGTTACAGCAGTCGGAGGGGCCCCGAGAGCCTCACCCCCACCCTTCCCCCTAGATTGCCAAGGACATGGAACGCTGGGCCCGCAGCCTCAACAAGCAAAAAGAAAACTTCAAAAACAGCTTCCAGCCCATCAGCTCCCTGCGAGACGATGAAAGGCGGGAATCAGCTACCGCAGATGCTGGCTATGCCATCCTCGAGAAGAAGGTGTGTTGTGGCCACTCCTCCACTACCCACTCCCCGCCCCAAGTCTTGTCATTTCAACGGTCCCTCTGTGGAGTCCCTGAATCTGTGTGTCCGTCTTCCCCAGGGAGCACTAGCTGAAAGACAGCACACCAGCATGGACCTCCCGAAACTGGCCAGCGATGACCGCCCAGTGAGTGGTCGGAGCAGGAAGAGGGGTGGGGGTGGGGCGATCTGGCCAGGCCTGACCTCCCACCCCTACGCTCATGTTCTCCAGAGCCCACCTCGGGGCCTCGTGGCAGCCTACAGCGGGGAGAGTGACAGCGAGGAGGAGCAGGAGCGCGGGGGTCCGGAACGGGAGGAGAAGCTCACTGACTGGCAGAAGCTGGCCTGTCTGCTCTGCCGGCGCCAGTTCCCCAGCAAGGAGGCGCTCATCCGCCACCAGCAGCTCTCTGGGCTACACAAGGTGGCTGAGGGAGGATTGGCAGGGAACCTCGGCTCTGCTTGGCCCTGCCCGGCCCTGCCCAGCCACTTCACACCTCCTCCTGCCTGTCCCCTTGCAGCAAAACCTTGAGATTCACCGACGAGCGCACCTGTCGGAAAATGAGCTGGAAGCACTGGAGAAGAACGACATGGAGGTGAGGTGTGACCCACTCCTGGGCTCCATCCCCTCTGTCCCTTGCCAAGTGCCTGTCCCCTCAGGCAGCTGGCGCTCAAGTCCCTGAGCTGGATATTGCCTGGCTGCCATCAGCCGTCTCACCTCCTGTCCCTGCGAGGCTTCTTCCCGACTCCCCCCCGTGCTGGCTGCTCGTACCCACGATGTCCTGCCCAAGGGACCTCAGACCTGTTAGCCAGATCCAGCTCCCATGGGGCCCCTAATGTTTCCTGCGAGTAGCCACCGGTTCCCCCATCCTCACACACATGCACACGCACACGCACACACGTTTTCAGCAAATGAAGTACCGGGACCGTGCAGCTGAACGCAGAGAGAAGTACGGCATCCCTGAGCCACCGGAGCCCAAGCGGAGGAAGTACGGCGGCATGTCTGCAGCTTCTGTGTAAGTGCCCAGAGCCGAAGTGCGGACCCGGGGCCGGCAGGCTGGTCACTCACACTGTACCACTGGCCCCGCAGGGACTTTGAGCAGCCCACACGGGATGGGCTGGGCAGCGACAACATTGGCAGTCGTATGCTCCAGGCCATGGGCTGGAAAGAAGGTAGTGGCCTGGGCCGGAAGAAGCAGGGCATCGTGACGCCCATTGAGGTGAGTCTTCTGTGATCCCATCCCCGTCTTCCAGCATTCTCTGCTGCACCCCCATCCCACCGCTCACCTGACGGCCTACCTCCCTCACATAGGCCCAGACACGGGTGCGGGGTTCCGGCTTGGGGGCCCGAGGCAGCTCCTACGGGGTCACCTCAACCGAGTCCTACAAGGAGACACTGCACAAGACAATGGTGACCCGCTTCAACGAGGCCCAGTGAGCAGCTGTGAGAGCTGCTTCTACATATGTCGGGTGTCCGGCCCAGGGCAGGGGAGGGTGAAGTGGTGGGTGGTCTGAGTGGGGCCCTGCACCTGTCTGCTAGCCTACTCCCCAGCCAGAGAGGCCCTGACCAAGTCAGACTTTAAATTGGTGACTTTTGTTGGAAAGCTGGGCTGGGATCATGCTCTTCTTTTTGTAATAAAAGCTGAAAAGTCCGTAGCTTGCACGTCTCTTTCTCATGCGCCAGCACGGTTTGTGACCCACACAGACACAGGGACATAAATGCAGATGGACGAGGGGCCTCCTCGGGCTGAGGTGGGTGGCATTGCTGGCACTCGCAGTGTCTGGTGTGTGGGGACTGAACATAAGTTCTGGCCTGTGCCCCAACCCACAGGATCCTGGTCACAGCCCCCCTCACCGTCGTCAAGTCTAGCAAGTCTCGATGTACCAGGAAACCCGCCAGCACTGGGAACCCTGCACCTGCTGTGCAATCTCAGGGCTAAACCTAAACTGCATTTGACTGTCCAAGGGCATCTCCCAGTTGGACGACAGTGGGCACTCTGGCACCAGTTGCCGCTGCGCCCTCAGTGATCGGATGGCCCCAGAGGGGTGGAGATAGAGAAGCTCAGCCTGCCAGTCCCTGGTCCCACAGCTGCCCCATCAGGACTGCTTGGGTTCACGCTCATTCCTGTGCTCTCCATGGCTGTTAGCATAGCACCCGCCCCTCTGGTCACCAGGGACCGATTTGCACTCTGATTCCCAAGTACGCGTGCGTGCGTGCGTACTCTCAGCACTGGTCTGGGTGCGGTGGAAAATGAGGCTGGGGCTGCCCTCTCCCGGCCTTGGAGGGCTGCGCCAGAAACTGGGCCAGGAACGGCCCCTCCCCCAAATACTTGTCTGTGAAACCAGAAGGTGGAAGGGGAGGTGGTAAGGGGAGAGCAGTCGGCACAAAGCCCCTCCCCCCACTTACTGGCCTGCGTAGTGACATCTCCCTGCACCAGCTGTAGGAGGCGAGGTGAGAAAGAAGGGGCCCCCTAGAGGTGATAATGCTGCTGATTTGGGGTGGGGGTATTGCCCAGGGACTGAGGGAAGAGGGTGTGGGGGAGGGGAGAGGGACAGGAAATAGGAATAGAAAGAGGCCACCTGTCTCAGGATGGGTGGCTTTTAGTCTGGAGGCACCTACATGTTCCCTTCCCTCTTCCCACCCCCCAGGGCTCTGGAATCCCACAACAAGGAAGCCTTGTACATGGTTGGCAGTAGTAAATGGTACAGTCACTCTGGAAAACTGTTGGGCTGTTTCATATAAAGGTAAACACCCTATGACCCAGCAATTTCATTCTTAGTTACCCCAAATAATGCAAACGTGTCAATAAAAAGACTTGTTATATGTACATGGAGAGCAGCTGTGTTCACCGCAGCCAAAAACTGGGAACCCAAACATCCAACAAGAGAAGAATGGATAAATTAGGGTCTGTTCAGTGGACTACAACTCAGGAGTAAGAGGAACAAAGTACTGTCACAAATATCAACATGAATGAATCTCACAAACGAATGAAGAAAGACACACAAAAAAGACACTATATACGATTCTGTTCATGTGAAGTTCTCATTCAAAACACGTATTGGTGGGGTGCCTGGCTGGCTCAGTCGGTAGAGCATGCAACTCTGATCTGAAGGTTGTAAGTTCGAACCCCATGTTGGGTGTAGAGATTACTTTAAAATCTTTAGGGGCGCCTGGGTGGCTCGGTGGGTTGAGCATCTGACTTCAGCTCAGGTCATGATCTCACAGCTCGTGAGTTTGAGCCCCGCATTGGGCTCTGTGCTGACAGCTCAGAGCCTGGAGCCTGCTTCAGATTCTGTGTCTCCCTCTCTCTCTCTGCTCCTAACCCACCCGCATTCTGTCTCTGTCTCTCCCAAAAATAAATAAACAAACATTAAAAAAATTTTTTTTTTTTTAATCTTTAAGGGGTGCCTGGGGGGCTCGGTTAAGTGTCCGACTTCGGCTCAGGTCACGATGTCACGGTTCATGAATTCGAGCCCCGCACTGGGCTCACTGCTGTCAGTGAGGAGCCTACTTCAGATCCTCCGTCCTGCCCTCTCCCCTGCTTATGTGCACGCGCTCTCTCTCCCTCTCTCTCAAAAATAAAAAAATAAACATTATGGGGCACCTGGGTGGCTCAGTCAGGTGAGCATCTGACCTCAGCTCAAGTCATGATCTCACGGTCTGTGGGTTCAAGCCCCACATCGGGCTCTGCTGACAACTCAGAGCCTGGAGCCTGCTTTGGATTCTGTGTCTTCCTCTCTCTCTCTGCCCTCCCCTGCTCGCACTCTGTCTGTGTCTCTGTCTCTCAAAAATAAATAAACATTAACAAAAATTAAAAAATAAACATTAAAAAAATCCTTAAAAAAACACATTTTGGTGATAGAGCAGGGTGGAGGTGGGGAGGGTATCCACTAGAAACGGTTGCAAGGTAGCTTTCTGGAATAATAAAAAGGTTCTAGATCTTGACTGGGGTATGGGTCACATAGGTGTATACTTTGGTAAAAAATCAAGCTGTATAATTAAAATCTGAGCATTTCCTCATATGTAAATTATACCCAAAGTTAGAAAAAGACCACCAGAACAAACCTGAATGAGAAGCAAGGAAATGATAAAGAGCAGAAATGGAGGAGATAGGGAAAAACAAGATTCATAAAATTAAAGGCAGAATCTTTGAAACAAAAATTCAGAGGAAAGACACACCCTCTGGCAAGACTGATGAATTAAGATAGAAAATGCAAACAAACCAAATACAAAATTAAAGATGGGAACTTAATATAGTTGTAACAACTTTTAAAAATAATGAACATATACCCGAAAACCTAGATGAAATGAATACATTCCTAGAAAAATATAATATGCCAAAACCATTCCATGAACAGATCAATTTAGTAGAGCAAAAATTAGTGGATTAAAACAGTAGTCAAAAGCTTTCCTCTCCCCACCCAAAAAAGGGCCCAAATGGGGTTTTTTTTGTTTTTTTTTTTTTTAAGTTTATTTATTTTGAGAGAGAAAAATGAGCAGGGAAGGGGCAGAGAGAGAGAGAGAGAGACAGAATCCCAAGCAGGCTTCAGGCTCTGAGCTCGTCATGGGGCTCGAACCCACAAACCGTTGGGATCATGGCCTGAGCCGAAATCAAGAGTCAGACGCCTAACTGACTGAGCTACCCAGGCATCCCCCAGAAACAGATGAGACAGTACATGAACATTTCAAGCCCATTTCACTTATATCTGTAGATGTCAAAATCCTTAACAAAATCTTAGCTAAATGAATTCATTAGTACATTTAGCAAACCTGTTTTGATCAAATAGATTTTTTTAACGTTTTTTATTTATTTTTGAGACAGAGAGAGACAGAGCACGAACGGGGGAGGGGCAGAGAGAGAGGGAGACATAGAATCGGAAGCAGGATCCAGGCTCTGAGCCATCAGCCCAGAGCCCGACGCGGGGCTCGAACTCACAGACCGCGAGATCGTGACCTGAGCCGAAGTCGGCCGCTTAACCGACTGAGCCACCCAGGCGCCCCTTGATCAAATAGAATTTATCCCAGGAATTCAAAAATTGAGTCTGTGTCAGAAAAGCTATAAATGTAGTTCTCTACATTAATGGACCCAAAGTAAACAAACATAGTAATCTGAACCACAGAAAAAGCACTTGATAAAGGTTCAAGAAACCATGAATGAATGCCTATATAAATGAATAGGTGAAAGAGTAAATAAATAGAGAAAGGAAATATTTTTACAGGAGAATGTCAACTGATAATACTAATAATTGTCAGCAATGATGGAATTAGAAAATATATACATGCTAAATTAAAACTAGCATTGACACTAGCAGTCGGTGGGTCAGGTCGGTTACACTTTGATGAGGAACAGGATATTTACATAGATTCAAAGTATCTCTCCACGAAATGCATGTGAGTTCATTCCAAAGGGAAAAGGAACAAAGCAACCATTATCAGTATTAAAATTACGAGCCAAATGATAGCATGAAGTAAGGAGTCCGGGTCGCTTCTGTGATATTTCCTCCCTGAGTGCAGAATCGGAATCCAACCATGAGGAAACATCAGACAAAACCAAACTGAGAGGCATGCAACAAAATTCCTGGCTTGTCATCTTCAAAAGCATCAAGGTCATGAAGGTCAAGGGAAGACTGAAGAACTGTTCCAGACTGCAAGAGACATGCTATTTGAAAGTTCAAATGTCACCTCCTTAATGAGGCCTGTCCTGGCTACCCTGTTTAAAATTCCAAACCCTCCCCCGCCAAACTCCCTGTGCCTCCCTCCTTGCATTTCTTTTCTCTGTAACACTTCTCAGCTTCTAACATCCTCTAGATTTTCCTCCTTTTCGATATTGTTTGTCTCCTTTACTGGAACGAAATCACCACGAAGGAAGAGACTTTTGCCTTGCTCACCGCTGTGTCCCTAGTGCCTAGAACAGGGCTTGGCATGTACCAGAGCTGGGAAGCATGAGTAAATACGCACATCACAACTGTTCAAATCACTCTCACTTAAAAAGAGAAAACAAAAAAACAAAAAAAGCTAGAGGCGCCTGGGTGGCTCAGTTGGTTAAGCGTCCGACTCTTGGTTTCAGCTTAGGTTATGCATGATCTCACAGTTTGGGAGTTCAAGCCCTGTGTCAGGCTGTGCGCTGCCTGTGTGGAGCCTGCCTGGGATTCTCTGTCTCCCTGTCTGCTCAAGCTATTCCCTCCAACTGGAATGATTGCTCTTCCCTCTTGCTTGGGAAAGTGCAAATCCCGCCTCAATCACTCCCACTGATCCAGATCCATTTGAGGGCAGTCAATTCTTCAGAGAAGAACTCGGCCACACTCATGGCTTCAGCTGTCACCTCTGATGGTCCACAAACCTGTATCTACTGTCCCAGGCCTCCCTCCAACCCCTGAATTTCGCACCTGGTCCCCAACCGTCTCACTCAACCAACACATACCACAACTCGGATGTCCACCATGCATCTCAAATGTAACATATCCAGAAACAAACTCCCGATCTTGCCCCACACCTGATTTCCCATGTCAGTTGATAACAACTCCATCCATCCTTCCAGCTCCTCAGGCTAATAACCTGGGGGTCTAGCCTGGACTCCTTTCTACTTTTCATGTCCTTTGTTTATATTTGATCTCTTGGCAAATCCTGGAGCCTTTACCTTCACAATCAATCCAAAATCAAATCCCTCCTCACCACTTCCACTTTTACCATCTCTTTTTAAAAGTTTGTTTAGTTTTGAGAGAGAGAAAACACAAGTGGGGGAGGGGCACAGAGAGAGAGAGAGACACAGAATCCGAAGCAGGCTCCAGGCTCTGAGCTGTCAGCACAGAGCACAACGCAGGGCTCAAACTCACTGTGAGATCATGACCTGAGCTGAAGTCAGACGCTTAGCTGACTGAGCCACCCAGGTGCCCCTTACCATCTCAGTCTGATCCTCTCTCACGACTTCCTGGACTCTTGCAGTGGTCTCTCTGCTGGTTTTTCTGCTCCCGTCTTTTCCTTCATAGTTCTCTCTCCCCACACACACAGCAGCCAGCTTGTTTATTCTAAAACATAACTTAGGTATGCCTGGGTGGCTCAGTCAGTTAAACTTTGGACTTTGGCTCAGGTCATGATCTCATGGTTTGTAAGTTCGAGCCCCACATAGGGCTCTCTGCTGTTAGCACAGAGTCCCCTCGGGATCCTCTGTCCCCTCTCTCTCTGCCCTGCTCCTCCCCCACTTCTGCTCTCTGTCTCTCTCTCTCCCTCAAAAATAAATAATCTTTAAGATAGATAAAGACAAAAAATAAAATGTAATTTATATAATGTGACCCCTCTGCTTAAAATCCTTTTACAGCTCCCCACAAATCTTAGAACAAAAACCAAACATCTCAGCCTGGCTTATAATACCCTACTTGACATGGCCTCTGATCTCATCACCCAGTGTTCTCCCTTCCTCACCCCTCTCTGACTACACAGCCTTCTGCTCTTCCTCAAACAAGAACCTCCAACCTCAAGGCTTTGCACCTAATGTTCCCTCTGTCAGGAATGCTTTCTTTCCCCCATGTGACACATGGCCTGCTTCCTCACTTTTCACATGCCACTTCCTCAGGGAGGCAGTCCCTTAACTACTTTGCATGGGGTTATCAGGGGAGGTCTCTCTGAAGTGAGGCAAAAGATAAATAAGAAGGAAAATATCTGGGACACCCGGATGGCTCAGTCAGTCAAGCATCCAAGTGCGGCTCAAGTTATGATCTGGTGGTTTGTTAGTTCAAGCCCTGCATTGAGCTCTGTGCTGACAGCTCAGAGCCTGGAGCCTGCTTCGGATTCTGTGTTTCCCTCTCTCCCTGCCCCTCCCCTGCTCGTGTTCTCTCTCCCTCAAAAATAAATAAAATTTAAAAAAAAAAAGGGAAAAGATCTGATGGGAGAGTGTTCTGGACTACTGCAAGGGCAGTCTCCTCCATATGTTCTTTGCTATGTTCTCTCAGTGCCCTGCACTCAGTAGGCACTCAAGAAGTCTTTTTCAAATGAATAAATTTGGAGGTTGTTGACAGGATATGAGATCCAGAATTGGGGATGAGGTGATAAAAGAATTTTGTGGTAAACACAAACATTCAAGCATCACCTTCTCTGCAAAGCTTTCTTTGACCACACTAAAAATGCAACCTGACCCCACAGATTTCCCCTTACCTTGTTCTATCTCTCTCCATAGCATTTGGCAGTTATCACACACATATATACAACACACGTATATATTTAATTATATATTCACATATGAATATAGAATAGACACAACGTATTCAAGACATTTATTATATGTATGTAAAGGTAAATTAGTTACATATTAACACTAGTTATCATGTTATGTACACTAAGTAGTATTTATATGTCTATTTTATTACATATAATTTGTATTATACAGTCATATATATCTGTTACAATAAATATATGCAAAACAATAATTTTTACTTATTTGTTATATGTATGGTCTATCTTTCTCGCTAGAATGTCAGCTCCGTGAGGGCAAAGGGAAGAATCCCTAGCGCCTGGCCTACAGCCTGAGCTCCATAAATGTCAAATGAATGAACTCATTTGGCCATCTGAGCCTCAGCCTTCCCATCTGTAGGATGGGTGTGCCTTTCCATCTGGAGGCACCCCATATTCCACTCCCCCTTCTCATCCCCCGGAGCCTATAGCTCCTGCAATTCCACAGCCCAGGTTTACATTTTCCCATACTCTGGGAGCTGTAGCCCACCACGTGCACCAGGCACTGGCCAGACAGGACTACCACCCCCAGCATGCCTCGCGCGTTTAGGAAGTACCACAACCCGTAGGGGTGTCTGGGTCTGACACGGGCGCCGACGGCGCGGGAGCAGGGGCCAGCTTCCCTCTTGCTAAGCATCTGTGGTACGTCCCAAACCGGGCGCCCTCCAAGGCCCCGCGCTTCCGAGCTCCGCGCAAACTCTGGCTCTTGTACGACGGAGGTGGTTTGCTCTTCCGTTGCCCCGTGGCTTCGGCTCATCTCCAGCAGGAAGGCGAGGCTTCCGCCCGGCGCAGGGGGTGAGCTGGAGCACGGTGCCCCCAAACCCTGGACAGCATTTGGGGGAGGGGGCTCTACTGGGGGGATCCCCTAATGGGCACATTGGGAGGCTCTGGGCCCGGGGTGGCGCTTAGGGGTGGCTGTTTTCGAGGGGTCCCTTAGGAAGTGGGGTTTGGGGACGCCCGGGTGGGATTTTTGAGTCTGTCTTTGGGAGTATCACCGGGCGGCAGGGTTTTTATACCCCTCGGAGACAGGGTTTAAGGGGATGTTTGAGGAGACCCTTAAGGTCCGTGTATTAGTACTCTGTCCATGGGGCAGGGTTTCGGGGTGCTCCCCAAAGAGAGAGGCGAAGTTTGAGCATCCCGAAGTCAGGGCGGAATTTGGGGAGAGCTTGTTTCAGGAAAGGTCTTGGTGACAGTGAGAACGTTCGGGACCGACGTGGCATTGTGGATGTATCTGTGGCCTTTGTGACCTCAGGCTGTATGATGAGGTCCCCCCGCACTTGGGTACTCGGGGCGAGGAGAGTGGACATGTCGCGGTCCATATGCTTTTAAGGAGAGGAGCCCCCAGCCCAGGCTGTGGAAGGGACACTGGAACCCAGTGTGCCAGGCTCTTCCCGAGGGGACAGCGTGCTGCCGGGCCTTCGTTGGCCGCGGCTTTTTTCATTATTCATGAGGAGGTGGGGCTGTTGAGGAAGCCTATTTTTGCCTCCTTCGCACCTGGTCCGCGGGAAGTATCGGCTTGTGAATTATTCACGAGAGGGCGGATCAGCGTGCTGGAGGGGTGTGCTGAAGGGGCGTTCTGCCGTCTGCCGGGCAAACTAGAACTCATTGATTAATCGTAAAGGTGAGTAGCGCCCCCCCCCCCCGTTTTCCGTGGCTTTTCTAGGGGCGTTGCGCATAATTCATGAGGGGCGTAGCTCTTACGGTCTCATCTGCATGACCGGCTGTTAGCTTTCCCTTTACGGGTTCCAGATTTAAGCCTTAAATCTAAGCAAAGGAACGAGGCCTCCTGCATTGTTCATTCCTCATAGCTCAGTAATTCCAGATTATCAACAAAGGCTCTAGACTCCAATCTCATCCATCCTTGTCAGCTGTGTGGTCTTTGGCAAATCTTTCTGTGAGCCTGAAAATGGGTATGGGCATGATGATGGTCAGGTCATTTCACACTTTATTAGCCCATTTAATCCCCACAACAATCCTAGGAGGTAGGTTATTATTATCCCATTTTATAGATGAGGAAACTGGGACACCGGGAGGCTAATTTGCCTAAAGTTACTTACAGTCAGTGAGTGGCTGAGCCAGGATTCAAACCCAGTTAATCTAGTTCCAGAGTCTGTAGTCTTAATCAGATGCCATAATGTGTCCCCACCACCACCAGTTTAGTGGCAGGTACTAATAATGTTGGTCACACAGCACTTTGTGCCAGGCACTGTTCTAAGCCCTTTCTGCCTATTTACTCATTTAAACTCCATCTCCAGGTAGGTTACTATTGTTCTCATTTTATGGCGGGGGTGGGGGGTAGCAGGAAACAGTAGCCCAGAGAAGTGAAGTGTCTGGCCCCAGGTTACACAGCTAGTCATCGGTGGGTAGAAATGATTTTTGTGAGGGTTCAAGAGCTCTCTAAGGAGGTCACCTTCGAGCTAAGACCTGAAGGCCAGGAAGGAACCGATTTCCTGCTCTGCATTCCTGAGACCAGTGACACAATGCATGGAAAGGACCCATCACCATAATATGCCGCCTGTTAATGTGATCTGTTATTATTTGAGAGAAATGTCTCTCGGGTGCTTATTGTGTATCCAACAGTTGTATCTCTGGTGACCTGTTACTCTATCCTACCTATTCAGTGGACATTGTGGTGGCTTTAGCATTCTGTTTTCCAGTGTCCTTCTGGACGGTTGTCTCAAGGCATTGTGTTTTGTGTTTTTTTTAATTAAAAAATTTTTTTAATGTTTATTTATTTTTGAGAGAGACAGAGACAGAATGCGAGTGGGTTGGGGCAGAGAGAGAGGGAGGCACAGAATCTGAAGCAGGCTCCAGGCTCCAAGCTGTCAGCACAGAGCCTGACGCGGGGCTTGAACTCACAAGCTGTCAGATCATGACCTGAGCTGAAGTCGGATGCTCAACCGACTGAGCCACCCAGGCGCCCCAATTTTTTATTATTTTAAAAAATTTTTATTTTTGTGTAATCTCTACACCCAACATGGGGCTCGAACTCACAACCCCGAGATCCAGAGTCGTGCACTCCGCCGACTGAGCCAGCCAGGGGCCCCAAGGCATTGTTTTTTAAATAATGCCCCACGTTGGAAGTTTCTCTCGCAACTGGGTATACCATCACCCATAACTAATTTTTTTTTTTTACCCATAACTAATTTTATGTTATTTTATGTTATTTTGGGTTTTTTTTTTTACTAATTTTATATTCATAGAGGTAGATATTTACATAGTTCTTTTATGTTAATATATAATACTTAAATTTAATAGTGCCCTGTGTCAGCGCTGCTCCGAGCTCACACTGTAATCCATATTCTCTCATTTTCCTAATAGCACATTTTGCCTTTATGAGGTAGATGGGTTCTGTTACTATCCCCATGTTACAGTTGTGGCAGCTGATGCACCTGCCAAAGGCATATAATGAGTCTAGATTTGGTTGGCCCAAGGCAGCCCTGGTTCCTGTTCAGTTAAGTCAGGGGTGGGGAGGAGGCAGCTGCACTTCCCCTGGGTTTCCCCTTTGGTTGTGCAGCATCATCTTTCATTATTCATGAACAGGAAGGTGTGGCTGTGTTGCCTTGGCTGGAGTACCACAATCCCTACTAGCTGGGCAGGGCTGTCTTGAGTGTTTCCGTTCATCCAGCCTCATACATAATTCATAAGTAACTAGGTGGGGCCTTTCTTGACCCCTCTGAGTTTCCAGGTTGAGCTGCTGCAGCATCATCATTCATTATTCATGAGCCGGGGCGGGGGGGCGGGGGGAGGAGTGTGTTTTCCCTTTGGTAGCCCTACTTCCTTACTTGTGCTTATGGGGTATTAGATGCAGCAATAGGCGGACCGGTACCTTTTGTTCCAGCCCACCGGGCCTCATGCATTATTCATGATAAGATGTGGCCTTGGTCTCCTTGGCTTCCGGGCTGCTGTAAGGTCGTTAATTATTCATGAGCTACGGGGGCGTGGCTTCCATGTTTAACATTGGCTTTCTGGTTGCCGGGTGTTAGTCCACCAGCCACCAGGCCTCATGCATAATTCATGATTGGGAAGTGTGGCCTTGAGGTCCTTCTTTTCCTTAGCCTCCTGGCTGCAACAATGTATTCATTATTCACAGTTCCATGGGGCGTAGCCTTTATGTTGTTTTACCTGTTTTCCCAGTTACTTCCACCTTCACCACCAGGTGGAGCTCTTCCTCTTCGAATGAGTCAGGGACCACCATACATGATTCATGAAATGGGCGCGGCCTGCCTGCATCCGGGTTCCTGGGGGGTGGGGCTCAAGGTTTTGTTCCGGCCTCAGACTCCGCAGCCGCCATCTTGTGTCGGCGGCGGAGGCGAAGGAGGTGGCCGCGGCGAGCGCAACCACTACGGCCGGGGGAGGAGAAGGCGGCCCAGGCGGAGGCGATTCTAGGCGGCCCAGGCGGCGGGGAGGAGGAGGAGGAGAAGGAGGAGGAGGGTGGCGGCCGGGCTTGGCTTCGGCTCCTAGAGGAGTTGGCGGCGGCGCGACCCGGGGAACCGGCATTGGTAACAAACGGCCTTTCTCAGCGCCTTGGCCGGGGCAGGGGTTTCGGGAGGCATTGGAGGGGCCTGGGTCGGCGCTGGGCCAGGCTGGTGTCGGGATTGGTGGTGGTGACTTGGCGGTGGTGATTCGGATGCTAGGGATCTGTGGGGAGGGGGGGTACAGATCTTGGGGCGGGGTCCACATTTCCCATCCTGGACCAGCCCAGTCCCTCGGGCTCTGAAATCTGACCTTGGGGTCAGGACCCCCCCCCCGCCCCCAGGATCTGCTTTTAGAGACTCAGGCTCAATATCCTTAGTCAGGGTTCGGGACCCTGTCCCGAACCTTGTATCGCAGGTCAGAACGCCCCCCAGTAACCAATAGAGACTTACGGGATTGACATTCCTGGTCGAAGCCCCCCCACACAATGCAAGCCATTAAAGACCTACCCCAGAATCTTCTTTCAGACACTTCTAGTTTCTCAGTATTTGCTCTTGCATCTTCCAAGAGGGGCTAGACCGCCGGGAATGTCCTTCATTTCTGAAAATCTTCCCTAGCATCTTCCCTCAGGCCACCCCCCCCTCCCCCAACTCACACACGCATTATCTGCCCTCAGAGCTTCCAGGGAGACTAGACCCTGTGAAAGACGATTTGGGCCTGGCCTCCATGTCAGAGACCCATTCACGTCTTCAACCCCAACCTGGCCCTAACGTCTTCCATCAGAAAGCCCAGCATTTCTAATCCGAAGTTCTCAACATTTACCTTTAGAGGCTCCTCTAATTCCTGGTATCTGCCTTTAGAGACTTTCTGTACTTTAAGAGAATGCTTTCTTTTTCATGCTCAGTATTCTTTTTAGAGACTGCCTCTTGCGGGTCTCGGCATATCCCTGATCATAGGTTCCTAACTCCCAGGATGTTCCCTCAGAGCCTCCCAGAGGACCAGAAGCCAGGGAAGAACTGTTTGGACACATAATTTGTCCATCACAGATCCACCTGCCTTGGCAGACCCTATTGCCTCCTGGCCGGTCCATCAGACTCCTCTCAAACCCCACCCTTCACTCAACCTCTGCCTTCAAAAGCCAACCAGGGTTCCAGCTTCTCTCACAGCTCCCTTAACCTCACATCAAGCCTCAGGATCTAACCTCAAGTCTTTGAAGGTTCCCAGCATCAGTCAGAGGCCCCCGGCTTCTGTTTTCAGGTTCATAGGACCCCAACATCGTTGTCAGATGTCCCTTTCCCCAACAGGCCCAGTTGTCTGTCCTCAGTCAGAGTAGAAAACCCCCTTCTCAGCATCTATTCGCAGAGCCTCCATGGGATTCCACATAATTGGTCAGAGAAACCCAACCCTGCTTGGAGACCTAGTCAGTATCTGCTTACTGAACTTTTTAGGGCCAGACCTGTCTGGGCTCAGCTTCCCCTCTCCTCGCTGTCAGAGCAGTTGCTGTACTTAGCATGTATCAATCAGAGATAAGACCAAGCCTTTGTGCTCCATTAGAAATCCCTCCCCAACCCTACCTGAGGACTTACATTCACCTCCGTAGCCTCCTGGGACTCTGATGTTGATGTCAGAGATCTCTCTCCCTACAAGTCCCTGTTATTTTTGGTCAAAGATTTTTCTGTGCCACCAGCATCTGCCCGATGAGACCCCTAGGTCCCCAGCATCCTCCTGATGGAGAGCACACCTCCCCCCAGACCCCAGCATCTTCCTACAGCCTCCTTGGGCCGCAGAATCCCCCACCCATTCCCTGTGCCACTTCCAGGGGACCTGGCTACTGCCCTCCTCCTTGCAGCCTCTGGGGACCTCTAGTGTAATTTCCTGGTCCTTCTCTGAAAGATCCTTTCCAAAGACCCAGATATGAGTCTTAACAGCCTGGCCTGGCTCTGCTCTGCCTGCCCCCTAGGGCTTCTAATCCCCTATCCCATCTCCCTCTGAGCCTCTATGGGCTCAGACAGCCACCTCTTGACTCCTCTCTTTTATGTTCCCAGGGACTTCTCAGTTAATCCCTCCCAGGAGGTTTGACAGGCCCCAGCATCCTGTGCCCTAGCTTCCCCATCCTGATAACCTGACCCTGTGCCTGCCCCCTCTCAAACCTGCTCCAGGACTCCTACCTCAAACCTTCTTCTCTGGTTTGGGTGGTAGAGAATGCTCAGGCTTCACAGTCACCAGTTTGGAGACCTCAGGCAAGTTCTGAAACTCTCTAAGCCCCAGTTCAGCTTTGCTGAACAATGGATAGTACATGCGTCCTAATTGGGGCCTGAGCATATGTTGAGGGAGAAAAGGTATCAATTTTGTACTGGGGGTGGGGAATCTTTATCTCCTCTCTGGGGTTTCTGCCCCAGAATCCCTCTGCTTGCCTTGACACTGGTCTGTTCCAAGTCTTAGCACTGGGCTGTTCCAAGTCTTAGCAATGGACATCCTCTCTGGAACAATCACCCAAAGCCCGATTAGACCCTTGCTGGCGGCAACAGGAATCCAGAGGTAAAAAGTGCACATATTAAAGATCTCTGTGGTTCTGGATCTTCTCTCAGATTTAGGAAGCAAGGGAGATGGTGTGTCTCAGACAAGGAAATGGGTGACAAGGCAAGGAGATAACTAAGTAATGGAGGCCACTGCAGGTGCCCAGGGAGGAGCTTAGTTATGTCTTCAAGTTGCTGAGTTCTGACCACAGGAGTAGACATTTTTAACCTTCTCAGCAGCCCCTTGAGGACAGTCCCATTTGTCCCTACTTTTGGAGAAAATGGGGCTCAGAGTAAATGAGATCCCTTCCCCAGGTCAGAGGGTCTGTAAATGGAAAAAGATGGTTTACTTTGCATACTAATTCACCAACTTTTTCTTGTCTAGGTTGGTGCTTTGCATTCCAAGTAATTAGGTTGGTTGGCTCCAGGGCCCTAGCCAGCCTCCTGCCTTCTGGGTCCTCCTCCCTCACGGCTCATCCCTTAGCCCTGTGGGCTGGGCCCTGAGCTTGGTCCTGACTCTCTTCTTCCAGGGGGCGTTTGGCAAACAGGCCTGCACCAGTTGCCTGACTGTGGGCTAGTGATTGGAGTTCTCTGAGCCTTTGTTTTCTTATGTGTGATGTGGGAATGAGGTTATCTGGTTCGTGGGCATTGTTAGGATTAGACAAAGCCCTGTGATTGACAGGCGGTAAGCTTCTGGTAGATGGTAGGGAGCTCCTGTCCACTTGCTTAGTGTCAGAGTATGACAGGTGCCAAGATGAAATCTTAGGTACAGTGGGGGTGCTCGGTATGATGGTGGGGGGAGGCAGAAATGGCTCATTGGAGGAGAACAGGGGCTTAGAAGAGCACTGTGGGGTGAGGGGAAATGATTCAGGGTCCTGTTGTCTCCAGCATCTGGATCCAGCCACACGCAGCTTTCACTCCCACAGCAGGCTGTATTGTTCTGTCTCTGAGACCTGGTGTGTGATGCTTGGCAAGTTAATTTGACCTCGTGAGCTCAGGTTTTCTCATTTGTCTGGCAAGGACACTCAACCCTGCCTTGCAGGGTCAGGACCATTGAGGGAATGAAATGTGAGAACACCGGGCGGCCGCCTGGACTTCAGGGTCAGCAGATCTGTTCTGGGCCCCGCTTGGCCACTGTGTTTGTGGGAACCTCAGTCAGGTCGCCAGATGTCCCCGAGTGAGTTTTTTTTCCCTCCTCTGTTAGTTGAGAGATGTCGCCAATAGTAGCCCAAACCCTATGGGGGTGCCCTAAGGACAAAGTGAGGCAAGGCTGATGAAGTGCTCAGTGTGACATCTGGCGCAAAGAAGATCTCTAATAAATATTCATTCACTGTAATTGTCCACCTGTGTGAGGGGCTCCGTATGCAGACAGGGCTTGGGAAGCATGTGTTTTATCTCTCACCGTGACCTCTTTTGTTGGCCTGGGCCTTTCCCCTCCCGGAGCTGGGGGAGGGGTGGAGTGGGCTTTGTAAAACTCTGCCTCCCAAGCCCTTCTGGGGGGACTGGGTTTTCGGCAAGGTGTCTCCTGCCATCACGTTCCCCTGATGGAAGTCTAAGCCATGTTTCCCTCCTGCGCCCCTGTCGCCGGGGTTAAGGGTGAGGAGAACAGCTGCTTGTTGTTGTGTGCCCGCTCTATGCCAGGCTCTGTGGTCTGGGCTCTGTTTCATCACTTTAGCAACTCCGTGGGGTAGGTAAGTTGCATTGTCAGCCCTGTCGCACAGGTGAGTGACCTGAGCCTATAGGGGTTAAATGATGCCTGTCAAGGAGCGGCAGGGTCTGACCTGAACCTACACCCTCCTCTGACTTTCCCACAAGGACATTCTTCTTGTCACTCCTCTCACCCTGCAGGACTGGAGTCTCTCCCTCATGCTGGGCTGGGGAGAAAGGCGAATGGCCTAGTGGTCAGCAACATGGATTGCAAGCCAGACCACCTGGGTTCAGATCTTAGCTCTGACAGCTGTGTGACCCTGGGCAAGTCACCTCACCTCTCTGTACCCGCCTCCTCTTCTGTAAAATGGAGACACTAGCCCTTAAGTCTTCCCTTCCCCCGCAGTCACCGCTAGCCAACTGAAACGCCCATGTGCCCCAGGCTCACCTCTGACCCTCCTTTTCCCTTCCAGATGTCCAGCTCGCCGCTGTCCAAGAAACGTCGCGTGTCCGGGCCTGATCCAAAGCCGGGTTCTAACTGTTCCCCTGCCCACTCCGTATTATCCGAAGTGCCCTCGGTGCCAACCAACGTAAGTGTCTTCTCCCTGGACCCTGGCAGGCAGGGTGGTGGCGGTGGTGGGTGGGAGAGCCTTCTGTATCACTGTGCATCTGTCCACGCCCTCCTCCATTTCTCCCCCAACCTGTTCTTCTCTGTCCCTAGGGAATGGCAAAGAACGGCAGTGAAGCAGACATAGATGAGGGCCTTTACTCCCGGCAGCTGTAAGTGGGGCCTAAGTTGGGCCGAGTGGTGGGAGGGGCGCCAGGAGGATAGGGTCAGGAGGGCCAGGCCTTGACCTGGAATTACCCCCTGACCTGGCAGGTATGTGTTGGGCCATGAGGCAATGAAGCGGCTCCAGACATCAAGCGTCCTGGTGTCAGGCCTGCGGGGCCTAGGTGTGGAGATCGCCAAGAACATCATCCTTGGTGGGGTTAAGGCTGTCACCCTACATGACCAGGGCACCGCCCAGTGGGCTGACCTCTCCTCCCAGGTATCTCTCCCTGGCCCTTCTTCCCTGCTGACGTGCCGGTCCCCCGGGCTCCGCCGCCACTCCCTCCTTCCCTGGCTCCCTTTTGCAGTTCTACCTGCGGGAAGAGGACATCGGGAAAAACCGGGCTGAAGTCTCACAGCCCCGCCTCGCTGAGCTCAACAGCTATGTGCCTGTCAGTGCCTACACTGGGCCCCTGGTCGAGGACTTCCTTAGTGGCTTTCAGGTACCTGGGGTTGGGGGTGCAGGGGGTGCTACCCAGCCTCCTTCCCAGTTTTCTCACAGTACATCTCTGCTTTGTTCGTTAGTTCTCTATTAAGTGGGCTGGGCTGTGTGCCAGGTTTCATGCTAGGGATGCAGGTGGGATTTGGACCCTGGGCCTGCCTTTTTGGGGAGCGGGGCGTGTGAATGGGCAAGACCTGTGGAGTAATGGTTGTGAGCACGGGCCGGCGCCATGCTGCTGTGGTATGAGCCTCTAGTCTACTAGTGTGGCCTCAAGCAGGTCACTTCATCTCGGCTTTACTTTTTTTCATTTGTGGACCTGGGACCGATAGTAGTACCTACTTCGTAGAGTTTTTGTGAAGGCTAAGGGCTTAGAATAGCAGCTGGCACATGATAAAGGCCATCTGGTTATTCGTTAAATAAAAACTCTGAGCCGGAAAGAGGAGCTATGGGAGCGGAGATTTGTGCCCTGGGTGTCCCCGTGGGCCAGGGCACTGCCGCTGAGCCTGAGGCGGTCGTAGGAGCTCGCCCTGGCGGGGAAGGGCGGGCGGGCTTTCGGGCAGAAAGCAAAGTCCCAAGGAACACGGCTGAGCGGGCATTGTCTCGAAAACTGGGAGCACGTGGGTGTGGTAGGAGTGAGCTCAGACTTTGGCTGCGGAGGGAGTTTTACTGCTGTGTCTCCCAGGCCAAGGCAGGGTTGTGGGCAGGCAGCAGTGGGCGTTGGTGTGTAAATGAGTCAGCTGTTCTCCGCACTCCATCCTCCTGGCCGCCTCATCACCTTGCCTGCTACCTTGCCCGCCCTGCCGTAAGGATTGGCATTTCTCTTCGCTGGGTCTCACCCTGGCTGCGTCTGCTACATCGTAGATACTTTGAAAGGGAGTTGAACAGGCAGAGCTTTAAGGGTCCTTCTCTCTGAGCCGCCACCACCCCCCCCCCCCACCCCTGGCACCAGCCTTCCTCCATTATTCTCTCTTCTCTGCCCCAGTCCTGGGCCCTTTCCCTGAGCTTCCACCTCTCCACAGGTGGTGGTCCTCACCAACACCCCCCTGGAGGACCAGCTGCGGGTGGGTGAGTTCTGTCACAGCCGTGGCATCAAGCTGGTGGTGGCAGACACGCGGGGCCTATTCGGGTGAGTGCCCCCTGCCTTGTCCCCCGACCTCTGCCAGGTCCAGGTCAAGACCCCCAAGCTCTCACTGCCCTCAGCACCCCGCTCAGCCGCCCATGTTTTGGATTCTGTGTGTCCAACTCCCCCCACGTGGCATGGGCACTGTGCAATTCCCAGCAGCTATGGGCTGAATTTGCTCAGCAAGTATTCGCTGCACCTTGAGGGACGCACAGGTCCCCGTGAACATGGGACTCTTCGAGCATTAGCCCTGTTGCCTCCCTCTACAGGCAGCTCTTCTGTGACTTTGGAGAGGAAATGATCCTCACAGATTCCAACGGGGAGCAGCCACTCAGCGCTATGGTTTCTATGGTCACCAAGGTGAGATCAGCCTCGGGGGCCCTGGCAGGCAGGTGGGCAGCAGCAGGCCTTCCGTCTGCTCCTGGTACCCTGAGCCTGCCTCTGAGGCTCACTCTGCCTTTAACCAGGACAGCCCCGGTGTGGTCACCTGCCTGGATGAGGCCCGCCATGGATTTGAGAGTGGCGACTTTGTCTCCTTTTCAGAAGTACAGGGCATGGTTGAACTCAACGGAAGTCAGCCCATGGAGATCAAAGTCTTGGGTGAGCTAGGGCCTTGGAGGAATCAGGGAAGATAGGAGATATGTCCCTGGGCTCTGAGTGAGGGGAGACCCATCCTGGGTG
Source organism: Lynx rufus (assembly GCF_022079265.1). Classification (NCBI taxonomy): domain Eukaryota; kingdom Metazoa; phylum Chordata; class Mammalia; order Carnivora; family Felidae; genus Lynx; species Lynx rufus. The sequence continues at coordinate 41,105,782 of NW_025814828.1, forward strand.
TCAGAGGTAAACCGGAGATAGAGTCCCCTGCTGGTGGGCATGGGGTAGAGGCGCTATCTCATGTTTGAGCTGTTCCTAGAATAGGTCCCTAGTATCTGTGTGGAGGGGGAGAAGTTCTCTGGTGTTTGAACAGAGCAGATCAGAGGATCCACTTGTGTCTGAGCCGATTTGGACAAGGAGCAGAAAATGTCTTCTAGTATGGACTTGGGTCCAAGGACACAGGCTCTCGTGGGCTCTGAGCCTGGGTCTTGGGGAGAGGAGAGATAATTTCTAACGTCCAAGTAGAATCCGGGGTGGAGAGATGGCTCCTGATGACTGAGCTGGATCGGGGATGGATTTTCCCTTATCTTGGGGGTGTTGTGGGTTTTAGGGAGGGCGGGTAGCCTGACAGTTTCCCCGTCTACCTAGGTCCTTACACCTTTAGCATCTGTGACACCTCCAACTTCTCCGATTATATCCGTGGAGGCATTGTCAGTCAGGTCAAAGTACCTAAGAAGATCAGCTTTGTGAGTGTGGGGGGTAGTGAGTGGGCTGTGGGGGGTGGTTCTGGGCATTTCTAGGCTCTGATGATGCCCTGCCCCCCACAGAAATCCTTGCTGGCCTCACTGGCAGAGCCTGACTTTGTGATGACGGACTTCGCCAAGTATTCCCGCCCTGCCCAGCTGCACATTGGCTTCCAGGCCCTACACCAGTTCTGTGCTCAGCATGGCCGGCCCCCTCGGCCCCGTAATGAGGTGGGTGACTCAGTGGGCCAACCAGGGCAGATGACCTCGGCACTGAGGGCTCACCGTGCCTCTACCGGTCTACTCTTCCCCGTCCCCTCCCTCCCTCCCCATCCCTCTTCCACCAGTGGCCTGACAGGTGCCTTTTTGGTTCCTTCTGCCTCACCAGGAGGATGCAACAGAGCTGGTGACCCTAGCGCAGGCTGTGAATGCTCGAGCCCTGCGAGCAGTGCAGCAGGACAGCCTGGATGAGGACCTCATCCGGAAGCTGGCATATGTGGCTGCTGGGGATCTGGCGCCTATAAACGCTTTCATTGGGGGCCTGGCTGCCCAGGAGGTCATGAAGGTCAGGATGGGTAGAGAGGGGCAGGGGCAGGCCAGGCACCTCCCTGAGTCCCATCATTTATTGTCCATCTGTGTCAGTCCCCAAGTAACCACTGACCACTTTCCCTCCCCTCCCCAATCCCCAGGCCTGCTCTGGGAAGTTTATGCCCATCATGCAGTGGTTGTACTTTGATGCCCTGGAGTGTCTCCCTGAGGACAAAGAGGCCCTCACGGAGGACAAGTGCCACCCGGTATGTGTGTGTGGCCCATGGGGGGGGGCCCATGGGGAAGACATCATTGGGGGCATTTCTGGCGAGGCTCCCTCTGACGTGGCCCTTGTCCCTTCGTGTTCCTCAGCGCCAGAACCGTTACGATGGGCAGGTGGCCGTGTTTGGCTCAGACCTGCAAGAGAAGTTGGGCAAGCAGAAGTACTTTCTAGTGAGTAATCCCCTTAGACGCCTGGAACCTTCACCTCCCTGGGCCTTCGGCTATCTCTTCTAGAGTCTCCCACCTCTCAAGGGAGAGTCTTGCGGTTCTTGTACCTCTGTCGCGTGCCTTTTGCCATGTTCTTTATCTCGAGGGAAAGCCTGGCGTGTCCTTCTGTTTCCCCCCACCCTGGCTCTGCCTTTCCTCAGACGGCTATGGGTTTTTTTTTCTAGCCCTGAGACTTGAGGATGTGGCCCCTAGACCCGCTTCACCTCTCCTGCTGTCTTTGGGGAGAGTGAGGAGTAATATGTGGTGTCACGCTCACCTGTGCCACCCTAACCAGCCTGTCTCTCCTCAACTGCCTCCTAGGTGGGTGCAGGAGCCATCGGCTGTGAGCTGCTCAAAAACTTCGCCATGATTGGGCTGGGCTGTGGAGAAGGTGGAGAGATTGTGGTCACAGACATGGACACTATCGAGAAGTCAAATCTGAACCGACAGTTTCTGTTCCGGCCCTGGGACGTCACGGTGAGTGGGCTGGGGAGAGGGGGTGAGATTTTGTCATCTCCCTTTTCCTCCTGTCTTTCGCTTCCATTCTTTCTGGAAAGGAGGCCTTTCCACCTTTTTCATTCAGTTCTTTCCCTCAGCTTCTCTGTCTCTCGTTCAGCATTTATCGAGTACCCTTCCATCGGATCTGCCGTGTTTCATCTTTTTTTATTTTTTGTGTTTTCTTTTTCCTTGATCTCTTATCAGTGCTGGTTGGGACAGTGTGTAGGGGTCCCCCAAACCACACCCGGGTCCGATGCTGGACTAGGAGGACTCAGGACAGCTTGTGGCCATTTTCACGGCTATGATTTCTTCCAGCAAAAGGATGCAGAGCAAAATCAGCAAAGGGAAAAGGCACCCGGGGCGAAGTCTAGGGGAGACCAGACACAAGCTTCCGAGACTCCTCTCCCAGTGGAGTCGCACGGGACACCCTTACTTCCCCCACTAGCAAGTTGTGAGAAATGTTGCCAACCAGGGAAGCTCACTAGAGCCCCAGCACCTAGGGTTTGTACTATGGGCTGGTCACATAGGCACCGTCTGCTGGGCACATACCCAAATTCCAGCCTCCTAGAAGGAAAGCAGGAGTTCGGCACACATCACACCGTTTGCATAAGCAGTCTAGGCACAGTGAGCCACCCTAATCAGATAAGGAATGGTGAGAACCGTCCTGAAATCCAGGTTCCTAGACCGGCCAACCAAGGGCCGACCTTGCCAGCAAGCCTTCCCTTAGGAGAACATCTGTGCTACATTCACACTTTTCTGCCAGATGGAGCCCGGGCTGTTCAGGGATCGAGCTGGGAAGCCTTCTGTAAGGGACAGTGCCATGTTTGCCTGCCCAGGATCTGTTCCCCTTCCATTTATTGACTTAGTCACTAGGTAGTCGTGGGCGTAGGTGCTGCTCTTGCACTTGGGATACGCCAAGGAGACAAAGGCTCTGGAGAGGGAGGACAGGCCATAAGCAATCAACACAGCAAAGCGGTGCAGTTTGTAGTTAATGTTGGTAAGTGCTGTGCAAAGGAAACAACGAAAGCAAGCTAAGGGAAGTCAGGCGTGCCCAGGAGATGGGTTGGCAGTTTTGCATTACAACGGCTGAGGAAGGATTTGTTTCTGCAGACCTGGAGGGTAGAAGGGAGTAGGGCCCCTTTTTCTGGGTAAGAGCATTCCAGGCCAGGATCTTGATGGTGTGGCGGTGGGTAGGAGATGAGCTAGAGGAAGTGGGGGCCAATTCATTTTCCCCTCAGTGGAGGAGGGACATGACCTGACCCGGGCTTTGAAAGGATCCTGTTTCGTTGGAGAGAATGTGCCCCAGCCCTGGGTGCCGTTCCCTGAAAGAGCGGTAGGTATTGGGTAGGCATAAACACAGATGCCTGGCCTCTTGTCTCCAGTCTGCATTTATCCAACTGCTTCTCTTTCCACTGAGCCCCTGCCATCTCTGTTCCAGCCCTAGCCGTGTGGCACTATCACAGACTGTCTCCTTCTAAATCGGGGAGCTTTCTGAACTCGGGGCCTGGTTCTTCCCAGGCATTAAATAAATCTACTTTTAGGAAGACAGCCCTATCGAGGTTTGTTGGATGAGTGCGTGAATAACTGAGCTCCGTTTTCCCGTCCCACCCTCGGCCCCCTAGAAGTTAAAGTCTGACACGGCCGCTGCGGCTGTACGCCAGATGAATCCGCACATCCGGGTGACGAGCCATCAGAACCGTGTGGGCCCTGACACGGAGCGCATCTATGACGACGATTTTTTCCAAAACCTGGATGGTGTGGCCAATGCCCTGGACAACGTGGATGCCCGTGAGTTTGGAGGCGGGTGAGGTGGTCAGGGCAAAGGCGTGCGCGCGTGCGTGTCAGGGGGGCCTGTCTTCCCGTTCTCTGTTGACATTCCTTTCCTGGCACTCCTGTTGTCTCCCCGCCTCCCCCCCATAGGCATGTACATGGACCGCCGTTGCGTGTACTACCGTAAGCCGCTGCTGGAGTCTGGCACGCTGGGCACCAAAGGCAACGTGCAGGTGGTGATCCCCTTCCTGACAGAGTCCTACAGCTCTAGCCAGGATCCGCCTGAAAAGTCCATCCCCATCTGCACGCTGAAGAACTTCCCCAACGCCATTGAGCACACCCTGCAGGTGATCAGCTTTGTGGGGAGAGGGGAGGGAGCAGCCACTGGGCCCCCTCAGGGGTCCCAAGCCTCCTAAGCTCAAGATGTGCTTTTTCTCTACACTGGCCTCCCTCACTTCCCATCCAGCAACCTGGGTTTTTAGAGCGATTCATTTGTTCTTTTTCTTTTATTTTGAAAAGTTTTCAACGCGTAGAGAACTGCAGAGAGTGGCATGACGAATACTCAAATATTGTTCCTCGCCTAGATGTAATAGTAACTGTTAAAGTTAGGACCCTTTTTTTAAGTGCATTTTCTTCTTCGTTTCCTGTATTTTTCCTTGTTTGGGCTGGACTGTTATCACGGACCGCACAGCACTTCACTCCTTCATACCTCTAGTATGTTCTGCATAACACGGTCTCTCAGCCTTGGCATTACTGACACGTGGGGCCACATATTTCTTTGTCAGGGTTGCGGGGACATCCTCTGCACTGTCCAGTGCTTGGCAGCATCCCTGGCTTCTGCCCACTAGATGCCACTAGCATCCTTTTGCAGTTGCGACAACTCAGGATGTCTGCACACATTGCCACACGCCCCCCCCCCCCCCCCCGCCAACTTCGGGGGACAAAAGCGCTCCCAAGTGACAACTCCTATCCAGCCAAAACCCCACTTTCACGCAGAACAATTAACAGTATTTTCTTACTGCCTCCTCCAGTTATTTGTCTCTAATGCTTAGTCCCTATTCAGGTGTCCCCAGCTGTAGCTCAGAGTGGCTTTAACAGCAAGTTTCTCAGGATGATTCTGTTTGTGGGATGCATGTGCGAATAGAATACGGCACAGTGAGCCTATCACCAGGCTGAGTTATGACAAAGTGAACACACCTGGGTGACCGGCCCTGGGGCCACAAACCAGAGCCGAACGGCAACCCGAGGATAACCGTTGTGCAATCAGAATGGCCCTGTGGTCTTTGAGAGCAAACCATTCAGGATGTTTAGTTAGGGGTGTGGGGCGAGACCGGGAATAGGGAAATAGAGAAAAACTGGTTTCCTCGGCCACCTTCCCTTCTGACCTATAGTTCAAGTGGGGGTGTTCATATTTGAGCACCCACCTCGGGCTCACTAAGCCACGTGTGACTTTGGACTCCGCCTCTCTGTGCCGGATTCCTCTTCTGTGAAATGGGGCTGACTGCGTGTCTGCTTCACAGTTGTAAAGCCCTTAGTGTTTACTGTGTATCTGGTGCTGTTTTAGGAAACTCAGTATATACACACTTGCTCGTTTTTTCTTTGCAACCTCACCACACAGGTATTATTGTTACAGCATCTGTTCTAGAAAGGAGGGTGTAAAGGTAAGTGTTACTATATGCTCCTGAAGTCACAAAACCATATACTAGGTAGCGGAGCTGGGGTTTGAACCTAGATGTCTTACCCTCCAAACCCCCTCGTCAGTGAGTGCGTTTATTGTCCTAGGAATTTTCACCGTGCTGAGTGGCTGTCTTGTTTGCTGCCAAGCCCCTGGGTCCTGTATAGCGACCGTTTAGGTTTGGGTCTGAAGTTTTGGTTTTTTCTTTCTTTTTTTAAATTGTGGTAAAGAATACACGACCGAATTGTTTTGTTTTTTAATCAAGATGTAACGTATCTCTTAAGGTACACAGATCCTTAAGAATGACTTTGTTTTCACACGAACACTAGCATAGCCGCTGGTCAGTTCAAGTTCATTGGTTTTTAAATTGAGGGGCCGTGGCGGGGGGGTGGAAGGTTGGGGACCCGTGGTGGGGGGCTTCTCTTTTCCCAGAGCAGCTGTGTTTCTTCCAATTGGATTTATTCACTTTCTTTTTTAAACTTCTTTCTTAATGTTTATCTTAGAGAGGGAGAGAGGGAGAGACAGTGTGAGTGGGGGAGGGGCAGAGAGGGAGACAGAGAATCCAGAGCAGACTCCAGGCTCCAACTGTCAGCACAGAGCCCAACGTGGGGCTCGAACCCACAGACCACGAGATCATGACTTGAGCCGAAGTCGGATGCTTAACCGACTGAGCCGCCCAGGAGCCCCTCAACTGATGGTCTTTCTAATGACGTACACCCATTTGTCAACCATCACTCCATGTAGTCCATTTGGTCTGTCTTGCAGTGGGCTCGGGACGAGTTTGAAGGCCTCTTCAAGCAGCCGGCAGAAAACGTCAACCAGTACCTCACGTAAGTACCCAAACGCCGCCCCCGTGCCACCCCTGCCTGCCAGCCAAGGCGTCCCGTCTGCTTTCCTCACCAGTAACACCCAGCACCAGGCACACTTGTCAAATGAATCCATGAATCCTGGGGGTCAGGACTAGCTTCCCGTGGAGAAAGTGGGGTTGCCCTGGAGCCCACTCCTGGGGCCGCTGTGTAATCCTGCCCCTTTGACCCCTCCAATTCCTGATAGAGACCCCAAGTTTGTGGAGCGGACCCTGCGGCTGGCGGGCACCCAACCCCTGGAGGTGCTGGAGGCCGTGCAGCGCAGCCTGGTGCTGCAGCGGCCACAGACCTGGGCCGACTGTGTGACCTGGGCCTGCCACCACTGGCACACCCAGTACTCTAACAACATCCGGCAGCTGCTGCATAACTTCCCTCCCGACCAGGTAATGCCCGCTTGCCAGGTCCGTTTGGCGCAGTGCGTTTTCCCGAGATAGGAACCTGCTGTGGGCTCTCCACATGCTCTTCCCAGTCACTAGTCCAGCTGTGGCAGGCGCCCCGAGGCACGGGGATCTCAGAAGAATGATTAAGTCTGACCTGTTTCTCCCGTCGTATTGCCTTTGAGCCAGAGACTTCGTTTCTGTCTCCTTTACCTGTGGCATTCTGAGTCACACTCGATTCCCAAGGCTATACGATTATGGGGGAGAAGTTTTGTAGTTGAGAGCATGGGAATCCATATGGGTTCGAATCCCAGCTCCATTTGCACTTGGGGGAGTCACATAAGTTCTCCCTGCACCTCAGTTTCCTCTTGTGTGAAGTAGACCTGGTAGTAATTTACCTCGTGGGGGTTTTTGTGACGATTCGTTGGTACTTACTAATAGTAAGTTAGTACGGTGCCTGGCCATCTGTAAGAGTTGGTGAAATGGCTGTGTATCTTGCACAAAGTGAGCGCCCGCCTCAGTGAGGTCCCTGGTTCAACCTGGCATCAGAGCTTCCACCTCCAGGACCCTGCAGTCGGGGTCTTGCGTGACTGACTCCAGCGCCCTATGTGTGCCCAGCGAGTCAGGGCACGTCTGGGGCCAGTGCGAGGAGGCAGGCCTGTTAGGCCTCTCCTCTCAGGTCCTGCCCCTCAAAAATCTCTTTACTCCTCTAGCTCACAAGCTCGGGAGCTCCATTCTGGTCTGGGCCCAAGCGCTGTCCACACCCGCTTACCTTTGATGTCAGCAATGTAAGTCTCCTCCCTGGGGTCTCCTCAGGTCGGGTGGGGGGGTGGGGGGGTGGGAGGGAAGGAGGCTGAGGCACATCAGGTGAGAGCTGATGGGTTCACCCTTCCGGGCCCTGCCTTCTCACAGCCCCTGCATCTGGACTATGTGGTGGCTGCCGCCAACCTGTTTGCCCAGACCTACGGGCTGACAGGCTCTCAGGACCGAGCTGCCGTCGCCACACTCCTACGGTCTGTGCAAGTCCCCGAGTTTACCCCCAAGTCTGGCGTCAAGATCCACGTCTCTGACCAGGAGCTGCAGAGCGCCAATGCCTCAGTTGGTAAGGGTGTTTGGCCAGTCGGCCCGGAGTCCCTACCTACCTTGTGCCTGGCCTGGGCCAGCCTCCCCACCGGTCCTCGGCCCCTGGCTCTGCTCTGCGACCCCAGGCCTGAGGCTTCCCCACACCTTCCTTTGATCCTTCCTCTGAAATGATGAAGTTCATTTGGGCAAATTCTCTCTCTCTCTCTCTCTCTCTCTCTCACTCTCACTCTCTCTCACTCTCTCTCCCTCCTTCCTTCTCCTCCCCGATGTTTTGCCTTTAAGAGAACTAGCTGTTTGTTTCTCGTGCTCCATGTGTATTTGCCTTGGAAAGAAAAACTTTTCTGTTTCTTTTTTATGTTTCTCTGGGGGGTATGAACTCCACCAATGGTCTCTTTCCCTGATATCTGCCCCCCGTGTTCCTCTGTGTCTTCATCTTAGTATTGCCCTCCATATATCTTTCCTCGTCCCCCTCAGCACTCCCCCCCCCCTCCACCGTCTCCCTCTCCATATCTCTTCCCCTCAACTCCCCGTCTCTCTCCATCTCTTTTCCTCCAGCTCATGCCGAATATCAGGTGAAGGGCCAGATAAGAACTCTTAGGCTTTACAGGCCACATAGTGTCTGTGGCTAATCACCTGTCACAGTTGAAGCACGAAAGCAGCCATACACAACATGTAAATGAATGAGTGTGGATGTTTTCCAGGAAAATTTTACACATACAACAGGTGGCAGGCTGAATTTGGTTCAGGGGCTATAGTTTGCTGACCCCTGGTTTCTATGTATTTTATCTCTTTCCTTCTGTACCTGTCCCTGTCCATAGAATAGATGCTGCATCTATAGCTTTGTGACCCCGCCCCCCCGCATTTACCATTACCACCCCCCCATCTTCTTCTCCACAGATCTCCCTTCTCCTGTCATCTCCCCATCTCCTTTCCCACATATCTACCCCCTTATATTCCTCTCTGTATGTTTATTCTCATCTTTTCTTCCACATCTCCTTTCGTCTTATCCCTGTATTTGCTCCATTTTTCTCCTCATACACATATGTAGGTATGTACGTGTAGTTGTGTAAGTGGACACAAGATGTAATAGTGCATGTTACACCTGTATAATGTACATATGGTATACGTAAAGTGTATATAAGCAATATGTAAGGCGTGTATGAAATATACAACATACAGGGGCGCCTGGGTGGCTCAGTCGGTTGAGCGACCGACTTCAGCTCAGGTCATGATCTCACAGTCTGTGAGTTCGAGCCCCGCGTCAGGCTCTGTGCTGACAGCTCAGAGCCTGGAGCCTGCTTTGGATTCTGTGTCTCCCTCTCTCTCTCTGCCCCTCCCCCACTCATGCTCTTTCTCTCTCCGTCTCAGAAATAAACATTAAAAAAAATAAAAGAAAAGAAATATACAACATACATAAAATTTCCTACTTGTCAAATGCCCCCAATTTTCCCCTTTTTATATCTTCTGCTCCTCTGCCATATCTTTTCTCTATCTCCATGTCTGCATGTTCCCCCCAGTATTCCCTCTGTATATCTTTGTCGCCCCCCTGTCCCCTCCCCATAGTCTTATCCATGTCTCCCCACTTCTTTTGTAACATTCTCCCCAAGACGTATAGCTCTCCCATCTGGGTCTGTCCACGTCCACTTCCTCCTGATGTCTTGCTTAGTGTCTCTGGAGATCTCCCTCTTGATATACCCATTCCCCTTTCTGTCTCCTTCAGGTTTATGCTCTCTTGCCCTGCCCTACCTCTTCCGCTTGCGCCTCCTCTCTCCCAGGATAGTTTTCCTTTTCACATCTTTTCTCTACCTGAACATATTTTGCCACCCCTGCCCCCCACCCTGGGCTCCTGTTTCCCCCTCAGACGCTGGCCTGGGATCTAAATGGCTGATGGTATCCCTTTCTTCCTGCAGATGACAGCCGTCTAGAGGAGCTCAAGGCCACACTGCCCAGCCCAGAAAAGCTCCCTGGATTCAAGATGTACCCCATCGACTTTGAGAAGGTGCTGGGTGGGGGCCCTGGGCAGGCAGGGGGATGGGCTAGACAGAACAGGTCTGTGGGGATCTGGAGGCAGCCCCAGGCCTTTATGGGGATTGGATCATGGGCCTGCCACAGGCCCTGAAAGAAAAGACGTTCCTAGCCATGCGTTTGTGATCTGAGAGAGCCCAGCAGGTAATTGCAGTGGAGGATACTTGTGTCCCTAAAGTCCAGGAATCCTCTTTCTCCTCTGATCCTGTCATCATCTCCCCACCCTTCCCCTTCTCCGTCCCCCCATCGTAAAAGGATGATGACAGCAATTTCCATATGGATTTCATTGTGGCTGCATCCAACCTCCGGGCAGAGAACTATGACATTCCCCCTGCGGACCGGCACAAGGTGAGGGGAGTCTGGACCTGATTTCCTGCCTCCTCCGCTAAACCTCCCAGACTTGAGTTCTCCACATCCCATTCACTGTGTGTGGGCTCTGAGCTTCTTCTACCTTGTACCACCTTTCTTGATCCTTCTGCCTCACAGAGCAAGCTGATTGCAGGGAAGATCATCCCAGCCATCGCCACGACCACGGCGGCTGTGGTTGGCCTTGTGTGTCTGGAGTTGTATAAGGTGGTGCAGGGGCACCAACAACTTGACTCCTACAAGAATGGTTTCCTCAACTTGGCCCTGCCCTTCTTTGGCTTCTCTGAACCCCTTGCCGCACCCCGTCACCAGGTGAGGGCCTACATCAGGGCAGGTGGGTTTGTGAGTGGGGTATTTCTCTGTAGAGCTTGCTTTAGTTTGCTTCATAGCTTGTCACCAGGTGAGAGTTTCTGTCAGTGTGTACCTTCTTTTGTGCACCCGTATTCATTTATTCACTTACCATATTTTGTGCTAAGTATTGGTCTGAATCTGCCAATGGAAGCCCTTAGAAAAGATGGGATTTTTTTTTTAAATTTTTTTTAATGTTTTTATTTATTTTTGAAGGAGAGAGAGAGCTTGAGTGGGGGAGGAGCAGAGAGAGGGAGACATGGAATTTGAAGCAGGCTCCAGGCTCTAAGCTGTCAGCATAGAGCCTGATGGAGGGCTCGAACTCACGAGCTGTGAGATCGTGACCTGAGCCGAAATCGGACGCTTAACGGACTGAGCCACCCAGGTGCCCCAATGGGATATTTTAATTAATTAATTAATAACCCAAGGAGGTTATTAATGACACAAAAAGAGCAACCAACGTCCATTGGGTGCTTATTCTAATTACTTTTACATGTTTCATTCATTAATTCACTTCAAAGTTTAATTGAGCACCTGTGTGCCAGGTACTCTTAATAGGTGTCACGAAACTCTATTGTGAAATAGAGTGTATAAATGACATGATAAGTGGTTTTAGAACCCCCAAAAAAGGGCAGGGTAAGGAGGACTTGAGTACCAGGTGACAAGGGGATGGGTCGGGGATTTTAAATATGAGATGGTCAGGAAAGGCCTTGCTGGACAGATGACATTTGAGCCCAGACTTGGAGGAGAGGAGACCAGGCAGGCTCCTGGGGGGAAGGGAATTCCAGGCAGTGGGATCAGTCTCCAAGGGTTCTGAGGTAGGAGCATGCCTGGCACGGTTGAGGAAGACTAAGTCGTTAGAGCAGGAGTGAGAGGTTGAGGGGGTAGAAGATGAGAACAGAACAGGATCCCAGTGATTAGGCCATGTGGGTCATAGGTCATCGGAGGGTTTCCGTGCTTAACTCGAGGTTTGACGGAAGCCACTCGTTTTTGACAAAAGAAGCTTGCAGTCTGACTTAGCGTGTTAGCATGAGCGGTGGTGAGTGGGGCAGAGGCCGAAGATAGGACTGACCCTTTGGTGGCCCCATCCCATGGGACCGCTCCTTGTCCCGCAGTACTATAACCAGGAGTGGACGTTGTGGGATCGCTTTGAGGTACAAGGACTGCAGCCTAACGGGGAGGAGATGACGCTCAAACAGTTCCTCGACTACTTTAAGGTGAGGTCCCTCCTGCACTCTCCCCCGACCTGCCAGCAGCGCGTGCAGGTGACTCACTGGTCTGTCAATCCCCATGAAACTGCTGTCCCCTTCTCCCTCCTCCAGACAGAGCATAAGTTGGAGATCACCATGCTGTCTCAGGGCGTGTCCATGCTCTACTCCTTCTTCATGCCAGCCGCCAAGCTCAAGGAACGGTTGGATCAGCCGTGAGTTGGATGGCGGGGGGCCTCCACTTGCAGCTACTACACCCCTGTTCACCACCCTCCGCTTCTGCCTCCCTGCCCCCCCTCCTTGCCTTTTGCCTCTCTGACCTGCCCCTCCCCCCGCGCCCAGGATGACTGAGATCGTGAGCCGCGTGTCGAAGCGAAAGCTGGGCCGCCACGTGCGGGCGCTGGTGCTTGAGCTGTGCTGCAACGACGAGAGCGGCGAGGACGTCGAGGTCCCCTACGTCCGATACGCCATCCGCTGACCCTGTCCATGCCCGTAGACTGGCCCCAGCCCCACCCCCTCCAGCCCAGGGGCTCCCATTTGGCCTCTGGCAGTGGCCCAGCTAGCCACACTTGGTGTTCCCTCTTCATCCCCCTACCTGCACCCCTCTTGCCGCTGCTTTCTACCTTGTTTGGAACCTGAATCCTAATAAAGAATTAACCCAGATGTGGCATGCCCTGCTGGTTCCAGGGAAGGAAGAGACTTCCTGGAGCTGTCTGGTTCAGGTGGTAGCCCAAAGGGCTCAGCGCCCGCCCCCCGCCCCCCCCCCCCCCCCAGCTGCCAGTTGCCTGGGCAGAGAAAACGTGGCAATTGCCACCTCTTCCTCCTGCCCTCCCTGCTTAGGAAGAAATTAGAATGCGGGTACCTAGGCCCATGTGACTATATTTGAGCGGGGGTTCAGATTTCATCTGCTCCAGCTCCTAACTCCCTGCCATGTTGATTTTGAGAGGTAGTATAGAGTAGTGTTTGAGCAAGTCCTGTGACTTCTCTAACCTTGTTCCCCCTCTGTGAAGAGGAAAGTTACTGCGACTGGTCGGCCAGGGCTTGGTCAATGTGGCTAATGTCCTTGGGGCTGATCCCTTCCCACCTGGTTCAAAGCCCCAAGACCCTGGACAAGTCTTTACCGTCATGGTTCCCAGTGCCAGGAATGCCTGTGGTGCCCTGGTTGAACTTCCCAGCTGCACGAGGGCCTAAACAACTCTGTTGGACTGAGGAATGCCCGTGACTGTGGAGACTTTGCAGTTTTCATGCAAATAGTTGGCTTAGAACATCTGTGGAGGAAAAGCCCCTTTCCCATTCCACCCTGCTCTCCCTTGGGCCTGGTCTGCTTGTCAGGAGGCCTCCTACCTTACAGAAGAGAGCCAGCTGTGGGTTGTTGGTTACAGCAGGCTCACCACAGGCCCTACCAGGACCACAAAGCTCCCCACACTCATCCGTGGCTCATGGCTGAGCGCTGTAGACAATTGAAAGCACTGATCGGACAGGCAGACTGGCCACCTGGTGTGTGAGGATGCCACTCCCGCCTCTCCGTCACCCAACCGGAAGGCCAGCTTCTCTCTCCCTCTTAGAAACAGACCCCTCATTCCTTCACTCAACCCTGGGTATTGGGAATAGCGCAACCTATCCCTGAACCGGACCTGACACTCCTCACAGCATGTCCTGACATCTGCTGCCCTTCCTGGGCCAGCTCCAGACCCCAGGCACAGTGTATGCCCTTGTCCACCCCGTCTCGTGACTCTTTCTTGGCCTGCTCTTCTTGGGTGACCTCATCCTTCCATGCTTCCTTTTTATCTCCCTCCAGGACACTAGGGACTGAGTGTTTTACCTGTGGCATCTATTTAATGGTGATGCTACCTGTTTTAGGTCAAGCAGAGAGGTTTTCTCACCAGGGATACTTTTTCCATTATTGCTGCTCAAGAGTACATTCAACACCATACCTCCTGTCCACTGTTGCTATGATGTTACAGCATCTGAGACTTAAACACAAACTTCCTCTGCCCCCTTTCTCCACTGTCCCAGCTCTTTGCTATCTCCCCCATTATAGCTCCTGAGTCTGGACACTTCTCTCTTTCTTCACCACCCACCCCAGCTCCCAGATCCCTTACTACCTTAATTTGCCCCTGCAACACTTCATCAAGAACCCATGAGTCTTGGTTGCATCCTCGTTTCCCCAAATGCTATTTTACTTTTGTCATGTTTGTCTACCTTTATAATACCAAGACAGAAGACCAGGGTTCAGTGGGCAGGGTTTGGGTCACTTCATCGAGTCCCCTGCACCCAGCAGGCACCATGTAGTGGTACATGGTTGTCCCTTGTCTCAGCCTAGAGCTTTGCCATCAAACATTTGCCACATTTGTTGAGTGCTTACTGTGTGCCAGGCACTATTGTAGGCATTGGAGACAGCAATGGATCAAAAAGTCCCTGTCTTGGGGCACCTGGGTGGCTTAGTTAAGCGACCAACTCTTGGTATGGCTCAGGTCATGATCTCACGGTCTGTGAGTTCGAGCCCTACATCGGGCTCTGTGTTGACAGTGTGGAGCCTGCTTGGGATTCTTCTCTCAACTCCCTACCCCTCCCCTGCTCGCTCGCTCTCTCTGTCAAACTAAATAAAGTTTAAGAAATTAAAAATTCCTGTCTTGAGGGGTGTGGGTATGTGCGTGGGGGGGAGGGGTTCTGTTCTGCTCGGGTGAGACACAGAATAGACCAACAAGTAGATTGTAAGAGGTTGACCGGTGCCATTAAAAAGGTCCGTACAGCCAGGTCTGGGGATCTAGAAAGATGGGGGTGCAGGTAGGCATTTGTAAATAGGGTAGTCAGGGAAGGCTTCATGAAGGTGACATTGAAGCAAGGACTTGGAAGGAATTAAGGGATGAAACGTGGATATCTAGAAGAATATTCCAGGCAAAGGAAACAAGTGCAAAGTCCCTGAGGCTGGATTATGCCTGCTTTATTCAGAAACAGAAGGAAAGAAATACATCTGGAGTGGAGTGCGAGGAAGAAGGGTAGAGGAGGATGAGGTCAGAGAAGTGAGGGACCTGATCCTATAGCCCGAGGTGCACTTTTGCCTCTCTCAAGTATTTCTACTCCCATCATGCTCTTGTAAATTCTCGCTAGTATGAAACTTACTGAAAACTCTAACCAGTGTGACCAAGGCTGCTATAAAAGGAAGCCCAGAAGAGGCGGGGAAGCTGGCTTTGGGCTGGGGTGCAGTGTAAAGATATCCCAGAAAGGCCTGCCAAAAGCTGCCGCCATTTGAGCTGGGCTAGGTGATAGTGTAGGAGTTTTTCAGGCATAGAGGAATTGAGGGATTAGTTTTGTTGGCAGTGCTTGACACACAACAGACGCCCAATAAATAAAACAAAACCGCAGACCTGGGGAGAGCCACGGGCGGGGCTCTGGCAGGAAAGAGGTAGTTGAGAGGTGGCAAGAAAGAAAACCCAATCCAGGGTGCATACGCAAATGCTCGCGTGAGGCGGCAAAGAGATCTTCTTGGACCCAAAGTCCCAAGCATGCGCAGTAATGCACCCTTCCCTCTAAAGGTCCGCCTTTCTTTTCTCAGCCTAGGCTCCACCTCCGTGAGTCTTGCTGAGGGAGATGGGAGGGGCTAGAGGCGGGACGAGGGCGATTGAACATTCCTTTGACCAATCACCTTGCGGAATATTCGGCCTATAGTGAGAGAGGAACTCAGAACAAAAAGAAGTGCCCGCCCCCCGAGGTGAAAACCAATGAACACCGGGCAGAGGCGTGGTAGGAGACCAGTGAAATCACGCCTCTTCAGTTCGGCCACGCCCTTCATTCTTGCTCAGCCTCACCCCAGGGGGCAAATCTGATTGGCTGGGCGACAACCTCAAAGGGCGGGGCCGCACACGTTCACACTGAGAATGAGCTAGCGGAGGGAGCGGGGAGGTGGGGGAGCACATCTGGGCGGGGCTAGACTGTGTCCTATCTAAGGTGGTAAAAGGCCAATGATTCTCCAGGCCGCCTCTCCTAGAAAAGTCATCTTCTCGCGAGCATTTAAAATTCCTGCCTGCTGAGGCACCTCAAGGGACTCAGACTGCCTCATCTGTCTTTTTCTTCCTTGCAAAAGTCCCGTTTGCCACCATGGGGATGTACCAAATGAGACCAAGTAGGGGGACCAAGTGGTGATCGGCACGCTGGTTACTGAATGCTGCCCACTTCGGCGCTAGCAAACTTCTAGCAAGATCGGAACTGAGTACTAAACAACCTCTACACGTCCCCCTGGCGCCGTTCCAGGGCTGGCGCCACATTCCCCGGTGGGCGCGCAATGGCTGCGCCCCCTCCCGCTGCGGACGGGTCTTTTGGTACAGGCAGTCCGAGGTGAGTCCCCTCCTTCCCACTTCAGCCTTTGCTGCGCGTGCGTGCGCATGCGCGGAGCGCGGCGCGCGCGGCGGTTGGGCCATTGGGCGTTCGGCCCTGGGATCCGCCGCGTCTCCGCAAGCGGTCGGCTCTGAGCCGCGAGCCGCCGTGAGCTCTCGGATTCGAGCCGGCACCAGCGAGCCCGGGGGCATCGCCCGCAGCGGCCAAGCTCATGGCCGGCTGAGCGGGACGCCGCCTCCGCCTCAGCCACCGCCGCCGCCGCCGCCGCCTCCTCCTCCTCAGCCGGCGGCGGCCCGGGCCCAGCAGCCATGGCCGAAGACTACTGGGACGGGCGCCTGCGGCGAACAGGAGGAGAAGGAGGTCGCGCGGCCTCAGCCCGGGCCGCCGCCCCAGGCGCCGCCGCGCCGGCCCCGCGGCGCTGAGGTTGCTCGCGCGCCCCCGCCGGTGAGCGCGTTTCCGAGACACGGGGTGGGGGCTGCCCTTTTCCTGCAGAACCAACTCAGACCCCGGGCGGTGCCTAGGGGTCTGGGCTGCACCGCTGGCATGTGCCCCCTCCCCCAGCGAATTTCCCAGAGTGCACCGGGGCGGGGGGTCATTCTGGGCCTCCCTGACCTTGGCCCCGCCCTGGGCCCGGTCTGGGAGCTGGGGATGGGCAGTCCTGTGGGTGCTAATTGGGAGCAGGGTGATCAAGGGACCAGAGAGTGTGGAAATGGGTGGTAAAAGGCTCGAGGTTTGCTAGTGGCCTGAGCTGTGGAGGGGTCGGAGCATGTGATAATAAGTCTTAACGGCTGTGTAGGGCTTGAGGCCCAGCGTGTGCTAATGGGGTGTGTGTGTGTGTGTGTGTGTGTGTGTGTGTGTAGGACCCCAAGGGTGTGTGATAGGGGAGAGCATGCCAGAGGAATGCTGAGGTGTGCAAACGGGGTTATAGGTGTGGAGAGACCCCGTGTGTGTTAATGGGGGATAGGGTGGTAGAGATAGCAGGAGGTGTGCCCATAGGACCAGGGCTCTGAAGTCCTGTGTGTGGTAATGAGCGTCAGGGTGGTGGTAATTCTGTGTATTTGTCCATGAGGGACTGCGGTGTGTGAGGGTCCAGAGAGCGCTCGTGGAGGTCAGGATAGTGGAAGAAGTCCAGTGTTGAGAACGTGCTAATGGGAATCATAGCCGTAGAGGGTACATGCATGTGGTAATAAAGGTCTGGGTAGGATGAGGCCCAGTATATGCTAATGGGGACAGAGTGGTGGAAGACCCGAATCTGTGCTACTGGATATCAGAAGTTGTGGATATATGTGGGGTGGGAGGGCACGGTGGTGAGGGAAGTGCCTTAGCACTGTGAGAGGTCCAGTATATTAAGGATCAAGATGGTGTGAGATCAGTGTGTGTGGGTGTGTGTGTGTGTCCATGTCCGTGAGGACAGGGGATGTGAGACTACTGGATGCGCTCAGGGACAGGTATATATGAAATTCTAGTGACCGTTAAAATGGGCTTAGAGCCTTGGAGGCGCTTAAACGTGTGCCACTGGGGGGAAGAGCCGGGGCAGTACGGGGTCCGGAAAATGCTGGTGAGCATCAGAACCTTGTGAAGACAGTGTGTGCTTGTGTCCACAGGGGACTGGGGTGTGTTGAGGGTCCGTGGGGTGCAATGAGGAGGATCAGGGAAGGTTGTGAAGGGATTCAAGTGTGAACCAACAGGCATTATAGCTGTGCGGGAGTTCAAGCAAAGAGAAATAAATGAGTAGGGATATGTGATGGTCTAGGTGTGCTGAAGTGGATTAGAACCATGTAGGGCTGTGTCCTAATGAGGCTCCAGGCTGAATGAAGACCTGTGTGCACTAATGAGGGTCAGGCCATTATAGAGCAGTGTGTTTGTGTATCCCTGGAGAATGGGGCTGAGTGAGGGTTTAGGGTGTGCTAATGGGGACACACAGTGTGTGAGGCTCAGTGCGTGCTAATAGAGGTCAGGGTGAAGTGAACGTCCAGCTTGTGCTGATGGGAGGTGGTGGGCACAGGGTAGTGGGAGGACAAGAATGTGTGTTTAATGATGGTTCTAGCTGTGGAGGGGTCTGAGTGTGGGCAAAAACAGGTCAGGGATTGGCAAGTTTCACTTTGTGTTAATGAGATTCAGGGCAGTGTGAAAGTCCAGTGAGTGCTAATGTGGGTCAGCCACAGAGGGTCCCAAGTGCATGTTAATAGGGGTCAGAATCATGCACGGGGAACGGTGTGTTAATGGGGGTGAGTGCTTTGGAGAAGCTAACAGGCAGCTGGACCTGGGAGGCGCCCAAGAATGTGGCAGTAAGAGTTAACTTAGAGGGGTCCGAGCGTATGCTAAGAGTTTTGTTCTCTGTTGGGGCTTCGTATGCTGATGGGGGTTAGAAATAAGTGGGGAAATTGCAGGTGCTGATAGTTAAAATGCTGAGAGGCCTACTTGAGGGTCCAGTGTGTGCTTATGGGGGTCTGAACCAGATGAGGATGGTGTGTTTCCGTGGGAGTTAGAGTGTAATGACTGTGTCCTCAGTGGTCAGTGTGGTGTGCGCTGATGAGTGTCCTTGGGTGTGAAAGTATTCCGAGGATGGGTGTGTGACCTCGGAGGTCAGGAAGGACAAAATGCCCTTTTTTGAGTGGACTTGTGTGTCTAGTTTCTCGCTCCATCCCTCACTCTTCTGGGATCTGAAAAGCTCAGAAAATGGAAATAATAATCTTTAAAAGTTTTACTGTATATTAACGTTCAAGTGTCTCTGTTCACAAAGGTCTGCCCAGGGCACCCCTGATGGGAATATTGCATGATACACAGATTTTGTGTTCCGTCTTCCTCAAATCCTCAAAACAACTGAACTCTGGAACATGTCCAGCCCTTGGAGTTTCCAGTTAGAGGTCATGGACCCATGGCTCCTTGTGGCTCCCTCTTCATCTTCCGTCCAGTCCTGCTTACCCCTGCCCCTAGATCCCCCATTTCCTGCCACAACAGGCAAAGCAACTGGGTATTTGTACCATGGAGGCGAGACTGCCTTTGGGGGCTGGCCATGCTTCTTCTTCAGCTTCAGGTCCAGTGTTTGGCCTACTGGTTCAGGAATTTTGTTGTTATCTTGGGTTCTCTGAACGGACCTCATCCTCTTTACTGGGGTCTTTCTGCTACACTGGTTCCTCTTCCCCTCCTGGGGGTGGTGGTGAGGTCAGGCAGGTGGAAGTAAGGTATAGGGACCACTGGGGTAAGCATCTGATTTCAAGGTAACAGATGACCCACTTCTCTCCTCGAATCCAGCCCCAGCCTCATCCTCCCACCTCCTATCTAGCTCCACTTCCCTTGGGCCCAGGGCCATCTTAGGCCCTGCTGCGAGTCCAGATGGTTCCTAGGCCAGGTCTTTCCCCCACCTTGCTGGCCTAGAGCCCAGGAGGAAGCAGAAGAAGGCCAGCTTAAGCGTTTTGGTGGCCCTGTTCCCTCCAGCAGCCCCATCTAGGTCATCTTGCCGATGCCAGCGTCCCTGGGCCACCTTTTCTGGAGTTATTCACGAATAGCAGAGACTTACCCTGCCCATCCTGGTAGAGATTGGTCTTAGGCCCTCAGCCCCCCATTCATTAATATCTGCCATAAGCACTTTTTGAGCATCTACTCTGTGTCAGTCACTGTTCCAGGTCCTCAGGATCTAGCCGTGACCTAAACAGACAGAAATCTACCCTGGCGGAGCTGATCTTCTAGTTATGGCGGTGAGGAGACAGACAGTTAAGAATAAAGAAACCAATAAGTAGATGGTGTCATTTCTGAGGAGGTGATAGTGCTGGGGGGATGATTTGACAAAGTGAGGGAGCTCGCTATGGTTGAGATTTTAAATAGGGTTATTTGTGGAGGGTTATCCATGAAAAAGGTGATATTGGAGCAATGGTCTGAAGAGGGTGAGGGAATGACCTATTTTGAAGGGTTTTCCAGGTACCAGGAAAAACAGCCTGTGCAATGGCCCTGAGGTGGGACTGCTGGGTGTGGTTGCAGAACAGCAACTAGCAATGATTGAAGGGGAGATGAGGCCAGAGAGATAATAGGGATGAATAGGGTAAGACTTTATGGGCCACCCTTGAGGACTGGGACATTTATTCAGGGTGATAAGGGAGATGAACACTCTCAACTAGAAGAGAAATGAGACCTGGCTTGTAAAAATGTGGGTGGGACCCATAGGGTCCCAACCTGATCGAACCTTGCGAGCAGTCCTCAGGACAGCTGGTGTGCATTGAGCCCCCCCCCCCACAACCCTAGCCAGTGGTTGGGTCTGGGTAGGACTCCCTTCTCCTGCACCCCTCACTTGGGGAGACCAGTGGGGTGGTCCACCAATCACCGTGACGATGGTTGCTGGGCACGCCGCGAAGGTCCTTGTGGCTGTGGGGAGCATTCTGCCTAGGCGGTTGGGGGTTATGTGGGGCTGGTGCCGGCGGCGGAATATGCCATTCTACGGGCGTGCCCGGGGCCGTATCAGTGGCCCCGCGGTCCTGGGCGAGCCCCGAGCCCCATCTACAGATGGGTACATCTCTGCCGCCGCACCTGAAAATGCCTGCTGTGGAGGCCTCTGCTCCCACAGTGAGGCTGCCCCCATATGGGCCAGCACTTCACCAGTTGGTCCCTTCCCCTCAGCCAGCCACCCAGGCCTCAATACCCAGGTGTGCTACTTAGGAAGAGGGTACCCAGGGGCTGGCTGTAGGTGGGCAAGCACTGACAAAGGTCCGTATCTATGCCAGGTTTACAGGAATCCTGAGTGGTTCCAGGGCTCCACAGTGGTTGGGTGGATACTGACACAAGTTCATGTCAGTATACCTCAGTAAACCTTGGGTTTTAGGGAGCCTGTGGTGGTCAGGCCAAGTGCTAATGTGGGATCCATTGCCATCTATACCCCGTGCTCAGGTCGCCATGGATCGGATGAAGAAGATCAAGCGGCAGCTGTCAATGACACTCCGAGGGGGCCGAGGTGTGGACAAGACCAATGGTGCCCCTGAACAGATAGGCCTGGATGAGAGTGGGGGTGGTGGCGGCAATGACCTCAGAGAGGTACCCACTCGTGCCGCTCCTGGGGAACCTCGCTCTGGACGGGGCCCTCTCAGTTCTGCACCAGGTGGGTCCACTGACCACTTCTGCCCCCAGACTGGTCCCCAGGTGCCACCTCCCAGCCGAGTTCCCCTTAGATTTGTGTTATTTCCATTTTCCTTTCTCCCGTTTTCTCCCCCTTCCCTGCTATCCTCTCCGCACACGCTCTCTCTATCTGTGCCCCTTTCCTTGGCTTTGTGCCCAGGCCTCGGGGAGGAAGAGTGCCCTGCCTGCTGCAGCTGCCCCCAACCTTCCCTTTGCCCTTCTCCTGCGCTCTGCTATGGCCCCCCTCAGGCCTACTGGTGCCTGCCTACCCTGGGCCTGCCTTCTCAGGGCCTTTGGCTACCGTGCCGCTGCCTGCCTCCTGGTCCTGGGCCATCCCCAGTCTCAGCTCACCCCTGAAACAGGGTGCTCCACTGGGTGACTGTTGCCCCCCCCCATCCCCCGTTCAACCTGTCCTGACCTGTCTGAACCTCCCTGGGCCTTGCCACCCTCTCCCTGAGGGACTCTAGGCTGTTCTGGGGGTTTGTGTGTACGTGTGTGATCAGGGGATTGTGTTACGTTGAGGAGGGGGTGTCCTGGGGCTTCAGCCCTCAACTGGTCTGCCCTCCCCCTGTCCTCACTACCAGAAATTGTACACGAGGACTTGAAGATGGGGTCTGATGGGGAAAGTGACCAGGCTTCAGCCACGTCCTCCGATGAGGTGCAGTCGCCAGTGAGGGTGCGCATGCGCAACCATCCCCCACGCAAGATCTCCACTGAGGTGCTTAACTCCCTGTCTGGCTGGTGGTGGGGCTAGAAAAGAGGGTTAAATGTGGGGAAGTGGAGCTCATGGTCCCGTTTCTCACTCATCTTGCCTGTTAGGACATCAACAAGCGCCTATCACTACCAGCCGACATCCGGCTGCCTGAGGGCTACCTTGAGAAGCTGACCCTCAATAGCCCCATCTTCGACAAGCCCCTCAGCCGCCGCCTCCGCCGTGTCAGCCTGGTGAGTGTCTTCTGTGCCTGTCCTGTCCTCCTTTCACTGCCCACCCGCCTCTGTCCCCTCCTATGAGCCTTCTTCAACCTGCCCCTTTACCCCACAGTCTGAGATTGGCTTTGGGAAACTGGAGACCTACATCAAGCTAGACAAGCTGGGAGAGGTGAGAGACCATCGTCAGGCACATGGTGGGGATGGGGGTCAGTGAGAACTTCCTGCAGCTTCCTCTCCTGTCACTCGTCCTCACACACCAGGGTACCTATGCCACCGTCTACAAAGGCAAAAGCAAGCTCACGGACAACCTTGTGGCACTCAAGGAGATCAGACTGGAACACGAAGAAGGGGCACCCTGCACCGCCATCCGGGAAGGTACAGACACACAGGAAGGCTGTCCCAGGCTTCCCAGGCTCACCTCTTGACACACACACACACCCTGTAGTAGGAACAGGGACTGGGGGTTGGGGCATTCCCTCCTGACACTCTGGGCTTCACGCGAAAGTGCCCATCATGCACATATCTAGATGATAATCAAGGTAACCAGGAATCTGTTCCCGTTTGGAGAAAAGACCAAGAATTATACAGCAGGGTGTTCGCTTTGGGTCTGAGAGCACCCGTGAAAGTGCTCACCGGTTTACTTGACAACAATTTCTAGTCAGAATATCACGCGGGATGAATTTGAATTGTGTAGAAGTTATGTGTGCAAAGTGAATTTCGCACCAAGTTGCAGGCCTCTGTACTGAGGGTTGACGCAAAACTCCTTTCCAGAAAGCAAAAACAGGTTGTGAAGATCTAGTGTCCTGTAAGCCTGGGGTGGCAATCCCAGGTCCTTGCTCCATACTCTTCTCTGAGCCTTAGTGTCCACATCCGGAACATAGAGCCACCCCTTCCTGGCATTGGGTGGGATAGAGCCAGTGGCTATGAGCCACCACCTCAGGCTGCACAGGGAAAGAAGGAAACCCTGGGCTTGTCCCTGTCTGGTCCTCCTCGCCTCTACCCTGAGGGTGGGTGGGGCCCTGACTCTTCCCCCATCCCCTCCTCCCCATGCTCCTTGCAGTGTCCCTGCTCAAGGACCTCAAACATGCCAACATCGTCACGCTACATGACATTATCCACACGGAGAAGTCCCTCACCCTTGTCTTTGAGTACCTGGTAAGGTTGGGGGGCAGTGGGGGTGGGGAGTGGGGAGATGGCCAGGAGCCACGGGATGTGGCCCTCTTTCCTCCCGTCTCCTCTTCTGTCCTCAGGACAAGGACCTGAAGCAGTACCTGGATGACTGTGGGAACGTCATCAACATGCACAACGTGAAAGTGGGTGTGGGGCAGGAAGCAGGGGCACAAGGGGGCCCCCACTCACCCACTCCACCCCACAAATCTCCCTGAAACAGACTTTTCCCGTTTGGCTTTTTTGCTGGGAGCCCTTGGAGGGCATTGGGACCTTGTCCTCTTTTGTGAGATAAAGCTCTGGGCTCAGTGTCTGTGTTTGGGAGGGGGAACAGTGTCTGCTGGGGGTCAGGCTG
Source organism: Lynx rufus (assembly GCF_022079265.1). NCBI lineage: Eukaryota > Metazoa > Chordata > Mammalia > Carnivora > Felidae > Lynx > Lynx rufus. The sequence continues at coordinate 41,129,408 of NW_025814828.1, forward strand.
CTGGATGCTCTCTGACATCTGCCTGCCCTTCCTGGGTCCCCAGCTGTTCCTGTTCCAGCTGCTTCGTGGCCTGGCCTACTGCCACCGGCAGAAGGTGCTACACCGAGACCTCAAGCCCCAAAACCTGCTCATCAACGAGAGAGGAGAGCTCAAGCTGGCCGACTTTGGTACCCTGGCCTCCCCCTTCTTCCCAGTGATCGCCCCGCCTTACCCTCTCAGACTCCCCCTTCCTCATGACTGCCTTATCTCAGTCCCCTTCAGCTTCTCCAGGCTTTGCTTAGGACACCCTCAGTCCCAGCTGTGCTCTCCCCGAGGCTGCCCGGGACCTCCTCAATTCCAGCTGCCCCTTCTCTCAACCTACCAGGCCTGGCCCGGGCCAAGTCAATTCCAACGAAGACCTACTCCAATGAGGTGGTGACACTGTGGTACCGGCCCCCCGACATCCTGCTTGGGTCCACGGACTACTCTACCCAGATTGACATGTGGTGAGGACAGGTGGAAGTGTGGCAGGAGCCATGTGATGAAGCGGGTGGCTTGGTCACAATGGCCAACCAGCCAACTGCCTCTCTGTTCACTGTGCCCTCCCTGCCTAGGGGTGTGGGCTGCATCTTCTATGAGATGGCCACAGGCCGGCCCCTCTTCCCAGGCTCCACGGTGGAGGAACAGCTGCATTTCATCTTCCGTATCTTAGGTGAGGAGGAACGAGCCCTAGGAACTGTGGGGACATTTAGGGATGCCCTGTGGATGCTTAGGGTAATTCTCCTTCCCTGCCAGGAACCCCAACTGAGGAGACGTGGCCAGGCATTCTGTCCAATGAAGAATTTAAGACATACAACTACCCCAAGTATCGAGCCGAGGCCCTTTTGAGCCATGCACCCCGGTGAGGCTGGTGGGTGGGAGGGTAGGTGGGTGTTAGGGGCTGGAGTGCCCAAACTCAACTTAAAGCAGATCCTCTTGTCCTTGCGGTAGACTTGACAGCGACGGGGCTGACCTCCTCACTAAGCTGCTGCAGGTGAGACCACCCTCCCGGACCAGCCTTGGGGGCTAGGGGATTCTAGGTGTAGGGGGACAGGGAGCTCCCGGGGTACGGTCTGGGATGGGGCAAAAGAGAGGTCTACTTGTTGAAGGGGTCAATACACCCCCCCCCACCCCCCCGACCCCTGCCTGTCCTCCCACTCAGTTTGAAGGTCGCAATCGGATCTCCGCAGAGGATGCCATGAAACATCCATTCTTCCTCAGTCTGGGGGAGCGGATCCACAAACTTCCTGACAGTGAGTGCAACTGGCGGGACCTGTGGGGAACAGGATGCTGGGTGGGCTGTGCGGGGCACACCCTTGATCACACATATGACATGTTATGTGTATTACAAGTTATTTAGTTTTCAGTTCCTTTTTACCTTTCACGGGAATTTTCTAACATACGTGAAAATAGACATAACATCATTTTCCTCTTTTTTTTTTTTTTTTTTTTTAAAGCAAACGTTTCCTTGTAAAATATATACCGAGAAACGCACAGGTCATGAGTATACGGCACAGTGAATTTTTAGAAACTAACCACACCCATGTAACTGGCATACAGGTCAAGAAATAGGATGAGAGAAGCTCCCCCGAAGTGCCCTCTTATTTCCTTTAGTTATTCCCAGCCCCTTGCCAAGGGTTACTACTAGTTTGACTTCTCACAGCATAGGTAAGTCTTCCCCATCCTTGTACTGTACAGAAACAGAGTCACACGTGGTGTTCTCCTTTTATACCTGATTAAAAGACTTTTTCATATGGACACTTTAAAATTATATATGTTTAGGGGCGCCTGGCTGGCTCAGTCGGTGGAGCATGGGACTCTTGATCTTGGCGTTTGTGAGTTTGAGTCCCACGTTGGGTGTAGAGGTTACTTTAAAAAATAAATACATAGGGGCACCTCAGTGGCCCAGGGATTGTCTCCCTCCTTCTCTCTCTGCCCCTTCCTCCACTTGGTCATGCGCGCTGTCAATAATAAGTAATTATTAAATAAATAAAATTAGACCCAATAACAAGTCCCCAAGCACTCTAGCAGGTCATCAACTCGTGGCCAATCTGGTTTTGTTTTGTTTTTTAATGCTTATTTATTTTTGAGAGAGAGCGCGCAAGCAGGGCAGGGGCACAGAGAGAGGGACAGAGGATCCGAAGTGGGCTCTGTGCTGACAGCAGCGAGCCTGATGGGGGGCTCGAACTCACGAACCGTGCAATCATGACCTGAACCAAAGTCGGACACTCGACTGAGTGAGTCACCTGGGCCAATCTGATTTTATCTGTATTCCCTCTGATTATTTTGAATCAAATCCTGGATATATCATTCACCTATAAATTTCAGCATGTATCTTTAAGAGGTTTTTTAATAACTATCATTATCCTACCTTCAAAATGTTGGCCCACTTCCTGAATCTCCCCACTGGATTAATCTAAATCAAATCCCAAACACCATCCATCATCTAGACTCAACAGATGGTAATTGCAATACCATTATCACACTTGACAGAATTACTGACTTCTTTGTGTAATAGCCCATATTCCATTTTCTCTAGTTGTAGCTGGTTTGTGTATAAGGATTATATGACAGATGAAAAAGTCAAACTTCTCAAAGACAAGACAGCTTTTTGTAATTCCCCCAATGGGGCCATGTGGGAGGTGGTCCTTGGCTGGCCCCATGGGTCATTTCCCACTGTCTGTCCTCCACCCACAGCTACTTCCATATTTGCACTAAAGGAGATCCAGCTACAAAAGGAGGCCGGCCTTCGGTCTTCGTCAATGCCTGACTCAGGTAGGTGTGGCCCTTGCCCTCTTCCCCGCCCTGGCCACCTACCTGCTTACCCACCAACAGCCATCCGCTCTGCTTTCCCCTGCAGGCAGGCCAGCTTTCCGCGTGGTGGACACCGAGTTCTAAGCCAGAGACCGAGGCCCCAGCAGGCAGCAGCTGGAGGGATGCCACTCCCCCTCACAGGGCAGCCCCCAACTGTATCCTCCTTGCTTGCTGCCTGCCTACCTGCCTGACTCATGCTCGCCTGCCCACATGTCCCCTGCTGCCTGTCCAAACACCCGACCATTGGCCTGTCAACCCACCCATTGGCCTGTCTGCTGGGTGCTAACAAAGCTCTCATCGCTCCTTCGCCTGGTTTGTCTGTCTGTCTGTATGTCTGTCTCTCTCTGTCTCGGTAGTTGCCGGCGGACAGCATGGCCGTGTCAGCCTCCCACACTGAGGCCAGGCCTATCCCCCTTCCCATCATCCCCTCCCCCAGGACCACTACCCCATGGCCAGCCAGGGGTCCGGAGCTAGCCCAGGCTGGGGATCTCGACTCAGACAAGACGTGACAATGCCTTGGGTCTGAGGCTTCCCCTGCCTGCTTTCCTGCCTGCCCCACCTGCCTCATGTTGTGTGGGCCTTTTTTTGTTTGTTTCATTCATTGTTGTTTTTTAATTATTTTAAATGAGGTTTTCATTTTTTAAATGCAATATCTCTGTATACAGAATGGCTGGGCCCCACCCCCTGCGTGTGGCCCTCCCACAGTATTTTGTGCAATGAAGCCCCGCTCCCAGCCTTTCCAAGGCAGGGACACAGCCCCTATTTGGAACCCTGACCATCACCAGACCCTGGGGTCGGCTAAGGGAAAGCATGCCTCGACCATTCGCCTTCCTACCCCCCGCCTGCCATCCTCAGCTGCAGGGGGACCTGGGGACTACTGGAGACTCTCTGGGAGGTGGACGAGGTGGGGGGGCCCCCACTCTTTCCTCCTACAGTCCCATAGCTGGGGCCTCCTTCCTTCTCAGGGTCTCCCTAGCCCAACCTTCCTGCCCCCATCCCACTCGGTGCTGTTGAGTAGGGGCCCTGCCAGGAACTGACCAACTCTTCAAGGAGCCATAGTGTATATATGTGCACAAGCAGGGGCAGAGGGGCGCATGGGGGTCTGTGCCCAAGCGTTAGCCCCTAACCCCTGGGGAGGGTGAGGCAGGGCAGGGGCAGTCTCTGGGGTCAGTCTCAGATGGGTGGTTACCTCCCCGTCCTCCACTCTAAACCCTGGGGCCCTCAAGTGGGGTGGGAGGGCTGGGGTGGGGGCCCTCCTAGTGGGGTTTGGAGGGTTGGGTTCCTGAATGCACCATAATCGCTGTATGAAATATTAAAAAGTCTAAAGTGAAAAACCTGATTGCAAGTCCCTGCAAGGGTGGGGGTGGGCTCAGTCCAAGGTGAGTCCTGGGACTTTGGAGAATTCATACCTGGCCAGGGACATGTCACGACTATGGAAGGCATTGGAGGGGCTGCACATGCAATAGTAGAACGTCAAGTTGAAACAGGGCAGGCTGAATAGAGGGTGAACTAAGAAGCAGAGGGAAGAGTGAGATTTACTCAAGAATATGAGGAAGCCAGATAGATGGGAGACAGGTGTATGTAGAGAGGCTGTTTGTTTGAAAGACACTTGCAAGGCCCCATACAACCAGGAGGTGGGGAGGTGAGGCAGGCCCAGTATGACCACCATGCGTCAGACCTGGACACCATGAGGCAGGCCAGTTGGAGAGGGAATATGAGAGGAGGGTAGATTTTGGATTGCTGAGTAGGTCGGGGGATCTTAATACATGGGTCAAAGTCAGGATTGGGGCCATCGGTGGATGGATGGAGCTGGAAGTTTGGATTGTTGGTGTCCAGGAAGTAACAAACCATGGGCATGGGTGAGAGAACCCCGAGAAGGATGCAATGGCTTGTGAGAGACCAGAGGTCAAATGGCACCGTGGGACTTGGCCTCAAGTGTGAGGATAGTTGTGGCTTTGATTTTCTCCATCCTTGGAGCTCCAGCCTCTGTCCCAACCTTTGGGCACAGCCAAGGATAGATTGCAAGCAGAAGAGAGGAGCATGGGCAGGGCCAGGCAAATACTGCAGAGAATAAGCCTAACTAAGGCTGGTTACTGAAGTTCAGCAGTGCTGGCCCAAGGATCATTCCACTGTGTCCCTGTAAGCACTTTGGTGAGCTCTCCGCTTGCAGCCTTACAACTGTAAGGGTTCTCCATGTTCCCAGAGATGGGGAAGCAAGCAAGGAAAACAGGACACCCTCCCTGTTTCCTTGTAACAGAGCTGAACCTTCCACAAGCCCCTCAGCAGGCTTCCTGTGCCATTCTGTGGCTAGAATAAGATGATATGGTCACCTCTGGCAACAAGGGAGGCTGGGAAGATGAGGGCCTTGCAAAAGGAGACAGGATTGCCAGGCCAGACTTAGAAGGACTAGAATTCACCCAACTGCTCTGGGAAGTGGTAGGGGCATTGGTGTGTGCAGAGGTGGTTGGCCTTTGGAAACCAAACAGTCTAGGCCTGGGGAGGGAGGCCTCTTGTTGGATTGTAGGAAGGGCAGGCTACCTGGTAAGTGGGGTGGGGTGGTCTGTAGAGGGGCAACGAGGAGAGGAGAGGCAGTTCAGAGAATCTGACAAGATTCAGCTAGGCTTGAAGAGCAGCTACTTGCCAAGTGCCAGACCCAACTCCATGCCACTTTAGAGACACCCCCCACCCCCAGGTGAAAGGGTTGCTCCCTTTTCTCCCTCAGTTTGCACAACTGAGTTGCAAACCCTCATCTGTGCCAGGTCTGGGCTAGGGGCTGGAATCACAGTAATAAAGACACATCCCTGCCCTGTAGAGGTTAACCGACAATAGAGGTGAATTATGATGTGTATGGGTGGGTGGGGGTTGCAATTGTGCAGGAAGAGGGTGTTCTGGACATGCCAGACCCAGTGAGCTATGTGCAGCAACCTAGAGGTGGGGGGAGGCGAGCTGTGGTCTTGGTTGTGGGAATGAATGATAATAAGGAAGTCGCTGAACCAGAGCCAGAATCATGAGCCTGTCTTGGGGAGTTTGTGGGATGGCCAGGTGGAGACAGCCAACAGGCAGGCAGATGCAGGGAGCCAGAGAGTGAAATATTAAAGTTATCTAGTGGTAGGGCTGGGAGCCCTAGCAGATGCCAGAGCCTAGTGCAGTGGTTCTCAACCAGAGATCATCTCCACCCCCCAGGGAACACTGGCAATCTCTGGAGACACTTTTGGGGATGAGACAAATTAGGGGATGATACTGCTATCCAGTGGGTAGAGGGCAAGGATGCAACTAATGCTTCCTTGTACAATGCTTCCTACAACAGAGAAATGTCAATAGTGCCTAGATCGAGAAGTCCCTGGCCTGGTGCAAAGGTTCTAAACTTTGCGGTCACGATTCCTTTATAGCCTTAAAAACTGAAGACCTCTAAAGAGCTTTTGCTTATGTAGCCTCTCAGGATATTCCACCGCACACGCAAGAGAGAACAACAATGAAGTACTGTGAAAATAGTTTTGACTTTGTGAACCCCCTGAGAAGGTCTCCTGAACCAGCAGGAAGCCTAGAACCACAGGTTGAGAATCTCTGGCCTGGTGCTTAAGATCATAGCTGAGTTTGAACTACAGCTCAGCAGTTTACTACCTGGGGCAAAATGAATTAACGTTTCCAGTCCTCAGCTTGACCCATTGATGCCCATAGGGGACTGATATTTATCTGTTGCCTAACGCTACTATTTACCGTGCAATAAAGCACTTAAACAGGGCCAACTATCATTAGTTATCATTGCCATAACGCCAACAAATACACTGAGCCTGAGGCTGACTTGCCTTCAACACGTTTGTCTAGAGAATAAATCTAGTTCAGGCAGGGAAGCGGCCCTCAGGCCTGGGTGGTGACCTTTTTTTTGCATTAGGTTGCCCGCAGGCCTGGGTGGTGACCTTTTTTTTGCATTAGGTTTTGATGGACGGGAAGAGTAGTGCAATGAAAGAAGGGCATTCTGGTCAGGATAAAAAAACTCTCAGGGTAGGGGCCGCGGTCCCCAGCAGAGCACGGGACTGAGAAAGCCTGGAACCTTTGCGCCCCTAAGTACTCCCCAAAATGTCCTCGTTCATATCGGGGACCTCTGCCTCCACCTTTCCACACAACCTTTTGCCCCGACTCAACATGGCGTTAGAATCCTACAAGACACCTTTGTCTTTATCAGTTCCCAACTGGAGGTTTTACCCCGCCTATTGGCCGCAGAGGTCACCGCCCACTCAGTCCCGATGCCCGCCTAGCCACTCCACGCGTCCGAGCGCGGGGTCCCTTTCCAAGATGGCAGTAGACCCCCGGCTATTTGGGGGGCTCTGTTTCCGTTTCCGGGACCAGAATCCGGAAGTGGCAGTTGAGGGGCCTCTTCCTATCTCCAGCTGCGGTGGTTGGGAGAGGAGGGCGAGCGGTGATGGCGGCGGTCGCAGCGAACGTAGCGGCTGCGGCCGAGGACCAAGAGCCACAACACGAAGCGGTGCCGGGCCTGGAGAGCCAGTGGCTCCAGATCGAGAATAAGGAGAGTGGGCGAGATCGTCCACTGCGGGCCGGGGAAAGCTGGTGAGGCAGGGCTGCAAGCAGAGCCTCCGCAGAAGGGACGGTGGGGGGCGTTGGTGGCGGTGGGGGACGTGGCGAATAATTGCCATGGGGGCGGGGAAGTGCCTGAGAGTGGATCGCCTTGTCTGGGAAAGAGGCGGGGCCTGCACGGTGGCGCCTGAGGCCTGAGAACAGGAGAGGGTTTGTTGTGGGGAGGCAGGGGAGGGGCCTGAGAGGAAACGGCCATGGGGGTGGAGCCGGGCCTGCGAGGTGGAACTCGGAACCTGGGAAGGGGGCGGTGTTGGCGGCGGGGGCTTGGGGGGTGTGGTCTCCGTTGCTTAAAGTAGCTTCTGGCGGCTGGGGCGGCCTGCGGTTTTTTGGCGGCGTCTGAGAGCTAGGCAGAGCGGGTGACGTCAGGCAGGAGAGCGGAATCCAAACCTTAGGGCTGTGGGCGGGGGGAAGAAAGTCGGAGCCTGCGCGGTGAGGGAGCTGGCGCCTGGGAACGAGGCTTGTGACGTGGGCCGAGGGGCGTGTCCTGAGGCCGAGGAAAGACTGCAGAGGGGAGGTGGTGCCTGTGAAGCAGAAAATGGCGCCTGCGAATGAGCAAAGTTTGTGACGCGGCGAGGTTTTTGCCTCTGGCCGAGGCCCTCTTCCCAGGACGGGAGAAAGTGCAGGTGATTGGCACGGGAGGGGCCTTCGATGTTACATTTGTTTTCTGTCTTAGTACTGTCTTGTTTTTGTAATCCGGAGAAATAGCTATTTAGAAAAATGTCTGTGCGTATCTTGATAAATCGGTTTGTTTTACTGATTTCTTGGCTAACCAGTGCATGTAATGTACTGTTTCTGGGTTTAATTTCTTGCTCGCCGAGTTGCATCTCATTTGTTAAATTGTGAAATACGTAAGACCTAAAACGGTTGCAGAAAGCGTTTACGTAGCCCAGATTGATGGACATTCTGTAAAAGTAAACGGCCTGTGGTCCTAAAAAATTTCAAGGTCGTGAAAGACAAAGGATGAAGAACTGTTCCAGACTGAAGGAATTAATGGGATTTAAAGAGTCATGATAACTAAATGCAAAGTGTGATCCTGGATTGGATCCCGGAGCAGAAAAAATAAATTACTCAGAAATCAGGGGGTTTTTTCCCCATAAAACTAATTTTCTCGTTTTTACTGTAAAAGATGTTAATGGGAAAATTGGCGAAATTTGACTGAGGTTTGCAGATTAGCTATTAGTACTGATCATTTCTTGCTTTGGATGACTGTATTGTGGTTATGAAAGGGAGTATCTTTTTTTTTTTTTAAGGGCATACGTATCGAAATATTTACGGATAATGAACCATCGTGTAAGCCGTTTACTCGCAAAGGCTGGGAAAAAACTAGTGTATGTAAAGATGTATTTAAAGAAACAATGGGCAAATGGTGAAAATGTTACATTTGGGGAATCTGGATGAAGGGCATATGGGAATTCTCTATAAAAACTGTTTTTGCATTTTTTTTCCTCAAGTCTGTTTCAAAGTAAAAAAAAAAAATAGAGAATAATAAAACAAAAATTTGTGAATTCACTATTCAGATTAAGATTCAGACCGTTACCTTAAGAAATCCTGTGCCCTTCCCAGATGAAAATCCCCCTTCCTGTGTGCCACGGGAAACTATTACCGTGAATTTTTAAATTTGTCAACGTTTTCCACTTCTGTATGCACTCCTAAATCGTATTTGTGGTCTGAGCTTTTATTTTAGGAGGATATATATGAAATCGTACTGGATGCGTACCTTGTGCCCTTCGCATCATATCAGGTGGTATATGGTATCCACATGACGTCATTGGTGACGTTAGCCTTGATCATTCGGTGAAGGTGGTATCTGCCTTGTTTGTTCGCTGTGAAGGAACTATTTTTCTCTTCCCGTACACAGTAATTCTTTTAAAAACCTATTTATGCCCATCTATTCCTCAAAAACGTTTCAGTAGCTTCCCCTCTCCTGCAGTGTAAATGCAGAAATTCTTACAGTGACTTGCAGCGAGGCTGGTCCCCAGCTCTGATTGCTTTTCTGATTTCGCTTCTGATTCCTGCCCCCCACCCCCTCACTCTCTCCATCCGGCCATATTGGATATTCCTCAAACATCGCAAGCATGGTCACACCTGAGGGTTTTTCTAAGTGAGGTTTGCTCATTTTGCAGAGTTCTTTAATCACAGTGCTAGTGAATGTATATCCCTGTTGCTGGAGAGTACAGAGACAAGTTGAGATTCCCCAAATAGAGAATACGAAATCTTTTTTTTCTTAACCCTTACGCTATAGCTCTCCAGCAAGGAAAAGCCTCATTTCATCCTGAGAATAAACAATAACTGGAATGTTTTTTATAGTTCATTTGGATGTGTTCAGAAAGGCGTGGGGACTTTGGTTCCTGCTGCATCCTGCCTTTACAGCCTCCTTCTGACAGTACCCTTTAAATTCCACACCCCCCCCCATGTGTGGGTTTCCTTTTGGGGTGTTGAAAATGTTTTGGAACTAGGTAGAGGTGTTGCTGGACAATAGTGTGTATGTACTAAATGCCACTAAACTGATCACTTGAAAATGGTTAATTTTATGTGGATTTTAAAAATTACATCCTGTCCATAAAAAAAAAAAATTACCCCCCACCAAGTGGTGGTTCAGTATTGAAGCCAGTTTATCTCTGCTATTGTGGCTGATATCATGAAGCATTTTTCCTTAACTCCATTTTTTAAGTTTATCTACTTAGGTAAGAGCAAAGCATCTCAAAGTTCTTTAATGTGCCATTCATTTTACAGAGATTTGCTGTAGTGGTCAGGAAATTTATGTGTAAAGCATTTCAGAGTCATGGAATAATCCCCAAATCATATATCTAATACCATTATTAATATTTTGTGCCTTTTTGTCAGCTGGCAGATCTGAGCAAGGGCAATTAATTAATTTGGCTATCTGAACCGATTTGATTTCTCCATAGAAACTTATATTCTAAGAGTAAATTCAAATTTATGATAGTATAGCTTCCTTGGCAAATTCCAACTTTTCTTTTTGAGGACGAACCATCTGCAAACATAATTAAATCAGGGAGAGCTGAGAGAGTCTCTAGAAGGTCTGCAGGGTGTGGGTAGTCTAACAGTTAAGCAGGCAAGGAATGGGCTCTTTGTTCAGGTAAAGGAAGGAGTGTGGCTGGGTTGAGTGTTGTGGAATGGATAGTGATGTGTGAAGGGCAAGTAATAGTGTTCTGTTAGAGGTTAAGGACTTAGCCTAGAAATGTTGAGGGTTTTCTGTCAATGGACAAGTCTGCACGGCCCAAGGGACCATTAAGTTTAATGAAGACCCTCGAACTAGATCAGTGCTTCTTCACACGTTTGGTTGGTGATTGCTGCTGTAGCTCTTAAACAATGTGGCTGTGCCTTGACTTCTGGAGCTAATGAAAGACTGAAATAAACAATAGACCTCTGGTAATTCCCTTTTCATTGAGTCCGTGCCTCTAGTACTTGTTCAGACTTTTCATGAACCAGGGGGAAAGGGTTTGTGCATTTACAATCCTGGAGTGGCGAATCTTTTGGTAGACACTTACTGTACCAGTCTTTGTTGCTTGAACAGGAGGAGTATGCTTTTTAGCTTGAAAAGTATGCAGTTATCAAAAGATATGTATATTAGCGTGCCTAACTATAATTAACATAATTATAAGCTAGGAAGATATATTTTTCGATTTGTTGTTTTTAAAAATACTCTTTGCTGAAGAGTACACTTATCATGAGCACTGAGTCGTATAGAATTGTTGAATCACCGTATTGTACACCTGAAACTTATATAATGCTGTATGTTAACTACACTAGAATTAAAATAACAAACTTAATAAAATTTAAAAAATACTAAGTTTGGAAAATGAAAGAACTTTTATAAAAATGTTAGGGTCATTGAAACTTGGAGAATTTTAATTAAACCTAATTATACCTGTTGTCATTCCTTTCATAGGGCAAAGGAGCAAATCTTTGTGTGTTATGTCCCAGAGACAGTTTAGCCATAAAAGAACATTTTAACAACATTATTATTCTGAATTTGGCAAAGACAAATCAAGAATAGTTGTTAGAAAAGAAAAGATATAAATTGAAGTAAGGACAAAAAAAATACTTAGAGTCAACTTTGTAAAAACTGCAGTGATAAGTAACAAAGATTATTAGAAGCTTAACGTTTTTTTAAGTAAGGGATCTCTTCTAAAAATGAGCTAAAGTACTTTTTAAATGAGTTAAGAGAATGTCAGAATACACCAAGAGTTAATAATTTGGTGATACAAAAGGAACTTCTAATCTGGGCATAAAATAATGTCATTTTACAGGGGTGCCTGGGTGGCTCAGTCAGTTAAGCACCTGACTCTTGGTTTCGGCTCAGGTCATGATCTCACGGTTCATAAGTTTAAGCCCCGCATCGGACTCTGCGTTGCCATTGCAGAGCCTGCGTGGGAGTCTCTGCCCCTCCCCCCCAGGATAGATAAAATAAAAGTTTTAATTTAAAAAAATGTCATTTTACAGAAAAGGCCCAAATTCTAATTTTTCTCCTTTGGTATGTCATTCATGTAACAGCGTGTGGTTAAAGGATTAATTTATATGCCTTTATGTACATCTATTTAGGCTTGCACAGACACATAAATAATAAACTTAGAACAACATAGTATTACATTTCCCATCTGCATGAGAAAGCTTTTAATAAACAAGTAGGAAATCCTCTCTTAATTTATATCCATATTTTTTTGAGAGAGAGCACAAGCAGGGGAGAGGGAGGGGGAGAGAGAGAATCTTAAGCAGGCTCCATGCTCAGGGCAAAGCCCGACTTTGGGTTCCATCTCACAACCCAGAGATTGCCACCTGAGCCGAAATCAAGAGTCTGACGCTTAACCGACGGAGCCACCCAGGCGTCCCTCTCTGTGTAATTATTGTATCTAGTGTAATTAACCTGTTAGGTAAATTGCTATCTTAACCAAAATGACTAATTTCCTTTTCTCCAGACACGAGAAAACCAGAGGACAGAAAATATTGTTTCGTAACTAAATTTTTTCCCATAAGCATCTATTTCATAATCACTTCAAAAAATTTGAGGAAACACAAATAAATGTGACTTTAGCAAGATGGGTTGTATTTCTAGATACTAGCAGCAAGAAATTAGAGAATTGAAATTTCCAACACGTATAGCATCCTCCTGAATCCACTACCTAGGGGTGAATATAACATTGTGGGTGCCTTCCCATCAGACAGTGGCAGCTCTGTCATGACTGCCATCTGGGCTGACAGATTATGAGGCATCCCAGTTTCAGAGATGTTAAACATTTGTAAAGTGTCCTTGAATTGAAGAAGCGAGATAGTCTTATTTTGTTAAAATTGGCATAAAGCTTCGGTCTTCTGTGAAACCTTTAGAAATCTAGGATGTTGTCAGGTATGGGGGTTTTGCTTACCACTGCAGAGTGATTTTTTTTAATAGAAGTATAGTTGATACACAGTGTTATGTTAGTTTCAGGTGTATGCACAGAGGGATTTTAATGTTAATTCTCCTTAAAGAGCTCTTAAAGAACAGTCAAGATCCCTTTGCATGGATCTTTTCCAAAGAAATTAACCTCATAGACCGTCTGTGGAGGCAGTGAAAGCCACGGGGGTTGGGGGGCAGCGGGTTTACAGGTGTGAGTGGTGGAGGGGTAGGACCAGTGATGGGGTATTCCAGAATAGCAGTGGGAGGTTTGTGGCATGAGCCACTGGGGCGGGGGTGGGGGGTGCGCGTTCCTGGCATGAGTGAGATGTGCAGGTCTGTGGGGGTCGGTGTAGCAAAAACAATGAAATCGCACAGAAACGTGTGCCTATTCAGGTGACTTGTGACTATTGCAAGGTTTTGCTAGCCCTCCATTTTCCCACCTCCCTCATCCTTTCATAAGCGCAGGAAAGTTGCCATTTTAAAGAATCCCGTGTATAGGGTTAAACTGGTGGAAAACGAATCAATACAGTGTTAGATGTTTTTCATCAATTTTGTAATATTTTAAAAAGTGCCTATTTGAGACAGCCTTTTTATGTGTCAAAAATCCCATAGCAGCGTGGGTTTGTGGGTGAGTGTGGGACCAGGGTTGTGTGTCCGTGCATGTAAGCTTTGAGGTCCAAGCCCTGGGGTCGGAACAGTTAACTGCTAAACATTCAGTTAGCATTTACTCTAGGTTGTCTTTTCCAGACTTGAGAATCGCTCATGACATTTTACACAGGCAGGCTTCAGCAGTCCTAAATGTTTATCATAGGTGTAGTGATAGAACAGTTTCTCTTTTAAAAAGAGAGCTGGCCCAGCTGTACACTTACCACAATTTTTAAAAAAGGACGAGCTAGTCACTATAAGCTTAGAAATCTATTACAGGGGTGCCTGGGTGGCTCGGTCAGTTAAGTACCTGACTTTGGCTCAGGTCATGATCTTGCAGTTTGTGAGTTCAAGCCCCACTTTGGACTCTACTGTCAGTGCTGCGCCCGCTTTGGATCCTCTGTCCCCCCCCCCCCCCCCGCCCTTCCCCTGCTTGTGCACTCGCTCTCGCTCTCTCTCTCAAAAATAAATAAACGTTAAAACAAAGAAATCTATTATAAAGCCAAAATAAATCCTAAACACAAAAATGATGAAAAATGGTGATATGTAGTTTTTGAAGGAAAACCTGATTCTTTTAGCATTTTAGATTCTTCTTAATTTCTGAGCAGGTTTCCAGAATTTAGTGATTATTTCTTATCCTCTATTTATCTGTCCTTTACAAACACTCCACACTTAATGAATGGTTAAAGCCTTATAAAATTAGCTGTAAATAACATAATTTTCAGCCTAATTATTCTATAATAAAACCTCATATTTCCTGGCACTGAGTATGGATTTGTGGTTTGTTTTGGGTTTTGCCCTTTTGTTTTTTTTTTTTAATTAATTAATTTATTTATTTATTTTTGCCCTTTTCTGTTTTTAATGGAATCTTTTAGTATCCTAAGCAGGTAGGTAATCTATCCAAATCTGGGTTTCACTGAATAAATTTTGCTTCTAATTATTTTTATATGATGGTGAAACTTTTATCTTTCATGTTGAATTCTGGGAGGAATTTCCTTTTTCTGTTGAGATAGAATCAACACACGACGTATCAGTTGTAGGTGTACGTGAAACTTGGCATCTTGACTTCCGATGTGTTGATCTTTCTGGTCTAATATCCATGGGACCTGGTACCGCTAAGCCCGGGTAAACGTGCATCACTCGTGTTCCGTGTCTTGTGCAGGTTCCTCGTGGAGCAGCACTGGTACAAGCAGTGGGAAGTGTATGTGCAGGGAGGAGACAAGGACTCCACCACCTTCCCTGGCTGCATCAATAATGCTGACCTCTTTGAAGGTACCAGGCCCCTCCCACCTCCCTCCCCCCTGCAGCCCAGCTCTGGGCTGGGAAACAAGAGTTTCTTGTCCCCTCTGTCCCTGCCAATAATCAGAAAACTCTCCGTCCGAGGGACGTCATTGGTGAGATGGCCAGAGTGACTTACCACTTTCCTTCCCTGATTCTTCCTTTGCCGCCTCCCCCTGACACCCCGCCCCCTGCAGACCAGGTAAACTGGCGCCTCAAGAGGGGACTAGTGGAAAGTGAGGACTATGTGCTGCTCCCAGCGGCTGCTTGGCATTGCCTGGTCAACTGGTATGGTCTAGAGCATGGCCAGCCCCCCATTGAACGCAAGGTATGGCGGATGGGGAGGTGCTCAGGGGAGATTCTTGGGGGTCAGGGTAGGAGAAAGTCCTTGTAGACCCAAGAGGGGTCTAGACCCGTGTGTGTGTGTGTGTGTGTGTGTGTGTGTGTGTGTGTGCATGTGCGCGTGCACGCGCTGTGTGGATACACCTTGTCTGCACACCTCTGCCCTCAGGTATCTCGGTGTGTCCCGAGTGTGCACTCGTCTGTTGGGCGCGCTCCTCCCATCTCCGAGGTCACCGTGCCTGTGTCTGTGTGTGTGTGCTGTGTGGGGACACCTGTGTCTGCATCTTTCCACCTTCCAGGTCGTGGAGCTGCTCGGCGTCCAAAAGATCGAGGTGTATCCAGTAGAACTGCTGCTTGTCCGGCACAGTGATATGGACACACCTTACACGGCTCAATTCAGCCATACAGATTCCGTTGGTGAGTCTGAGGGCTGCGGCGTGAGTGGGCGTGCCCACAGGTCAGGGATCTAAGAATGCATGGGGTTTGGCTGTGACAGACTGAGAAGGCATTGGTCAGACTTCGGAGGACCAAGAAGGTATCCGTCAAGTTGGGCAGAGGCCCTGAGCGAGTGCCCTGGAGTCCTCAGGGTATGCGAGCCGCGTCCCAGTGACTTAGATGGTACGCCAGACGATACTGGCTGGGGGTCTCAAGTCCTGAGTGTGGATCGGTCATTTGGAGACCCCCTCGAGGACACAAGGTATTGACCGAGTGTGCAGGGTCTGTGAGGAGGAGTCAGGGTGTGATGCTGAGATGGGTCATTCGGGGTTCCAGGAAGACCTCGAACGTGCTCCATTACCCTCCACAGACCTAGTTTTGCGCACCGCCCGAGAGCAATTTCTGGTGAATCCCCAGGAAGAGACAAGGCTGTGGATCAAGAACGCGGAGGGCTCTTTTGAGAGGTTGTGCAACACCCGCGTCACACTGCTCGAGGCTGCCCTCCAGACTGGGCAGGTAAGGGTGGGGAGGGCCTTTCTGCTCACCGGCAGTGCTCGGGTTGGGGCAAGTGAGGGCTCGGTGCCCGCAGGCCCTCCGTGAAGGCCTGTCCTGCTTTTCTTTCTCTTTCTCAACCCAGTTGATCATCATGGAGACCCGAAACAAGGACGGCACTTGGCCCAGTGCCCAGCAACAGGCCGTGTAAGCCCAGCGGGGGGTCTGGCCCGGGGTGGGGTCCCACGGCAGGTAGAATGGCTGAGCTCATGAGCCCATTTCACCTGCACGTCATTGGCCCTCGGCTGATAAGAGATTCTCACCCACCCCAGGAGCACTGCATCGGAGGAGGATGAAGAATTCCAGGGCCAGCCAGGCATCTGTGGTCTCACCAACCTGGGCAACACGTGCTTCATGAACTCGGCCCTGCAGGTTGGGCGATTAGGCCTGTGTCTGGCAGAGCCACAGGGGTGGGCTGCAAGTGACCAGGATTTGGCGGGCGGGGAGGTGGGGGGCAGGCTGCAGGGCAACAGGTCAGGTTGCAAGCTGGGGCCCCACAAGTCTGACTTGACGTGCCCACAGTCCTCCCCCAAGCATTAGTACCCTCTCCCTCCGCTGGCCCCTACTTTGCTGGATCTTCCCTCCTTTGTCGCCATATTCTTCCCTCTCTTGAAATGCTGCTACCTTCTCTTCCCCACCTCCCTGGCCCTTCTCTCTCCTTCCTCCTCTCTTCCTTCTCTCTGTCTCCACCGTGGTCACTCCTCCCTCCTTTCCTCTGCCTCCTTCTCCCGGGCCCTGTGTCCTACAGTGCCTCAGCAACGTGCCGCAGCTCACCGACTACTTCCTCAAAAACCGCTACCTGGAGGAACTCAACTTCTGCAACCCACTGGGCATGAAGGGGGAGATCGCAGAGGCCTACGCAGACCTGGTGAAGCAGGCCTGGTCCGGCCACCACCGGTCCATCGTGCCCCATGTGTTCAAGGTGTGACTCGGCCCCAGGCTGCCCCTGCCCGCCCCCCCAACCCCCGCTCCTGACTCCCTCTCGCTCTGACGGCCCTGCCCCATCTTCTCAGACCAAGGTCGGCCACTTCGCATCCCAGTTTCTGGGCTACCAGCAGCATGACTCACAGGAGCTGCTGTCATTCCTCCTGGATGGGCTGCATGAGGACCTCAATCGTGTCAAGAAGAAGGAATATGTGGAGCTGTGCGACGCGGCTGGCCGGCCAGATCAGGTAGGCAGTCGTCAGAGACCCCCATCCTGAGAGCCCCGTTAAAACCTCCAGGGCCTCTGCTTCAGGGATTCTCTGGCCTCCCTGGGGTATCCCACCCCCCGCCTGACCACCTCTCCAAGCCCAGTCCCAGCCTTGGCTCCGGCCCAGAGTTAAATAAGCCTATATAAGCCGCAGCCTGACTGGGCACAGCCTCCAGATAGCTCTAGCTGTAACTCTGTCTCTGGACTTCGTCATGGCGCTAACCTTGACCTCACCCGCATGCACATCCACCCCAAACTATGGTTTCCCCTGCCCCGGGCAAGCCTTGCCACCCTCCATGACACTGTCAACAGGAGGTGGCTCAGGAGGCCTGGCAGAACCACAAACGGCGGAACGATTCTGTGATTGTGGACACCTTCCACGGTCTCTTCAAGTCCACGCTGGTGTGCCCCGATTGTGGCAATGTGTCTGTGACCTTCGACCCCTTCTGCTACCTCAGTGTCCCTCTGCCTGTCAGCCACAAGAGGGTCATGGAGGTCTTCTTTGTCTCCATGGACCCTCGCCGCAAGCCAGAGCAGGTACGGGGTAATGGTGACGCGGGGACATAACGGGCCGAGTAGCCAGTTTGTTTGATGACCCCGCCACACCTTGACGCTGCCCTCACTAACTCCCCACACGCCCTTCTGCTCTTTTGTGGGTACCGTTTCTCCCTCAGCACCGGCTCGTGGTCCCCAAGAAAGGCAAGATCTCAGATCTGTGTGTGGCTCTGGCGAAACACACCGGCGTGTCGCCAGAAAGGGTGAGGCTCTGCAGGCGCAGGGAGGGTGGGATTTAGGGGCAGGGAGGTGAGGGCCTGGGATGACCTTGTCGGCTGCCCGGCCTCCTGTCTGCATTTCCATTCCCAGATGATGGTGGCCGATGTCTTCAGTCACCGTTTCTATAAGATCTACCAGCTGGAGGAGTCTCTGAGCAGCATCTTGGACCGAGATGATATCTTCATGTGAGTGAGGGCACCAGGGGAGCTAGGGTTTCCCCAGGAATCTCCTCTTTAACCAACTTCCCTGTCCCCCATTGGCCTGACTTGCAGGGCACCTGCCTTGTGCAGGGCTTTGGCCACGTGCCTTAGCAGGCCGGGAGGCTTGGGCCGTCAGCAGGGTGAACGACAGGTCCTTATCTGGGTTGTTCTTGGGTATTTTCTTCCTTGTGATGTGATGGAGGTTCCTGTTTCTTCTTTATTCTGTGTTCTGTTCAGCAGTCACTGAGTAGTACCTCACACTTGATCTGCGTTTGTTACACTGCAGTCACATTGCGGTCCTCGGAAGCCACAAGCGATGCTTGAAACAGGGAGCACCTAAGACACTTTCTGAGCATAAGAGCACTCAGAGCAAATCTGAAATCTCTGGGTCACTGAAATAGAAAGGGGGTCATGAGTAGAAAAGGTCTTTTTTAACCAAGGAGTGTTTGCCAACAAAAGAAAACGGTTTTAGATCCCTTCGTTACTAAAATTTTGTTAGCCTCCTCAGCACTTTCATAACACCAGAGTGCTTTATAAACCGTCTCACCAACAAAGTGCTGTGTCATCTAACAGTTTGTAAAGCACAAAACACTGAGTGGCTCTTTAAAAAATATTTTCAGGCTATTAGGGGTGAGTGGTGGGAGCACCTGGGGCAGAGTCCCCAGGCCCCTCTTTTTTTTTTTTTTTAATGTTTATTTTTGAGAGAGAGTGAGCACACATGAATGCAGGGGAGGGGCAGAGAGAGAGGGAGACACAGAAGCTGAAACAGGCTCCAGGCTCCAAGCTGTCAGCCCAGAGCCCACCGCAGGGCTCGAACCCATGAACCATGAGGTCATGACCTGGGCTGAAGTCAGACGCTCAACCACCTGAGCCACCCAGGCACCCCCACGGGCCCCTCTTGAGTGTCCTGATCAGATGTGGCCTCATGTTCACCCCCCGACAGATACGAGGTGTCGGGCAGGTCTGCTATTGGTGACAACTCGAGAGAGGACGTGGTACTCCCCATCTACCTGCGGGAGCGCACGCCAGCCCGGGATTACAACAACTCCTACTACGGCCTGATGCTCTTCGGGCACCCGCTCCTGGTGTCGGTGCCCCGTGACCGGCTCTCCTGGGATGCCCTGTATCACATCCTGCTGTACCGCCTCTCGTGAGTCTGCCTTTTGGGGGGCAGGGGGAAGGTGGGGTCTGAACTCAGAACCGGGTGTCGAGCTGTTCAGAGTTGCCAGCCCCTTGCCACTTGCAGGAGACAGCTAAGTTTAACATGGCCAGAGAGCAACTCTTAGGTTTTTTTCTTTTCCTCTTCGTCTAAACCTCTGGCTCTGCCAGTCTCTCCTGGGTGTTGGAGATAACGGGGGTCAACAAAACGGACAAAATACACACAATTTTGGTACTTCATTACTCTCTCCTTGGAGAGGCATGGTGATTTGTGTCCTCACTGGTAGATTTCCATAGTGCCTAAAATCTAGAGTCCTTAGGCAGGCAACCACCTTGTCGAGCCGCCTCTTCGGGCGTTTCTGTATCCTCTCCTGAGCCCATCTGGGCTCGCCACGAACAACTGCTTGTGTGTGGGCCTGCCGGTGGTTTCCCATCATAAGCGAAGTGGAATCCTGGGCCCTGGCCGGCCTGCCTTCGTGCCCTTCCTCCAGAGTCTCCTCTGCTCTCTTGGCAGGCGCTACGTGACCAGACCCAGCTCGGATGACGAAGACGACGGGGACGAGAAAGGTGAGGAAGAGGCAGGAGAGAGGATCGACAAGGGTGAGGGTCTGTACAAGCCGGGCACGAGGGAGGGTCAGCGGCTGGGGGGTCTGGGGTATTTCTGTCTGGATGCGCCTTACCGCTCTGGCACCCGGGCTCACACGGACCTGTCTGCTGCCCTACCCCGTCCTGGCAGATGTGGAGGACAAGGACAGCATCCCCAAGCCCGGACGTGTGGCTGGGGGCAGCTCCCAGGATTCCGGGCCGGAGCAGGCAGGGCCTAGCTCTGGAGTGGCAGGCGGGAGCCGCGCCCCTGTGGACAACTCCCCTGGACCATCTCACTGGCCCCAGAGGGCACGGCGCAAGCACCTGTTCACCCTGCAGACGGTGAACTCCAACGGGACCAGCGACCGCTCAACCTTCAACGAGGATACCCATGGTGTCTCCTTCAGCTGTGAGCCAGGGTGGGGGATGCGGGAGGGGGTTTCCTTGGCAGCAGGGCCCATGACCACCTCCCCTCGCCCCCAGCCCAGCCGTACATCGCCATCGACTGGGAGCCAGAGATGAAGAAGCGTTACTATGACGAGGTGGAAGCCGAGGTAAGCGAGATCCCGGGGGTGGGAGGGGCCACTTTCCGCTTGCGCCCCCGCAACCCTTCACACCCACGCCTCCCCCCCACCAAATTCCTCCAAGTCGTGACCACAGAGCTCCCAGGGCCTCAGAGTCCATGCCCTTAGCCACGGGCACGTGTCTTCCACCTCCCCTTCACCCGTCGCCCACTCCGCTGGCCCAGGGCTACGTGAAGCACGACTGCGTGGGGTACGTGCTGAAGAAGGCGCCGGTGCGGCTGCAGGAGTGCATTGAGCTGTTCACCACCGTGGAGACTCTGGAGAAGGAAAACCCCTGGTGAGCGGCCAGAACAGGGCCTCTGGGGACGTAGTGGGGAGGTGTGACCTGCCCAGATGCCTCCTACCTGTAAATGTTCATCCTTCGCCCCTCACTCCAGCCCTCCTGCCACTCTGACCCCCAATACCCAGGCTTAGTCGCACGTCAGAGCCTTTGCCTGGCTGTTCCTTCTCCCGGGAGGGAGTGCTCCCCCCTCAGTTATAGCTGTGGGACCCGACCCCTTCACTTTGCTCAGGTCTCCAACCGAATGTCAGTTCATCAGAGATCTCTTACTACCCTGTTAGGAGCCAGGCCCCCCAGCCCGTGCCTCTGCCCCCCACCCCGCTCCCTCCCCACTCTGTTGCTGCCTAGGCCAGCATCACTTTCTTTGCGGTTCCATAACACCGCCTGACGTCATATCCTAGATCCCCTTTTGTGTCATGATTTGTCTTCTCCGTTGGAGTAGACCCTCGAGAATGAAGACTTCTGATCTTAAGTTTGTGCTGTGTGTCTGTTCTCACGATCATAATGGTGTGGGGGTGCAGGAGGCACTCAGTAGATCCTTGGAGAATAAGCAAACAAAACAAAGGGACAACCAAAAAGATGAAGCCAGTCTCAAACATTAGAGCGGCATCTCCGTGGAGCAGGAAGGGAACAGAAATACAAAGTAGCGGCCAAAGGACTCAGCAGCAGGCTGTCAGCAGTGAGCGAATGGTGTGACTCGGAGAAGTTAGAGGGACACAGGCTCTAGAATGAGACGAACGTCCCATGGACCAGAAACCAAACAAAAGCGCACACTAGCGTAAGAGCCCGACGAATGACAGGATTGTAAGATGTGAAGAGGGCAGGCTAGAGTGACGGGCGGGCCGGAAGGAAGGGCCAGGCAGCATCTCTGTGGACCAGACGTGGCCCGTGGGGGCCACGCGGTACAAAAAGTATGCAGTAGGTGCTCATTTAGCGTGTGTGTGCACGCACGTGTGCGCATGTGCCTACTCATGCTCTTGTGTTTGTAGGTACTGTCCCACCTGCAAGCAGCACCAGCTGGCCACCAAGAAGCTGGACCTGTGGATGCTGCCTGAGACCCTCATTATCCACCTGAAGCGCTTCTCTTACACCAAGTTCTCCCGCGAGAAGCTGGATACCCTTGTGGAGTTTCCCATCCGGTCTGGGCTGGGGCCTTGGCCTGGGCAGGAAGGCTTAGGGGGGAGGCACAGGGAGAGGGGAAGAGGCGTTCTGGGAGTGACCCTGTCCTCCCCTACAGGGACCTGGACTTCTCCGAGTTTGTCATCAAGCCGCAGAACGAGTCGGCTCCGGAGCTGTACAAATACGATCTCATCGCGGTTTCCAACCATTACGGGGGCCTGCGTGACGGACACTGTATGTGCGGGGCTGTGGCAGGGCTTGCCCGGGGTCGGGGGGCAGGATGTCCTCAGCGTGCGACTAAGATAAGTGAGCAGGGGTGGGCGGTGGACCCGGGAAGCTCTTCGGGGAGGCAGGGCAGGTGCGGACGGCACCCCTCTCTTACAGACACGACGTTTGCCTGCAACAAGGACAGCGGCCAGTGGCACTACTTTGACGACAACAGCGTGTCGCCCGTAACGGAGAATCAGATCGAGGTGTGCCCTCCCTCCTCCCTCCCTCCTCGCTCCTCCCCCGCCCCCCCCACCGCGCCCCGGGTCCGTGCCGACGCCTGTCCTCTCCCCGCAGTCCAAGGCAGCCTATGTCCTCTTCTACCAACGCCAGGATGTGGCACGTCGCCAGCAGCCCCAGCCCGGCTTACGTGACCCCCCAGCGTCCCCTGCCTGCGGTTCCCCACCCAACTCTGAGTTCATGGATGTAAACTGAGGGGCCCCCGGCCCCGCCACGGGGAAGGAAGCCATCTCTGCTCTCTTCCTTCCCGCCCCCGCCCCCCAGCCCTGTGTTAGGTGCCCCGTGCCAGGTGTCGCAGGCTTTAGTCGTGGCTGCTGTTCTCCTGTGCCGCTATATTGCTCTCTCCCGGGGAAGAAGAGGTGGTGTCTCGCCCCGGCCGTGTGTCCCCCGCCTGTGTTTGCCCCTTAGAGCAGTAACCTTCCCTTCTATTCTCTATTTATGGTTGTCCCCTTCCCTCCGTCCTCCACCTGGGGTGTTTCGAGGGGGTGGTGGTGGGGTGCACCTGAACACAGAGTGTATTTTCTTATCGAGACCCTGTACCTTCCGCCGTGTATATATAAAGTGCCAGTGTGTTCCGTGGCAGTGTGCTTTTCTTGCTGCGTACCAAGTGCCAGCCGGGTGTCTGTGTGCTGACGCGTGCTCGCTGGGTGCGGGGGGTGTGACGAGTGATGCTCTGACTGCGTGTCGCGCACGACTTTGGGGGAGTTTTCGGCACCATCTGGACGCCACGCACGATTCCCAGCACCAGCCGCACGCCCAGTGTTTCCCAGGGCGTTTCACACACTGACTCACAGTCCTCACACCGGATTCGGGGCGGGCGGGGCTTGTCGTCTCCGGTTTCAGGTGGGGAAACTGAGGCACAGCTCGAGTCATCGTTCAGGCTGTCAGGAATTGGCACGCGTGGTTAGTCACGCTGGTGTTGGTCCCTGGAGGGGGGCGTTTGACCTCTCTGGATGCGAGACCGAAATCTCTGGACGCGGCCTGTGGGAAAGGCGCGCCTAGAACACACGGGCATCCGTTTGGGCCAGTGTGTGCTTTTGGACACAAAGATACTGACCAGACCACAGATCCCCCCAGCATTGTCTTCCGAGAACCACAGAGGTGGCACACCTGACCCAGATCAGCTAACCCAGCAGGACAAACGTGCCTTGTCTCTGTTGTCCCTCCACTCAGCCTCCCCGCTCCCCGCGCCCTACCATGACCGCAGCTCCCCCACCAGGCAGGGGCCCTCCGGCCGCACCCAAAGAGGGACGTGGAACACCGTGCCCCAGAATGGGAGCAGCATGGCGTGTCTGGGGGACAGATACCACTTAAACACGGGACGCCCCCCACCTGGCCCCTCCCCCCTCAGGCGCCCGCCATCTCCTCTAAGAACCGGCTCCTCTAAGGAGCAGCTGTGGACTGGGCTGTGGGGTGGGGCGGTGCGGACGGATGTGTGGTATGTGGACTTAAACAAAAACCCCAAGCCCTTCACACCAAGGGAGGGACCTGCACGGGTGCCGCTCAATGGACCATTCCCACAGTAACCGCCTCAACACCCGCCCTGGCAAGGGTCGCTCGGCATTACCACCCGCAGACCTCCCAGTTGCGCTGTCGACACCGGCGAGAATCAAGGTAGTCGCTGTGAGAAACCCGACTCGACCTGACTTAGGCAAAAACAAATAACTAGTTCTGGGTATGACCGGATCCGGGAACTCAAAAATGTTGTCATTTAATCCTCACGGACACCATGTGATTTGAACACGATGACCCCGTTTTGCAGATGAAGGAGCAGGCATAAAGACCTGGCTCAGAATGGGCTTTCTGTACTGGAAGACGTCCTTACCTATGCATAATCAGTCCTGGACAAAGCCCTCCTAAAGTGAATCCGTTTCAAATAATTTCCCAGATTTAACCAAAAAAGTCTTGAAATGACACCATGCATAAGAATCAGGAAGAAGTGAGGGGCGCCTGGGTGGCTCAGGTGGTTGGGCATCCAACAGTCGATTCTGGCTCCGGTTCTTATCATGGTTTTGTGGGTTCAAGCCCCATGTTGGGCTCTGCGCTGACCCTGCAGAGTCTGCTTGGGATTCTCTGTCTCTCTCTGTCTGCCCCACCCCTGCTCATGCTCTCTCTCTCTCAAAATAAAATTTAAAAAATTATTTTAAAGAAAAGGAATCAGGAGAAGTGAGAGACAACAGACAGTTCCACAGAGATACCTCGAATCAAGAATTCTCAGGGGTCAGGGGCGCCTGGGTGGCTCGGTCGGTTGAGCGTCCGACTTCGTTTCAGGTCATGATCTCACGGTCCATGAGTTCGAGCCCCACGTCGGGCTCTGTGCTGACAGCTCGGAGCCTGGAGCCTGTTTCGGATTCTGTGTCTCCCTCTCTCTCTGCCCCTCCCCTGTTCATGCTCTGTCTCTCTCTGTCTCAAAAATAAATAAACGTTAAAAAAAAAATTAAAAGAATTCTCAGGGGTCAGGGGCGCCTGGGTGGCTCAGTCAGTTGAGCGGCCGACTTCAGCTCAGGTCATGATCTCATGGTCTGTGAGTTCGAGCCCCGAGTCGGGCTCTGTGCTGACAGCTCGGAGCCTGGAGCCTGCTTCCGATTCTGTGTCTCCCTCTTTCTCTGCCCCTCCCCTGATCATGCTCTGTCTCTCTCTGTCTCAAAAATAAACATTAAAAAAATTTTTTTTAATAAAAAAAAAGAATTCTCAAGGGTCAATGTAAAACTGTTGTGCTTACTCTGGTCATGGAAATAAAGATGATTACAAGTGAACAAGAAATGTGAACATTTTAAAAATGAAAACGAGTTGAAAAAGAACCAGGTAGAAGTGATAGGCCTGAAATAGAGAACTAAATTTAAGAAACGAGTGGATGAGTTGAACAACACATTACATGTAGCCGAGGAGGGAATTGGTGAATTGGATAGAGTTTAAAACAGGGGCTCCTGGCTGGCTCAGTTGGTAGAGCATGTGACTCTTGATGCTGGGGTTGTGAGTTCAAGCCCCACGATGGGCATAGAGCTTAAATAAATAGAACATATAACGGATAGAAGTTAAAGTGTCCCTGGAATCCTCTGTTTTCCAGAGCTCTGACATGGTTTGTTCTGTCAATTCTGCTTGGGGTATGTGTGTGTGTGTGTGTGTGTGTGTGTGTTGATGTATATGGTTTATAGTATACATGTTTAACATAGCAAAGTCTACCCTCAAGTGATGGATCCCACTTCGCATTTAATATAAGAACTTTTCCATAGTGTGTCCGTTTCTCCCTGCTCAGCCTTTATGTTGTTACCGTGCATTTTACTTTTGCATATGTTATACACCCCAAGATGCGTTGTGTTTTTTTTTTTCTTTAAGCAGTCAGTTGCCTTCAAGAGATTTAAATAGAGGTGCCCGGCTGGCTCAGCCGGTAGAGCATGCAACTCTTAATCTCAGGGTTGTGAGTTCAAGTCCCACATTGGGCATGGAGCCTACTTAAAATTGAAAACAAAAAAGAGATTTAAATAATAAGAAAAGGAGTTGAATATATTTACCATGCCACACTTACCATAGTTCGTTTAGTTTAAGAGAGAGAGAGAGAGAGAGAGCAGGGGAGGGGCAGAAAGAGACAGGGAGAGAGAGAGAATCCCAAGTAGGTTCCACACTGTCAGCGCAGAGCCTGATGCGGGGCTTGATGTCACAAACCGTGACATCATGACCTGAGCCGAAATCAAGAGTGGGACGCTCACTTAACTGACTGAGCCACCCAGGCGCCCCTCACCTTATTTTTTTTTTATATATATATGAAATTTATTGACAAATTGGTTTCCATACAACACCCAGTGCTCATCCCAAAAGGTGCCCTCCTCAATACCCATCACCCACCCTCCCCTCCCTCCCACCCCCCATCAACCCTCAGTTTGTTCTCAGTTTTTAAGAGTTTCTTATGCTTTGGCTCTCTCCCACTCTAACCTCTTTTTTTTTTTTCCTTCCCCTCCCCCATGGGTTCCTGTTAAGTTTCTCAGGGTCCACATAAGAGTGAAACCATATGGTATCTGTCTTTCTCTGTATGGCTTATTTCACTTAGCATCACACTCTCCAGTTCCATCCACGTTGCTACAAAGGGCCATATTTCGTTCTTTCTCATTGCCCTGTAGTACTCCATTGTGTATATAAACCACAATTTCTTTATCCATTCATCAGTTGATGGACATTTAGGCTCTTTCCATAATTTGGCTATTGTTGAGAGTGCTGCTATGAACATTGGGGTACAAGTGCCCCTATGCATCAGTACTCCTGTATCCCTTGGGTAAATTCCTAGCAGTGCTATTGCTGGGTCATAGGGTAGGTCTATTTTTAATTTTCTGAGGAACCTCCACACTGTTTTCCAGAGCGGCTGCACCAATTTGCATTCCCACCAACAGTGCAAGAGGGTTCCCGTTTCTCCACATCCTCTCCAGCATCTATAGTCTCCTGATTTGTTCATTTTGGCCACTCTGACTGGCGTGAGGTGATATCTGAGTGTGGTTTTGATTTGTATTTCCCTGATAAGGAGCGACGTTGAACATCTTTTCATGTGCCTGTTGGCCATCTGGATGTCTTCTTTAGAGAAGTGTCTATTCATGTTTTCTGCCCATTTCTTCACTGGGTTATTTGTTTTTCGGGTGTGGAGTTTGGTGAGCTCTTTATAGATTTTAGATACTAGCCCTTTGTCCGATATGTCATTTGCAAATATCTTTTCCCATTCCGTTGGTTGCCTTTTAGTTTTGTTGGTTGTTTCCTTTGCTGTGCAGAAGCTTTTTATCTTCATAAGGTCCCAGTAATTCACTTTTGCTTTTAATTCCCTTGCCTTTGGGGATGTGTCGAGTAAGAGATTGCTACGGCTGCGGTCAGAGAGGTCTTTTCCTGCTTTCTCCTCTAAGGTGTTGATGGTTTCCTGTCTCACATTTAGGTCCTTTATCCATTTTGAGTTTATTTTTGTAAATGGTGTGAGAAAGTGGTCTAGTTTCAACCTTCTGCATGTTGCTGTCCAGTTCTCCCAGCACCATTTGTTAAAGAGGCTGTCTTTTTTCCATTGGATGTTCTTTCCTGCTTTGTCAAAGATGAGTTGGCCATACGTTTGTGGGTCTAGTTCTGGGGTTTCTATTCTATTCCATTGGTCTGTGTGTCTGTTTTTGTGCCATCACCTTATTTTTTGAAACAGGTTTTCGTGGGTATAGAATTCTAGGTACAGTTTCTAGTTCTTTCAGTACTTTAAAGACTTTACTCCGCTGTCTGCCGTTACTCGGCTGCTGCCGTCCTTTTCCTTGTGCCTGTGTACCTAGCGAGTCCTTTTTGCCCCTGGCTGCTTTGAAGATTTTCTCTTTAGCCCTGGTTTGGAGCAGTTTGATTATGATGGACCTTGGCGTAGTTTCTTCATGTTTCTTGGGTTTCTTTGAGATCCTTGGATCTCTGGATTTCTAGTGCCTGTCAAATCTGGAAACATTTTGGCCAGTATTTCTTCAAATGTTTTTTTCTGAAGTTCCCTTCTCTCTTCTCTTTCACTGATGCAATTTTCATTAAAAAATTTTTTTAATGTTTGTTTATTTTTGAGAGAGAGACAGAGCATAAGTGGGGGAAGGGCAGAGAGGGAGGGAGACACAGAATCCGAAGCAGGCTCCAGGCTCTGAGCTGTCAACACAGAGCCCGACACAGGGCTCGAACTCATGAACCCTGAGATCATGACCTGAGCCGAAGTTGGATGCTTTTTTCTTTCCCTTTTTCATATAGAAAATCTTATGTATGTATGTATGTAACCTCTCTGCCTGATGTGGGGCTTGAACTCATGACCCTAAGATCAAGAATTGCGTGCTCTACCCACTGAGCCAGCCAGGCACACCCATGTGTCTCATTTTCAGTGGTTTCTATTGCTGTGCCTTCGAGGTGATTAATATTTTCTTCTGCAATGCCTAATGTGCTGTTAATCCCATCTAGTGTATTTTTCTTTTTTTTTAATTGTTAATGTTTATTTTATTTTTGAGAGAGAGAGAGAGAGAGAACACAAGCAGGGAAGGGGCAGAGAGAGAGGGAGACACAGAATCCGAAACGGGCTCCAGGCTCTGAGCTATCAGCACAGAGCCCGATGCGGGGCTCGAACTCACAACCGGTGAGCTCATGACCTGAGCCAAAGTCGGACACTTAACCAACTGAGCCACCCAGGCGCCCCGATTTTTCAACCAGGGCATTGTACCTGCTCAGTTTGGGTCTTTTTTATATCCTCAGTGTATCTGTTTAACTTTTTGAACATATGACTACAGTCATACTAATAACCATTAATGACTTTCTCTGCTGATTTATCAGGGCCAGTACTAAGTCGGTTTTGATTAGTTGAGGATTGTCCTTACAATGGGTCTTTCCCTGCAAAGACATTTCTGGTAATCTTTGGTTGGATCGTAGGCATTGTGAATTTTATCTCACTAGTTGCTGGATATTTTCATCTTCCTTTAAATCTCCTGCAGCTTTGTTCTGGAATGCATCTGATTTTCTTAGTCTCACGTCTTGCTTTTATGGCCTCTTATGCAGTTCCCAAGACGTGTTTGTTCTAGATGTGTTTGTTCCATTCCCCACCACTGAGTCCTCTAGCCCATGACCTGTGCGTTATGAGTGTTTCCAGCCTTGCTGGTTGGATTAGCCACTGTTCCCCACCCTGGGAATGCCAGGCACTGTTCCCTTTTGGATGGCCCCTTCCCCCATCTCGGGCAGTTTCCACATGCACACGTGCTCTGACTGATACTTCGCTGACTGTTCGAAGAGAACCCTCCTCTCTGCTACTCTGGCCTATGGACTCTAGCCATCCCGGTCTCCACAGACTCTGTGCTCTGGCTCCTCAAGTCGGGTCTGCTGGGCTCTGTCTGGGTTCCCCTCCCTAAGCTGAGGACAGTCCCTCCAGGCAGTAAGCTGAGAAATTCGTAGGGCACAGCTCATTCGTTTCCTGCTTCTTAGGGATCACTGTCCTTCATTTCCTGAGGTCCAGTATTTTGAAAACTATTTCTGATTCTATTATCGTTTGGGACAGGAAAGTAAGTCTTGTCCCTGTGGCTCCATCATGGCTGGAAGCAGAAGTACTTTTCCTCGACTTTGTTAAATCGACTTAGCTCTTTTTTTTTTTTTCTCACTTCTTGAGATGAGGTTTAGCCCATTAATTATTCCAACTTTGCGTCTTGATATATTTGTAATCTTAGGTACTAAAAGATGGAAACACGGATTGTAAAAACCTCATATACACTGAATTATTATTTTTAACACTGTTGGATTCTTCAAATTCTTTAAATCCAAAAGAAAAAGTGATACATTCATGAAATGCTTATATATATATAGTATGTATATATATATTATATATATATTTATTATATATATTTATATATACATATATACACACACACATATGTGTATATATATATTTTATGTATATATATATGTGTGTGTGTATATGTACATATATATATATATAATTGTGTGATTATAATACATCGTAGTCTTTGTATTGAAAAAAGTTTCCTTGGGGTGCTTGGGTGGCTCAGTTGGTTAAGAGTCCAACTCTTGATTTTGGCTCAGGTCATGATCTCACGGTCATGAGTTCGAGCCCTGTGTTGGGCTTTGCACTGACATTGTGGAGCCTGCTTGGAATTCTGTCTCCCTCTCTCTGCCCCTTCCTCACTGGTACACTCCCTCTTTCTCTCAAAACAAATAAATAAACATAAAGAAAAAAAAGTTTCTTTAACAACTGGACAAAAATGGATATAAACATGAGTTTATCTATATCTATATAGATCTATATCTATCATCTATCTATCTATGTTTATTTATTTTGAGAGAGAGAGAAAGAGCGTGAGCGAGAGAGGGGCAGAGAGAGACAGGGAGAGTGA
Source organism: Lynx rufus (assembly GCF_022079265.1). NCBI lineage: Eukaryota > Metazoa > Chordata > Mammalia > Carnivora > Felidae > Lynx > Lynx rufus. Next base: position 41,159,741 of record NW_025814828.1, read on the forward strand.
GAATTCCAAGCAGACTCCCTGCTGTCCGTGCAGAGCCCGATTCGGGGCTCGATCTCACAAACCATGAGATCATGACCTGAGCTGAAACCAAGAGTCAGGTGCTTGATCGACTGAGCCACCCAGGTGCCCTGGAAACCAGGGTTTTAAGGGACCATCCTCCCCCCCTCCCCCATAGAAGATCCACGTCCTAATCTCTGAGCAGCTCTAGAATCCTGATTCCTTCCATTCTAGATGCTAACAAAAGTTTGGTTTGGGTTTGCTCTAGCAGATACTCACTAAGGGACTGCTCTCCTTCCCTCCCTCCCTCAGCCAGTAGGCTTTTCTGTGCCCTGTTGGAAGTGGGGAAGGGGTAGAGAGGATCTATCCGCCTTCCAAAAGGAGACCATGCTGAAAGCAGCAGGTTTTGGATCCATTTGGAAACACTGCTGCCTTTTCCCAAGCTCCTGCCCTTGGCTTTCAGTCAACCCTTTCTTTTTGCAACATGTGAATAGGGCTGTGAGTTTCAGTGAAGTTAGCATGTGTTTCAAAATAAAATACGCTTTTGGATCTATCCTGGAAACAAAAAAAACCCTTTAATAATTATTAAAAACTGTACTGTTCTGTCATGAAAACAATAATGTAGATGGGAATTCAGAAATTCCAAATACATTCTCACTTGCCGTCGTGGTAACGCTATGGAATGTGGTGTTATTGTTGCCATATGAACAGATGCCTTTGCCCGAGGTCATGTAACAAATAAGCAGTATCTTTTAGCCAGGTCTTCTCTTGGAAGCCCCAACTCTTTCTACTACTCTATTCCTTCTAATGTGCTAAAACGCAATTTTATTTGTTTAAAGAGAAAGAAAGCATTTTCAGTTCTCCTACTGATTTTGTTCACGCGTAAGCTCAAAAAACAGGAAAATGTAGTCCTATGGCATTTTTTTAGCGTTTATTTATGTATTTTTGAGAGAGAGCACAAGCAGAGGAGGCGAAGAAAGGGAGGGAGACCAGAATCCAAAGCAGGCCCCAGGCTCCGAGCCGTCAGCACAGAGCCCAACGCAGGGCTTGAACTCATGAACTGTGAGATCATGACCTGAACTGAAGTCGGACACTTAACCGACTGAGCCACCCAGGCGCCCCTAGTTCATTATGATAGATCATCTCATTTCCTAGCTTTCCCTCTTTGCACCCTGCCATGGTGGGATTAATGCCATTTTAGTCTGTGACAGGCTTTTCATCACAGGATGGTTGAGGGAGGGATGTCTCTGGGATGGCTACGCGCTCAGCGGTTCTGGCATGAGGTTTGAAAACAAGCGGCTTAGGGGTGCCTGTGTGGCTCAGTCGGTTAAGCGTCCGACTTCGGCTCAGGTCATGATTTCACGGCTCGTGAGTTCGAGCCCCACGTCGGACTCTGTGCTGACAGCTCAGAGCCTGGAGCCTGCTTCGGACCCTGTGTCTCCCTCTCTCTCTGCCCCTCCCCCACTTGCATTCTGTCTCTGTCCCTCAAAAATGAATAAACGTTAAAAAAAATAAAAAAAGAAAAGCAGTTTAACAAAGCTGGCCTTCTCTAAGAATTTGCCCGCCCCCCCCCCCCCGCCCAAATTTCAGCAATTCGTGTAGCTCTTTGTTTTACCCCAGGGTCAAAAAAGCGGAGGTGGTTATTTTCCAAGCAGAGAGAACATCACCTGCTTTGACTGCTACCGTGAAATTCCTCCGTGGTTCCATGCCTATCTCCGCCATGTTCTCAGAACTCCCATAATGGAAGAGCAGAGTTCCTTCTCTATCTTTGCAAGACACAGAAATACCGGAAGCTTCAGGTGGTGCTCTTGTATTCAGTTGAATTTTAAAAATCTTTTTTTAGAAAAATTATTTATTAAACATTAAAATATATATATACATATAAAAGGGGCACCTGGGTGGCTCAGTCGGTTGAGTGTCTGACTCTTGATATCAGCTCAGGTCATGATCTTGCAGTCTGTGAGTTTGAACCCCACACCGGGTGGGCTCTGTGCTGACAGCAGGGAGGCTGCTTGAGGTTGTCTCTCTCCTTCTCTCTCTGCACCTTCCCTGCTTGTGCTCTTTCTCTCTTTCTCAAAATAAATAAACATTAAAAACATCTATTAAAATTCATTTAAGTAATCTCTACACCCAACTTGGGGCTCGAACTCATGACCCTGAGATCAAGAGTCACATGCTCTTCAGACCGAGCCAGCCAGCCAGGGGCCCCTCAGCTGAGATAATCTTATTTACAAGAAAACAAGTTAAAGATAATAAAGAAGATTATTTTGTGGTTTTGGAAAATGAAGAGTTTAGAATATAATCATAGCCGAAAGCTTACATCTTTTCTGATGTTAAAACTCAGCAGAGGGGTGCCTGGGTAGCTCAGTCGGTGAAGCATCCGACTTCGGCTCAGGTCACGATCTCACGGTTCGTGGGTTCAAGCCCCGCGTTGGGCTCTGTGCTGACAGCTCGGAGCTTGGGACCTCCTTCGGATTCTGTGTCTCCCCCTCTCTGCCCTTCCCCTGCTCTGTCTCTCTCTCAAAAATAAACATTAAAAAAATAATAAAAAAACTCAGAAAACTTACAGAAATTGTTTTGTTGGCAATAGGTCAGGGAACCACCCTATAGGGTTAGATACATCAAGCAGCTAACTTTTATTGGGTTTACTGAATTAAGTTGATGACAAGGAAATATATTAGGTGCCTGTAGTATTTGTTGACTACATCTGAAGCCCTAAATCTCTTAGCAAAAAGGTGTGAGCCAGCGGGAAAGTGAATGTCGATTCTACAGGGGTGTGTGTGCTCCTGAAATCTTTATTTAAAAAATTTTTTAAAAATATTTATTTATTTTTGAGACAGAGAGAGGGGCAGAGTGCAAGTGAGAAAGGGGCAGAGAGAGAGGGAGACACAGAATCCAAAGCAGGCTCCAGGCTCTGAGCTGTCAGCACAGAGTCTGACTCGGGGCTCGAACCCATGAACCACGAGATCATGACCTAAGCTGAACTCGGACCCTTAACCAACTGAGCACCCAGGTGCCCCCTCCTGAAATCTTTATTTTTAAAGTTATTTAAAATTTTTTTTTGTTTTTCCAGTTTTTAGAGATATAATTGACATTATATTCGTTTTCAGTGTCTGACAGGATAATATGGTATGCGTATATTGAAATGATCACCACAATAAATTTAGTAAACTCCCATCACATCACATACCAAGGTCTTTTGGGAGGAAGAACAGACATCTTTAATTTTAATTGGAACGCTGTGATGTTTCTTTGTTTCTTATTTTTCCCCGTGTGTCCTCCTTCTTCCTTCACCCACGTTTCTTCCAACAGTTTTCTAAAGTTGAATTTGTGGGAAACCTGTGTTTGTTTTAAAGTTGGAATTTTATGGGGCGCCTGGGTGGCGCAGTCGGTTAAGCGTCCGACTTCAGCCAGGTCACGATCTCGCGGTCCGTAGTTCAAGCCCCGCATCGGGCTCTGGGCTGACGGCTCAGAGCCTGGAGCCTGTTTCCGATTCTGTGTCTCCCTCTCTCTCTGCCCCTCCCCCGTTCATGCTCTGTCTCTCTCTGTCCCAAAAATAAATAAACGTTGAAAAAAAAAAATTAAAAAAAAAAAAAGTTGGAATTTTATGAGCCAGTCCTTTATGTGATAGTATTCCCAAGAAATCAAGAGTTATGTCTCTATTTTGGAAATACAATTTTATTTTATTTTATTTTGAGAGAGTGAGTGAGTGTGTGTGTGTGCACGCACTCGTGCACAAGCAGGGAAAGAGGGAGAGACAATCTCAACCCTCACCCAGTGTGAAGTCCAACACGACACTTGATCCCGTGACCCTGGGATCATGACCTGAGCTGGAACCGAGAGTCGAACGCTCAACCGACTGAGCCACCCAGGAGCTCCTAGGAAGTACAATTTTTAAAACTGCAGTAGTCACTTATTAATTTCACTGAAAGTATACCATCAAAAAGTGATAGTTGCTGGGTGCCTAGGAGGTTCGGTGAGTGAAGCGTCCGACTTCAGCTCAGGTCATGATCTCACAGTTCGTGAGTTCAAGCCCCGCGTCAGGCTCTCTGCTGTCGGCACAGAGTCCGCTTCAGATCCTCTGTCTCTGTCTCTGTCTCTGTCTCTCTCTCTCTGCCCCTTCTCTCCTCTCTCTCTCTCTCAAAAATAAACATTTTTTAAAAAGTTGATATTTGCACTTTTAAAGCATTTTAGATGATACAATGTGAGATAAAGGAATAATTCACATTTCCAGAGCTCCGCAATGTCCTCAAAACAGCTTTAGGTATGATAGACCTCATTCAATAATGCCAAAGGGTGCCTCCTTTGTTAGCATTTTCCAAGGGTTTCTTACTCTAGGTCTGGTCAGAAGCCTGCTCCTAGCTCCCATCCCTGGCTTTGACCTCATTCTCTACATCTGTACATGTAATAGGCTGGATGACGCTCTAGGAAGGATATAGTTATGGTGGATGCATTCGCGAGCAACGATAAACAACAAAATCGGGAATAATATAGCTGACTGTCTCTATGGTAACCTCCATTAACTGTGCGTATGCATATTTGACTCATTGCGGTAATTCGCATTTTAAAATAGAAATGATTTTTTTTTGCTCATAATCACGCATTTGTGATCATCATTTACTTGTCAGTGCAGTGATTATTTCTGCTCCGGAATCATAAAAGCTGTGGAGGAGGTGGGTAGAAGAGACACAGGGAGAGAGATGATTCATTTTAACCTTTTCTGAAACAAACAGGTAATTACTTCAGGGGGAAAAAAAATGGCTTTATCTATTTCCTGCCACCATCCACCCCCTGAAACCTTTCCCAGTGATGTAATGTCTTTCTGCATTGACTTTGTCCTTCAGCTGTGGCGGTCAGGCTGGGGCTTCTTTTCAAGTGCTGCCTAGACTTGAGAACACTTTGCATTTAAGTTGTCTTATGCCTGGTGGGGACAATCCTCTGAGGTCCTCATTTGGTAAAGTCTCCCCGTGAGAATTTAAGAAGTGCTTCAGAGCAGGGGTGCCTGGGTGGCTCAGCCGGTTAAGCGTCCGACTCTTGGTTTCGGCTCAGGTCATGATCACCGCGGTTCATGGGTTCGAGCCCCGAGTCGGGCTCTGTATGGACAGTGTGGAGCCTGCTTGGAAGTCTCTGTCCCTCCCCCGCCCGTGCTCTATCTCTCTCCCTCTCAAAGTAAATAACATTTAAAAAAAAATTAACGGAAGTGATTCCTCACCCTCGTTAAACCGGATGGCTGAACAAAGTGTAACATTGTGACCCTGAGGCTAGGGATTTGAATGTCCCACCACGGATTTCTTCCCATCAAGAAACCCTAGGCTTTTCCATTTTTAAACCTCCTGTATTTCCCAGGCAGTCTTCATCAGTCTCAAAAGTTAGCAGAGCTTTTTCTCACACAGGGTTATGGCTGCTAACACATTCAAAAGCAATTACATTCAGAACTCTTGCTTATGGCTTGAAGCTTCCAGCAAATCTCTGCCTGCCTGCTTTTCCTGTCCCTCCTGAAATTCTGACCCCATCCATGCCCACGGTCAAAGCCGCTCCTGTGGCTATTTGAATTTGCTTCCTGTCTTTCTCATCCCCTGTCTGGTTTTCTGGCTGCTGTCAAAGCCAGCTTGTTTACCGTGATTCTCTCTTTTAAAAAAATTTTTTTTTCACGTTCATTTATTTTTGAGGGACAGAGGGACAGAACACAAGTGGGGGAGGGGCAGAGAGAGAGGGAAACACAGAATCAGAAGCAGGCTCCAGGCTCTGAGCTGTCAGCACAGAGCCCGACATGGGGCTCGAACCCATGAACTGGGAGGCCATGACATGAGCCAACATCGGACGCTTAACCGACTGAGTCACCCAGGCGCCCCTTGTTTACGGTGATTCTCTTGGTGAGAATCCTAAGGGGCTTCAATTCTCAAGACATAGAACCCGATTTTCCTGCTTGTTTGGACATTTCTTTCCTTGTCTTTGTTATTCTACTTAGACCCAGACAAGTAACATTTTCTTCTGCATTGGTAAAACTGTCTAGTTTTCTTCCCAAAGATATTTCACCACGGTTGGTGATTTGAGCCGATGACATGCTGCATGTACCATGCATTCCTTTCTTTAGTCCTTGAAAATAATCTTCAGCTTTTGTTCTGCTATATGGTTATTCCCAGCGACTTTCTTTCTTTTTTTTTTTTTTGGAAGCATGATACCTTCAAGTTGCTACTTTTGTAAAGACCACAGTGATTAAAAAGCAAACAAAAAAAAACCCTCTCATTTTATCATCCCCAAAGTCCTAATGCTTCCAAGGAAGATTGTGGAATGGCCAGGGGACAGTCCGTGCCACAGGAAGTGTATCTTTGTTTCTTAGCCGAGTGATAAAACACGGGCCCCTGCAGCTCAATGGGTGAAGTTTAACTTATATTCAGATTTAGTGGCAAAGGGTTTGCATTCCAGTTCCTTGGAAAAGTAATAATCCGGGTGTGGTATGGAGGGTAGCGTTTCGCTAATCAGATTAGTGGACTCCCGGATCCCAACATTCTCCTGTTTACTAAATATAAGAGCTTTCTGTAGAATGCTGTGAGGCCAAAACAGCCTCTCTTTCTCTGAGTACTATTTTGCCTTCTAGATTGAGTGATTCAGCTGCTTGAGAGGTGGCCAGAGAAAGGAGGCAGAATTGGGTTACAGCCCTCATTTGCTAGGCTTTGAGCAAAGAGTATATATTATTTATGGAATGGGTGTTAAAGTATAGTTGCAACATTCTTATAAATTTTAAGGTTGGCCTTTGAGAACATTTGGATTTCAGAGGATACATTACAATTACAGGATTGATCTCTTTTAAACTCTATAGAGGAAATAGCCACCCCCCCCACCCAATTTTTGACACTACAAGGCAATATTTTGAATCGAAATGTCCCATAATGCCTGCCCCCTTTATTAAAAACTCACCCATGGGCGCCAGGGTGGCTCAGTTAAGCGTCTGACTCTTGATCTGGGCTCAGATCGTGATCTCATGGCTGTGAGACGGACACATGTATTGGCTCCTCGCTGAGTGTGGAGCCTGCTTGGGATTCTCTCTCTCCCCTGCTCTCTCTCCCCTCCTCTCTTTGCCCCTCCCCTGCTCACGCGCGCCCTCTCTCACTCAAAATAAATAAATATATATTTTTAAATTTTTTAACAATTAAAAATTCTCCTGTAACAGGGTACCAGTATGTAATAATGGAACTGTGTTCAGAATAAGTCCTTCCTTTGACACGTTTATATTGTGTGAACACTGTGGGATGTGTCAATTTCCACTGCCATTACCATGTGTTTTTCTTATTGTTTATATGATTTTTCCAGTTGCTACACACATAGCATAGTAGAAACCAGTCGCGCATTGGAGTCAGGAGAACTGGTTTGAGGTCCAGCTTACTAATCAAGTGGTGCTCAAATCACCATGGCAAAGGGTCAAAGAAGTCCATTCTCTGAAGTCAGTGTATATGTTCATTTATAGCCTAATATTCTTCTTGACTTCTCAATTCACTCTGTCATAAAGATTCTGGCTGTAACTGGAATCTTTGGAAGAAAAAAAGAAATCCAGAGACTGATACTTTCTTCATAATTTCCAGAGTTTTAACATGTAGGGTGTATATAGGGGCGCCTGGGTGGCTCAGTCGGTTAAGCATCTGACTTCGGCTCAGGTGATGATCTCATGGCTCATGAGTTCGAGCCCTGCATCGGGCTCTGTGCTGACAGCTCGGAGCCTGGAGCCTGCGTCTCCCTCTCTCTCTGCCTCTCCCCGGCTTGCACTCTGCCTGTCTCTCTCAAAAGTAAATAAACATTAAAAAAAAATGTAAGATGTAGGTTTATATATATATATATATATAAACTAGATATTTGAGGGGCTCCTGGGTGGCTCAGTCGATTGAACGTCCAACTCTTGATTTCAGCTCAGGTCATGATCTCACAGTTCATGGGATTGAGCCCTGAATCGGGCTCTATGCTGACAGTGTGGAGCTGCTCGGGATTCTCTCTCTCTCTCTCTCTCTCTCTCTCTCTCTCCCTCTCTCTCTGCCCCTCCCCTGCTCATGCTGTCTCTCAAAAATAAATACATTTAAAAAACAATAAAATGGTGCAGTACCGACTTCAGTAATTCATGTACAACCTTCACTACCAAATGAGCGGTATTTACTTCCTATGTTTCCCTTAACTAATGCACATTTTGAAAATGCTTTATTATTATTTTTCTTTAGGTTAGCTCTGTGCCCAACGTGGGGCTTGAACTCACAACCCCGAGATCAAGAGTCACACGCTCTACTGACTGAGCCAGCCAGGTGCCCCTAAACTGATGCACATTTTGAAGGTTAAATGAAACGATGTTCAGTCCTAAGTGCAGGGTGCATTTATCACTGGTGGTAAGTGTGGACACAGCGTTAAGTATCAGCGAATCACAGGTGAAAGAGACAGCGCCTTTCCCGGGCTCCTTCAGCTTCTGTGTCTCGGTCTGGAACGTGTGATGACAGAAGAACAGCCCTTGGGCTGAAAGCCTTCACCAAACAGTAGGATTTAGCTAAAATTCAATAAGACTAGTTTTCGTTGTACTGACATCCAGTATATAAAGGGGGAAAAACCAAATAACTTAGAATGTGATCACATTAACATTCTCCTTTAAGAACGTAAATTGTTGGGGGGCGCCTGGGTGGCTCAGTCGGTTGAGCATCCGACTCTGGCTCAGGTCACGATCTTGCAGTTCGTGAGTTCGAGCCCTGCATCAGGCTCTGTGCTGACGGCTCAGAGCCTGGAGACTGCTTCGGATTCCGTGTCTCCTCTCTCTGCCCCTTCCCTGCTCATGCTCTGTCTCTGTCTCTCAAAAATGAATAAATGTAAAAAAAATTTTCTTAAAAGAACATAAATTGTTGGGACACCTGGCTGGCTTAGTTAAATGTCCAACTCTTGACCTCAGCTCAGGTCTTGATCTCAGGGTCATGAGTTTGAGCCCTGCATTGGGCCCGTGGAGTCTACTTAAAAAAAAAAAAAAAGGTGGGCGACTGTGTGGCTCAGTCGGTTGAGTGTCCGACTTCAGCTCAGGTCATGATCTTGTGGTTCGTGAGTTCAAGCCCCACATCGGATTCTGTGCTGACAGCTCAGAGCCTGGAACCTGCTTCAGATTCTGTGTCTCCCTTTCTCCCTGCCCCTTCCCTGCTCATGCTCAGTTTCTCTCTCTCAAAAATAAAAATAAACATTACAAAATTTAAAAAAAAGAACATAAATTGTTAAATACAGTTATTTAGGAAGATGTAAGCGAATTTGTTAGAATTGACATGTCACTACTCTTTTATTGGTATTCTTTTTTAAATGTTTATTTATTTTTGAGAAAGAGAGAGTGTGAGTGGGGAAGGGTCAGAGACAGAGGGAGACACAAAATCCAAAGCAGGCTCCAGGCTCTGAGCTGTCAGCACAGAGTCCAACCTGGGGCTTGAACCCACGTACCATGAGATCATGACCTGTGTGTGTTAAAGTCGGACACTTAACTGAGCCACCCGGGTGCCTCTTTAATTTAATCAAAGCAATTCATAATTATTGTTGGGATTTTTCAAAGAGCCACACAGAAACTCAGAAAAGCAATAAAATGCCAGATAAAGAAGCCAGATCTTTTTAGTATTTTGCTTCTTTCTTTTTTTTTTTTTTTAATTTTTTTTTCAACGTTTTTTATTTATTTTTGGGACAGAGAGAGACAGAGCATGAACAGGGGAGGGGCAGAGAGAGAGGGAGACACAGAATCGGAAACAGGCTCCAGGCTCCGAGCCATCAGCCCAGAGCCTGACGCGGGGCTCGAACTCACGGACCGCGAGATCGTGACCTGGCTGAAGTCGGACGCTTAACCGACTGCGCCACCCAGGCGCCCCATATTTTGCTTCTTTCTAAAATATCTGAGACCCTGTTATATAACTAACTTGAGTTGTTATACAGGTAACCCTTGAACAACACAAGTATGAACTATATACACGGATTTGTTTTTATAAACGTGGCACAGTGTGGTACACATATCTTCTCTTTCTTATAGCTTTTCCTTTTTCTCTAGCTTACTTGATTGTATGAATACAGTATATAGTAGATGGAACATGAAAGAAATATGCGTCCATCGATTATCAGTAGGCTATGAGTAGTTAGGCGTTTAGGGGGTCAGAAGTTACATGCAGATGTTTGACTGTATGGGGTGGAGGTCAGCACTTCTAACCTTTGCTTTGTTTAAATTTTTTTTTTAACATTTATTTATTTTTTTTTTTTAATTTTTTTTTTCAACGTTTATTTATTTTTGGGACAGAGAGAGACAGAGCATGAACGGGGGAGGGGCAGAGAGAGAGGGAGACACAGAATCGGAAACAGGCTCCAGGCTCCGAGCCATCAGCCCAGAGCCCGACGCGGGGCTCGAACTCACGGACCGCGAGATCGTGACCTGGCTGAAGTCGGACGCTTAACCGACTGCGCCACCCAGGCGCCCCAACATTTATTTATTTTTGAGACAGAGAGAGACAGAGCATGAATGGGGGAGGGGCAGAGAGAGAGGGAGACACAGAATCTGAAACAGGCTCCCGGCTCTGAGCTGTCAGCACAGAGCCCGAAGCGGGGCTCGAACTCACGGCGAGATTATGACCTGAGCCGAAGTCGGACGCTTAACCGACTGAGCCACCCAGGCGCCCCCCTTTGCTTTGTTTAAAGGGCAGCTGTATAACTACGGCGCAAGTATAAGTTGGATTCATGCATTTGACCAAACGCTGCAAGTGAAACAAACAAGCTTTTGGTTCACTTGCTAATCACCCTCCTCCAAGCCCAAAGGTACATGTCACAAGGCAACAGGCGGGGGTGGGACGACAGCCTCAGAACAGAGATTGGGATCAAGAGGGCAGCCAGGTGCCAAGTAGAAATCGTTCGCAACGCAGGAACGCCAGTGTGCAGGCCAAAGGCTGGTGCTGTGGATTAGCGTTGCTGACGTTACCTGAGCACGTCATGTAGTACCCTTTGTTGGGTGGGCATTTTCCCCAAGAGTGAAAATTGTCCTCTATGTGTCTGTGTATTTTTTAAATGTTTTATTTAAAAAAAATTTAATGTTTATTTTTTTTTTTGAGAGAGAGAGACAGAACGCAAGCAGAGGAGGGGCAGAGAGAGGAGACACAGAATCTGACGCTTAACTGACTGAGCCACCCAGGCACCCCTAAGCTTTGACTTAAAAAAAATTTTTTTTAAAGTTTACTTATTTTTGAGAGTGGTAGGAGGGGCGGAGAGAGAGAGAAGGAGACAGAATCTGAGGCAGGCTCCAGGCTCTGAGCTGTCAGCACAGAGCCCGACGCCGGGCTCGAACCCATGAACCGCAAGATCATGACCTGAGCCGAAGTTGGACACTTAACTGATTGAGCCACCCAGGTGCCCCAGCTTTCACTTAAAAAAATTTTTTTTAATGTTTATTTTTGAGACAGAGAGAGACAGAGTGGGAGCAGGGCAGGGGCAGAGAGAGAGGGAGACACTGAATCCGAAGCAGGCTCCAGGCTCCGAGCTGTCAGCACAGAGCCCGACACGGGGCTTGAACTCATGAACTGTGAGATCATGACCTGAGCTGAATTGAAGTTGGACACTTACAGACTGAGACACCCAGGTGCCCTCTTTTTTTTTTTTTTTTTTAGTTTGTTGTTATTTATTTTGAGTGAGAGAGCGAGTGAGCAGGGGAAGGGCAGAGAGAGAGGGAAAGAGAAAGAATCCCAAGGAGGATCCTGGTTGTCAGCATAGAATCTGATGTGGGGTTCGATCCCATGAACCATGAGACCATGACCTGAGCCGACATCAAGAGTTGGACGCTTAACTGACCAGCCACACCCAGGCACCCTGAGGTGTCTCCATTTCTGACCTGTACGACAGGTTCAAAACTCTGTGCCCGTTTGATTTTGGCCGTTGTTGGTCTAACTAATCTCCGAATACTCTTTTCGCTGCAAAATGTCTGTGATCTTGGGGCGCCTGGGTTTGGCTCAGGTCATGATGTCACGGTTTGTGAGTTCGAGCCCCACGTCGGGCTCTGCACTGGCAGTGCGGAGCCTGCTTGGGATTCTCTCTCTCTCTCTCTCTCTCTGCCCCTCCTGTGTGTGTGCTCTCTCCGTCTCAAAATAAATAAATAAACTTAAAAATGTCTGTGATCTGTGTTCTAAGATTTCACCGATGAACTGATTTCTTTCCATTGGGGTTTTCTTCTAGAAAAATGGCAGTTATGGTTTCCTGCCTTGCTTTTTAGAATCGCTTAAGCGATGCCCAAGCCCCCAGGGGGTTCACAAAGGCTAACGTGCCACAGAGTTCTGCCTTCCTCACAGGTGGCGATGCACCTGGGTCAATGTGACTCAGGGAGCTGACGCGGGCAATTGTAAGATAAGGTGACACCGGGAAGGTGTTTCATCAAAATGCCACAGTGTGAGAAAGCCTACCCTCCCTCGCATTTCCGCACATTCCTGTCGCTCGGGCGAGCAGTTCTTCAGCGGCCCTGTGGTGGCCGTTGCTAGGCTGGCTCGTCACATGTCCACAGATTCAGCCAGGAAAGAGACAGGAAGCCCAAATGCTTCTTACAGAGCCGGCAAAAGTAAGCCCAGCGTGCTGCCAGCTGCCGCGTCCCTAGTGCCACAGGCTGACAGTCAACCAGAGAAGCCAGATGGCACAGGTAGTGAGTCGCTCTGTCATTGAGCAGCCAACTCAAAAGGGCAGCCAAGCAGTTTTGTAGACTTACACGGAAGCCTGCAGCCGGACCCTCCGTGTGGTCATGGTGGGGAGTCCCATCTGCCCCAGAGCCAGGGGGGGTGAGGGAAAGTCCTCGCCAGACTCCCCACCGGGCTGCTTGTCTTGCCACGCCCCGGGGAAGATCGAAGGACCTTCCGCCAAGACCGCTGTCACACTTGAGTCAAGCCTTCGCCTGGTGGCCTATGTGAGGCTGTGCAAAGTCACCACCATGATGGACACAGCTGTTTCCCTACAACTGCACTGCCCAATGCCTCATGTATTCAGCTCAGAATTCTTTTTTTTTTTTTTAATGTTTATTTATTTATTTTGAGCAGGGTGTGTGAAGCAGGGAAGGGCAGAGAGAGAGAGAGGAAGACAGAAGACCTGATTCTGGTTCTGTGCTGACAGCAGAGAGCCCGACGCGGGGCTCGAACCCACGAACGGAGACCATCACCTGAGCCGAAGTTGGACGCTTAACCGACTGAGCCACCCAGGCGCCCCCAGCTAAGAACTCTTTTTTAGAAGCGCAGGCCACCCCATCGGATGCCCCAAGTAATTGTACTGATAGGGGCTTGGACGAAATCCTTTCTATTTGTCTCGAGTCAAATCAGATGGCGGTAACCATGGCTTTGACTCCCGGTAGAATGATCAGACCTGGTGTGACGATCCCAGACAGACCACAGCCAGGCTCCTGGTCCAGAGCCGAGCCAGCTGAATATGTCATTAATCCTGGTTCGGCAAGAGGTTTTCCCAACGGCACACCCTCTGCCTTACGGTGGCCGGCCAGAAGTCCAGGGCAACGGGATCGTGTATCTCCAGTCAGACCAACGAGCTTAGACTGGTCTGTGTGTGGCAGGCAAGTAGAGGCCTGATGTCCGTGTTAGAAGTGGTACCCTTGGGGCGCCCGGGTGAGTCAGTCGGTTAAGCATCTGACTCCATTTCAGCTCAGGTCATGATCTCACGGTTTGTGAGTTCCAGCTCCGCATCAGGCTCCGGGCTGACGGTTCAGAGCCTGCTTGGGATTCTCTCTCTCCCTCTCTCTGCCCGTCCTTCGGCTCGTGCTCTATCTCAAAATAAAAAAAATAAATGGAAAAAAAAAAAAAGAAGGCGTACGCTACCGGGGCAGAAACTGTAGCAGGATAGAATCATTTATCACATTCATTATAACTGGAAAACGCCAACTTTGCCTCTGTTATGCAGACGAACCCTTTGAGTGGAGCTCAGCATGTCCCGCAAAGCAGGCCGGCGTGTTTCTACAGAGAACAATTAGGCTACCCCAGCCGGCCCAGCCCCTGCCCACGGCCTGCTCACAGGGGACTGTTTTTGTTTTTTTTTTAATGTTTATTTATTTTTGAGAGAGACAGATGGAGACAGAGAGAGAGCACAAGCAAGGGAAGGGCAGAGAGAGAAGGGGGGTGCAGACAGAGGATCTGAAACAGGCTCTGTGCTGACAGCAGACAGCCCGATGTGGGGCTCAAACTCGCGAAGTGTGAGATCATGACCTGAGCCGAAGTCTGACGCTTAACCGACTGGGCCACCCAGGCACCCGTTGGTTCTGCTGGTATGTTTCTAACCACGTCAGCAGCGGCATTTTGTTGACCTGGGGTCCAGGACAAGGTGTCCACAGCATTCTGAGACGACAGGACAAGGGTCCTGCAGGCAAGAGCCAAGAAAGCTTAATGGTCCCGCCCGCTCCCCTCTACACCCAAACCCCTGGGTCTGAGGTGTTCCTTCCCCACCAGCCCAAGATATCACCGTCCTATTGTGGCCACGTGATGGGTATGCCCGGTGTCTGAAGCACCCACGCCTACTCATCTCCCCCCATATCTGCCCCATTGGTGCGTCTAGACTCATCTTGAGATGTCTTTGTGTAGCTTGTGTCTTCCTAGGGACATGTGCACCCCTCCAGGGCCGAGTTGGGATCATCGCCTCATACCTATTGTCAGTGCCATCAGTCTATAACCACTCTGACCCGCTGGCCAACAGGATGGGAAGAGAAACACTAGGTTAGTGTCTCCTACCCCCCATCTCTTCTCAGCCACTCAGTCCAGTTGCATGGCTGCCTTCCTGCTGGTAGGTGTGGGAGGGGAAGAGGTAACATGAAAAGGACCAGAGTCTCTTGTTTTTTTTTAAGTGTTTACTTATTTTTTGGGGAGATGGCGAGTGGGGGAGGGGCAGAGAGGCAGGGGGACAGAGGATCCGAAGCGGGCTCTATGCTGACAGTAGAGAGCCTGACGTGGGGCTTGAACTCACGAACTCTGAGATCATGACCTGAGTCTAAGTTGGATGCTCAAAACCGACTGAGCCAACCAGGTGACCTGTGGTCAGAATCTCTTAGGGCCAGTCTGGGCCGCTGCCTCTTACCCCCAACTTTGGGGTTAAACATTTTCTTCAAACGGGAGGTTCTCCTGTGGAGAATTGCCATGTCTCGAGTCCATACTGCCTGTTTAAAATGTGTGCTCCTTTGGGGCACCTGGATGGCTCAGGCCATGGAACATGCGACTCTTGATCTCAGGGTCATGAGTTGAGCCTCACATGTGGTGTAGACTTTACTTAAAATTAAAAAAAAAAATTAATGTGTGCCCTCCTAGGAGGAGTGCCTTGGTGACCTATTATCTTCAATTTTTTCTTTCAGGAATCTATCTTATTTTTTATTTATTATTTTTAAAATTTATTTATTTATGGGGAGAGAGAGAGCACAAGCGGGGGAGGGACAGGGAGAGAGGGAGAGAGAGAATCTCCGTGCTGTCAGCACAGAGCCCGACGTGGGGCTTGAAGTCACGAACCGTGAGCTCATGAGTTGGACGTTCAACCAACTGAGCCACCTAGGTGCCCCTGTTTTATTTATTTACTTATTAAAAAATTTTTTTTAAGTTTATGTATTTTTGAGAGAGAGAGAGAGCACAAGCAGGGGAGGGGCAGAGAGAGAGGGGCACCCAGAATCTGAAGCAGGCTCCAGGCTCTGAGCTGTCAGCACAGAGCCCCATGTGGGGCTCAAACCCATGAGCCATGAGATCATGACCTAAGCTGAAGTCAGATGCTTAACCGACTGAGCCACCCAGGCAGCCCTCCCATTTTATTTACTTTTTAATGCCATTCATACCCAGAGGTGATACAGGGCACGGAAGGTTCAGCGAATGGCCCTCTGCCGGGTAATTTTGCTGAGAGGTGGCCCCGTTTGGTGTGATCAGATGTGTCTGGATAATCCAAAATGTGGCCCAGCCCAGGTAGGAGTCCTTGGCTGGTATGTTCCCACCTGCCATGCCCTGAAGAGGCGCCCACTGCGGTCAGTGCCCCCCCACCCTCTAGAGGCAGGGAGGGAAGGACCCTAGAGGGTCTATTGTCAGGACCTGCCAGGTGCCATGCTCTGGGCTACGTGCCCTGAGGCTCTCTTTGTCACCGGCGGTATGACTGGCAGTCTCAGCACATTTGCCTGGTTTCCTCGGTTTCTTGTGCTGGAATCACCAGCGTCTGCTCTGGGGGGCCCGGTCCAGAATTGCGGCCGGGTTACCACGCTCTGTGCCGTGTCCAGGCCTCCGTGGTCCTGACCCAGGCAGTGCAGTGCTAGCTAGCTTGTTGGTCCCCTGACACATCCTGAAAGGGTCCTGTTCCGCGGCATCAGTTCACATGGGTCACAAACGGGGCCGTGGGTCTTGTGCAATCCCCCACAGAGGCCGACACTCCATCAGCCAGTGGCCTCGCCACCAGGCTGCTGTCCGTGAGTTCAGGGCCGCAGACTCTGCCCGCGGAACACAGTCCTCTTCTCCATGCCCATTGTTTTTTTTTTTCATTTTTCATTTTGAAATAATAAATCCACACGAGGTTGCCCCCCAAAAGGGATACAAAGAGATTCCCCGGGCCCTTTATTCAGCCTTTGCATGACTATAGTCCAGTATCGAAAAGAGGAAATTGACATTGGTACCATCCACCAACTTTGTTCAGATTTCGCCAGTTTGCGCGCACTCATCTGTGTATGTGCGTGCGTGTGTGTGTGTGTGTGTGTCTGTGTATGTCGTGCTGTGCAATTCTGTCACATGTGTGGATTCATGGAACAGCCACTGCAGTCAAGACACAATTGTTCCATCAGCACAGAGAGCCCTGCACTATGCCTGTACAGTCCCCCTCCCCCCTCCCCGTCCCCTTGGCAACCACTAATCCATTCTCCATCTCTATAATTGTGTTATTTCAAGAATGTTACATAAATGGAATCGTACAATATGAAACCTTTTGAGATTGGCTTTTTCCACTCAGCGTGATTCCTTTGAGATCCGACTAAGGTCTTGGATTTCATCCCCGGGCGCAGCCCATCCTATGGATGTGCCTGCTGTTTGTTTTAACCAGTCACCCACTGAAGGACGTCTGGGTTAATTCCTCTGTTGGCCCCTTATGAACAAAGCTGCTAAGACCACTCATGTACAGGTCTCTGTGTGAATATGAGTTTTCATTTCTCTCGGATACATGCCCAGGAAGGCAATGCAGGACCGTATGGTGGTTGCGTGTTTACTTTTATAAGGAACTGTCGAACTGTTTTCCAGACTAGCTGGATCATTTTGCAATCTCCCTAGCAACGCAGAGTTAACCCTTGAACAACACAGAACACAGGTTGGAACTGCGTGGGTCCACTTACCGGTGGATTCCCCCCCCCCATAAATACAGTAGGGTACTATGAAAGTATTTTCTCTGCTTTATGATTCTCTTAATAACATTTCCTTTTCTCTCGCTTACTTGATCGCAAGAGTACAGTATACGATACATAGACAAAATATGTGTTCATCGACGGTTTAGGTTACCAGTAAGACTTTTGGTCAACAGTAGGCTATTAGTAGTTAAGTTTTGGGGGAGTCACGAGTTATACGTGGATTTTTGACTGTGTAGGGGGGTGGTCAGTGCCCCTAAGCTCTGCGTTGTTCAAGGGTCAACTGTAGAGGTGGTCCAGTTTCTCTGCATCCTCTCCAGCATTTAGTATTGTCACTACTTTTTATTTTAGCCATTTTGATAGTCGGGTAGGGATATCTCATTGTGGTTTTCAAATACATTTCCCTGGTGGCTAATGATGTCGACGTCATTATTTGCCACCTACGTATCTTTTGGGTGAAATGTTTCGTCATGTCTTTGCGCCCCATTTGCTAATGATGATTGTTTGGTTTTCTAATTGGCTTGTGTGGTTGAGTTCTAAGAGTTTAAAATTGTATTTTAGATATGGGGTGCCGGGGTGGCTCGGTAGGTCGGGTGGCCAGCTCTTGGTGTAGGCTCAGATCATGATCCCGCGGTTTGTGGGAGCGAGCCCCGTGTGGGGCTCTGTGCTGACAGTATGGAGCCTGCTTGGGATCCTCTCTCTCTCCCCCCTCTCTCTCCTCCCCTGCACTCTCTCTCTCTCTCTCTCTCAAAATAAATAAATAAAACTCTAAAAAATTAAAACAATATATCTTAGATGCAAGTTCTGTGTTGGATATATGTTTTGCAATTTTTTTTCCCAGTCTGTAGCTCATCTTTTCATCTCTTTAAAGGCAAAATTTTTTAGTTTTGATGATGCCCAATGTGTCACATCCCCCTTCTATAGATTGTGCTTTCAGTGTCATGTATAAGAACTCTTTGTCTAGCCTGGTGTCTTGAAGATTTTCTCTTGTTTTCTTTTTCTTTTTAATTTTCTTAAAATTTTTTTTGTTTTATTTATTTGTGAGAGACAGAGAGAGAGAGAGAGACAGCGCGAGCGGATGACAGAGAGAGGGAGACACAGAATCCGAAGCAGGATTCAGGTTCTGAGCTGTCAGCACAGAGCCCGATGAAGGCCTCGAACTCATGAACCGTGAGATCATGACCTGAACTGAAGTCGGATGCTTAACGGACTGAGCCACCCATGCGCCCCATTTTTTTTATATTTTAAAGAGTGCAAGTGGGGGAGAGGGGCAGAACAAGAGAGAGATAATCTTAGGCAGGCTCCACGCTCAGCACAGAGCCCAATGTGAGGCTCCCTCCCAAGACCCTGGGATCATGACCTGAGCTGAAATCACGAGTCCAACACTCAACCGAGTGAGCCGTCCAGGTGCCCCTGTATATCTAAGTATTTTATTCTTTTGGAGCAATTATATATGGTATTTTGTTTTGTTTTGTTTTTTTAATGCTTATTTATTTATTTTGAGAAAGGTAGGGAGAAGCAGAGAGAGGGAGAGAGAGAGAATCCTAAGCAGGCTCGGAGATGTCAGCACAGATACTGATGCGGGACTTGAACCCACAACCGAGATCATGGCCTGAGCCGAAGTCAAGAGTTGGATACTTGACCGACTGAGCCACCCAGGCGCCCTTATATGGCATTGTGTTTTTACATTTGATTGTTAGTATACAGAAATGCTATTGGTTTTGTGTGTGTGTTGTAATAAAACTTTACTTACAAAAATAGACAGTGGTCCACAGTTGGTCATGGGCCATAGTTTTCTGGTCCTTATTCTAAGAGAACACAAAAATAACTTACAACAGATAATATTCCGAGTTCCCTCTCAAAGGCAAATATCCATTATTACCAAATAAACAACAAAAAAGGCAATCAGTTGCCTTTTCCATTTTGAAAATGTCTAACGTACAATTCCCAAGTGTAATATTATAGTTACTCATAGGCCACAGGCGCATAAGCTAATGCATATCCCCATGGCTAAGTTGCCTGACTCCTGAATGTCTTTTGTAGTTTTCCTAATCAAATGAAAATAATCTCACTGATGTTTTTATCCTCTGGATGACATATTTAGACAGAAGATCACACATGGCCAAGAATTAAGTAGCTTTTCTGTCTGTTACTATGATATTGATATTGTGATTTATAATAAGAAATACTATTTATTTGATCTTTGCCCTGGATTCCCTAATTAGTGGTAGAAATAGGGAGAGGGGTGTCCACTGCGTCTCCAGGAACCAGAAGTCTGGCTGTTGGAGTTTGTCAAATGTTGGGTTTGTTTTTTTTTTTTTTTTTTTTTTGCATCAATTGATATGATCGTATGATTTGTCTTCTGTTGATAATGGCAGATTACATTTAGTTTTGAATATCGAACCGGTCTTTCATACTTAGAATAAATACCACTTGGTTATGGTACACTTCTTTTTAAGTATTATGGTATAATTCTTTTTAAACATTGCTGGGGGGCGGGGCGCCTGGATGGCTCAGTTGGTTACATGTCAGACTCTGGACTTCGGCTTGGGTCATGATCTCTCGGTCCGTGAGATTGAGCCCTACATCGGACTCTGCACTCACAGTGAGGAACCTGCTTGGGATTCGCGCTCTCTCCATCTCTCAGTGCCTCCCCTGCTCGCTCGTTCTCTCTCAAAAATAAGTTCAATAAACAAAATTTAAAAAAAACAAACATTGCTGTATTTGATTTGCCAATATTGTGTTGAATTTTTCTGTGGCTGAGGTCATGAGATCTTTCAGTCTGCAGTTTTCTTTTTTTCTTTTTGTGCCTTTTTCCCTGGTTTTGGTAGCAAAGCAAAACAGGCCTCACAAAATGAGGTGGGAAATGTTTTCTTATCTGGAAGAGATTCTGTAACATTGGTGCTAATTTCTCTTTAAATGTTTGGTAGAGGGGTGCCTGGGTGGCTCAGTCGGTTGAGCGTCCGACTTTGGCTCAGGTCATGATCTCACAGTTCGTGGGTTCGAGCCCCGCGTCGGGCTCTGTGTTGACAGCTCGGAGCCTGGAGCCTGCTTCGGATTCTGTCTCCCTCTCTCTGGCCCTCCCCCACTCCCACTTTGTCTCATTCTGTTTCTCAAAAACAAATAAGTGTAAAATAGATAAATAAATAAATGCTTGGTAGAATTCTCCAGTGAAAACATCTGGATCTGGAGATTCCTTTTTTGAGGGCAAAATAACATATCTAATCTCTGTAATCGTTACAGGGCTATTTGGATGAGTTTGATAGTTTGTACTTTTAGAGCACTTGGTTGATTTCTTCTAAGTTGTTGGGTTTATGAGCATAAAGTTGTTCATAGTATTATCCTATTTTTTTTAACTTTATTTATTTATTTTGAGAGAGAGAGAGACAGAGAGACAGCAGGACAGAAGCAGAGAGAGGGGGAGAGAAAGAATCCCAAGCAGGCTCCACACTGCCAGCACAGAGCCCGATGCCGGGCTTGAACTCATGAACCTCGAAATCATGACCTGAGCTGAAGTCGGACGCTTAACCGACTGAGCCACCCAGGCATCCCTAAAAAAATTTTTTTTAACATTTATTTATTTTTGAGAGGCGGAGAGAGACAGAGCACAGCACAAGTGGGGGAGGGTCAGAGAGAGAGGCAGACGCAGGAGCCGAAGCAGGCTCCAGGCTCCGAGCTGTCAGCACAGAGCCCGACGCGGGGCTGGAACCCACAGACCCTGAGATCATGACCTGAGCCGAAGTCGGACGCCTAACCGACTGAGCCACCCAGGCGCCCCCTTACTATCTTTTTAATAGCTGCAGGATTTGCAGAGGTATCCCATGTTTCATTACTGATGTTCGTGATTTGTATTTTCTCTCTTTTTATCTTTCTCTGTCTTGCCAGAGGTTTTCAGTTTTATTGGTCTTTTCAAAAATTTAGCCTTTAGCTTCATTGATTTTACCTATTGTTTTTCCATTTTCCATTTTATTGGTTTTTGCTCTTACCTTTATTGTTTCCCTCCTTCTGCTTGCTTTGGGTCTATTTCACTCTATTTTTTCTTAGTTTCTTGGGAGTAGGAACCAGATTATTGATTTGAGAACTTTCTTTCTTTCTTTTCTTTTTTCTTATTTATTTTTTAAATTGGAGTAGAGTTGGCACACAATGTTACATGAATTTAAAAGAACTTTCTTCTTTTCTTTTTCTTTTATTTATTTATTTTGAGAGACAGAGAGAGCACGAGTGGGGGAGGGGCAGAGAAAGAGGGAGAATCCCAAGCAGGCTCTGTGTCACCAGCACAGAGCACATGGGCTTGAATCCTCAAAAATTTGAGATTGTGACCTGAGTCAAAATCAAGAGTGAGGTGCTTAATTGATGGACCACCAAGGAGTCCCAAGC
Source organism: Lynx rufus (assembly GCF_022079265.1). Taxonomy (NCBI): domain Eukaryota; kingdom Metazoa; phylum Chordata; class Mammalia; order Carnivora; family Felidae; genus Lynx; species Lynx rufus. Next base: position 41,181,453 of record NW_025814828.1, read on the forward strand.
TTTCCTCTTTTCTTTATAAAAAAATTTTTTAAATGTTTTATTTTTGAGAGAGAGAGAGAGTACGAGTAAGGTAGGGGCAAGGAGAGAGGGAGACACAGAATCTGAAGCAGGCTCCAGGCTCCGAGTTGTCAGCACAGAGCCCGACGCAGGGCTCGAACCTGTAAACCATGAAATCATGACCTGAGCCAAAGTCAGATGCTTAACCGACTGAGCCACTGTGCCCCTCCTCTTTTTTAATGTAAGCATTTAGTGCTACAAATTTCCCTCTAGGTACTGCCCTAGTGCATTGCACACATTATGTTATTCTCTCTTTTCTTTCAGTTGTATGTATTTGCTTTTTAAAATATTTTTATTAAAAACCGTTTTTCTGTAGTTTCAAATTTTTAGTCAAATTCCAGTTAACATACAGTGTAACATTCAGGTGTAGAATTTAGCCGCTCGTTACTTGCATACAGCACCCAGTGTCCATCCCAACAAGTGCCCTCCTTAATCCCCATCTACCGTTTAGCCCTTCCCCCTCCCACCTCCCCTCCAGCAACCCGCAGTTTGTTCTCCATAATTAAGAGTGTCTTATGGTTTGCTTTCCTCTCTCTCTTTCTTCCCCTATGTTCATCTGTTTTATTTTATTTTATTTTATTTTTATTTATTTATTTATTTATTTATTTTTTAACATTTATTTATTTTTGAGACAGAGAGAGAGCATGAACAGGGGAGGGTCAGAGAAAGAGGGAGACACAGAATCTGAAACAGCCTCCAGGCTCTGAGCTGTCAGCACAGAGCCGACGCGGGGCACCAACCCACGGACCGCGAGATCATGACCTGAGCCGAAGTCGGACGCCCAACCGACTGAGCCACCCAGGCGCCCCTATGTTCATCTGTTTTGTCTCATAAATTCCACATATGACTGAAATCACATATTTGTCTTTCTCTGACTTATTTCACTTAGCATAATATTCTCTACCTCCATCCACATTGTTGCAAATGGTAAGATTTCATTCATTTTTATAGCTGAGTAATATTCCATTATATATGTGTGTGTGTGTGTGTGTGTGTGTGTGTGTATATATACCACATCTTCTTTTTTAAAAACTTTTAATGTTTATTTATTTTTGACAGAGGGGAGGGAGGTTCAGAGACAGAGGAGACAGAATCCAAAGCAGGCTCCAGGCTCTGAGCTGTCAGCACAGAGCTCAACACAGGGCTCCAACTCACGAGCCGTGAGATCATGACCTGAGCCAAAGTTGGACCCTCAACCGACTGAGCCACCCCGGGGCCCCCACATCTTCTCTATCCATTCATCAGTCGATGGACATGTGGGCTCTTTCCATAATTTGGCTATTGTGGATAATGCTGCTATAAACATTGGGGTACATGTATCCCTTTATGTTAGTATTTTAGTATTTTTTGGGTAAATGCCTAGTAGTGCAAATGCTGGGTGGTAGGGTATTTCTATTTTCAACTTTTTGAGGAACCTCCATACTGTTTTCCAGAGCGGCTGCACAGTTTACATTCCCCCCAACAGTGCATGAGCATTCCTTTTTTTCTACATCCTTGCCAACATCTGTTGTTTCCTGTGTTGTAAATTTAGGCATTCTGACAGGTGTGAGGTGGTAACTCATTTTAGTTTTGATTTGCATTTCCCTGATGATGAATGATGTTGAGCATCTTTTCATGTGTCTGTTAGCCATCTGGATGTCTTCTTTGGAGAAGTATCTATTCATGTCTTTTGCCCATTTCTTCACTGGATCATTTGTTCTTTGGGTGTTGAGTTTGATAAGTTCTTTATAGATTTTGGATACTAGCCCTTTATCAGATATGTCGTTTGTAAATATCTTCTCCCATTCTGAAGGTTGCCTTTTAGTTTTGTTGATTGTTACCTTCACTGCTCAGAAGCTTTTTATCTTGATGAAGTCCCAATAGCTCATTACTGCTTTTGTTTCCCTTGCCTCCAGAGATGTATCCAGTAAGAAGTTGCTATTGCCAATGTCAAAGAGGTTACTGCCTGTGTTTTCCTCTAGGATTTTGATGGTTTCCTGTCTCACATTTAGGTCTTTCATCCATTTTGATTTTATTTTTGTGTATGGTGGAAGAAAGTGGTCCAGTTTCATTCTTTTGCATGTTGCTGTCCAGTTTTTCCAAGTCCATTTCTTGAAGAGACTGTCTTTTTCCCATTGTATATTCTTTCTTGCTTTGTTGAAAATTAGTTGACCATATAGTTGTGGGTCCCCTTCTAGGATCTCTATTCTGTTCCACTGATCTATGTGTCTGTTTTTGTGCCAGTACCATACTGTCTTGATCACTACAGCCTTGTAATATAATTTGAAGTCTGGAATTGTAATACCCCCAGCTTTGGTTTTCTTTTTCAAGATTGCTTTGGCTATTAGGGTCTTTTGTGGTTCCATACAAATTTTGATTGTTTGTTCTAGCTCTATGAAAAATGCTGGTGGTATTTTGAGAGGGATTGCATTAAATATGTAGATAGCTTCAGGTAGTATAGACATTTTAACAAATTTTTCTTCCAATCCATGAGCAGGGAATGTTTTCCCATTTCTTTGTGTTGTCTTCAGTTTCTTTCATAAGCTTTCTATAGTTTTCAGAGTACAGAAATTTTACCTCTTTGGTTAGATTTATTCCTAGGTATCTTATACCTAGATTTCTATACATTGATTTTGCATCCTGCAACTTTACTGAATTCATGTATCGGTTCAGGTCTTCTGCCCATTTTTTAACTGGGTTATTTGGTGAAGGCCTTTGGGTTTTTTACATAGAGTATCAGGTTGTCTGCAAACAGTGAAAGTTTGACTCCTTCCTTGTCCATTTGGATGCCTTTTATTTCTTTTTTGTTGTCTGATTGCTGAGGCTAAGACTTCCAGTACTATGTTAAATAACAGTGGTGAGAGCGGACATCCCTGTCTTGTTCCTGGCTATAGAGGAAAAGTTCTCAGTTTTTCCCCATTGAGGATGATATTAGGTGTGGGTCTTTCGTATATGTTGAGATACGTTCCCACTATCCCTACTTTGTTGAGGGTTTTTATCAAGAATGGATACTGTACTTTGTCAAATGCTTTTTTTTTCAACGTTTTTTTTTTTTTTTTTTTTTTATTTTTGGGACAGAGAGAGACAGAGCATGAACGGGGGAGGGGCAGAGAGAGAGGGAGACACAGAATCGGAAACAGGCTCCAGGCTCCGAGCCATCAGCCCAGAACCTGACGCGGGCTCGAAGTCACGGACCGCGAGATCGTGACCTGGCTGAAGTCGGACGCTTAACCGACTGCGCCACCCAGGCGCCCCTGTCAAATGCTTTTTTCTGCATCTATTAAGAGGATCCTGTGGTTCTTATCCATTCTTTTATTAATGTGGTGTGCCATGTAGATTGATTTGTGAATATTAAACCACCTTTGCAACCCAGGAATAAATCTCGATTGTGGTAAGTGATTCTTCTAATATACTGCTGGATTGGATTTGCTAGTATTTTGTTGAGAATTTTTGCATCCATGTTCATCAGGGACATTGGCCTGTAGTTCTCTTTTTCAGTGAGGTCTTTGTCTGGTTTTGGAATCAAGGCAATGCTGGTGTCGTAGAATGAGTTTGAAAGTTTTCCTTCCATTTCTATTTGTTGAGATAGCTTGAGAAGAATGGGTTATTAACTCTTCTTTAAATGTTTGGTAGAATTCGCCTGGGAAGTCACTTGGTCCTGGACTTTTGTTTTTTACGAGATTTTTGATTTTTGATTTGATTCAATTTCTTTGCTGGTTATGGATCTGTTCCAATTTTCTATTTCTTCCTGCTTCAGTTTTGGTAGTTTATGTGTTTCCAGGAATTTATCCACTTCTTCCAGATTGCCCAATTTGTTGACATTTAATTTTTCATAATATTCTCTTATTACTGTTTGCATTTCCAGGGTGTTGGTTGTGATCTCTCCTCTTTCAACGTTATTTTGTTTATTTGGGTCCTTCCCCTGCTGTTTTTTTTTAAATAAGTCTGGCTAGGGGTTTATCAATTTTATTAATTTTTTCAAAGAACCAGCTCCTGGTTTTATGGATCTGTTCTATTGGGTTTTTTTTGGGGGGGGGGTTTGTTTGTTCGTTTTTCTATCATTTATTTGTGCTCTAATATTTTTATTATTTTTATTTCCCTTCTGCTAGTTTTAGGCTTCATTTGTTGTTCTTTATATAGCTCCTTTAGGTGTAAGGTTAGGCTGTGTGTTTCAGATTTTTTTTGCTTTTTGAGGTAGAGCTGTATTGCTGTATACTTCCTTCTTATGACTATTTTTGCAGCAACCCAAAGGTTTTGGACCATTGTGTTTTCATTATCATTTGTTTCAATGTATTTTTTAATTTCTTCTTTAATTTCCTGGTTGACCCATTCATTCTTTAGTAGGATGTTCTTTAACCTCCATGCATTTGTGATCTTTCTAAATTTTTTTCTTGTGATTGACTTCAAGTTTCATAGCATCATGGTCAGAAAATACACATGGTATGATCCCAAACTTTTTGTACTTGTTGAGGCCTGATTTGTGACCTTGTATGTAATCTATTCCGGAGAATGTCCCACGTGCAATTGAAAACAATGTGTATTCTGCTGCTTGAGCATGAAATGTTCTGAATATATGTTAAGTCCATCTGGTCCAGTGTGTCATTCAAAGCCATTATTTCCTTGTTGGTTTTCTGCTTAGATGATCTGTCCATTGCTATAAGTGGAGTGTTATCGTCCCCTACTATTATTGTATTATTATCAATGAGTTTCTTTATGCTTGTTATTCATTGTTTTATATATTTGGGTGCTCCTAAGTTGGGAGCATAGTTATAATTGTTAGATCTTCTTGTTGGATAGACCCCTTTGTTATGATGTAGTGCTCTTCTTCATCTCTTGTTACAGTCTTTGGTTTAAAATCTAATTTGTCTGATAGAAGTATTGCTAGTCCTGTTTTCTTTTGACATCCATTTGCATGATAAATATTTCTCCATTCCCTCACTTTCATTCTACTGTCTTTAGGTCACAGGAGTTTCTTGTAGGAAGCATCTTGATAGGTCTTTTTTTTTTTAATCTATTCTGACACCCTATGTCTTTTGATTGAAGCTTGTAGGCCATTTACATTCAGAGCAATTGTTTTAAAGATTTTATTTTATTTTTTAATGTTTATTTTTGAGAGAGAGAGAGAGAGAGAGAGAGCATGAGCAGGAGTAGGGGCAGAGAGAAAGGAGGACAGAGGATCTGAAGCAGGCTCTGCATTGACAGAAGAGAGCCCTGATGCAGGGCTCGAACTCACGAACCATGAGATCATGATCTGAGCCAACGTCAGACGCTCAAATGACAGAGCCACCCAGGTGCCCCTAAGATTTTATTTTTAAGTAATCTCTATACCAAATGTGGGGCTCAAATTTACAATCCTGCGATCAAGAGTCATATGCTCCATCAACTGAGACAGCCAGGTGCTAATTATTGATAGATATTAATTTAGTGCCATTTTATTCCTTGTTTTGTCATATTTTTCTGGAGATTTTCTTTGTTCCTTTTTAGTCTTTGTTGCGTTTGGTCTTTCCCACTCCCTGTAACATTTCTTGCAGGGATGGTTTAGTGGTCCTGAAGTCCTTTAGATTTTCTGTGAAGCTCTTTATCTCTCCTTGTATTTTGAATGATAGCTTTGCTGGATAGAGTATTCTTGGCTGCAAGTTTTTCCCATTCAGCACATTGAAAGTATCATGCCATTCCCTTCCGGCCTGCCAAGTTTCTGCTGCTAACCTTATTTGTCTTCTCTTGTAAGTTAGGGACTTCTTTTTTCTTGCTGCTTTTAGAATTTTTTGTTCTTATCTCTGTATTTTGCAAATTTAACTACAATATGTCTTGGTGTTGGCCTGCTTTTGCTGTTTTTCATGGGAAGTCTCTGTGCCTCCTGGATTTGAATATCTGTTTCCTCCCCCATATTATGGAACTTTTTAGTTATAATTTCCTCAAATAAACCTTCTGCTCCCTTTTCCCTCTCTTTTTCTTCTGGGACTCCTATGATACATATGTTATTATGCTGTATGAATCCTTTAGTACTCTAAGGCTCGGCTCATGATCCCATATTTTCCTTTTCATCTTCTCTTTGGCTTCATTTTTTCCTGTACTTTTATCTTCTATATAACTTATTCATTCCTCTGTTTCTTCCATCCTTGTGGTCATTACATGCAGTTGGTTTCACATCTCCGTTATAGCATTTTTCATTTAAGGGATTCCCTGGCGTCTCCTATACTTTTCTCTAGCCCATTGAGTATCCTTACGATTGCTGCTTTAAATTCTGAATCGGGCATGTAACTAATGTCTGTTTCAATTGGATCCCTGGCTGTGACCTTTTCTTGTTCTTTCTTCTGGGATGAATTCCTTCGTCTTGGCGTTTGTCTAGGTCTCTGTCTTCTGTGTGTTAGGAAAGCCTGTTATGTTTCCTGCTCCCGAGAGTACTGGCTTTATTAAGAAGAGGTCATATACTTTCCAGGGACTGAAGCTTTAGGAAGTGTTTCTGGTGTATGGTGTGTGCACCCTGCTGCTGTGTTTGGGCTACTCTTTCCCTCAGGTCAGTCCTCTGCAGGATTTCTCCTTGCCTGCAGTGTGGAGTGTTTGGGCCTTGGCCAGAGTGTGGTTTCAACTAGGTGTGCTCTGGTCTGCTTGTTAAAAGAGACCTGATAGCATTTCCGCTGGTGCTGAAGCTTTGCGGCATCCCACGGTCAGTGGATGTGGAAGGGGGCAGTGGTGGGTGGGGTGGGGATTGTGCTAGTCTTCTGGGGGCAGTGGCCCAGTGCACTGATTCCCAGTCACACTTGCCCCAGAAAAGCAGCACCTGCAGATCGCAAGGTGGTGGGGCTTGGTGCAAACGGCTTAGGCCACAAGTGTCGGTGCTAGGCTGCCTACTGAAGTCAGTTTATGCTGAGGAGTGGGGAAGGGAAATGGATCCAGTGAGGTCTTTCATCCTTGGAGAGGGGATTTTGCATCTGCCGCTGTCTGGGAAGCCCCCCCCCAGAAGAGCAAACGATCTCCCCTCATGTGTCTCAGGTGTCCCTGTCTGTGTCCCCGCTGTCTCCCCACCCAGCAGCGCAGTGCACCTTGGCCTCTACCCCAGGCAGGCTGGCTGAGTTTTAAATCTCCTAGCTTTAGGAACCCGGCATGGCGGGGACCTGTTCTGGTCCTCTGGGTGAGGGCCTCGCCGCACTGGGAGTGATGCAGTTTTGTGCAGAAGAGCAGTCGTGAGTAAGAAGTCGAGGAGTAAACAGCAGCAAAGAGCTGGCACCCAGGTTAGCTACCGTCAGCAGGTGTCTCTGTGTCTACGTTGAGGGGTAGGGGAAGGTAACGGTGCCCGCTGACTCTTTTGTCCCCAGAGAGGCAACGCCGCTTCTCCCAGATGCACTCCAAGAAGGGGGAACCATCTCTCTCAGGGGACTCTCAGATTGTACTGTCTGCCCCCAGGCTTCTGCCCTCCTTCTCCACACTCAGCCCTGCACACCCGCCACTCCGTTCACCTCTAAAACTCCAGTCTTCGGGTTCTGCTGGTTGTAAAACCTCACGAAAATCAGCCCCCCTCATTTTCCCAGTCAGTGGCTTTGGGGAAGTGTTTTCCTTGTGTGATTCCCCTGTGCACTCACTCCTCTCTCTGTCACCAGGTCTTCCTCCCCTCCACAGTACCCATGATCTGTTTCTCTCCCAAGCTACGTCTCTGCACCTCCTACCTTTTATGATGTGGCCTCTCCTCTCCCTCTTAGTTGTGCAGTTTGTTCTGTCAGTCCTCAGATTGGTTTCTTTGGTTTTCAGAATGATTTGATATTCATCTAGCTGTGTTCGGGGAATGAGGCAAGTCTAGGGCCCTCCTACTATTCTGTCATCTTAGCTTGTCTCCCTTTTAAAAATTTCTCTTTGACTAATCTCTACACCTAAGGTGAGGTTCCAACCTATGGCCCCAAGATCAAGAGTCACGTGTTCTACCGACTGAGCCAGCCAGGCGCTCCCAGTTCTATGTATTTGTAAAATTTCTTTTTGACTTCCATCTCGACCCATGGATTATTGAGAAGCATGTTTTGAAATAAGTGCCTTAGGGATCTTACTATTGTCTTTCTGTTATTGATGTCTAGTTTGATTCCATATGGTCAGAAAATATACACTGTATGATTCCGATTCTTCTTTGTTGAGTTTTTTTTCCTCAAGTTTTTATTTATTTAGAGAGAGAGATAGCACAAGCAGGAGAGGGGCAGAGAGAGAGGAGAGCGTGACAAACCCAAGCAGGCTCTGCACCACCAGTGAGGAGCCTGACATGGGGCCCAAACTCACGAACCCCAAAATCATGAACTGAGTCATGCTAAGCCAAGTTGGACGCTTAACTGACTGAACCACACAGGTGCCCCTGTTGAGGTATTTTTTAAGGCCGAGATAGTTGTCTACCTTGTGAATGTTCCATGGGCACTTGAACATAATGTGTTGTTGGGGCACCTGATTGGCTCGGTCGGTTGAGTGTCTGACTTTGGCTCAGGTCATGATCTCACGGTTCGTGAGTTCAAGCCCCACATCGGGCTCTGTGCTGACAGCTCAGAGCCTGGAGCCTGCTTCGGATTCTGTCTCCCTCTCGCTCTGCCCGTCCCCTGCTTGTGCTCTATCTCCGTCTCTCAAAAATGAATAAACGTTAAAAATTTTTTTATTTCATGTTTTCATTGCATATCTTTTTTCCTTTCCTTTCCTTTCAACCTACCTATGTCATCATATTTGAAGTGAATTTCTTGTAGACAATATATAGTTGGATTGTGTTTTGTATCTACTCTGCTAATCTCCATCTTTAAATTGGCATGTTTGGACCATTTACACTAAAAATAATTACTAAGATATGTTTGGACTTATGTCTGCCATTTTATTATTTGTTTTCTATTTATTCCCTCTAATTCTCATTCTTCTGCTCCTCTCCTTTTCCCTTCCTTTGGATCCATAAGCAAATTTTACAATGCCATTTTTGTATATTTATGTAATTTTGAGTATATCTTTTTCTATAGTTTTTTTTAAATCTTTATTGAATTTTGAGAGAGAGACAGAGTGTGAGCAGGGGAGGAGCAGAGAGGGAGACACAGAATCCGAAGCAGGCTCCAGGCCCTGAGCTGTCAGCACAGAACCCGACGTGGGCTCAAACTCATGAACCGCGAGATCATGACCTGAGCCGAAGTCGGACACTTAACTGACCGAGCCACCCGGGCACCCCAATCTTTTTGTATAGTTTTCTTAGTGGTTGCTGTAGTATTACAACGTGCAGATGTAACTTATTACAGTCTACTTATAGCAGGGTTTTGCCACTTTGAAATGGAGAAAACTTAATTTTTTTTTTAATTTTTAATGTTTATTCTTGAGAGAGAGACACACACACAGAGTGCAAGTGGAAGAGTGGCAGAGAGAGAGGGAGACACAGAATCTGAAGCAGGTTCCAGGCTCCGAGCTGTCAGCACAGAGCCCGATGCGGGGCTTGAACTCACCAACCGTGAGATCACGACCTGAGCCGAAGTCGGAAGCCCAACCGACTGAGCCAACCAGGCGCCCCACCACTTCCTTTTAGTCTGCATGTTTTCATACTTCCTAGGGGCACCTGGGTGGCTCAGTCGGTTGAGCATTCGACTCTTGGTTTCAGTCCAAGTCATGATCCCAGGGTTGTGGGATCAAGCCCTGCGTTGGATTCCATGTTGGGTGTGGAGTCTGCTTGAGATTCTCTCCCTCTCTCCCTCTCCTTCTGTCCTTCCCCCCCCCCACTTATGAGCACGTGTGTGCACGCACACACACACACACACTCTCTCTCAAAATAAAATAAAATAAGATAAAATAAAATAAAAATCAGTGATCCCTTATACATAAGGTGTCATTTTTCAGTGTTTCCTTATACATAATATGTCATCTTTCTCTAACTGCTTTCAAGGCTTTTCATTTGTTTTTAGTTTTCAGAAATTTACTTTATTTTAGTGATGTCTATACCCAACGTGGGGCTTGAACTCATGACCTTGAGACCAAGAGTCACATGCTCTTCCAACTGAGCCAGCCAGGCACCCCTAGTTTTCAGAAATTTAATTATGATGTATTGGCATGGATTTCTTTTGGTTAATTCTACTAGGGTTTCCTCAGCTTCTTCAATCTGCAGGTTTAGGTCTTTTCCAAACTTGAGGAGGTTTCAACAACTATTTCTTTTAATACTTTTTCAGTGTCACTCTCTTGCCCTTCTACTTCTGGTAGTCCGATGATATGAATCTTAGATCTTCGTTATTGTCCTATATGTCCCTGAGTCTCTGTTAATCTTTTTTTTTCCAGTGTATTTTCTTTCTGTTAATTCAGATTGGGTAAGTTTTATTGTTCTATTTTGTTTAAGTTTATTTATTTATTTATTTTGAGAGAGAGAGAGAGAGAGCAGGGGAGGGTCAGAGAGAGAGGGAGACAGAGAACCCCCAGTGGGCTCTGTGTTGTCAGCACAGAGCTCGATGAGGGGCTTGAACTCATGAACCATGAAGTCATGACCTGAGCCGAAACCAAGAGTTAGAGGTTTAACTGACATAACCACCCAGGCACCCTATTGTTTCATCTTTAAGATCATTTATTCTCTGTCAAATTTATCTGCCATTGATCCTTTTGCATGAGTTTTTAAAAATTTTTAAATGTTTATTTATTTTTGAGAGGGGGGGGCAGAAAGACATGGAGACAGTATCTGATGCAGACTCCAGGCTCTGAGCTGTCACTACAGAGCCCGACAAGGGACTCCAACCCACGAACCGTGAAACCACGAGCTGAGCCGAAGTCAGACACTTAAGCTACTGAGCCACCCAAGCGCCCCATCTTTTCCCTGAGTTTTAAATTTCGCTTATATTTTTCAATCCTGTCATTTCCATTTGGTTCTTTTTTTATATCTTATATTTGGTGAGAATGTCTCTCTCTTCATTTGTTTTGAGTTCATTTGTAATTCCATGTTGAATCATTTTTATGATAATTACTTTAAAATCCTTGTCAGGCAGTTCCAACATCCAATTAATCTTGGTATTGGCTTCTGTTGATATCTTTTCATTCATATGATTTTTAAAATAGATTTTGCTATGAAATCTGATTTTTATTGTATCCCAGACATTCTGTCTATTATGTTACAAGAGTCTGAATGCTAGTTGAGTCTTCTCTTTTAGCAGTCAATCATCCTGTTTAGGTTTAGCATGGAGGTCTAGACTGTTTTGGGGATGTGGTTCCAATGACAATTTAGTTTTCAGAGACCTTGCAACGTCATTCGGGTCTGCCTTATTTGCCTGGTGCCACTGGAGCACCATCGCAGTCTTTGTTGGTGCCAGGGGTGGATCTTGGGTTCCTGGTCCCGTAGATGTGGGATGGAAGACGTGGGATTGGGAGGTGGGAGCACTTTTTTCAGTTTTCCAGTGCTTCCTGTTCCATCTGTGCTGGTGCTGCCTTCAGGAGTGTAGCCCTCTCCTGGGTCTGCATGCTCCATGCAACGCTTTAATTTTTTGAAAAAAAAATTTTTTTAATATGGAATTTATTGTCAAATTGGTTGAAATTATTTTTAAATGTTTACTTATTTGAGAGAGACAGAGAGACAGACAGAGAGACAGGGCGTGAGCAGGGGAGGGGCAGAGAGAGAGGGAGACACAGAATCTGAAGCAGGCTCCAGACTCTGAGCCATCAGCACAGACCCTGATGCGAGGCTCGAAATCATGAACTGTGATATCATGACCCGAGCTGAAGTCGGATGCTTAACCGACTGAGCCACCCAGGCACCCCAAGCCTTATTTTTTAAAGTTTATTTATTTATTTTGAGAGAGTTCAAGTGGGAGAGAGGCAAAAAGAGGGGGAGAGAGAGAATTTCAAGCAGACTCCACACTGTCAGCACAGGTGCCCCACTCAGGCAAAGCTTTAAACAGTTTGCTTTTGTTTTTTGGTGGTTGGACTGCTGCAAGTGGGCCAGAGTGCCCCATCAGGCTTTAGCTTTGTTGATCTGTCCATGAATCAGGTCCAGTTCTCCTCAGGGATCTTGATGTGCCAAGGCAAATGCCACGTGCAAAACCACAACAGAGATTATGACCTTAGTGCAACTCATTTTTGCTACAGGCTCCAGTCTGCATAATCATCAGCTATTGACACTTGTAGTTCACAAGGTTTATTAGGCCTGACTGGCCTAAGCAGGATATTTTTTCTATTTTTAAATTTTATTTTATTTTACTTTATTATTATTATTACTACTACTATTACTATTATTTTAAAGAAAGCCAGAGTGCCACATGCAGCACCTCATTTGGATGGGTCTGGAGTCCTTGACTGCCCTATGTTCTCCTACAAATGAATCTTGAGAGCTTATTTGGAGGTTTTAGCAGCAGAGCGCAGCTACTCGTATACCCTTGACCAAAGAACAGTCCTCCTCTATCTGGGAAGGTCGTCCTCTTTGACCAAGTATGGAGCTTTGGGAGGGACACACATGGAGTGATGATGGGGGAAGGGGGCACCTGCCTAGCCAACCAGATTGGCCAAATCAACCCTGGAGACCAATGGAGACCAATGTGGTGACAGATGTCAGAGCCAGAGTGTCCTCACATCCTGGATATTTAAAAAAAATTTTTTTAATGTTTATTTATTTTTGAGACAGAGACAGAGCATGAACGGGGGAGGGGCAGAGAGAGAGGGAGACATAGAATCGGAAGCAGGATCCAGGCTCTGAGCGGTCAGCACAGAGCCCGACACGGGGCTCGAACTCACGGACTGTGAGATCGTGACCTGAGCCGAAATCGGCCGCTTAACCGACTGAGCCACCCAGGCGCCCCGGACATCCTGGATATTTTTTAAAGCCCTTCCGTCTCTGTTAGGTTATTGTTTAATACAATGCTCAGCCACCCCTCCCCCATCTTGTGTTATTCTAGTTAGCCCATATGATTGGCCTGGGGAAGCCATATGGGGTCCCGGCTGTTATCTTATCCTACTGCTACTGTTTTAATTGTTGGTGTTTCTCCACTGGAAACATCCTTCACAATCAGAAGAAGTATTACTCCTACTGAAACCCTCTGTTATTCCAGTACTTTCAGCAGCATCTGTTACAACCACAACAACCTGTGGTGAGTTCCCGGTGATAACCTGAAAGGGTGTCACAGATCTGATATTGATCTATGAGGAGAGAGTGGGGTTAGTGCCCAGTGTAATGGGGACTTTTTGGTAACAAGACTTGGCCAGAAGTCAAGTCTGGCATGCTGTAGTGGTTTCTTATTAGAAACATAGAGTCCTCTATTCTGTAAGAGACTGGACCTTGTGTTATTTGGCTGCCATAAGGATTTACTGTTTAGATAGCCAATAAAAACAAGGTCAGTGTTGTGCCACTCCCCACGTGCCTAGTCCCACAGGATGACACTGGACCAGAGGAACCAGATGGCAGGAAGCATGCATGTCATTGAGAGCCCTCCTATAAACTGTGACCAAGCAGTTTTACAGACTTCCACAGAAGTCTGCAACTGTACCCTAAAGGGGGCATCAAAGCAGAAAGTCCCGTGCCTCACTTGAACCAGAGATGCAGGTGAAAAAAAAAAAATG